>NC_091454.1:73108982-73739339 GCF_027789765.1 Dendropsophus ebraccatus
GATTCAGCCTATCACAGTGGATCTCAGCAGTGAGACCCACTGTGATCAATAGCTTTTGACATGATGACATACAAAAACAGAAAAATGCAACCTGCAAGTGATCAAATGTAGAGATGAGCTAACCAGATTTCCCATTATTGGCCAGCAGAGGGAGCCACCATAACAATCTGGAGAGAGCAAGCATGGTTTCTTGGAATGGTAACTGTAAATGTGGCCATGCCCTTCTTCCTGCTGGCAAGTAAAAGCAGGGGGAGTATGTTTTTATTTTCCAATACCACTCAGCAGTACAATTTTCTTGGTGTCTACAAAGTTATTGAGTTTAGCTGCTACAGTCTATAGGTATATTCACATAGGACATTTACTGCAAATTTTCCACCTGGACTTTGCAAGTGAACAATCAACAGGATATTACGGTAGCAGCAAATGGATGACATTTTACCTATTCTCATCCACAGGCTGTTGAAAATGATAGATATGAGTCCAATCATAGACACCATAGCAGGAGAATGGTTCCCTTGTCCAGTATAAAGGTCCTTTGTCTGTCAGCTCAAAGCAAAATGGCCAGAAATACTATGTGTGACCCTCATAGTAACAGCAGTCCCATGCGCAGACAAACATCACCCCTCTGCTTGCTGGGAATTCATCTAAAGGGTAAAAGGGAACAACTCCAGGAAATAGTTCTCCCCCAGTGATCCTCTGCAGTCAGCTAGGATAGTCAGGTTGGCTAGCTCCCATCATCAGATTGTTTATCAGGGACCATGCCTGCTGGTCTCCCCTACTTAGGCTGGCCCCAGAAGAGGCAGGGGGAAGCTTACATTTGCTAGGGCCCCCCTGGGATTCAGCCAGTTACCAGCATTAGGGCGGGTTCAATGTCCGCGGAATTCCGTCAGCTGTCCGCCCGCACATCTGGGCGCCTTTCCGCCAGCCCCATAGACACCATTCTATGGGCCGGCGTATTCCGCTATACGCTGAAAGAAGTGTCATGTCACTTCTTTTAGCGGATCGCGGAATACGCCGGCCCATAGAATGGTGTCTATGGAGCCGGCGGAAAAGCACGTGCCCGTGCGGGCGGACAGCTGACGGAATTCCGCGGACATTGTCCGCGAGAATCCTGTAGTGTGAACCCGCCCTTAGGCTGGAGGATTTCTGCTGCAGGGCCATCCAGGGAATCAAGCATGCGCTCTTGAATGAGTGACAGGCTGCTGGGACATTCTGTAACATGCTGTCTGTGTCAGGAGAGGAGCATCAGTGGAGCTGAGGTGAGTTTTTATTTTTATAAGGGCTGCACAGAACAACCTATTTCTAACAGGGGCTGCTATATGGGGGCTTTATAGAGGCCTAATACTATATGAAGGGGTGCACAAATGCCTATTGCTATATGAGGACACAGAGGGGGCTATATACTGTATGGGTACGCAGTACACAATTCATTGAGTAAATTATCATTTCAGTAGGCACAGTGTATAGTGAATTTCAGGAGTAGGTTAGGTTCATTTTTGCCTTTACATAGCAAAGAAGGATCTTCTCACAAACGGAGTAGCCAATGATGTCTGGGCACTAAACTCTGCAAAAGGAATATGCAGGAATTACCATAGAGAAGATGTAGACAAAAAAACAGAAGGTGCAACAGCAACCCACAGGTGCAAGGGCTTACTGCATATATTCCTCCAAGTGTACACACGATAAACACCTGCTCTGTAGATATTAAAAATTGAGGATCTTAGCAAACTATTTAATCAAACAGAGTGTACTATGTCACCATTAAAGGTGTCCTCAGAGACATGGTCCCTTTTCACACTAGCAATGGCCTCTCCTGGGCTGAATAAGCCTACAACTGGGCAGATAGGAGCCAAATTATCTCTTTTTATAGCACCAATGGGACATGGGTGGAGTGCAAGCCAACAGGAGGTACTCCACCCACCCACACACACACTCAACTGAAAAATAGAGAAAATTGGCAGCACATCTATCACTGTTCACACTGCAGGTTGCACGCTGCTTGCACTCCACCCATGTCCCAAGGGTGCTATAAAAAGAGATCATATGGCTCCTATCTGGCCAGTTGTAGACTTATTCAGCCCAGGAGAGGAGATTGCTAGTGTGAAAATGCTAGAGTAGGGACCATGTCTCTGAGGACACCTTAACGTTGGTGACATGGTACACTCTGATCAAATAGTTTGCTAAGATCCTCATTTTTTAATATCTACAGGGCAGGTGTTCATCGTGTGTATGCTGGGAGGAGTATATACGGTAAGCTCTTGCACCTGTGAGTTGCTGTTCCACCTTCTCTTTTTTTTGTCTGTACTTAAAGGAGAAGTCCGGTGAAAATTTTTATTAAAGTATTGTATTGCCCCCCCAAAAGTTATACAAATCACCAATATACACTTATTACAGGAAATGCTGATAAAGTGCTTTTTTCCCTGCACTTTCTACTGCATCAAGGCTTCACTTCCTGGATAAAATGGTGATGTCACGACCCGACTCCCAGAGCTGTGCGGACTGTGGCTGCTAGAGAGGATGATGGCAGAGATGCTCAGTGTCCCTCCAGTGCCCTGTGTCTCTCAGTGTCCCCCTGCCATCATCTTCTCCAGCAACCATAGCCGCACAGCTCTGGGAGTCGGGTCGTGACATCACCATTTTATCCTGGAAGTGAAGCCTTGATGCTGTAGTAAGTGCAGGGAAAAAAAGCACTTTATAAGCATTTTCCTTAATAATTGTATATTGGTGATTTGTATAACTTTTGGAGGGCAAGACAATACTTTAATAAAAATTTTTTGCCGGACTTATCCTTTAAGCCACAAGCAGCGTGAAACTGCAACGTGAAAAGAGTCATAGATGTGCGGCCAATTTTTCCTTTTTTTCTATAGAGAAGATGTGACCTGTGACTCACTGATATCATTGTCTATTCTTTTCTGACTGTGTCCCATCAAAGCTGTAATTCCTTGTACGTTTTAGCAATAATGGGTGAGACAGCTCCTACCACTGCTTAGGTCATTCTGGGAGCTGTTTTTTTCACATGATAAAACTACTCTAGCTCTTTACCCTTACTTTGCAATCAGTATATTCGACTATTATTATTGTAGAACATTTTTCTATGACATCCTACACTGTGGGCACTCATCACACCAGGTAGGGAACCTGTTAAATAACTGTTAGTATGTGTACTGTAAAACTGTCAACCCTCTATGTGATAGTTATACATTATCAATCTATAAAAGAGGTATGCCCACATATACCTTGGCCAACTGGGACTAGTAAAGACAGACTATAAAAACAAGACAACAATTTTGCCAAGAGTCACAAAAAACAGATTAGCATGTCTAATTATGGGTCAGGATTTTTGTTAATGGTGCAGAATGTCAAAGATAGTTCACAACACTAAGGGTATATGCTGATAGTAGGGACTATATTGGTTCGCACCTCTAAGAGTACCCCAACACAGTAGTAATGAAGCAACAAAAATATATCTACAATATTTTACATATTGGTTGGGTCTTCAGAGTTTATAAGATATGAGAAAATTACTAAAACTAAAAGCTTTCCTTGCATCTAAAACCTCTCATCTGTAATAGTTTCAGATAGTAGATTAGTAATGTTACTAATGACCTCTTCCTCCCATGACTGTACCTCTGCTTGCAGCTGACAACATATATTTAGCAGGCAGCTGCTCAAGGATTAATGCATATGGCAACCATCACTTAGCAAGGAATTGCATCAAATAGGGCTGGGAAATTTGGGCCTAAAATTAAACTTCGGGTGACTCTAAACATTTATCTACATTTTTCTAATATGTTGCTAAACAAGCTAAAAGAATACAAAAACACAGGTTTACACAAGGAAAGTTTCCCCCAAAATAAGACAGTGTCTTATATTAATTTTTGCTCCCAAAGATGCACTAGGTCTTATTTTTACATGCAGGAGGAATTCACATGTAACATGTACAGCAGGAACAGAGAGTAAAGTATGGCGGCTTCTGGCCACATGGGGGAGCTCTCTAGAGCACACTTGTACAGCACAGCAGGGACATTATACAGTATGGTGGCAGGCAATGGAATAACGGCAGACTGTTTGCAGCTTTACATCTGGTAGTTAGGGACAACGGGGATGGTGGAAGGCAACGGGCCACTTGATGCCTTGCCTGCACATTTACAAGTCACTGTGTGTAACGATATGCGTTTGGTCCACACCACGGCATCAGTTCCCATGATATGATTATCAGTGATTCTTGTAATGCATATGGTTTGGCTTCTTTTTCCACTGAATGTTTACACTTTATGCTTATAAGGATATTATTTCTCTTTGGTGCACTTGCACAATAGCACTTTGTATATTTATTGAATTTGGATTATTCATTTTTGATTTGGGAGATTGTGTTGGTCTAATGTTGAAGCCATCTTGTTGTTCGGCTTATGTATAATTTAATCATGTGGAACAATGACCGTATTGCCTGATTTCCTGGTGGAAAGGAGGTACTAGATCCCTTTAATTAGTTTCTCATACAACTAAGTGGTTTTTTAATTGATTTTAATTGTTGTTTGTTGTGGTGTCCTGTTTTTGAATTATGTCCTAATAAAGATTGTAATTTATTTTTTGTACATAGTGGTGTGCGCTTTATTATATGGTGTCTAGCTTTCTTCTTTCGTACATGGTTTGTATTTGACACTTAGCTGCACCCATTGTTCTTTGTATTAGTGTGAGCTCCCTTATTTCTTTATATTCAAGATTGCAC
Source organism: Dendropsophus ebraccatus (assembly GCF_027789765.1). Lineage (NCBI taxonomy): Eukaryota > Metazoa > Chordata > Amphibia > Anura > Hylidae > Dendropsophus > Dendropsophus ebraccatus. The sequence continues at coordinate 73,113,712 of NC_091454.1, forward strand.
ATTTAAAAGTAACAGCCGCAGAAGGAAAAAAAAAAAAAAATCAGGGTTGGCAGCAGGTGATTCTTGTCCTGCTTACTAGAGAAGATTGAACAGCGGAAAATCTTAGGTTTCTATAAAACTCGAACCTTCCACATTTGATACACGATGCCTTCCCGTTCTGTGGGGAAGGAGGAGACAGCTCAGGTACCACCTGGAATTCTGGGATAGAGCCTATTACCTAGGCTGAATCCCGGAAATCTAGGCGGTATCTGGGCTGTCTCTTTCTTCCCCCACAGACCGGGAAGGCATCGTGTATCAAATGCGGAAGGTTCGAGTTTTATAGAAACCTAAGATTTTCTGCTATTCGATCATCTCTACTGCTGACAAAGTGATCAGTCTATTTTTAGGGTCCATTTACACAGAAAGATTATCTGACAGATTATTTGCCAAAGATTTGAAGCCAAAACCAGGAACGGACTATAAACAGAACAGGTCACAAAGGAAAGCCTGAGATTTCTCCTCTTTTCAAATCCATTCCTGGCTTTGTCGTCAAATCTTTGGCAGATAATCTTTCTGTGTAAATGGAGCCTTAGTCCACCTTGCATCAATTAACTGTCTCTGTCCTAATTAATGCAGCTGCTCTGCAATGGGCAGTGAAGGTAGGGGACAATGGTGGCGAGCTTAAAAAAAATCACAGCTGCGTGCCTGGGTATTCTGTTCGGCAGGCATGCTTTCAAACAAGAACTTTGCCACGTCTTACTTTTGGGGGAAGGCCTGATAATCAGTAAACTGTATATTATAAGGGTAGTGTCACAAGCATCATTTATCACTTATCCACAGGATCAGTAAGGAATGTAATATTGCTGGGGTTCCAACCACTGGTAGCATTATAAATAGAAGATGCAGTTACATGTTCCTACTAGAGATGAGCAAATTTACAGTACAAACTTAGCGAATCGCTTTGTTAGCATGGCAATTTGCTTATCAGCTGGCTGCCTTTGAAGTCTGCGCTCCTCTGCCCTGGGTGCTGGATCCAGTCCTGGGAGAAATGTCCCAGGACTTGATCCAGTTTTTCCAGGAATCCGGGGTGAAGCAGCACAGAGGTATGGACATCAAAAGTAGCAGGCTGATAAGCAGATTGCAGAGCTAATAAACCGATTCGCTGTTTATACTGTAATTCGCTCATTTCTAGTTGCTACCACTAGCAGTGGATGGAGAGAAACTATGTTCACTTTTTAGTGTGGGCTCTAAACAGGTGTTAAAACACTAATGAACAGGTCAGGTCATAAAACAATGTTTTTGCTGCTCAAAAAACGGGAAAATAAAAATAAAATCCTGAAACTGATTTGTTAACATACACTGACTTTACGACTAATTTGTATGGCCATAAGGGACGTGTCATTTATCTGACAGCTGTAGTTCATGTTCTAAACGTGTTCATAAATCCAGCTGTGATTCCAAAAACAAAAAGTGTTTTTATTCTCTGATACAAAGAGGCTTTTCGGCCGTTACTGACGTTTTGTAATAGAAGGCAACGATCAGCTGACATGAAAAATGTCAGCTGATCGTTGCAGTTGTTTGTATTAACATGTTAAGACACAAACGACTAATATAGCAGCGATTTGCTGCCGTTGCCATGTGGAATAGGAGGGGCGGCAGCAGACCTCTGCTATGGGCTGCCTGGATAATCTAGCCATCACCCAGGCAGCCCCACCCCCAGCGGCCCCCTTGTACTCACCCGCTCGCTGACAACGCGCTCAATAGCTGCAGCAGCGAGGGGGAAAGAGGAGCAAGCGAGTGCTGCCAGCACTCGTTTGCTCCTCTCAATGTCGCCCTGTGTAATAGGGGCTTTAGCTTCCAAGTGTAAAGGAAGCAGAGTGGGAGGAAAAGAGGAAGCTTCCAGCTAGCAGCAGGTCATAAGCTTGGAAAAGCCTCTGACTCCTTGTGCCTCAGAATGAAAGCATTGTTCTACACCATAAAAGTACATGTCTCCTTGCAATACAGCTAGATAGCAGTGTCAGCAGTTTGGAATGTGAATTACAGCTGACAGATTCCCTTTAAAACAAATATACCATCAGGTACGATGCAAATTATGGTTCCAGTACACTAGAAGTCATTAAAATTGTAGTACAACTCCTGTTGTCTCGCCAGATGACAGATTTCTTTTACATGGGTAGTTTACCACTAAGCCACCGTGCTGCCCTATATTCTATGGGGATTGGCTACAGCTCTGAACAGTGCCTGACACGGACAGAGGTGGCAACAGAGAGCACTGTGTCAGACTGGAAAGAATACACCACTTCCTGCAGGACAAACAGCAGCTGATAAGTACTCAAAAGATTTGAGATTTTTTAATAGAACTAAATTACAAATCTCTGTCACATGCTCAGACCAGCTGAGGGTGCCCCTCCTTTAAGAAGGTGTTACAGATCAGGGGCTTAGGAAAGCCCCTGAGTCTTTGTACTATAAAAGAAAGCATTTTTCTACATGATGAAAGCACCGCTGGATGCATAAAAGATCACAAGAGATGAGCGAATTTACAGTACAAACCAAGCGAATGCTTCGTTAGCTCTGCAATTTGCTTATCAGCCGACTGCTTTTGATGCCGCTCAGTGCTGCTCCACCCTTGGTGCCTGGAAAAGCTGGATCCAGTCCTGGGAAACCTCTCCCAGGACTGGATCCAGCATTTCCAAGCACCCGGGACAGAGCAGCACTGACTTCAAAGGCAGCCGGCTGATTACAGAGCTAACAAAGCAATTCGCTTTGTTTTTACTGTAAATTCACTCAATTCTACATAAAATGTATCATGCATGTCCCTGACCTAAAAACCATCTAGAACTTTCAGCAGTTTGAAACATAAAGTGCCAAAAAATGCCAAAAAAGCCAAAAAGATGTTGCTGTGCTGCACCAAAATTTCAGCTACTAGGGGTAAAATGTCCATTAAATTTGCAGTTACTTGCTGTTAGGCTGAGTCTGTCACTAGTAACAGAGACACCAAGATGGACTGTAGGAAGTAGGGGAATGCTGATGCCAGGCTTCCCCTACAGCCACTGATTCAGGAACAAGGCAATCTCTGCAACTTCTGCTTACTCCAAAAATATGCTTTTTTCTTTTTTTAATTCCATTACTATGCTTGTGGTCAAATGGTCTCAGCTGTTAGCCCCATTTACGTACACTCATGCAGGTTCTTCTCTTTGTCACTGTATGTTATATAAATGCTTTTAATTTGCCAAAAATTATTCTGTATTTTGGATAGAGCAAGCACAGTTTGTCTTCTGGATTATGATGAAAAACAGCCCACCAAAATCTGCATTCTATTAAAAACATACAGGGCCATTAGGTTATATGATACACAGTAAGAGAAGTCAGGGCAGGAAGTAAATTAGGGTTGACAGCTGGGAAAATACCAACATAACTTTATAGTGCACAACTACAAGACAATTTTTTGTATCTTTTTTATTTTATATTTACATTATCAACTCAGGTACAAGGATTCCCTGTTTGTTTGATATATTTTCTTTGTTAATTTTAACTAGGAAAATAGCCTAAAACAGATCAACTGTTTACATAGAAGTGGCTCTATGGACTTTATTATGAACAGCCTAAGCCTTTTTTTTTTTTATCAAAAACACCATTTATTTTAATGGCATTCTGCTTTTTTCACATTTTTACAACTGAGAGCAACAATTTCTGAGAGCAAAGTTTTCTTTGTAACCATGATACCTCAAACATATATTTAACATAAATCAGATTTTGGCCACAATCTTGAACATAAAAAAAATCCCTTTCTGCAAGAACACACATAGGGGAATGTGTAATGACTTTCCATATACACAGCGCATCTACAATATAATATTTGAGAATAGGAAGGATCCTCAGTCAAGTTTTTTTTTTTTAATAAATGTTATATTGAAAGATGGACAGATCATAAATCACCATCAATGTACACAGTTGTCTCATTTAAGAGAAAATATTCTTAAAATAAAAAAAGTATTAATATACCATAAATGAGTAAGAAAAAAAAAAAAAAAAGTCGTTGCTCCACAAAGAAACAGAAGTCCAAAATACAGTGAGGCATCTTAGTTGATAACCCAAAATGAAGTAAAATGTAGTCAAAATTCAAAATGAAAGGGAACTGAAAATCCATTATGGAAAATCTGGTCTAGATGTAGGTGGCCTCCCCAAAAGAATAACTCTGCAGTCTCACTGTGTGTAATTTGAACACCCTCAAAAAGGTAATGGAAGTCCCTGCACCTCCTCAAAACAGTCATTATATGCATCTTCATAGTCCGCATTAGATTTAATCATTATTACACAGGTTGGACGTTTGGAGCCAGCAGCAGCACCCAAATCCTAGGGAAAAGAAAGAAACATTAGTATCATATTCCTACTTACACTCTTGTTTAACATAATTTCCAGCAGTAGACTGAAAGCATGATACTGACCATAAACGTTTAATTCTTACTTTTCTATAGATCATTTTAGTGACAAACTGTACCCTCAATATCATCACTGCATTATTTTCCAATTCATGCTGTGTATCAATTCCTCACAACTTTCAAGACCTGTGTTTGCCTTACCATGTAAGTAGAGCTGGGCAATATGGCCTAAAACTAAGATTATTTTTTTTAACTTTTAAAATTAAAAAGTGCAAGTCCAGAGTTGCTCTCCTGCCCATTCTGCAAACAGTGCGTGGAGACGCAGCTGATGCTGGGTGATTGTGGATGGTAACCTAGGCAATCAGCTGTCAACAATTCCTGGTCATTTGAATGCAGCACATGTGGCGTGAACTCTGTTCAGCAACACAGGGTGCCAACATACAGCGCTCCAATGTGAGCTGCACCACAAACTCCTGTTTCTAGGGGAGAAAAGTCTTGTAAATACTGCACACATTGGTGCATGCTACGATGTATGAAAGCATAAAGGGTATAACAGAAGCCTTTAGAACATCTACTGGTGCTTTATTCTGGCTCCATTAAAAATGGAGAACCAATGTGGCTGCATACACGGGCCTGCTAACAAATAAAACTGATACCCTGCTCAATCATTAGAGTGTTGCTGTCTGTAACAAAACAAGGGAGGTAAAATGGGAAATGTTTAGGACATTTTAAATTCTAACTGGCAAATATTACATAAACGTCCATACAAATAACTTTAAGCTGGAACGGGTTTTAACTATATATACAACCATATATATTATACTCACTGATTTAGAAGGCACATATGCATATGGTATGTTGCGCTCTTCACACATGACAGGAACATGGCAATAAACTTCAATAGGAAGTGTGTCACCAGCCAGTATAACAATGCTACATGAGAGAAGGGGGAAAAAAAAATTAAGAATTGCTGCACAACAACCTGGGATGTGGTATTAGAAAGGACAATTGGTCCTGCAAAGAACAAGCCCTCATGTGGCTCTATAGAGGAAAAAAAGAATGCGAGGAGGAAAAAGTGAACACTGAGGTAAAAATTGGCTGGCGAGTGAAAGGGTTAAATAAAATGAAAGCTACAATTTATGTCAAGGCCTTGTGATAAGAAGGTCACAAGGCTGTAAGATACTCCATTAGCTGACATGGTTCTGTAGACTCCATGGTTATATAAGGGAGCTTTTTTTTTTGTAAAGATGTGGTGTAGTAAACTGATTGTAATTCTTTGTCATTGTAATTTGCTCAAACAGGAGCTTGCTCAAAAATGTGCAACTCACCCCCCCTCCTTTTTATACACCGCCTATGCAGGCCTAGGTGACTGCCACTACATTCACTACATGTCTTTACCATTAACGATAGTAGCTGTATCCTGAGATATAAATAAATTCACTCACCCCTTCTCTCCTTTATTGATAAACTTCTGAACCTCCTTCACTCCTCTCCGGATATTCTTATTTTTGGAAGCTAAACAGGAAAGCAGCAAGTTAGTAAAAGACAAGTAACCAGCAACATATAAACATCAGTTCAGAATATTGTATTAAGAAGCACAAGTTGGGCTTAAAGGACAACTCCCACAAAAATTTTTTTTTGCTCATTTAACACACATTACAAAGTTATATAACTTTGTAATGTGGTTAAATACCCGGTCTGGCCCCCTTCCCCCACTTTCGGACCCCCGACCCCCCACCCCGGAAGTTAAAGAATGTATACATTACCTATTACGATCGTCACGGTCCTCTTCTCCGGGGCGGCATCTGGTGACGACGACGTCAGAGCCGAGGGGCGGTCCGGGTCTTCTTCCTCCTCGGCGTCTTCATGCAAAGTGAATGGGGATGAAAAGGCTGCTGGTGCACATGCGCACCAGCAGCCTTTTCATTGGCTGGAGCGCATCACATGGCTTCCAGCTTGCTCAGCCCTGATTGGCTGAGCTTGCTGGAAGCCATGTGATGCGCTCCAGCCAATGAAAAGGCTGCCGGTGCGCAAGCGCACTGGCAGCCTTTTCCATCCCCTGGACCCGGAAGTTGGAGACATCGCTGGATGGCGGACGGCGGCGACGGAGAGGCGGACGGCGGGCGAATCGAGTGGCGATCGTCACCGGAGAGATGGTGAGTATGGTGTCTGTGTGTGTCTGTTTTTTTTTTTGGGGGGTCCCGCGGGAGTTGTCCTTTAAAGAAGATGCACTGCTATATAAGGTGTCAGAAATGTTACCTCCCACCACCGGGAAAAGGGAGGCACATATAGTCTGTGGTAATATTTCTATGTGCTGGAAATTGTTCCAGAACATGCACACACTATAGGCACCCATACTTTAAGATGGGGGCAACTGTCCGGCTGGTACATCATATCCATTTGGGTAAGACAACTCATTTTTGTATAATTTTTTGTGTTGATAGAGTTGATTCAGGGTGAGTTTATGGTAATATACCTATGAATTGTACTGGGTTCCTGATCAAGTCTCTAAACATTGCCTGACGGTAGCACCCCTCATTTGTATGTTTTCCCTGTTGGTTTTTAACGTATTTTCTCAGTCGCAGTTCACTGTGTTGTACGAATTTTAAATGTATGTGCTTTTTATCTAATAAAGTATTCTTTGATATGTTTACAAGTTTTGGAGGTTCAGTTGTTTCTATATAGGTTTTGTGTTCGTAACTAGAACCCAGTATTATTACATTAACACCACATCCCCTTCTCAGCTCTTATAATACATATAGACTGCAGTGTAGGGGAGATCTGCTATATCTTTGTATATGTATGCATACTTTAAGATGGACTAAGTGCTTTTGTATCGAAAACCAGCTTTAGGCTATGTCCACACACTATTTTTGTTTGTTTTCATTGATATGATATAGTGGTGCCTTGTATTACGAGCATAATTCATTCCGGGTCCATGCTTGTAATCCAAATCCACTCTTAAACCAAAGTAAATTTTCCCATAAGAAATCAAAGAAATGCAGACAATTGGTTCCACACCCCAAAAATAATGATTTATTATTCTGAATAACATGTAAAACACATGAAACAAACATTCAGAAACAGCAGAATATGTCATATTATAAGTTACTGTACAGTAATGGAGAGGATGGGAAACATAAGGGCTGACAGACTGCAGGGAGCATGAAGAAATGAGCAAGGCAGATGTGGGCACTATATAGCAGCACTCTGTCCGGGGTGAGAGGGGTTACAGCTATGGAGAGATTACCTCCATAGTCCTGTCCCCTGATGTAAGCCCCAGCCTGAAGTGGATCTGCTATGATTTGGAAGGTGAAGGAGACGTCTATGGTCAGAGTACAGTGCTGTAGACCCCGCTATGCAGACCATGCTCCTCCTCCACTCGCCCTCCCACCCAGTACAGGGAGCTATTAAACAAAGCAATACTCCTAAACAAAGTCACAATTTTGAAAAACTGTGAGCTCTTAAACCAAGGTACCACTGTATATCATAGATCAGCGTAGTAGTATTCGTCGAAGTCACCTAGGGGGACTTCTAGTTAAAGGGGTAATGCGGCGCTAAGAAATTACTGTACCACCAGGCCCAGGTGCCGCTTGTAGCCCGGGACCGCAGGTATTAGCAGGCACGGTCCGATCGCCGTGCCCGCTAATACAGTAGTCAGATGCAGCTGTCAAAGATGACAGCTGCATCCGATTACCGGATGCAGCACTTCCCTGGTGTCTAGTGGCGATCTCCGTGACTGGTGCCGGCCGTGGTCTCCGCCAAAATGGCGCTGATCCCGGCTCGGCACTCGTTTGTATTCGGCTGCAGCAGCCGAAAGCATCCGAGTGCCGATCTCATTGATCTTTGCTGTATAACTATACAGCAAAGATCTCAATGAGAGATCAATGCACTTATACTAGAAGTCCCCAAGGGGTGCTTCTAGTATAAGTGTAAAAAAATAAAAACAAAAAAAGTGTTATTATTAGTAAAAAGCCCCCTCCCCTAATAAAAGTCAGAATCACCCCCCTTTTCCCATGTTTTTAATAAAAGTAAATAAACAAACATGTTTGCTATTGCCGCGTGCGTAAGCGCCCGAACTATTAATTAATCACATTCCTGATCTAAAAAATGCAAAATTGCGCATTTTTGGTCGCATCAAATGCAGAAAAAATTTAATAAAAAGCGATCAAAAAGTCTTACATGTGCAATCAAGGTACCGATAGAAAGAACACATCATGGCGCAAAAAATGACACCTGACATAGCCCCATAGACCAAAGGATAAAAGCACTATAAGCCTGGGAATGGAGCGATTTTTAAGGAACATATATTTGTTAACAATGGTTTGAATTTTTTACCGGCCATCAGATACAAGAAAAGTTATACATGTTATATATCGTTGTAATCATAACGACTTGAGGAACATGCATAACAAGACAGTTTTACCCCAGGGCGATTGGCGTAGTAACAAATATCCCCAAATAAAAGAAATGTGTTTTTTTGTTCAATTTCACCACACATTGAATTTTTTCCTGGTTTGGCAGTGTCCTTAATGCAAACATTCAGCCTGTCATTGCAAAGTACAATTAGTGACGCAAAAAATAAAGGCTCATGTGGGTCTCTAGGTGAAAAATGCAAGTGCTATGGCCTTTTAAACACAAGGAGGAAAAAACCAAAACACAAAAACGAAAAGTGGCTCCGTCCTTAAGGGGTTAAGTTACATAAAACATACTGCAGTCATAATTTGACTGCGGCATGTAATGGGTTGCAGCAGGAGCTTTGCACCATCTTATCTGGACTCTGCAGTAAAAAGGTGTATGGGTTAAAGGGAACCAATCAGCCCGTTTGAGCTGATATGGTTCCCTTAAGCATTGTATAAAGCACCTGGAGCACGTACCGGCCGCAGCAGATGCTTTGTAACGGAGAAAATGACTTTTATTCCCTGGCTCGTGACTAGATACGAGCGGGGAAGTAGTCATGGTGGGCGGCTCCCCGCTTGTATCTAGTCACTGCGCTCTGCCTGTCAGCGGGCTCAGAGGGGATGATTGACAGGCAGAGAGGTCCGTTACTGGGCTCTCTGCCTATCAATCATCCCGCCGAGCGCGCTGACAGGCAGAGCGCAGTGACTAGATACGAGCGGGGAGCCGCCCACCATGACTACCTCCCCGCTCGTATCTAGTCACGAGCCGGGGAATAAAAGTAATTTTCTCCGTTATAAAGCATCTGCTGCGGCCGGTACGTGCCGGGGCCGCTCCAGGTGCTTTATACAATGCTTAAGGGAACTATATCAGCTCAAGCGGGCTGATTGGTTCCCTTTAAAGTGATATTGCTGAGATTAACTGATATTTGATGGTACCCAGTGTGCCAGTCTACATGCAGGCATTTCCAGCAGGTCAGAAAACAGGAGGAAGCTGAGGAATCATGGCATGCAAGTACAGGGAGGTTTTTTTTAGATTAGTTGAACTGTTCTGGTCAGCTCTCCTAACCCAAATACTCAGCACTTGACTTCCAGCGGTCTGGTGAAGCTGGATGTCATCCAAGGGGGTCATAAACTGTATCCATGTTTTACCAGACTCCCTGGGGCTTGATCCAACTTCTTCAGCCGCTGGTATACAAATGCCTGAAGACTGCACTGGAGCAGGTTGCAGTTGTGCGCAGGCGGCCATTTAGAGTCTATGTGGTAATGTACAACAGGTGAGCACTGTACTGAGCTGGCCATAGATTGTGAATCTGCCGCCTCATGTAGGTAGAGCGGAGCCCTGTACATGGAGCGGATAGGCCCCCAGCTACCATACATTACCAGCTGTATAGGAAGCTCCCTTTTGGCACAGCATATAATCTGCTTTAATCCATAGAAACATCGATGCTGTGCAATACTTAAGGTATATGACTAGAGCCAGGTAGCAGTACATAGATAACACCAGGGAGGGGGCCCCACTAGTGCCCACAGCTCCCAGCACACCTACCCTTCTTGATGCACTTGTAGATCCTCTTGGTGAGCTTCCTCCCTGCCAGTGGCTGAGCGATGGGGTTCAGGTTCTCCAGCAGCTCCTCATACGTCCGCTCCGGGGGCGCCACTGTAGCCAGCTCGGTCTCCTCTTCCTCCTCTCGTTTCTCCTTCTTTACCTTCATCCTGGATCGCTCAGCCTCGCCGCACGTGTCCTGCGCTTCTCTCTCACACGCTGCTTCCGGCGCCACTACTTCCGGTCGCTGGAAATGAGAGGGAGGAGCCTGGACTGTACCATCCGCCTGACACTCCGGGGTCCCCCGCTACAGATGTCACTGTTATATTGCCACTTATTGTTATTATTATTGCCATTCAGGATACGAGGGAAGCTGGCTGGCAGGTTTATTGGTGACCGCAATGGCTGCGTCCTCACAAGCAGCTAGACCTGACAATCCGACCTGCATCAGTTACAGCAGTGTCACTTAGAAGAACTTTGGCTATTTTTGTTATAGACAAGGGATGGGGAACCTTCGGCCCTCCAGCTGTTTCAGAACTACAATTCCCATCATGCCTGGGCAGCCGAAGCTTTAGCCTTCACTAAGCAGATGGGAATTGTAGTTTGGAAACAGCTGGAGGGCTGAAGGTTCCCCATCCCTTATAGACACACATGAAAAGGTATTGGTCAGTAGTGTTCTGGTGCTGAGATCCCTACTGATCTCCAGAATCAGGGTAGGTTCAGACTCCGGAATCTGTGTGGATAAATTGTGGCGGATTCCGTGGCTTGTACCCATTCACGGTGGCACGCATATCTGCCTGCTCCATAGACACCATTCTATGACCGGGCAGATTCCGCTGTCCGCCGAAAGAATAGACATATCGGTTCTTTCGGAGGGACGTGGAATCAGCCCGGCCATAGGATGGTGTAGATAGGCGCGCCAACGCGTACGAGCCACGGAATCCACTAGAATTTATTTGCAGAGATTCCGTAGTGTGAACCTACCCTAAGCGGGGAAAAGCACTAATATAGGCACAGCTCTCCATTCTGACTCTGTACACTTATTATAGGGTCTGTCTTCTAAAAATATGGCAAGAGAAGTGCTTAGCTGGGTGCTTCTCTCTGGTGGTTCCACCAATCTGTCTTTTAACACTTACACTTTGAGGCCTTGTTCACACAACATAAAAATAAGGGTAAAATATGGCTGTTTTGGATAAATACGGCCTGAAATAAAGAACATGATCACTATTTCCGGCCATATTTATCCAAATGCAGCCGTATTTTGCCCTTATGTTTTTGTTGTGTGAACCTGGCCTAAGTGACATTTATACTTGAAGAGATTTTAGTGTTCTCATTGCTGCCACTGATTGAATTATGTAATATGACTGTTATAAGTCTGTTATATAAAACACTCTATTTAACAAAACAAAATTATTGTATAAGGTTAGGATGAAAGATGGCAGCACTTTTCCATTACAGATTTTGCCAATGCAAAGATAAACTTGTAGTGAAAATACACAATTCTGCAAAACTAAAGTAAATCTATTACCAGCTGACTCGTCTGGTAAGCGTCTGGTAAGTGGTGGCGGGTGAAGTGACCCAGATCACAGCTGTGCTTTTCTTCTGTAAATCTGTTTCTCCGTTTCCCTTTATAGATTCCTTTTACACACTGGAAAATCTTCATTATGTAGTGAAATCCACACAAATACTTTCCTCTACCTGTACTTGGGATTTTGAAAAGATCATCTACATTTACTATAGTGTACATAGTTACATAGTTAATACGGTTGAAAAAAGACACATGTCCATGAAGTTCAACCAAGGAGGGGATGGATACAGGGAAGGGGGAGGGGTGATATGTTCTATACATATGCATCTATATTATTTTGGTCTAAGAACTTGTCTAGCCCTGTTTTGAAGCCCTCTACTGTTTTTGCTGTGACCAGATCCTGTGGTAGACTGTTCCACAGATTCACAGTTCTCATGGTAAAGAAGACTTGTCGCCTCCGGAGATTGAACCTTTTTTTCTCCAGGCGGAGGCAGTGCCCTCTTGTCCTTTGAGGGGGTTTTACCTGGAACATTCTCAACATAGCGAAACGTGAGCCAGCTGCCAATGTATATTAAGTTTTATATCTAAAAAAAAATTCCTTGTAATGCAATACAATATTTTAATGCTTTTTATAAACAAAACATACCAAATATAACTATACAACATTTTTCATAAGACTGAAAAAATCAAAGAACCGGCACATGTGAAAATAGCAACATATTCTATTCTGTTCCACTTTGTCTCACTTGTTCTTGTAAAATCTAAGACACAAAAAGACAAAAAGGAATAAAAGAAAATTACTTCTACTGCTTTCCAAGACAAAGATGTAAAACTTACAGCAGCCTTACCTGCCGTACAATATTATTGTGCAAACTACTGCACAAGGCTACTATAGAGGGTATCACTGTTACAATACTATACATACCTTGGGTGCCCTGCATCATATGTAAGTCACTAAAGCAGATGATGTTTATTTCCCTATAGACCCATCTCAGAGGAGGCTGCAAGTGATCTGTTTAGGCTTTTTTTTTTTTTTTAAAGGGACTCTGTACCCACTGTTCCCCCCGCCCCAACTACTTATACCTGCTTGTAGCTTGTGTGAAGTGCTTTCTCCTGGTATGTTTTGCCACGCTGGTTGTACTTAATTTTGGCTGAAAAACAAAGTTTACTTGAGTAGATGCCGTGTCTAAGAGGCGGGACCGAGAGCGTTCGTGCCCAGGTGAAGCACCGCCTGTGTGGTCTTGGTCTCGCCTCCCCCTGGCTTTCGTTCCGCCCTCTGTGCCATGGTTGTAACCCCTGGTGCCGCAGCCGTGACGTTGCTGGGTCAGCGCCGCCTCTGTGGTGTGTCCCATGTTGGCCCCGCCTCTTAGACACGGCATCTACTCAAGTAAACTTTGTTTTTCAGCCGAAAGAATGTAAAACCAGTGTGGCGAAACATACCAGGAAAAAGCACTTCACATAAGCTACAAGCAGGTATAAGTAGTGTGTGTGTGTGTGTGTGTGTGTGTGTGTGTGTGTGTGTGTGTGTGTGTGTGTGTGGGGTGGGGGGGGGGGGGCGGGGGTAGGGGGTAAAGGGTCGCTTTAAATTAATGGCCTACTCCTATTGTTTGTTTACATTATTGAAGCCAAAGCCAGGGATGGATTTGAAAAGAGGAGAAATACCAGTTGTTATGAAATGCTCTCTGTTTATAGTCTGTTCCTGGCTTTGGCTTTAATAATCTGTCAGATAAATCTCTCTGTGTAAACACACCCTTATGATGTGTTTAACAGAAAGATTTATCTGACAGATTATTGAAGCAAAAGCCAGGAATCTCAGTCTTTCCTTCATGACCTGTTTATAGTCTGTTCCTGGCTTTCAAAATCTGTCAGATAAATCTCTCTGTGTAAACGCACCATTAGCATAGGTCCTTTATTGGGATTGGGCTAGCAGCTTCAAGTCCCAGGCCTAGCATGAGTTTAAAGGCCCAAACTTAAATGGAATCTGTCAGAAGGTTTATGTGGCCTTAAAGGAGAAGTCCGACAACATTTTTTATTAAGGTATTGTATTGTCCCCCAAAAGTTATACAAATCACCAATATACACTTAACAGCCCACACAGCACTGGGAGTCGGGTCGTGACATCACCATGTTATCCAGGAAGTGAAGCCTTGATGCAGTAGTAAGTGCAAGGAAAAATACTTTATATGCATTTCCCATAATAAGTGTATATTGGTGATTTGTAAAACTTTTGGGGGGTAATAAAATACTTTAATAAAACTTTTCGCCAGACCTCTCCTTTAAGCAGCATAAACTAGTGAACAGATCAGTGTATTACTTACATCATTCTGTTCAGCAGTTCTGACATGCAGGAGAATGGGGGTTTGTGCTGCCCCGATCTGTCTGCCTCCTCAGCTACTGACTGACAGCTACTGTCTGCCATCACACAGTCTATATACACACACATTATAACTAGACAACTGCCAATCGGTGGCCAATGAGCATAGGGAGCTGGTGCTTATAAATATACAGCACTACTGAGCACACACGCATAATAATGAGTTCTCAATATTAGGGGGGCTATCTCCAGATAAGCTGCACGGACCAATCACTATGCTGCTGTTTCGGTCAGCAGACCTGCATGAGGGTTAGGAATTTTGGTTGTAATAAGGACACAAAAATGTGTTACACTCATCTAAAAGTGGCCCTTATGGGAGACTTGTAATGGTTTAGCAACAAAATACCTGTAGCAATTCTTCTAAATCTTTTTGTATCTCCAAGGCTTTTTGGTGAACACTGTGATCAACACTGTTATACATTACAGCATTTTGAAGCATTAGAAGAACATCTCTCTGGAACTCGGCAATTGTCTTTATCCTTCCCTTAGACAGGCCCTTTTTTATTGTAGAGAGATCCATTGGCCTAGAATAAACAAGTACTTCATTAATACCTCTTTATGTCGGAATATTTTCTTTGTATAGTGCCTGACCATGCTTCTTATGCAAGGACATTGAGGGGGGGTATGGGTTATGTTTATTCAAGGAGAAGTACAGCGAAAATTTTTATTAAAGTATTATATTGCTCCTTAAAAGTTATACAAATCACCAATATACACTTATCACTGGAAATGCACATAAAGTGCTTTTTCCTGCACTTATTACTGCATCAAGGCTTCACTTCCTGGATAAAATGGTGATGTCACGACCCAACTCCCAGAGCTGTGTGGGCTGTGGGTGCTGGAGAGGATGATGGCAGCGGGACAATAAGGGACACAGGGCACTGGAGGGACACTGAGCATCCCCCTGCCATCATCCTCTCCAGCAGCCACAGCCCGCACAGCTCTGGGAGTCGTGACATCACCATGTTATCCAGGAAGTGAAGCCTTGATGCAGTAGTAAGTGCAGGGAAAAAGCACTTTATGTGCATTTCCCGTGATAAGTATATATTGACTTCGCCTTTAACTTATAGTATATTATTTAGTTAAGGGCTACATAGCCACTGTGACCCCGACAGATGTCACACAGGAGAAAATCGTAGAGTCACCTACCTCCATCACAGATAATTAAAGGGAACCAATCACTGAAAAAGGTCACATAACTTGTTACTATAGTGTAAAAAAACACGTACTTCTGTTTCCAGACATATACTAGGGTTACTGCTACTCCCCGAAAACAGATTAAATTCCTGCGTCATATGTAAATGACCTTTTAGACACCGCTAATGCTTACTTATATGTCTACACATATACACTATATTTACAGGTTAGGTGACATTTTTATGGAGATTGGTCCCCTTTAGGCTATGTTTCCACACAGTATTTTTGGTCAGTGATTTGCAACCAAAACCAGGAGTGGATTGAAAACACAGAAAGGCTATGTTCACACACTGTTGAGTGGATGTCCGCCAATAAATCATCTCTTGGTTTTAGTAGCAAAATATTGAGCATAAATAGTTTGTGGGAACATAGGCCGCATTTACACATTCCGTGCTCTGCACGGAACACGGACGTGGAATGCCTATAACGGACTTCTCCCCCACCTGGGCAGAATCTGTGATAAGATGCTGGAAGCGGGAGAACTATATTCATATGCGCCACGCTGTAATGACAGCCCAAAGCGGCTACTTCATTACAACACGGCGCATATGAATACAGTACCTCCGCTCCCTGCATCTTATCACAGATGCTGCCAGGGCAGGGGAGAAGTCCATTACAGGCATTCCACGTCCATGTTCCGTGCTGAACACGGAAAAATGTAAATGCGGCCTAAAAGTCAATTTGGTTGTCTTGCAACAAAATTGCTGTGACATTAACCAAAAATTCTTAAGGTTTGAAATGCTGTTGTGGTCATGCAGATGAAACAAAGACCTTTGTCCCCGCACCATGTGGACCAAGCTGAATTTGAAAGATTTTAACAGTTGAATAGAAATTTAATATTTTAATTGTCAGCAGTGTTGATGCCAATATATTAGATAATCTTTAATGGTGAAAAACGTATTACAAACAAGGAAAGATTCCATGACCATTATATGTTTTATATGTAATCATGTCCCCACTGACCGTTTCACAATATCCATATATCCTGGAGCTTCCCTGTCCATCACTGGTTTACGAAATGGTGCTGCATATCTACAATAAAATTCAGTGAAAAAGAGAACAGGAGAGAAACTATATACACGGCTGTATGTATGAACATGGTTAACAGATAAAAAATAAAGCAGCACTCTGCAAATACTAAGACACACATGAACTTATATGAATATATGGATTATTCTGGATTTATGTAAATGCAGCCTTGAACAGCAATAGCCTTGGGCATCAGAGCACTGAACGAAGCCAAGTCGGACCTCAGTGCAGAGGAGGCAGCAGTCCTTTCATTTTTCTAGCTGCCACGGGTTAGTCCAGCCATCATCCTGCATCCTGGGGCACTCAGGGAGACTACATCAGACTGCGCTTTTGCTGCCGTTTTCCATAAATAGAAGCAAAAATACCACAGGACCTTTTGTGACCCCACAGTCACATGATTAAAGTGTACCTCCAGTAGAGTCACTGTCGTATTTTTTTTTTTTGCAGAAATCAATAATCCAGGCGATTTTAAGAAACTTTGTAATTGGGTTTATTAGCAAAATCTGCCATTATCTGCATGTAAAAAGCCTTTTCCCAGGTCCCCCCCTCCTTCCTCTTTTTCATCCACTCTGAAAAATCTGAAAATTGTGACTTGTTGCAGGAGACGTACCCTGTCTGTTCTAGGGAGAGGGGAGGGGGGAGGAGGAAGGAGGGAGTTATCTGGCAGCAGAAAGCAGATAACAGAGGATTACAGGCACGGAGCTGGGTGACAGCTGTAATCCGAGCTCAGACAGGTCACTGGTGACTGTCACAGGAGATATCCCGTGAGGGATTTGTAGATTAACTCTTTGTTGTCCTGTTTTGGTCTTTTCTTTAGCTCTCTCCATAGGAGAACAATGAAGACAGAGGGGAGAGCTTCAAACTGCTTTTTCATGATAAAAATGCATTTTTCGGATAATAAACCCAATTACAAAGTTTCTTAAAATCGCCTGGACTATTGATTTCTGCAAAAAAAAAATTCACGACAGTGACACTTTAAAGAAAACTAAATTACTATTATGTAGGACAGTCATATTTTTTTCAAATGTGCAGCCATTTTGAATTTGGTGCCGGAATAGGGTTCCCAAGCACTTGTTCTCCCTACCACATCCAACTGTACCTTATGAGAATAGCTTCCCACTGTACCTCCATAGCTCCTGTTTCCAGCAAGAGACCCTGCGCTATAGACTTTGTTACGCTGGGTCTCGTGCTGGAAATTAAAGTTACAAAGGCGCCACAGGAAACTCTTCTCATAAGGTATAGCTGCCAGAGGTGGGAAAAATAGGCACTCAGAAACGTATTCCGGAGGCAAATTCAAAAGAAAGATGTTCCCTACGACTAGAGATACACTTTGAGGTCCTCAGAAATCCTAAAAAAGGGGGAGAAGAGATGTGTCGTGTGAGTATATACTGTATGCAGTGTGTTTGTGTATATATACACACAGTATGAAGTGTATATTGTGCATACAGTGTGCACACTGTGTGTGTAGTGTATGGAGAATGCATGCTGTGTTTGTGTATAGTGCAACGTGCATACTCTGTGTGTGTAGTATATGCAGTGTGCATACCATGAGTATATACAGTGTATATCATCTACATGGTGGAAACAACGGCCCCCTTTATCCCCCAATAGCCGATAATCACAGCAACATTGCAGGGCTAAGGGGGGAAATGGGGACGTGATTTCCACCACGTTGAGAATTCCGAACGCATATGTGGAAACACAGACAATCCCTTTATAAAGGCATAAATATTGAGTAGTTCAGGCTGGGTTCACACTAAGTTTTTGCAATCAGTTTTTTTCATCTGTTTTTGCAAAAAAAACAAGAAAAGAAGGAAGCATTTGTGTGCATCCGTTTTGATCCATATTTCCATTGACTTCCATAAAAAAAATAAAAAAAAAAGGGATCAAAACGCATCCTTTTTTTAGGCTGGGTTCACACACTGTATATTTCAGGCAGTATTTGGTCCTCATGGCAACCAAAACCAGGAGTGGATTGAAAACACAGAAAGGCTATAATCACATAATGTTGAAATTGAGTGGATGTCCGCCATTTAATGGCAAATATTTGCTGTTATTTTAAAACAGCTGCTGTATTGAAATCATGGCAGCTATTTACCGTTATATGGCGGCCATCCACTCAATTTCAACATTGTGTGAACAGAGCCTTTCTGTGTTTTCAATCTACTCCTGGTTTTGGTTGCAATGAGGACCTGACATGAGGACCAAATACTGTCTGAAATATACTGTGTGTGAACCCAGCCTTAACATGCACAAAAATACAGTTGACCTTACTTTGTGTACGTAAAAAAAAAATGGATGCGGTTTGGTCTTTTTTTTTTTTTAACCCTTAGACGACCCAGGGCGTATAGTTACGCCATGGAAGTCTGTCCCCAGACGACCTAGGGCGTAACTGTACGCCCTGGGTGTTTCTCCCGCTATGAAGCGTGCTATAAAAATAAATAAATAGATAAACATATAATATACCGTAGCGTGCGTAATTGTCCGATCTATTAAAATATAACAAGTGTCATTGCGAATGGTAAACGGCGTACACGAAAAGAGGGAAAAAAGTGCGCGGATTACCGATTTTATGTTACATTATATATATAAAAAAATTAATAAAAAGTGATCAAAACATCCGATCTTCACAAATATGGTATTAATAAAAACTAGCGATCATGGCGGAAAAAATGACACCCCATACAGGCCCGTAGGTGAAAAAATAAAAACGTTATAAGCGTCACAATAGTCCCATTTTATTTATAATTAATTGCCAAAAAAAAGGATTTTATTTAAAAAAAATATATAACATTAGAGAATCTGTGTAACCTGCATATGGTTGTGTTCAGACTGACCTATAGAATAATTGTATCATGTCGCTGTTACCATATAGTTCATTACGTAGACACAGGAACCCCCCAAACGTTACCATATTGCATTCTTTTTTGCGATTTCACCTATTTATATCTTCATAAATAATATATTTGGAATTCCATCATACATGTTATGGTAAAATGAATGACGCCATTACAAAGTACAACTATTCCTGTAACAAATAAGCCCTTACATGGCCTGTAGATAAAAAACTGAAAGTGCTGGAGCTCTTAGAAGGGGAGGAGGGAAAAACGGAAACACTAAGATCAAAATTTGCGCGGTCAACTGGGTCATTTTGGGCCTGGTCCTCAAAGGGTTAATAATAGAAGTCAATGGAAAAACAAAACGGATGCACACAATTGCATCTGTTTTTCCATCCATTTTTTGCAAAAACGAGTGAAAAAATTGGATTACAAAAACGCAGTGTGAACCCAGCCTTATGTGTCTACTTTTGGCTGTGTTCGCACATAGGGAGGCATTTATTAAGTCCGGCGTTTTTTACGCCGGACTTAAAAATGCCCCCGCAGCTCCGGCGGTACGGGGATTTATGTAGAGGCGGACTGCCTGTACATAAATCCTGTGCGCGCCGGTGCGCACCGCCGAAAACCTACGCCAGCTGAGGACTGGAGTAGGTTTTCGGCGTACATTTGGGCGGAACGGATGATAAATCGCGCGGACTCTGAGTCCGCGCCCTCCGTTCCGCCCACTTCCCGCCTACTTTCCGCCCCCTTTCCGCCCCCTGGCGTACTCGGCGGAAAGTGCCGATTTGCGATTATTTTATTCGCAAATCGGCCATTTGCGTATAAAATAATACGCAAATCGGCACTTTCCGCCAAAAATCATCCGTCCGCCGGATGATACATGTGGCCCATAGCCTTTTTTTGGCTTTATGTTTTTTCATCAAACAGTGCATTTGCAATAAAATAGCACAATTTTACATGCAATTCCGTCAAAATCATGACAAAAATGGCCGTTTCTCACAGGGAAAAAAGCCATGTGTGAACACACTCTTAAAACATACCTGTGATCTGCTATCATCTTCCAAACTGGTGCCAGCTGCATTCTGATGTTTTTCAGGTGGGAATCTGTAGTATTTAAAACCAATCTGAAAAACAGATAAGTATATCTTCACTAATGTACATAGAAACTATAAACTATAAGTGGCGCTGCCATCTATGGAATCAAAAAAATCACCAGGTAGTCATGTCTGCACAGTTTAGACTATAGTAACATATACATTATATGCTATACATTCCAAACTGGATATAAAAGTAATAATAATAGATGTAAATGACAAGTTTAGCAAAACTCTGCTTATTGAAGTAGAGACACTTACAATTCAAGCATTGAAGTAGCCTTTGGCATGATATAGTTGGTGCTCTGACAAACAGAAATGTCTTTGTTACTCTGGTTCATAGGAGAAGGATCCTTTTGAGATTCGCAGAGTTGAATGTCAGTGTATTCCATTGCTGTTTCTTCCACATTTACATCCTATAAAAATAGATATTCACAAAAAAATGCCTGGCAAACAGGTTCTACAACAGGTAAAAGATTTGAGTAACGTAGTTTACAAGGTAAAAGTTTTAACTAGAGATGAGCGAACCGGGTTCGGGTTCGAGTCAATCAGAACCCGATCGTTCGGCATTTGATTAGCTGGGGCTGCTGAACTTGGATAAAGCTCTAGGGTTGTCTGGAAAACATGGATACAGCCAATGACCATATCCATGTTTTCCACATAGCCTTAGGGCTTTATCCAACTTCAGCAGCCACCGCTAATCAAATGCCGAAAGTTCGGGTTCGGATGGACTCGAGCATGCTCGAGGTTTGCTCATCTCTAATTTTAACCCTTTAAGGACCAATTTTTCTTCCTTCTTTTTCCTCCTTGTCCCCATAACTCTTTTATTTTCCCATCTTCAGAGCCATGTGAGGGATTGTGTATTTTGTAATAGTGCCTTTCAGTCTATCATAACATGTATGACAAAATCCCCAAAATATTATTTATTGGGGGTAACAGAAAAAGAAAAGGAAATTGAGCAAATTTTGGAGGGTTGTGTGTTTACGTAATGCTTTATACGGTAAAAATGAAATGTTATCTTCATTCTATAGGTCAGTCTGAATACAGAGAAATGCATGTTTGTCTAGCTATTCTAATGTTTTGCTATTTTTTAACAGTAAAAAAACACTATTTTTTGTAAATAGTATGATTAAAATGGTCCTATATGGTCCTATAGTGACTCTTATAACGCTTTTTTTTTTTACCTACAGGTCTGTATGGGATTATGGGATGTCATTTTTTGCGCCATGATCTCTACATTCTGTCAATTCTTTGGGCAGACGGCGGGATCTGCGCGAGCATAGAATGGAATCTATGGGACGGGCGGAGAGTCAAGCGGGAGAGCGCGGGGGCGTGAGGCAGAATCCTCGGGATGTTATCCACAAGAATTCTGTAGTGTGAACGTGCCCTAAATGTATGGGCGGTCTTACTGCTTACGTAACTATATAGTAATATTAGCAGTTTGTGATGCCTTTTCTAGCTGACAGTTTCCCTTTAAAATTGCCTTATTCAACCTCCTAAAACTTTTTTATTTTTATATTGGGCTGTTTTTATTCATACCATTTGGAACTTTTGAATAATTGTTTTCTAATATATTATGTGATAAAAATTTGCTATTTTAGCAAATCCTGTTTAAGCAATGTAAGCCCTGAAAAATCCTATTTATGGTGCGTTCACACCTACAGGATCTGCAGCTGATTTTCTGCAGCAGATTTCATTTAAATAACTGAACACAGCATCAAATCTGCTGCAGATCCTGTAGGTGTGAACGCACCCTTAAGCAATGTTGCTGTGCATTACCAATCAGCCTTATACAGTTCAAAATGTGAACTAAGGTACATTATATTTATTTTTGAAAAAGGTTTTCTCAGCAACAGATAACTGTAAACATGAGATATGCAGACCATGTCGTTTTCTATCAATTATATTTTTACCTGTGTACTGCCTTCACCAAATTCATTTTTAAGAAGTTTTATGTCTAAAGACTGAATGGTGTTGTGTTCTCTCTTCTCAAGTTTTTGTTGACTTTGACCTTCCACACTTTCTAGGTTGCCCTCTAAGAATCCAACCTGAAACGGGCATAAGGATAAAATGTTTACATATAACAAAGAAAATATTATGAAAAGCAGAGGTCACATAGATTCTACACAGAGTACATTTTATCAATGACTTATTAAAGGGAACCAATAGAGTATTTTGCATATAACGCTAAATCGTTTCTTTGCCGTAGTGTATGTGCCATCTTCTGTTATGGTACATCCGAGACAACTTTTTTTTTTATTCCAGCGCATGGTGAGAGTCTTGACTAGTCACAGCTCTCTGCAGGGATAATTGACAGACAAAGAGGCCTGTTAGAAGTGTCTTCTCTTGTCAACCATCTCTGCAGAACACACTGACAGGCAGAGAACCATGACTAGTTACGGCCTGGGCTACACCTCGATGACTAGTAACGTCTTTCCCCCTGCACCAGAATAAAGAACATTTGTTGCCTTTCTTAGAGAAATTCTGGGAAAAGTTGCAGAATGGATGGTGGACAGACTTATTGCTGTCTAGCAGTTCAGCTAGAGATTCCTGGACCCTTCACTCCCCTCTGGTGGTGAAATGGTCTCCTGGGGATCATACATTTTATCAAAGTTTTCTCTAAACGTTTAGGCTTTGGTTAAATCATCCTAAAGAGTGGAAGTCACCAGACCAGCATTTGCCCACTGCAGACATCAATTTTTGTCAGAATACCACCCACCAGTCTCTTCAATAGCTAGGTATATTCATTTTGCTTTTTGGTTCAAGACTGTTTCTTATCAGCTCGACATTCTGTCTTTTGAGAGTATGGCCTTTGTCAATTGAGTGACCCGTGGATGGGTTAAAAGTTAAAAACCCTCTGTTGTCCTTGCTGCTTTGTATGTCCAATGTGTAGGTCCCAGAAAACCCCTTTCATAAAAGTTGAACTTGGTATAATATTAGCAACTGAAGTACATTGTGTTTTCTATCTAGTACATTTTTACCTGTGTAGAGCTCAGACTGAGATAATTTGTAACAAGAATTATGTCTGAAGACTGAGTTTTATCTGTAGTATTTTCTGCCATCCCAAGTTCTACATTATTTTCCAATTTGCTTCCTAAGCAAGCACCATCTCCTTCACTCCAATTCTTCATGAAGGAATTTTCTGGGCAATTCACATAAGTAGGAGATTGAGTCAACATGGGTTCTATAACCTGCAGCTTGGAAAGGAGAAAAAAATAAACAAGCTTAAGAAAATATTCTTTTTCTTCCCATTGTTGACAGCTCGTAGTCTAGGTTATCGACCAGCACTCTGCTCTAAAAGCAGTGGTCTGGCTGGTGCATATATAGCTATATTATACGTATTTGTATATAATATACAGTACATAAACACTATGGGAGACCTTTATCAGGACTGGCGTAAGAGTCCTGTCCCCTTTCCCCTGTACACCTCTTAGTAAACCCAGCACAGGCATTGCGTAAAAATGTACACCTGCTCTGAAGCAGGTGTAGATTTTTGCCTGGTTTAAACCTTCATTCATTTCTTTTCGAACAGATCAGTGGTCAGTCCTACACAACAAACTGTCAACAATGGGAGGGAAAGAGTAGCAAAAGTAAAAGACAAGTTTGTTAAATGAATTTATTTTCAAAAATATTTATGTTGAGGAGCCCTACATGTTTAGAGGGGTACTCCCACATCTCAACTTACATAGTTGAACTCATAGGGGGAGATTTATGAAAGGGTGTAAATATACACCTGGTGTAAACTGTCCACAGCAACCAATCACAGCTCCTCTTATATTTTACCAGAGCTGAAAGCTGAGCTGTGATTGGTTGCTGTGGGCAGTTTACACCAGGTGTATATTTACACCCTTTGATAAATTTCCCCCATAGGGCTTATCAAGTTATATATTTTTGCAAATACATTAATTTAGCAAATCTGATGCTTACTGCGCTTGCATTTTTTTAAACCAACAGACCACACATGAGCCCTTATTTTTGGCAACACCAATTGTACTTTGCAATGACACACTTAATTTGTCCATAAAATATGCTGCGAGTTTTGGCAGCAGCATTTAAAAAGGTAATTAGCTAGGAGGAGGCAAGTTTGCTAAATGAATTTCCTGATCGTCCTACGGCAGCACACCATCGGTTAATGTGACGTCATCTAACCGGATAGAAGAGGGTTTACCTAGCAATAAGCATAGTTAATTAGTGAAGTTCAAACCACTCTTTTACTTTATTTTGTCTTTTACTTTATTTTATTATCATTATTTTTTATTTCCTTATTCTTTAAGGATTCCCGGGATGTTTATCCAGGGATATCATAATGATAATAAGGGAGAGTGCTTTTTTTCCTCTCTCCACCACCATACCCCACAGATGAATGATGTTGGGGATACGATAAGGAGACACTGTTTAGTGACTCTGAAAGCTGGACTGTCTGTCCTACGTAATGAGAGCTGAGACGCTGCATGTTGGTGCAGACGGCATTAGTAGGTGACGGCGCACCCTAAGCACCTTACGGACAATACCGGCACATAGAGATTCTCCCGGGAGGGCAGCCACGTGGACTGGACGCCATCAGCCAGGGAACTCCCGGAAGACACGACCGCCGGAAGATAGGCCGCATCAGGAAGTTGATCGTCGAGCCGCACCCGGATCTACGTCACCGGAAGCGACGACAGCGGGGTGAGACCGCCGGGAATTAGGCTGCAACCGGAAGTGCGTCACCGGAAGTGACGACACCAGGACGCCGGAAATCAGCGCAACACCGGAAGGACACCGGCGAGCGCTGCGGCGGTAAGCTTAAAAGAACAGAACATGGCGCCGAGCCTGCGCTCCGCCAGGAAGCTGTTTTCTCACTGTGCAAATGTAAGTAGCCGACATCATAGCAGCCTGTGGTTTCACAGGCAATATGATACGGTGGGACATATGGAATTACATTGATGATTATGTGCATAACTGTCTTCATTAGCATCACCCTGCCTTCCATAGATTGGTTTTGTAGGTTTTGTATGTTTTTTTCACAACAAAGCAACTAGTTCTATATGGTATATATTGCAGTACTACCTAGTTACATACATGAGTTTTCTCTTATATGTATTTGCATTTAATATACGATTGTCCATGGTCCTATAGTCAGTATGAGTGGACTGTATTATCATCTTGATATGAGAATTGAATTTTGCTCTTGCTACAAAAATTAAGAGTGATTGTTTACTCTTATGGACTCCATTCTGTATTTTCAGATGTCATGTCCTCCTTCCAAAAGGTTACGCAAGGCTAAACATAATATCTGTGCAAGATGTCAACAGCCCATGCCGGAATCCTGGGACCAGGACTCCTGTACCAACTGTTTGGCTTCAGAACAATCCTCTCGGGGGAAACAGCAGTCTTCTTATCATGGTTCAAAAGCCAGCTATTGGATACATTCCAAGAGGTCAAATCTACTTTGAAGCAATCACAACCCCTGCAGCCAGTCCAGCCTGCTCACTCTGCTCAGCATGCTTAGTCTCAGCCTGTCTTATCATCTGCCTCCCCTGAGGTCTCTAATGCTGATTCTGCGGATTATGAGTCAGAAATAGAGGAGAAGGATGAGATATATCTTTTTCACAAGGATCGTATGCCTAAGTTAATTTCCAGTATTAAACAGACTCTGGAATCAGAGATGGATGTTAGTCTGAGTACTAAAAGACAGCAGCTCTTTCATTTTCCCATTTCCAAAAATAAGGTACTACCTAATCATCCAATTATTAAAGACTGGCTTCAGAGGGTTTGGATCAGACCAGAAAAGCGTTTTGACCAAGGGGCCAAGTTTAAATCAATCTATAAACTTGAACCTGACTTTTTTTCTGAGTGGGAAAACCCCCCAAAGATTGATCTACCAGTTGCACGCCTGTCAAAGAAATCGGTCTACCCGGCAGACGATTCTTCTCTGCTCCCCGACCCCATGGACAGAAAGGCAGACTCTATGCTAAAGAGATCTTTTTTTTTCGGCTGCCTCCTGCTCCGCCAGAGTGGCTTCCTCCTGTGTCCCGGTAGCCCGGGCCCTCCGGGTTTGGCTGAGTCAACTGACTCAGGATATTGAGCAGGGAGTGAAGAGAGAGGATTTATTGAAGGATATGTCCATGTTGAAATCTGCAACAGACTTCCTTTGTGATGGTGCTATGGATTCGTTAAATGTCGCCTCTAAAACTATGGCTGTATCCAACATAGCCAGAAGAGCCTTGTGGATCAAACAGTGGCCCGAAGATGTGCCAGCGAAGCATAATTTCTGCTCGCTGCCATTTCATCCGTGCTCACAGTTTGGTCCACAGTTGAAGGAGATTCTAAAATCTCTGAATGAGGAAAAGGGGGTTAAATTCCCTCAAGCATATAGGAAGAAGAATCCTAGATATTTTCAAGGAAGATCAAGAAACTCTCCCAAGTGGCAACGCTTTTTTCGTCCCTCAGGCAGACAAGGAGGTTATAAGCCGAAGCAGGACAACTCAGCGAAGAGAAAGCCCTTTCAGGGTAAAAAATCAGACCAATGACATCAGGTCTTCCAATCCACCAGTGGGAGCCAGGTTAAGTCATTTCGCAAATCACTGGTCAGACACATCTCAAGATGCCTGGGTCACTTCAACGATAACCCGCGGATACTGCCTAGAGTTCCAAAGTTTTCCACCAGAAAGGTTGATGATAAACAAAAATGTAAAGCCTATTATTTTCGACCTGCTAGACCAGTTCGTGCAAAAGCAAGCCTTGGAAATTGTTCCACCCTATCAACAACAAAGAGGGGTTTATTCACCAATATTTGCAGTCCCCAAGGCAAGTGGAGAATGGCGTCTGGTCATAGACCTTACCTATCTAAACAAATTCCTCCTGAGAAAACATTTCAAGATGGAGACCATTCAGTCAGCAGTGATGAACATCCAGGACAGCGATCTGCTTGCAAAGATAGATCTGCAAGATGCATATTTGCACATTCCGATATTAACCTCTTAAGGACCCATGACGTACCGGCACGTCATGGATCACTGTCACTTAAGGACCCATGACGTACCGGTACGCGGGTCCTTTAAGAGGGCGCCGTGGCCGGCCGGGTCCCGATCGGGGGAGATAGCCTGCTATAATACATAGCAGGCCATCTCTCCCTGTCGGCATGGAGGGTTGTTAACCCCCCCCCATGCCGACGATCGCCGCTATTGGCTGATAAGCCCATAGCGGCGATCGGAACCTTTCCGGGCCATCGGTGGCCCGATGACCCGGAAAAAAAATGGCGGTCGGTGCTGTCCGAGGACGGCACCGACCGCCATTACTGTAAAAAGTAATGGTGGTCACGGTACCACCGTCCCGATCGCCGTGAACGGCCGGCCGTTCACGGCGATCAAAGTCCCCACAAGTAATAAATACCTGCTCCGGACCCCTCAGCTAGGTAGCTGAGGGGTCCAGAGCAGGTATTTGTACATTACTCACCTGTCCCGGGGTCCTGATCGGCGTCTTCCGGGTTCCCGGCGTCCTCTTCATCTTGTCGGGTCTTCGGCTTCTTCCGTGAGTCCCGATCGGCTTTTTCCGGCTCCAGCGTCGTCTTTTTTCGTATTTTTCCGGCTCCAGCGTCGTCTATTTTCGGATCTTGCGCTCTGCTGCCCCCTAGCGGCTGATAAGTGTAATACACGTATCAGCCACTACAGGGATGTTCAGAATGTAGTAAAAAAAAAAATTTTTTTTCCCAATTGTTTTTTTTTCTATTTTCCGCACCCTATCGCCGCTGAGTGTTGATCAGCATCGCACGAAAGTGCGCTGCTAATCAGCAACTCCTCCTTTTTGGCGTAGGGTGGGTTTTTTTTATATCCTACTGCCACGGTCTGCTGATAAGTGCCGAACGTAAGTGCGGCATTTATCAGCAACACCATTTTTGGCGTAGGTTTTTTTTGTATACTTACTGTAAAAAACACGTAAAAAAACACTACATTACACCACACTACATTGAATAAAGTTTTACACTACACCACTACATACCCCATATACCAATCCCCATATAAAGATGGCCCCCAGGGTGTTTTCGGTATCGGACGCATACGTTATTATTGCCTCCGACACCGAAACAGCCAGTGAGGATGAATGGGGGGTCCTTTTTTCCTCCATTCATTCTCATCCTCCTCATCATCCAGTGACGTGTCTGGGGGTAGCGTAGCGTACACTGCCCCCCAGACACGTCTTTTCCGCCAGTACCCAATAAGAGATGACGGTATGGCGTGAAATTCTACAAACTCTGTGAGAGTACCTCAGGGTACACTTACAGATTTAGGGTACGTGCACACTGCGGAATGGCGAAGGATAACCCTTTGTGCATTCCGCAGCTGGCACCCACCGGCGGACTGATGCAGGGGCGCGTCTCCGCCCGTGTCATAGACTCTATCCTATGCATGGGCGGATTCCATCATCCGTCATTCCATCAACACGTTGGACGCAGAGCGGAATCCGCCCGTGCATAGAATGGAGTCTACGACACGGACGGAGACGTGCGCCTGCATCAGTCCGCCGGCGGGTGCCAGCTGCGGAATGCACAAAGGGTTATCCTTCGCGATTCCGCAGTGTGCACGTACCCTTAGAGTGTATGAAGGAAGGGACACCCGAATCCAGCCCCCAGATGCCCACTCCCCCCCCCCCCATCCTCTGAGTTAGTGGGGAGCTTGTTCGGGAACTGATCTTCCCACTGCTGGATAAAGGTTACCACCTGTACGGGGATAACATTTATACCAGCGCCCACTCTTCCGGTCCCTCGCTGCCTAAGCTACTGTAGCTTGTGGCACGATCCGTAAATATCAGAAGCAGTAATAGCGCCCTAATATTTAGCAGCCATGGAGCGGGCCCAGCGCTTCTGGATATGAAGAACCCCGGATCGCACCAGGACAACATTTTCCAGGTGACGTCCCCCACACTGGAAAACAGGAGACCCCAGAAGAAGTGCAGAGTGTGGCGTAACAGGGGGATCAGGAAGGACACCATTTTCCAGTATGACACCTGTCCTGATCCCCCCGGCCTCTGCATACTGGATTGCTTCAAGGCGCACCACACGTCATTGGGGTTCTACATTATCTAAATTCTGTCCCTTATTCCTATTTCAGGGGTCACGTTGATCCAGGGATTATTCTGATCGCCATTATGGAGTCGGGAAGGAATTTTTCCCCTGTGATGAGGCTACTGTCGTCTGCCTCACGAGGGGTTTTTGCCTTCCTCTGGATCAACACAGGTTGAGTTTGATGGACACCTGTCATTTTCAACCTTATAAACTAATAATTGGCCTAATCCCCCCAAATAAATTAGAATTGTCCCTTTTCCCCAGCTAAATAGGTATGGCCGCCATTCAAATTAGAGGATGCCATGATGCAATTACAAAGCCTCTGTGCGGCCAGGACAGTAGAAACCCCCCACAAGTGACCCCATTCTGGAAACTACACCCCATAAGGAATCTAACAAGTGGGGCAGCGGGTATATGGCCCCCTGGTGACGGCCACATTTGGGACGTGAAAATGAAAAAAATGGTATTTTTTATTTTCACGGCACATGTTCTACACATGTGCCCATCACTAGTGGGGTCTATATGCTCACTGCACCCCTTGTTAGATTCCTTATGGGGTGTAGTTTCCAGAATTGGGTCACTTGTGGGGGGTTTCTACTGTTCTGGCAGCACAGGAGCTTTGTAATTGCGACATGGCCTCCATCCCCCATTCCAGCCTCTAAATGGCACTCTGTCTCTTTGGTGGCTTGCCTTGTGCCCATATGGCAAATTATGTCCACATGTGGGGTATTTTCGTACTCAGGGGAAACTACCCTACACGTTTTGTGTTCATTTTCTTTTTTAACCCCTTGTGGAAATGGAAAAAAATCAAGGCTAGACCAACATTTAGTGTAATTTTTTTTTAATTTTTACTCTAAATCATTGATCTTGTCTTGATTTTTTTCATTTTCACAAGGGGTTAAAAGATAAAAAAAAAACACAATGTGTAGAGCAATTTCTTCTGAGTACGGAAATACCCCACATGTGGACATAAAGCACCATGCGGGTGCAGGGTAAGCCTCCAAAGGGAAGGTGCGCCATTTGGTTTTTGAAGGCTGGATTTGGATGGAATGGATTTCGAGGGGCCATGTTGCATTCAAAAGGCCACTGTGTTGCCAAGACAGTTAAACCCCCCACAAGTGACCCCATTATGGAAACTGCACCCCTCAAGGAATGTAACAAGGGGTGTAGTCAGCATATGGACCCCACTGGTGACGGGCACAAATGTGGAACAATGTGGCGTGAAAATGAAATATAAAATTTTTTACACTATAATGTTGGTCTAGCCTTGAATTTATCATTTTCACAAGGGGTTAAAAGAGAAAAAAAAACACAAAATGTGTAGAGCAATTCCCCCCGAGTCCGTAAATACCCCACATGTGGACATAAAGCGCCATGTGGGTGCAGGGCAAGCCTCCGAAGGGAAGGAGCGCCATTTGGATTTTAGAGGTTGGATTTGGCTAGAATGGATGATGAACGCCATGTCGCATTTACAGAGCCCTTGTGCTGCCAAGACACTGTAAACCCCCCACAAGTGACCCCATTCTGGAAACTACACCCCTCAAGGAATCTAACAAGGGGTGCAGTGAGGATATGGACCCCTGGATGACGGGCACATTTGTGCCATGAAAGTGAAAAAATGAAAATTTTCACTTTCACGTCACATTTTTCCACATTTGTGCCCGTCACCAGTGGGGTCCATATGCTCACTGCACCCCTTGTTAGATTCCTTGAGGGGTGTAGTTTCCAGAATGGGGTCACTTGTGGGGGGTTTCCAGTGTCTTGGCAGCACGAGGGCTCTGTAAATGCGACATGGCCCTTGAAATCCATTCCATCCAAATCCAGCTTCCAAAAACCAATTGGCGCTCCTTCCCTTTGGAGGCTCGTCCTGCGCCCCCTTGGCACTTTGTGTCCACATGTGGGGTATTTCTGTACTCGGGAGAAACTGCGCTACATGTTTTGTGTTTTTTGTTTCCTTTTATCCCTTTGTGAAAATGAAAAATTGAAGGCTAGAACAACATTTTAGTGTAAAAAATACTTTAGTCTTTTTTCAAGCCATATTGTTTGGAAAATCTGTGAAGCACCTGTGGGGTCCAAATGCTCACCGCACCCCTTGTTACATTCCTTGAGGGGTGTAGTTTTCTAAATGGTGTCCCTTTAGGGGTGTTTTTTAGGTTTTGGCACCCCAGAGCCTCTGCCAACCTGAAGTGGTACAGTCAAAAATGACCAAAAATAACGGAGCCATTGAAATTCACTAGGCGCTCCCTTATATCTGAGGCTTGTGGTTGCGTCAAATAGCGCAATAGGGCCACATATGGGGTATTTCTATAAACTGCAGAAACGGGGCAATCAATATTGGGGTGCATTTCTCTGGTAATAAGCTTATAATTATGAAAAATATTGGATTACAATAAAATCTCTGCACAGAAAATTAAAATTTTCAAATTTCTTACACACTTAGCTTTTATTTCTGTGACTCCCCTAAAGGGTTAAAAAACTTTCTGGATGTGCTTTTGCAGAGTTTAGGGGGTGCAGTTTCTGAAATGGGGTGCTTCGTGGGGCTTTCTAACACACAGTCCCCTCAAATACACTTTAAACCTGAACAGTTCCCTAAAAATATCTGATTTTGAAATTTTACTGAAAATTTGGAAATTTGCTGCTAATGTTTTAAGCTTTCTATTGTCTATAAAAAATGAAATATAGTTTAATAAATGCCGCCAACATAAAGTAGACATGTTGCTAATGCTATTTAATATATAATTTATGTGGTATAACCATTTTCTGTATAAGCAGAAAAGTTTTAAAGTTGGAAAAATGCATTTTTTCACAATTTTTCACGCTATTTGGGGTTTTTTCATAAAGATTCGTTATAAGTATCGACTCCAATTTACAAGAAATGTGAAGTACAATATGTCACGAGAAAACAAACTCAGAATCAGCCGGATAGGTAAAAGCATCCCGAAGTTATTAATGAATAAAGTGACACTGGTCAAATTCATAAAATTTGCTCCGGTCCTTAAGGCCATTTCAGGCCCGGTCCTTAAGGGGTTAAAGGCCCACAGGCAATATCTTCGTCTGGCAGTTCGCACCTCTCAGGAAATCATCCATTACCAATTCACTTGTCTTCCGCTCAGGATAAGCTCGGCACCCAGGGTCTTCACAAAGGTGGCAGTTGTTCTAGCAGCAGCCCTGAGACTGCAGGGAATTTTCATCACACCCTATCTGGACGACTGGCTCCTGAGGGCTTCTTTCACCGAAACCCTTACCCACCATCTTTCAGTCACCCTGCAGTGCCTCTTCAAACATGGTTTTCTGGTGAACCACAAAAAATTGCAGCTGGTCCCTTCCTCCAGAATACAATTCCTGGGTTTCATCATCAACACTCGAGAGATGAGCCTGCAGTTGTCCAAGGACAGAGTCTCGAGGATGCAGAGTTCAGCGCGCAACCTGGTGCGTCACAACTTCTGCAGAGTAAGATACGCCATGAAGGTCTTGGGACTATTAACTTCCTCAATAGAGGCAGTTCCCTGGGCAAAGGCACATTTCCGCCCTCTGCAGAGACATATTCTCCATTTCTGGGACAGATCCCAGGGCAGCCTAGACAACCATATTCTGATATTTCCATCAGTAAAGAACAGCCTCAACTGGTGGCTGAACACACCTCATCTGACCCAGGGAAAGTCTCTAGTTCGTCTTCCTACAGTCATCACTACGGATGCATCAGGCTTGGGTTGGGGTGCCCATGTCAACAATCACTGGGCACAAGAACAATGGACATCAGAAGAAAGGAAACTTTCTTCCAACCTGAAAGAACGAAGAGCAGTGAAGCTAGCATTAGCTCATTTCCAACACCTCTTATGCCACCAGCCAGTCCAGGTACAGTCCGACAACTTGTCGGCCGTATATTACATCAACAAACAGGGAGGGACAAGATGTCCACAACTGGAAAAAGAATGCTCCCAGATAATGATATGGACAGAGAAGTATGTAGATTCAATATCGGCTATCCACATCAAGGGCATCCTGAACATTCAGGCAGACTGGCTAAGCCGGAACTTCCTCCTTCCCGGAGAATGGGAGTTGAATCTCGACATCTTCAAGAAGATAGTGGACAGGTGGGGACGTCCAAACTTAGACGTGATGGCTTCTCATTGGAACAAGAAGATAGAGAAGTTTTGCTCCCTGTGAAGACAAGGGAATCCGGTGGCCATAGACGGTCTGTCAATAAGTTGGAGAGGAATCTTCATCTATGTGTTTCCCCCTCTTCTGATGATTCCCCGCGTTCTGCGGATGATACAGCAGGAGAGAGTGGAGGCCATTGCAATTCTACCCCACTGGCCTCGCAGAGCCTGGTTTCCACTCGCATTGAAATTATCGAGAGGAGCATTTTAGAGACTACCTCAACAGGAGAATCTTCTACTGCAAGGAGGAATGAAGTACCCTCAAGTACACCATCTACACCTAACAGCATGAGGATGAACGATCAGCCTTAAGAAAAAGGGGCTTCTCTGATAAAGTAGTGGACACTATTTTAGCTTCCAGACAACCAAGTACCAATAGAGCGTATGCCAGAATTTGGAAACTATACTCTCTTTGGTGCCCGGAAACATCCAGAGAAACTCACAACGTAGCTTCAGTTCTTCAATTCCTCCAAAACGGGTATGATAAAGGCCTCAAATTAAATACCCTGAAGGTCCATCTTACGGCTATTAATGCCCATACAGAAGGTCGTTTTTCAGGAGTGGCCCTTATATCCAGATTCTTCCGGGCCATAGCAAAGCTTATGCCTACCTATAATAACCCAGTACCCTCCTGGGACCTTACCATAGTTCTAAAGCAACTATGCAACAGTCCATTTGAGCCATTGGAAACATCAGACATCAGAATGTTATCCTGGAAGACGCTAATCCTGGTAGCAATCACATCAGCAAGAAGGCTTAGCAAACTTCAAGCCTTATCATGCAAGGACCCCTATCTACGCCTCCTACCTAATGCAGTGGTCCTTAGGACGATGCCTGTTTTTTTACTAAAGGTAGCCTCAGCTACAAATCTGAACCAGGAAATTATCCTCCCAGTTCTGGAGGAAGTCTCGGACTCTAATGCCCAATTATTAGATGTCAAAAGAGCCATATTCTGTTACTTAGAGAGGACAAAAACGGACAGATCATCAGAGTCCTTATTTCTACTCTACTCCGGCCCCAATCGGGGAGCCAAAGCCAGTAAAGCCTCACTGTCCAGATGGATAAAAGACATTCTGCTACATAGCGGAAGGCCTAGAATCTCCTTTATAGCTCAGAGCTCATTCAACGAGATCGACTGCAGCACCCTGGGCTGAAAGAGCCAACATCCCGCTAGAGGAAATTTGCAGAGCAGCCACGTGGTCATCAACCTCCACATTTGTCAAACACTACCGGCTTGGCGTGTTATCCTCTGAGGGGTCGGCCTTTGTCAAAGGAATAATTCAAGGAGCTACAAGATGATCCCACCCTGATGTAAGGTACTGCTTTCCATGTCCCATGGTGTGCTGCCGTAGGACGATCAGGAAGTGGAAAATTTACTCACCTGTAATTTTCATTTCCTGGAGTCCGTAGGCAGCACAAACATCCCACCCTTACGTGTTATTGCTATTTTTATTATACAATGGTATCTTGACCTAGCAGCTAGATATAGCCCCCTTCGGGGGAGTGGTTTGAACTTCACTAATTAACTATGCTTATTGCTAGGTTAATTTCCCAGAATCACGTATAAAATCTAACTTTTATTAGATATGCATTAAAAGTAAAAAATGTATTAAAACAAGTGTTCTACACATATGAAATAGGCACTTCACAACAGATCTAGGGTGTTGACCCTCTGATAGACTAGTATACTTAGGGATAGATTACTTTTAATGCATATCTAATAAAAGTTAGATTTTATACGTGATTCTGGGAAATTAAATATAATTTACACGTATTTGGACCGTGGTTATTGCACGCCCATACGAGGTGGTGCATCTGTGATTTTTATTGCTAGGTTAACCCTCTTCTATCCGGTTAGATGACGTCACATTAACCCATGGTGTGCTGCCTACGGACTCCAGGAAATGAAAATTACCGGTGAGTAAATTTTCCACGTATTTGCAAAAATATTTAACGTAAAGTTTAACTATGTTAGTTGACATAGGAATACCCCTTTAAGCCTTAGGTTACCTCTGTAGAAGTAGAAAGTTCTAAGCAGCATAAACAAATTAAAGAGTCAGTCAAGATATTAATATTTCTAGTTTCATATGACAAGTGTCATATCAGGTTAATCTGAGATAGAACATTTTGTTCTAATTCTGTGCCAGAGTCCAGGGTTTTTTACTTAAAGTGTCACTGTTATATTTTTTATTTTATTTTTTGCAGAAATCAATAGTACAGGTGATTTTAAGAAACTTTGTCATTGGGTTTATAAGGCAAATATGCCATTATATGCATTCAAAAAGACTTTTCCCAGGTCCCCTCCTCCCTCCTCTCTCTCATCCACTGCTCATTATCAGGAAATCTCTACTCTTCTACATCATTCAAGCCCTGTCTGTTCTATGGAGAGGGGAGGGGGGAGATTAGTCGCTAGCAGAGAACAAAGGATTACACAGCGGGACCTGTGTGAAAGGCAGTATTCAGAGGTCAGAAAGGTCAGTGCTGATGATAAAAATGCATTTTTCGGCTAATAAACCCAATACTATTGATTGAAAAAAATTAAACGGCAGTGACCATTTAAGTACAATGTGCTAAGCTGAGGACACACAATGTAAAAAAAACCCTGAAAATATAGCAGGGAAACCTTTAATACCTGTGACACATCATGGCAGGAATGCTCATCATTTGAATTGCTTTCATCTGCACTGAGCATTATACCCTCAAATTTCAAAGAAAGTGAATCAATTTGGTTTTCGATGTATGGCTTATCTTCATGTATAACTTGTTCCTTCTCAACATATTCAATATCACTGTGATACCGACTACAGCTTGAAGGGCAAATACCATCATGACAAAAGAGATGATCTCTTTGTATGTTCTGTTGCAAATGGGAACCCTTCTGAAAAAAAACACAAAAAAGTAACCTGCATTTCTTCATTATTTTTCTAAATGTTTTTTTTTGTATGCAGTCTAAAAAAAATAATAAATCATTTAATATTAAAAAAACTATAGTAATCTATGTCCATTCGTTTATATTGTTCTATGCAACAGGATACAGACACAGCATATGCTAACATTTAGAATGTTTATGTGTGTTCCCTTAGCCCATTACCAGCACAAAGCATGGGGTGCTCCCACCCCTTGTGAGCCTGTAGAGCAGCAGGAAATTTTAATAAAACAAATCACCATGCTGGATAGCCCTCTCCCCTAGGGTATATAACCCCACCTTGTCCATGATGAGTAAATACTCAAGGTCGGGAGTGTTGTGCTGCTAATGGGATAAGGGAAAACACATTAACATTCTAAATGTTAGCTTTCCCGGCGCCCATTAGCAGCACAAAGCACAGGGACTTAACAAGTATAACCCCCATTTGATGTCGAGGGTAACACAATGAATTGATTTTGAAGAAAGATGCAAACTTAGGCAAAAAAAGATGGCAGTAATCTGGAAATAACTTTATCAAAAAAAGTAGCGTAGGGCTCTTTAGAGGTTAGAGCCTGCAAATGGCCTACTCTTTTCACAGTGGTTACTGCTAGAAGACAGGGCAGCTTCCTAGTTAGAAACTTGATTGGGCAATCCTGCACCGGCTCAAAAGGATGAAATCAAATTTGTTTGAGGACTAAGGATAGGTCCCAGTTAGATACCAATTTCACCATTCTAGGCCTAAGCCTTGTAATGGCCTTTACAAAGTCATGGGCAAGTTGGGGTTATATAACCCTAGGGGAGGGGGGCTATCCGGCATGGTAATTCGTTTCATTAACACTTCCCACTGTCCCACAGGCTCACAAGGAGTGGGAACACCCCATAC
The DNA here is from genome assembly GCF_027789765.1 of Dendropsophus ebraccatus. NCBI lineage: Eukaryota > Metazoa > Chordata > Amphibia > Anura > Hylidae > Dendropsophus > Dendropsophus ebraccatus. Next base: position 73,151,063 of record NC_091454.1, read on the forward strand.
CTTGTGCTGCTAATGGGCGTCAGGGAAAGCTTAATTCTTATACCAAAAAAAAAAAAAAAGTATGTTACCCAGTGTGTGCAGTTCTTGTCCTTGCACTATAAAAGCTTCCCACATTAGATTACAACTGCTTTATTTTAAAATGTACGTGTCGTACGTGTCATAATTTTTTTTCTTTCTAGTTATCATGGAAAACATGGCACTTTCTGTTTTCTGACTTTTTTTTCCTTAAAGAGTCAGAAAACAGGAAGTTATGTGTTTCCCAGGCCATCTGAGCGCTCACAGGGAGAAGGCAGTCATGTGATTGATGGACACATTGAACTGTGATTCTCTGTACTGGCTGAAATTCCTGTTTAGTCTGTTTTCAACCAGCAAAAGTCAGAAAATATGCCTTCAGGAGACTGGACCAGGATTTCTGCTAAGTTCAGCTTTGTTTTACAGCATGATAACAACAAAAATAATAAAGAATGTAAATTGCAAACTTGTTTTAGATCACATCTACTGTTGGTTTAAATTTTAGATTTAGAAGTTATAATGACAGGTACACTTTAAGATATTTAAGAGATGAGCGAACCTCGAGCATGTCAAGAGTCCATCCGAACCCGGCATCGTTCAGCATTTGATTAGCGGTGGCTGCTAAAGTTGAATAAAGCCCTAAGGCTATGTGGAAATCATGGATATAGTCATTGGCTGTATCCATGTTTTCCAGACCTTAGAGCTTTATCCAACTCCAGCATCCACCGATAATCAAATGCCGAACGCTCGGGTTCGCAGGGACTCGAGCATGCTTGAGGTTCGCTCATCTCTAATATTTAATAACATTTTTGCTTTCTTAATTTAAAAAAAAAGCAAGATACACTACAAAAAAAAAAAAAAAACAGCTAAAAAGCACAGAATTCTTGATTCTTTTACCCAATACAATTACTACCGAATGCTATTGCCTGAAAGACACCTAGTCAAAAAATAGATGCAACTATTCTTGGGCAAGCCAGACAACTGTTACCCAGGGACAGAAAACCTGGACATAAAAAAAAAAACCTGTCTCTGATTGGTCCAGTGCTCTGACAAGGAAAGTTAAATTTCCCTTCTGCCAGGGCAGCCTTTTTTACACTGTTTACTTACACTGCCTTAGAAAATCTGTTGTTTGTACTTTTGAATGTTCCTTTTTATCAATATCTCTGGCTAGCACAGCAGTACCAGTTTTACTTTGCTGTGGAGTTCTGGATGGCTAATCATCTCTTCAGACAAACAGAAAGCTGATCAACCCATAGGGGTTTCTAAAGAAGTGAATAGGTGTGATAATTTGGAAGCTTCCTCTCATATACCAAGATACCTTGAAAGTAGAAGTCCACAAAATTAAAGCAGTTCAGCCCCACTTAAAATGTCTAAATATTGAAGGGGATAAGATGACCATACATGTGCTTTTCCTTCTAGATGGTGCTACAGTAATACTAATAGCTCCCTTCTGGTGTCAAATGACCTGGCTCTCTCTTAAGGGCTTTCTCAAATCTCAGACTCCTAGGTCCTCCAATAAATCGAAGACCTGATCTATCAATGGCCATGTAGAAGTTATAAAAAAAACCTTCCACATTTGCTGAAAGTTTGTTCCAATCATCTACTACGCTTTCAAAAAAAGTCATATTTTCTTACATTGCTTCTGCTCTTTCCCCCAACTGACCTCTCACTGTGTCCTCTTGTTCTTGAGTTGATTTTTTTTCTTAAAACACTCCCCCTCCTGAACCTTATTTAGTCCTAAATACCAAAATGCTTCTCATTTGAAGTCTTTGCCAACACAACATTGCTGATATGATACTCATGGAGGATTCCTCCTCCCCAAATGCATTATTTTGCATTTGGAAACACTGACTTGCAGTTTCTATCATTCAGACCACAAATCCAGACAAACCTTACTTACCAAACCTTCTCCTATGTCACTTACAAACAAATTAAAGAGTAGGACCCTGAACAACCAAAAGCAAGAGGATCAGCTCACCCTTTGCACACACTGCGTACTGCCAGATAACCCCAGGATAGGAGCACGTGTGATGGTATCGCGGGCCGTCACCCGAACTGGATTACAAAGAAAAGTAGTAGTTCACAGCTCCATAAAACTTCCAATCTTTATTCGGGATGCATCTTAAGGCTGGGTTCACACTATGTATATTTCAGTCAGTCTTGTAGTCCTCATATTGCAACCAAAACCAGGAGTGGATTGAAAACACAGAAAGGCTCTGTTCACACAATGTTGAAATTGAGCGGATGGCCGCCATTTAATGGCAAATATTTGCTGTTATTTTAAAACAACGGCTGTTATATTGAAACAATAGCAGTTATTTACTGTTATATGGCGGCCATCCACTCAATTTCAACATTGTGTGGACAGAGCCTTTCTGTGTTTTTAATCCACTCCTGGTTTTGGTTGCAATATGAGGACCACAATACTGACTGAAATATACGTAGTGTGAACCCAGCCTAAAACAATAAACAAGTAAAAACACAGCAGCGTTGTTTTAAGATGCATCCCGAATAAAGATTGGAAGTTTTATGGAGCTGTGAACTACTACTTTTCTTAGGACCCTGAACAGACCCTTGTGGCACACCACTTGTAACCAGTCTCTGCTCAAAAGATACACAATTAACAACAACCCTTTGATATCCTTCAGCCAAACACAAATCTACTGAACTATCCAGGGATTAAGTCTAATTTCCTCTAACTTCTCTATTAGCTCTTTATGGGGAACTGTATCAAAGGCTTTGCTGAAGTCCCGAAAGGCAATATCCACAGCACCACCTTCATCCAACACTTTTGTCACATAATCAAATAAATCAATGAGATTATGATGGTTTGCATCCATCAAATTTTTAATTCTTACGTGACCTATCATATATTTTTTTTTTTACAAGTTTCTATCATTTGTACTACCACAAATGTTAAGCTAACTGGCCTGTAGTAACTTGGCTCTTCTTTCTACCCTTCTTGTGGATGGGTATAACATTGGCTGTTTTCCAATCATCAGGGACATCTCCTGTACATCTCCTGTTAGGAGGGATTGCTTATACAGATCTGTCGGGGGGGGGGGGGGGGGGGGGCAGCAATCACAGAGTCGAGTTGTTTAAGAACCCTGGGGTGGACGCCATCTGGACCCACCACCTTATTCAACTTTCAACCGGCAAGTTCCTCTGCAACTTCAGCCTCTATAAGACTGGCTTTAATAAAGGATTTTAAATCCATTATAAGTCAGATAGGAAAGTTGGGGTATTATCTTTTCATTATACATGTATAAGGGTAACAGAATTGTGTGAAAACCTGACTCTGCTTTTCTCCTGAGGATATTTAATTTTCATCAATACCAGGACACCATGCCTTCTCTCTGTTGTAACTTAGCCTCAGAAAAAAAGAGGGAATTTCATAATGTAGATATTCATAGGTGTATTAAACAGTCAATAGAACTGAGGAAATATCAAAATCTTCCTGCAATGTTCTGGGGCCTACAAAGGTTCTAAGGGCCCTATTCCACTGGACGATTATCGTTCAGATTATCGCTAAATCGTTCGAATCTAAACGATAATCGTTCGGTTGAAATGCAGTTAACGATTAACGACCGAACGAGAAATCGTTGATCGTTGGAAGAGACCTGGACCTATTTTTATCGTTGTTCGTTCGTATCTCGTTCGCAAATTTTGCCGTTGAATTAAAAATCGCTTGATCGTTCCTTGGTCGTTGGTGGGTGCGCTTAGTGCATTCAGTGCAAATTCTAATTGGCTAAACACATTGATTGACAGGGACCATCTTCCATTGTTTCAACTGTGCTCCAACCCACCGCTTGTGTCCACGTGGCGCAGGCTTCACTTCCTGTTGGTGAAAGGTAAATTGAGTAGGTTTGTTCCGTACGCAAATTTTCCCTAGGAACGAACGAATCTACGATTCAATTTTCGATGGGGAATAATAGCCTAGGAATAGTTGGGTGGATGAGGGCGAAAGGCTTGAAAGGCTTGGGTCTTCAAATTACGATCTGTTGTACTTGTAGTTGTAGTTCTGTTGTAGTTTTGAACTAATCCAAGATGGATTCCAAGATGGAAGCTGATTGGATTCCGTACTGACTGAAAACACCCATATAGGTGGACCAAAAAAAAAAAAAAAAACCTACTTGTACATAAATCGCATGCTTATCGTTCTGTTGAATCAATGTGAAGCGAACGAACAACGACCTAGAAACGACCGCAAAAACTACTTGATTTAACGACCATCGCTTAATTGAATTGCGCTAACGATCTCAAGAAACTCTCAAAGCGGTCGTTTGAGATCGTTGATCGTTAGCGATTAAGCTAACGATAATCGTCCAGTGGAATAGGGCCCTAAAGCTCGTATTTAAATCGGCTGTCTGATCCTCTCCCATGTTCTCATCCCTATCCATGCCACTGTTGGTTGTATAGCACCCCGTTTATTGTTGTTTTTTTTACCCATGCAGTGTTGGTGAAAGCTTGAGAATGGTTATCAAAAAAAGAAACTGAACTTGTATTTAACATTAATCTTTCTGGCCACAGTATTTGATGCCGAAGGACTTTTTCATTTACAGGTTTCCTGTTGCTGTGGGGTAATCCATGTCTCTTTAGTTGCCATTGTAATTCAAGAAAAATGAAATGGGTAAGTAGAATTACCATTAATACACAGCCTTTTCATTATTGACATGAGGCCAAAGAATTTCTCTACAAAAAATCTCCACTATGAAATTGAAAATGCTGAAATAAAGACTAGGGCATTCTCTTAGTCTTTAGGACGGTTCTTTCAAGAGCTGCTACATAAATATTGAGGGAACTCCAGGACATGCTTCTGACATCTGTTTAATATAGTCAATTGACTTTCATCTCTGCTGCTGTAGAATAAGCCTGTAGCTTATTTTGCTTTTAGGTCAAGGCCATTAAGGCATTACTGAAAGGTTATTCCAGTTCAGGCAAAATAAGGTAAAGTGAACCAGAATCGTCTGTAGTAAATATTAAAGGCTCCTAGTTACACAGTAGGGGGCTGTGCTGTCAGATTTTAATCCTCTGGTAAGAAGACCTAAGCAGGAGGATCCTAGATAGTCAGGAAAAAAGAAAAAGAAACATAGGTTCTCAGTTATGCTTACATTTGCAATGTTTTGTATTTAACAAATAAAATACAGTGGTACCTTGGTTTAAAAGCTCACAGTTTTTCAAAATTGTGACTTTGTTTAAGAAAGCCCTCTACTGGGTGGGAGTGGGGGAGCGGCATGGTCTGTATAGTGCGCAGATCCACTTCAGGCTGAGGCTTGCATCAAGGGACAGGACTGTGAAGGTAATCTCTTCATAGCTGTAACTCCTCTCTCCCCAGACAGAGAGTGCTGCATCTATGTGCACACATCTGTCCTGCTCATTCCTTCATGCTCCCTGCAGTCTTTGTCAGTCCTGATTGGTCCATGCTGAACACACCCCCTTCTCCATTGTTGTCATGTGACCACACAGACCTCTGACAACAGCCCTGCTTCTCTATTCTAGCCTGTTGTACTACGCTTCTGCATTATGGAGATCTGCAGTTCCATTGTGTATCTACAAAACTGCTGCTGTTTCTGCAAGTTTATGCACTTACAAAACATTATACTCCACATGCTGATTTACTATACTGTACAGTAACCTATATCATCACATATTCTACTGTTTAAAAATATTTGTTTCATGTATTTTACATGTTATTCAGAATATAAAATCATTATTTTTGGGGGGTGGAACCAATTGTCTGCATTTCAATAAATTCTTATGGGAAAATTTGCTTTGGTTTAAGAGTGGATTTGGACTACAAGCAAAGTCCCGGTACAAATTATGCTCGTAACCCAAGGCATCACTGTACCTTGTTTTTCAATCAGCTTAAAACATTACAACGTATGTCCAAACATGATGACTTTATTGAATTTTCATTAACATATACATCACGTAAAAAAAAAAGAAACAAATGACACTTAAGTTTAGAACTTTTCTACAAACTTGATCAAAAAAGTTGATACCTGTCCTATTTACAAAGTTCTGTTATCATCTCTGTATACAGTCTTAGGCCATGTTCACACTTTGCACAAACAACTGCCTTTGTTTGACACGGCCGTTTGTAACAGTTTTAAACAAGGGCCGTTGTTTTACATGGTCATCAGGCCAAGACTGCATTATCGCCAGATGCACATTATTTTATTTCTATTTGAATTGCGGGCACCTTTGGGTGCGCCTGCAATCCAATTAGCCATAGCCTTCTATGCAATGTACGGCCGTGAGCATGGCCATACATTGTGTGCACAGAGGGTTAATTGAAAGAATTATTTCTTTCTCTATGGCCACAGGGCACCCTGGGTGTTAGCACTACCACCGTTGTTGCATTCACTGCAGCGCCAGTAAACTATGGCAGTTGTTTTAAATGAAAACTACAGCCAGAGTTTACCATATTTTTTATGTTGTGTGAACATAGACTTACAATATATTTCAAATCTGTTTTTGAAAAGCAAAACAGGAAAGAGTTTCAGACAATAACAAATTTATCTCCTACAGTATTATTTATTCTAACCCCTCCATAAGCTGTGAGTATTGCATCACCCTCCATTCAACTTAATAAGGCTGAGCTAAATTACAGGACATAGCCCGAGTCTATTTGCAATGAGAGATTAAATCCCAAGAGGACTTATGTTCTTGATCTTACTGTCAATAAATGATGCCTGCATCTCAGCTCCTAAACACTTCACAAATTTTATATAATCATACATCTGTACAATAATTAAAAACATGAGTTCATAAAAAAAAAAAAAAAAATGTTACTTACACAAGAAAAAAAATAATAAATGCAACTTTTTATTTTGTCCTGGAAAATGTATTTGTCTATGTTGCACTAATACAAAAGTTCACAAACATCACAAGGCAGCTCTGCTTTTTAAAGCCCAAATAAAGAGACAATCCAAAAGAAAGGAGAAGTCTATTTTTGCTGTATCCTATCCCACTGTTACAGGGAAAAAAAACCAAAAGAACCACCTGTATGAGTAGCTTTGCTGTACATATGTACAAATAATTAATACTGCTTGTATCGTCACTTCATGGAAGGCAGGGCAAACAGAAATGTATCAACAAACCCAGATACTGGGGTTAGCGTTCCAAAGACGACATCAACCATATGAATACATATCATTTTTACTGCTATTGCAATGTATTGCATGCAACAGACGCCTCATTTTTTCATCTTCATATCGGCTTCAATTGCACAACGGCGGCCTCGCGTGCCTCCATCCTGCAAAATAAGTAAAAGAATAAAAAAAAAAGCAAAAGCAATGTGTCAGTATAAAGCCAAGAATAAATTAAGTAATAAAATGTCCTACAGAATCTCTAAGAGATAGTATAACCTTAATTAATACAAATTACTTTTTTATATTATTTAATTAGTTCAAACTCTGATACAGCTGGAAAAGTCACATACCTGGGACACTAAGTAGTGACCTTCTGCCTTCACATCCTAGTGCTGTGCTAACCCTGTCACAATTCAAAGCTCTGCTGATCCTATTCAATACACACTACACTGTGAAATGGAATACATCTTTATTATCATGCACTAAATGTCAAGAATGATAAACCTTGCTATTTTGGATTTGGACAATTTTCACAAACATATATAATCAGTCTGAAGGACAGAAAGAAGCACTAAGGAAGCAATGCAAGGAAGACACAAAGCAGACACTAATAACATTTAACAAAGTACATTGATTACATTGTCAAACAGCTGTAATGAATGGATGGAGGGTGCTGAAACACATATCCTCCAATACAATCCAGCTATTCAATACTTACAAAGAGAGAGAGAAGGAAGGCAGGAGAGCCCATGGGGACACTGTCCTGTTAGAGGACAAACAGAAAAACAGGTCAGATTCCACGGAGACTCTCCTCCGACACAAGACATTAAGAAGCTGGCAACACAAAAGCAAAAGAGGAGCCAGGACTTTGACAATGATCCTACATAGGGGGAGGGAGGTTTTTATATTTCTACAGGAGGTTTTCCAACTTTAAGAAATATTTAAGAATTTTAGCGCAAGAATTCTAGTGGTGACTTCTCTTGCTACCCCCAGGGACAATAAAACCCACCCTGGTTAACAAACTGTCACTTATGAACCTAAAGGGGTTGTCCAAATAAAAAATGCATTTAAATCAACTGGTGTAATTTGTAAATTACTTCTATTTAAGAATCTCAAGTCATCCAGTGCTTATCAGCTGCTGTATGTCCTGCAGAAAGTGGTGTCTGATACAGTGCTCTCTGCTGTCACCTCTGTGTATGTCAGGAACTGTCCAGAGCATTGGCAAATCCCCAAAGAGAACCTCTACGGTTATGGATAATTCCTGACAGGGACAGAGATGGCAGCAGAGAGTACTGTGTGAAACTGAAACTACACCAATTCCTCCAGGGCATACAACAGCTGATAAGAATTGGAATACTTGAGATTTTTTAAAATAAAATTTACAAATCTGTAGAACTTTGACACCCGTTGATTTTCCATGGAGTACCCCTGTAAGGCTGTTCCAATACCCACAAAACTAAACAGTTCCAACGTTATGATTAAAGCATTACTGTCATATGCAACAACATTTGACATGACAGAGATCCACTGCGCTCAGGAGAGAGAACTGCTCCACTATCTGACCGGCAAAACATCTGACTCATTTGCTGCAAAGACTGAAATAAAGCGAAGGGATAGATATACGGGGGAGAGGGGCATAATAATAATAATAATATATATTTAAAACAGCGCTATACAAATAAATATTAAGTACAGAACAGGTAATATTTATAATACATTATACAATAAATAAGTAAAATAAAATAGAAAATGATACAAACAGTTAGAGACCTGCTCACGAGAGCTTACTAGGATGACTGGAGGTGACAAGAGGCAGTAAGTGCTTTATTTTTGCCAATGTTCTAGTCATTCTACATAGTCGCAAAGTGCCTATAGGTGATTGGGCGAGCCAGTCAAAACGCAGTTGTCTTGTTTCAGGTAGAAAGTACATGGCACCAAGGAGGATATAGAGTGGATGGAGAAGGGAAAGCAGAGAGGAAGACGAGATAAGGGAATGTTATATGCGCATCTGAAGAGATGAGTCTTCAGGGCACGCTTGAAACTGTGCGTGTTGGAAATAAGTCTGAGGTCTTTGAGAAGGGCATTAATATCTTTTAACCTGTCTGATGACATGTCAGCTTTCTCTAAAATAGATTTAACTAAGAAACAAATGTAAGAAACTATTTAGGCTATGATAAATGCTCAAACCCAAATTATTATTGAGCCATACAAATGAAATTACCTTTTCAGAGGCATCTTGTTTGCGTGTGGAATCTCGGCCCCTTAGACTCTTGGCGCTGATTCCGGATTCAGACGTCTGCATTATCAACTGGGTGGCTAGGAATTGCTGTCATATAAGAAATAGATTTTCAAAAGAAAAAAAATGTACCACTGTATACCTTTACACTTCTAAATCCAAAACATATAAGCAAATTAATTTTAGTTAACCTCACTAGTTACCATACCTGTATTTGTTCAAGCACATCACGCTGCATCTCTACAGCCATGTGGTAAACATCATGATCAGAACTGTTATACATTACAGCATTCTGGAACATAAGCATTATGTCCCTCTGGAACTCTGCTGTACTTCGAATTAAACCAGTCTCAATGTTTTTCTTAATTGTAGATAAGTCCATGGGCCTTTGAAATGAAAAGGTTACATAAAAATTACTGCAACAAATTATACTTAATATGTCAAACTTAATAAAACTAACTTAAAATAAAAATAGCTATTGTATATAGTCAACCCATAAGTCCAGTACCACCAATCTGGTCCTCCCTGCTGGGCTCTGTTTACAGGACTGTGGCAAAAAAACAAACAAAAAAACATACCCGTGTACCCACATAACTGCTGCAAGTCACTGGCTTCAGCTGTATACAACACATGAACACCAAGGCTGAGTGATTGGCTGCAGTGGTTATGTTGGTATATGGCAAAAAAAAAAAAAAAAAGTTAACAGCAAAAAAAAACACAACACATATGATGGTAAGGTGATATGAAAAACAGTTGCATGTACTAAAACCACTAGTGGTTATACACAGACCTTAAAAAAAAATTAAGTGACAGCATCCTTCTAGGTGAAATAGTAACTTCTTTTTTTGAATAAATAGGCAGGGGCTACACTGTGACTTTTCACAACACTTCAACATTGATTCTAGCCATCAGGCTACAGCTGCAGTCCACAGCAAGACAGTGGCTCAGTGGCCCAGAAACCAATCACAGCATGTGTTTTATACCTTAATAAGCTCTGGTAAAGACTGGAGTGGTGACTGGGTGTGACTAGGACTAAAGGGGCGAGTATAGTTTTTGTTGTTGTTTTTTTTTTAACACAGTCCTAAGCAAAGCCTTTAAACTCACTAGATGAATATGAGACAACTGTTTTCTCTCCTTTATGTTGAATGCCTCTGTAATTATAGATTGAAAATATAATAGTACATATTGAACGTAAGTTATTACCTTTGCACAATACTATGATAACCAGGAGCAATGTCATCTGTCACGGGCTGAAGAAAAACATTGGCATACCTGGACAGAAGAGAAGGAAATCACTATATTATTTGGTTAATTAAATCTTCCTTAAGATATTTAATGTTTAGGCTATGTTCACGCACAGTATTTTTGCTCAGTATTTTGCAACCAAAACCAGGGATTGATTGAAAACACAGAAAGGCTATGTTCACACACTGTTGAAATTTAGTGGATGGCCAACACTTAATGGCAAATATCAGCCGTTATTTCAAATGGCGGCCATCCACTTAATTTCAACAGTGTGTGAACACTGCCTTTTTGTCTGCGAATTTACCACAAAAAGGCACTGTTCATTCCTTATACTGCCACACGATTCCTGAGATCTCCTGAGTTTTGTAAATATGCAATTGTGCTAGTTTGGTGCACTGGAGGCCCTCAGTGCACAGATATCCCATTCCCACGGTTTGCAGCCAGACTTTATTCTAGCACAGTTGTATATTTACAAAATGGAGGAGATCTCAGGAAGCAGGTGGCATATAAATGACCATAAACTAGCCAAGCTGTATCATTCAACAATCAGTAAATGACAAGAGAGGACACTACTGTGAGTTAAATATGCAATAAACCTATATCTTTTATTTCCCTTTTCTAACTGCAGTATTGTTTATTCTGACCAAATAAACATGGGGGGAAAAAAATGACTGACCTGTGATTGGCTGCCGCTCTCCAAACTAACATAATAGCTTTCTTCCAAATTTTCTGAGCTTGTATTGCCTCTTGATCTTCACTGCATACCGAACTAAAATTATAACATGACATGTTATTCTAAAACAGGCTGAAAATATTGTGCAAAAATTTTGAGCATAAACATGTGAACACAGACAAATTTACTCACAACTGTGAGGATGCTGGGCTGCTAGGAATGGAATCAGCAAGTGTGTGGGACTGAAGCTGAGCATTATGAATACTAAACCCATCATCGCTCTCACTGATCGGAGGTTCATTATCCATTTCAGACAGATATTCCTCTCCTGGTTCTTCTTCCTTGGTCTCTTCAGGACTGCCAACCTCACTTGCAACATCCTCCTCTTCGTCTTCTTCCTCTCCTTGAGAGTCCTGGATAAAAGTATGTGCTTAAGTTTCCTTTAATATATAAATATTTATCTTTAAAAGAGTACCTGTCAACCCCCGTGCCGGGGTGACAGGCTCCCGACCCCCTGTTAGATCCCCCTATACTCACTTGATCCCGCCGGTCTCGCTTCCTGAGCCGGTCGGGTCACGGAGATATCAGCGCCCGAAGCCCGGCGCGCGCTGAGAGATGAGTCCGATGCCCATAGAGAATGACAGAGCATCGGACTCCCCATTCATTCTCTATGGGCATCTGACTCTGCTGTCAGCGTGCGCCAGGCTTCGGGCGCTGATATCTCCGTGATATCACCGGCTCAGGAAGCGGGACCCGGCGGGATCACGTGAGTATAAAGGGGATCTAACAGGGGTCGGGAGCCTGTCACCCCGACACGGGGGGTGACAGGTGTCCTTTAAAGCTTTTGAAAATAACATGGAACAGATTAGTTACCTTGTTCTGATTGGCAGCTGGAGGCTCTGATTTTATTGGGTCTAAAAATAAAAGCAGTGCAGTGAAAAAATGCATTATCATCTCCTCCTCAAGACAGCTCAACTGTTCTAAATCTTAATTATAACCTCAAGCCTAGTATATACATATTTTTAGTGCTTTAAGTGCGTACCAGTTAAAGACGGACTCTCCTCTGATGGTACCCCTCTCTCATCATCATTAGAAAAAGCCTCACTCTGAGAATTTTCACACTGCGGCTCCTTGAGACAACAGAAAGCATGTTAATTTGCCAAATACCAAATGGTATCTAAGTAAAATATACCCTTATCTTTATAAAATGTACCTCAGTTTTCACTTGATGATCAGTTGCTTCCTCCTCTTCTTTAACAGTCTCTTTTACACTAGTTTCACTTAACTCTTCTTCAAGAGATTCAAGCTGAAATGTTGAGTGAGAAGGCACTGATGTCCTCTCTGACTGGGTAGGCTCTAATTCTGGTTCTGAAGGTTCTGCTTTTATATCAGTCAGCTCCATGATGTTCATTATTGTATCTGTATCCTTGGGTCCTGGAATAAGAGACTTTGGGAGTGTCTCTTGTTTCACTGTGTGGTCCTGAACAGCCTGATCCCAGGGCCCACCAAGGGATTGGGGGTCATCATTCTCTTCACAAAATGAAAGGGCTGCCTCAACTGCAGCTACATCCAGCACTTCAGGATGGTCGTCAACCTATTTAAAGAATACACATTTTATTACAGAGCAATATAAGCATTACATATATAAAAAGGTAACAACTACCATCTGCTCCTAAATATTTATCATAACCCAAAAAGGGGTATAATGGGAAGTATTTTTGTAAAAATTGTGCTTAAGCTGTGTAGAATTGTACTCCTTGCTATTCTCATGGATCCCAGTCCCCATGTGCAGCACTGCCTGGGTTTGGAACAAGGAACTGCCAGCAGGGAATGGGACAGTAGAGGTTTGTGCAACACCCCTGTAAGTGCTATCTTAGGCTGCATTCCCACGTTCCGTGATCCTGACGGATCACGGACGTGGAATGCATGTATCGGAGTCCCCCCGCGCCCGGACAGCATTTGTAATTAGATGCTGGGAGCGGGGGAGACTGTATTCATAAGCGCCGTGCTGTAGTAACAGCACCGCACGGCTGATTCATTACAGCGCGGCGCTTATGAATACAGTCTCCCCCGCTCCCAGCATCTAATTACAGATGCATTCCATGTCCGTGATCCGTCAGGATCACGGAACGTGGGAATGCAGCCTTATGGCTTAAGCTCTTTAAGTGGATACTTCTAAAAAGATCATATGATGTAGTCAAGTGACTTGGTTAATATCAGCACGCCATTTTAAGTATATAGTTTACTGGCAGTGGGTGACGGTAGCTGACTTTTTCTTTCATAGTTATAATATACTTAAGTGCATGATTATCCCAAATTGCCATAGTTACTGATAATAGTTTTAAACTACGTATTTTTAAAGCGTAACTGTCATTTTTTTTTTATTGCAGAAAACAGTAGTATAAGCGATTTTAAGAAACTCTATAACAGGTTTTATTAGGCAAAAAAAACCCTCTTTCTGTACTCAAAAAGCAATATCCTAGCCCCCCCCCCTCCTCACTTCTTATCTGTGCATTATCAGGCAAACACGTCTTCATTACAGAGAAGCCAGTGAAGACGGGTTCTGCTGTCTCCATTATATCCCTATAGAGGGGGGAGGGGCCGAGGGAGATAAGAGAGCAGGAAGAGGTGACATGAAGGTCAGCTGTTTGTAGACTGTCTGGGCACCTAAAACGCTGGATTCTGGGGTCAGAAAGGTCAGTGCTTATCTATGAACTTACTGAGAGAAGATTGCAGGGTGTTGTGCTGTGCAGGACTGCTCTGTGCTCAGTCACTCCTAACAGCCCCTCCCCTTTCCATAGCCACATCTAACAGCCCCTCCCCTCTCCATAGCCACATAATGGACACAGAAATCCTGCTTCTTCTGAAGTCAGGGGGGGACCGAGGAAAACTGCTTTTTCAGTCCAGAAGGAAACTTTTTTTGGTAAATAAAACCTATACAGAGTTTCTTAAAATCGCTTGTACTATTGATATTTATTATTTTCAGAAAAATGACCCTGAAATGACAGTTACGCTTTAAAGTGACACTGTCACCTCCTTTTTGCATTCTGACATCTCTACACAGGTGTAAAGGGTAAATTTAGCGGTTTTCATACCTTATTTTATATCAAACGTCATGGTGCTTGTTCAAGAAAAAAAAGTCATCTTTTATCAACTGCAGATTGTGTTAAGTGGGCCCCACCCCCTCGTCGGCCATTGGAACAGGCTGGCCGAAAGGTCTAGACCCCACCCCCTTTATGCCGGCCAACGAATGGGCGTGAAGGGGGTGGGACCAACGGTACCGTTGTGGGCGGGGCTAAGTGGCGCTAATGCTGTGAGGCCCCGCCCACTTAATACAATCTGCAGTTGATAAAAGGACACCTTTTACTTGAACAAACACCATGACGTATGATATGAACTAAAGTATGAAAACCGCTAAATTTACCCTTTACACCTGTGTAGAGATGTCAGAATGCACAAAGGGGGTGACAGTGTCACTTTAAGTGTAAAAGGATTGTTTTTTTTAATAATGACACATTTTAATAATGATCGTTTTTAACACCTTCATTATGAAAAAATGCAGTTTTAAAACGATCTGACAACCCAGCCTTAGGCTGGGTACACACTACGTATATTTCAGCCAGTATTGTGGTCCTCATATTGCAACCAAAACCAGGAGTGGCTTAAAAACACAGCAAGGATCTGTTCACACAATTTTGAAATTAAGTGGATGGCCGCCATATAACAGTAAATAACTGCCATTATTTCAATGTAACAGCCGTTGTTTTAAAATAACAGCAAATAATTGCCATTAAATGGCGGCCATCCACTCAAGTTCAACAGTGTGTGAACAGAGCCTTTCTGTGTTTTCAATCCACTCCTGGTTTTGGTTGCAATATGAGGACCACAATACTGACTGAAATATACGTAGTATGAACCCAGCCTTAGGGTGTGTTCACACGTACCATATCCGCAGTGGATTTCACACTGCGAGTTTGCAGATAAATCCACCGTAGATTCCTTCCCTGGCACTGTCATCCCGCTGTGAGTATGTAAATGCCGGCCCCCTTAACCCTCTGCCACCGGAAACATACTTTACCAAAACCACGCTATGGCTGAAACTGAGGCTCCCGTAGGTCCCTCCCAGCCAATCAGTGGCTACGGGGAGTATGTTCCCAGTGGCGGGGGATTAAGGGGGACGGCATTTACATAATCACAGTGGGATGAATATCACGCTGCATGTATGTCTTTTCATTGAAAATGACAGGGAAGGCATCTGCAGCAGATTTCGCTGCAAATTTGCAGTGTGAAATCCGCTGCAAATATGGTACACGTGAACACACCCTTAGGGTACAAACCCACACACCGTATACGCAGCAGATACGCAACAAATACGCAGCAGATTTGATGCTGTGTTCAGTTATTTAGATCTAATCTGCTGCGTATTTGCTGCGTATCACAGCAGTAAATACGCTGTGTATACGGTGTGTGGGTTTATACCCTTAACCCATAGGGGACACAGCCAGTTTTGGCGTTTATGACACGGCCAAATTTTTCAAATATGATATGTGTCACTTTAAGCATCAATAACTTTGGAATGCTTTAATCAATCCTTTTAATTCCAAGATTGTTTTTTTCGTGACATATTCTACTTTATGTTAGTGGTAAATTTGGGTTTATAACTTTAGAATTTTTTTGTGAAAAATGTTGTAAAATTTTTTTTAAAAATAGCATTTCTCTACATTTGAATGTCTCTGCCAATAAGGAAAATAGTAATACTACATAATTTATTAATTCATATCTAGAACATGTCTACTTTATAATAACAGCATTTGGTGAACATGCTTTTACTTGTTTAGGATGATAGAGGCTGTTAATGTTTAGTAGCAATTTTCAAATTTTTCATGAAAATTTCAAACTGAGAAAATCTTTAGGCACCAGTTCAGTTTTGGAGTATATTTTGAAGGCCTGTATACTAGAAACCTCCATAATTTACCCTATTTTGAAATCTTCACCCTTTCAAGTACTCAAATCTACAGTCACACAGTTTTTTTTGCCCTTTAGGCATTTCACAGGAATAGCTGCAAAGTAAGAGTGAAAAGTTAAAATTTGCATTTTCTTTGCAGAGATTCCAATGTAATCCTATGTATTTTTTACCACACCAATTACCGTTACTGATCCACCAATGCCGGCAATTGCCGATGCTGGAACTCTTTTGGCGGTCCAGTGGCAGTTACTGTTAGCTATCAGCTGACAGTTTAGTTGCGGCTCCCGGTCACTGTTTGTGTAAACAGCAAGCATCTGAAGCTGCGCAGTTATAATACGTCATCATGCTGAAACTAACCTTCTACCATGACGTATTATAACTGTATGGTGTGGCTAGGGGTTGAAGCGTAACTGTCATTTCAGGGTAATTTTTTTTTAAAGCATTAAATATTACCAGTACAAGCGATTTTAAGAAACTCTGTAATAGGTTTTATAAACCAGAAGAGTTTCCTTCTGGACTGAAAAAGCAATCTCCCAGCCTCCCCCCTCACTTCAGAAGAAGCAGGATTTCTGTGTCCATTATGTGGCTATGGAGAGGGGAGGGGCTGAGAGGAGTGACTGAGCACGGAGCAGTCTTGCAAAGCACAACACCCTGCAATCTTCTCTCAGCAAGTTCATAGATAAGCGCTGACCTTTCTGACCCCTGAATCCAGCGTTTTAGGTGCCCAGACAGTCTAAAAACAGCTGACCTTCATGTCACCTCTTCCTGCTCCCTCATTTCTCTCGGCCCCTCCCCCCTCCATAGGGATAGAATGGAGAGAGCAGAACCCGTCTTTACTGGCTTCTCTGTAATGAAGACGTGTTTGCCTGATAATGCACAGATAAGAAGTCAGGGGGGAGGCTGGGAGATTGCTTCTTGAGTACAGAAGGAGGCTTTTTAGGCTGATAAAAACCTATTACAGAGTTTCTTAAAATCACTTATACTACTGATTTCTGCAATAAAAAAAAAATTTGAGAGTTACGCTTTAAGCAGTTTTCAGTAACTACATGTTTGTTCCAGTGATGATTGTCTATTTTCTAGAGGTTAAAAACAGTGACAATATATCATGCTTGCCTTGTCTTCAATTATTGCAATGATATCACCGACAGTTTCAAAGTCTAACTCCTCCCCAGTGTAAGATACAGCAATATCCATTTTCTCTGCTAGATCCAGGTCTCCCTTGCTGTCTGAAGACTCGTCCTTTGATTGAGTGCTGCTATCTCCATTTCCCAGACATTCCTTGTTGATAGAATCTATGATCATGGAAATATCACTACTGTCCATGGACACAGTAACTGTGTGTGGATCAGAGGTACTTTCACTGTCCTCCTGCTGAGTCACTACAGGGGTAAATCAAAAGCGTTTTGAGTATCAAGAATAATTCAACCCATTAAAAAAATACATTTGTACAAATATACATGCTTTTACATTTATTTTAAAGGGAATGGGTCATCAGAAAATGACATTGTATACATAATGATATGTTAAGAATATTTTTTAAGGATTTTTGGTGGCTTTTTTTTTTTTAAGACAATAGCAGTTCCCAGTGGAATGACCTCCTTAAATGTCACAGAACACGCTCAGTGATGTTTTACATTCATCTCAAGGGGACAGGGTCTGTCTACTGTAGTCTATATCCACGAGGCTTGCTGTAAAGCATGTCACCAAATGTTGTTAAAAACAGTTCAGGTAAGATGGCAGCCCCCATAACAATGTAAAAACAGTGAAATAAAAAACTGAAACAGATTAGGATAAAAAAACAAGTTTTAGTATCTGACTATAATCAGTAAAAGAAAATCAAGGTGACACAATCCCTTTAAAATATACCCAATTCGAACTATACAATAATGTGCCCAACTTTTATCAAACATGTAAAACATTCAAGGTTAAGAAATAATTGTTGCAAGCAGGAAGCCCGAGGCAGAGGTTACCTGGGACAGAGGCAGTCATTGGAAGTGTTGACATCATAATTATGGTAGCCTGGGACTCTATTGGGGTCAGCAAAGATTTAGACGGAGATTCGCTTGTAGCAGCAGAGAAGGAAGCGAGAGGTGTAGTGAAGTGCGCAGGACCAGCTTCTAGAAGCCGGGACAGAGTGGGAGCACCTAGCAGGTAAGAACAGGAAGGGACACAACACAACAAGAGGAAGCCGGAAACAGGAAAAGGTAAAGGTAAAAAACAAAACAAAAAGAGAAACAGGAGAATAAAGTGTAGGAAAAGGGTGTTTACATAACCAGAAACAAGTGACAGAAGAAAAGGGGGCCAACAGAGAGAAAGTCTTTTAAGATCAGTCTTTCAGCCATATAAATAGTGGAGGTGTCCTATTGTTCTGCCTAATTGTCATTACAATAGAGCCTGCATACCTGATGCTGCTGGAGATGCTGGAATTGTGCCTGCAACAGGGTGCAGCTCACCTCCATGAAGTACTCCAACATCCATTAAGACACCAGAACCAGTAATGTTATTAGATCCTAAAGCCATTTCACCTTCATTGACCTGTGGAAAAAGAAATGGATATGGCAAGAAACTTGACTAAGGCCAGATTTTACCTCCCTTGGCAAGACTATGGGGTGTGTTGGGGCGCCTTCTGTGAGAACCAGGGAGGGGTTCCATACCAGCCGGGGACTTGTGGGCAACAGACTGCCTTTCTTCAGGAGCTCCGATAACAGCGGGGAAGGGGGTGGAGTTGCTTTCTGTCCCACCATCTTTTTCTGGGGAGAGTCGTCCATCACAGGGGTCAACGGGGACTCCAAGGGGGCAGGAGGAGGAGGAGGGGTGTCAGGAATGCCAATGAAGGAGGAGACTGGGGTGTTTGGTAAAGACCCCACACTTACCTAGAAACAAAGCCATAACTTAGTAAAAATGCAACAGTTAATGAAATGCTAGACAAATCCATACCTAACAGAATAGTGGAAGAATTAAACATACCCCCATGTTTCCCTCCTCTGTGCTATTAGGTGTCAGGTCCCCTAAGCCAAACTCTCCACCTGGAGATGAAGATCCAACAGATGAGCGACCTATTGAGCTTGACGTTCTGCGAGGAATATTCTTAGCTGCCTGTCGTGCTGAAAAAGATAAAGCACAAGAAATTGTTTAAAGATTTTTTATATTAATACATAAGCATCTCTATTAAAACTTTGCATGGGGGATCAAAATACATTTTCAGACACTGGTGTGGATAGGTAATACTTCTATAAAAAGACAAAATACAAATAATGCTATGAGGATCAGGGACAGTCTTCCTGTACGTAAAATCCTTTATGCTTACACGTTTCAATGATGAATCCGATAGTAATGTAACATAAGTGTGAAAGGTAAGGAATGTCTGCACATCAGTCAAGTAAGCAGATTTAAAAAGTTATCCAGGATTAGAGATACATTGCTACTGTCTTCCACAAAACAGTGACTGACCAGTTCTTAGGGTGAATGTGGTATTACAACTTGGCTCTATTGACTTGAATAGAATTAGTGTACCTCCAGTGTTTCCATCAGAAATAACTGATAATTGTGCAACAGTCATTTCTGTAATGAATATCTATTTTGAATTTGGCTCCATAATAAACTTCCAAGCACTGTTCTCCAAACCACATACAGTTGAACCTGAAAAAAAGGGAGCGTCCTGCTGCTGTGTCCACAGATTTCGTCTCCAGTGAGAGATCCATTGCCATAGACTTAAAGCCCTATTTCACGGGTCGTTTAGAGGAGCAAACGAGCGCTCTCAGCGCTCGTTTGCTCCTCGTTCCCCGCTCGCTGCCGCCACTATTCAACGCAGCAGCGAGCGGGTGGGTGCGGGAGGGGCGTCGGGGAGCTGTGGGGGGGCTGCCCGGGTGATCGCTGATCGTCCGGGCAGCCCATAGGATACAGCAGCGTCTGCTGCTGATGCTCCTATTCAACAGAGCGACGGCAGCAGATCGTTGCTGTATCAGTCGCTTGTTTTTCAACATGTTGAAAAACAAGCGACTGCAACGATCAGCCGATGTGAACGATGTCGGCTGATTGTTGCACTCTATTCCACGGGACGATTATCGTCCGTAGCGGCCGATATCGGCCGAATACAGACGATAATCGTTCCGTGGAATAGGGCCTTTATAAGGTCATGGCAGTCATTTATGATAGGGGGTAAAATTTAAGTGTAATACCACAAACAAACTGAAAACAAGAGTGGTGCTGTTTCTGGGAGAAAGAAACCATGTTTTCCTAATCCTGGATAGCCATTTTAAAGTTTTGTTTTTTCCAGTTGTGGGCTGTAATACCACAAAAAAATTACAAAATGTACAGAGCTGTACCAGGTAAACAATGAAGAGGATGCTCTGTTGTTGAGGTCACTTAAATGTGGTGGGATGACATTTTATCAAATGGTATGCGAAGAACCTTATTTCTTTCTATATAAGTATTGCAATATAAAAATATCTCTATTATGCATATATCTGAGCATTTGCAGTGATCTATTGTACATCTTTGCCTTTGTATTTCAGCCATGGCAGTGTGCACCAGCTTAGTTATGGTAGTTCTATTAGATGTGCTGGCCAGTTACATGGTTTTTATGTCCTACATATATGTCAAAAGCTTTGATCAGTCAGAGTCTGAGTGCTCAGACTCCCCCACTGATGGCTAAAACCAGCAGGAAATTTTGCTTAGTTCACTTTCTACCCGGTCTGACTTCAATGTAGGAGATGGATTTTTCAGCTAAATGCTTCTCCCTACTGGTTTCAATGATTGGTGGGAGTATGAACACAAAGACCAATCAAAATGTTTAACATTCAAAACTAAAAAATGTCTCATATTGCAAAAAAACATAAATTGACTAATTTCCCAAAAGATTAGACATTTCGCCCCAAGCAAACTGACAAAAAGCAAGATTATGCAGTCTTTACTTCTGACATTCATTGCTAGGTTTATTGCCTCTTGAACAGAATACTCTATAACCTAACCTTGATAAGCAGCATCTGTTGCCTTCTTTTTCATCTCTGCTTCTTCCTCTTCCTGTTTCTTTTTGCTACAAAATATGGAGGAAAAAAAAATATATCATATTGCTGGTGAGCAAAGCACTCTTACTTTTGCTGGTTAAGTCATATGGGAAAAAGATAAATGGACAGAAATAGAAAATAAAACACACGCCACGATATCGTTCCACAGTTCCTCCAATTTGTTGTCCATGTGGCCGCTCTGAATCAGCTCTGCCTCCTTCTTTAATTTTCTAAAACAAAATAATATATACATATATTAAAAGTAGTAATGCCATTACTACAAGAGTAAAATTGATACAATTTTCTTTATTTAACCCCTTCACGTCAGCAATTTGTATATATGTTCCTACTGCACATACCCCGTTCAGTAGGAATGTATATATACGTTCCTGTACTGACGGGGGCTTTGTGATGAGAGTGAGATCGCTGCAGGGAGTGCGATCCTGCTCTCATCTGTGTCCAGCGCCAGAGGTAATGAGAGTCAGCTGCGATCTACAGCGATCAAGGCGTTTAAGGTGCTTAGTCACAGATCAAGCATCTGTCACTGAGTGATCGGGACCCCCCCGCAGCATGGTCCGATCGCATGTACTGACAGGCGGGGGTAAGCTCCCTACCTCCGTCCTGTCGGATCGGCGATCTATGTGTAGAGTCTGCTCTCAGGCAGGCTCTATACATAGATCGCGATAACACTGATCTATGCTATGCTATGGCATAGCATAGACCAGTATATGCAATCTAATGATTGCATATTTTACAGTAAATAAAAGTGTAATAAGTTTTGAAAAGTATTTAAAAAACCCTTATAAACCCCCTCCCAATAAAAGTTTAAAAGACCCTCTTGCCCATCATAAAAGTAAAAAATAAATAAATAAACATATTATATATCGTAGCGTGCGGAATTGTCCGATCTATTAAAATATACTATTATTGTTCCTGCGCGGTGAACGGCGTAAGCAGAAACAAAACAAAAATGCACCAAAATTGCTGATTTTCTTAAATTATATATCACAAAAAAATTAATAAAGAGCAAAAAAAAATTCTGTTACACCAATATGATATTAATAAAAACTAAAGATCATGGCGCAAAAAATGACACCTCAACCAGTCCTGTAGGTGGAAAAATAAAAGCGCTATGGCTCTTAGAAGGCAGGGAGGAACACTGCATTAATTTGACCCAGATTTTGGGTATTAAAGGGGTCTGTCTTGAAGGGGTTAAAGGGCCAATTGCCCTTTCTACTCCATAGCCTGTATCAACGTTTTCCCCCCAATGTCTTCAGCAGCCGGTAATCAAATGCCGCACGCTTAGGTTCATACAAACCAGAGCGAGCTCGAGGTTCATTCATCTCCAATTACTTATGTGACTATTCATTTTGTATGAGGAATATACAGTGAAACCTTGGATTATGAGCATAATTCGATCCAGGAACGTGCTTGTAATTCAGATGACTAGTATATCAAAGTAAATTTTTTTTATAAGAAATAACTGAAGCGCAGACAATCTGTTTCACAACCTAAAAATAAGGTAGGTAAGGTGTTCTAGATCAATAAAGAACACTAAGGGTACTATTACACGGAACGATAATCGGCCGAATTGGCCCGATTCGGCTGATTATCGCTCCGTGTAATAAATGCAACGATCAGCCGATGACAACGATCATCGGCTGATCGTTGATATAGGTTAGACCTTATTTCCGTCGGGCGCCGACCGCGCACTGCTGCGTGTAATAGCGGTGCGTGGCCCGCGACTAACGATATACATTACCCATCCACGTTCCAGGGCTGCTCCTGCTGTCCGCTTCTCCCGGGTTCCCGCGCGCGCTCTAGCTTCACAGAGGCCTGTTAGCTGATAGGCCGCTCAGACAATCACAGGCCACGGCAGTCCCGGCCTGTGATTGGCTGAGCGGCCTACCAGCTGACAGGCCGCTGTGAAGCTAGAGCGCGCACGGGACCCCAGGAGAAGCGGACGGCAGGAGCAGCCCTGGAATGTGGATGGGTAATGTATGCCAGTTTAGCAAGGGCTGCAAGGACATCGGTAACGATGTCCTTGCAGCTCTTGATAAGCGATTATCGGGCTGTGTAATAGGCCCAGTAAACGAGCAACGATCTAGCAGATCGCTGCTCGTTTACAGGTATTATCGGGCCCTGCTCGGCCCGTGTAATACCACCCTAAGGGTGCATTTACACAGAAAGATTATCTGACAGATTATCTACCAAAGATTTGAAGCCAAGACCAGGAATGCATTTGAAAAGGAGGAGAAATCTCAGGCTTTCCTTTATGACCTGATAATCTGTCAGATAATCTGTGTAAACAGACCTTTACTTTCCCTCCACACACAACTTCCCAGGTAGCTGCAAACTTGCTGGTACTAGTGCCAGCTACCTGGAGCAGCTATTGGTAAAGGGTTTAATTCAGGGGGAAACAGCAGTTATACACAAAATGGCGGCAATGTGTGTGGCAGCGGAAGGAGTTGTCCAGAGAAGACCCTGGGGAGTTGAAGCACTCACTGATGGGTTACGTCTGGCCAAGCAGGATCTGGGCTGCCTAAACACCGGAGTAGGAGGGTGCCGCAGCCTCCCTCACAGGCAGAGGGGCTATTTGGCCAAGCTGTTCGCTTCCAAAGGAGGATCTCTGTGTTCTACAGGGTACCTAGCGTGGATGGGTACAGGAGGAGAGCCAGAAAGCGTGCGATCACCAGCAGAGTTGATCAGGTAGCAGTGGGTTAAAATGAGAAGGCTCTCTACCCAGTACAGTATCAGGATGGGGACATGGGGGTTCTTGAAATATGAAATCTTGCTCATTTACCAAATTAGAATTAAAAAAAAAATGTAAGCTTGCTTTGCAAAACGCTCTTAGACCAAGTTACTTTTAATCCAAGGTTTTACTGTATGTAATTTTATTATTATATTCTAATACACACACATGGAAGGCCTGGGAGCCATCAGGTGGCCCTGGGCTACCATGGAAAGCCATTGGTATTTGTTCATCACTTCCCCGGACTGCCGATGGGGTAAGAGAGCCACACAGATTGTATACATGTTTCAGTCATTTGACCACACCATGTAATAAGTTAAACTACCCACAGCAAAGGTTTCTCCACTTGGAGTTAATCTGCAAAAAGGCATATTGGCCAAAATAAGGCCCATTAGTGACCGCTGTAAAAAGGTGCATTGGCGATTGTTAAAAAAACAAACAAACAAAAAAAACAACAACAATGGCATTCATTTACCTATACTTCTCTTGTGTTTCTTTCATCAATTTCTTCAATTCCTCAATTCTTTCTGCCGTCAGCTTACGCACTATTACATCTTCAACGGTCTCAACAACTTCTCCCCGTTCTCCTCGTTTCCGTCTTAAAACAAAAATGTATAAAAGGAGACATGCTAAGAACTGAAGGGAAAGCAAAGATGCAACACAGCTACCAGCAAGACAAATGCTAACCCTGAAGCCCACTTCTGGCTACATAAGCTGTGCAACAACTACCTATACTGCCTGTAACCTATGGGAACATCTTTACCACATTAACAGATGATTACATGCCCAGTAACGGTTTCCACCGATCAAGGACTGCACATCCTCAGTAGATACTAAAGCATAACGTTCTACGTTGATCACAATTCTCTGTACTAGTACTCCTGTCCTTTAACGTGTATATACCCTTCTTCATTGTTTTCTGTACTCATAGCAATGTTATTTATGGTATCCACTGATTGTAGTCAGTTCTGACTTAAAGGACATTTCCGATTTAAACTTACTTTAAAAATGCATAGCAGTGCTAGTCATGGCCAACAGGTAACACAGGCAGATATCTATGTTCTATACACAACTGTAGGTGCTGGTGGATGATACTAATATACACTTTCAGTCCAGTGACTGTCAAGCTAAAGCTAAGCTGTTTTTCATTTTTTTAGGTGGTCGGGGGGGGGGGGGGGGAGGGAAGAGACTCATCTAGGGACATATTGTATCTCGTTATAGGTAAGGTTATATAGGCAACAATAAAACTCAAGCAAAATAATAATAATATTTGTTCACAATTGTTTACTTACTTTGGGGTCTCTGTGGTTTCCAAAAGCTCGGAATATTGTGAGGCACAATGCTGAGAATAAAACAGAATTACCAGTGAACTTGGTTTCAGAAAATTAAACGTGGCCTAACCCCTTTCGGCACCACGTCGTACAGTTGTGTTGTAGTGCCGCTCTATACCAGGTAGCCCCTGTCTGCTTTCAGTAGCTGGGGGCAGCCGGTAGTAGCCAGCACAAAGTGATCCTCTGTGCGGCTACTTATCCGTTTAAATATTTAAAT
Source organism: Dendropsophus ebraccatus (assembly GCF_027789765.1). NCBI lineage: Eukaryota > Metazoa > Chordata > Amphibia > Anura > Hylidae > Dendropsophus > Dendropsophus ebraccatus. The sequence continues at coordinate 73,176,595 of NC_091454.1, forward strand.
TCAGTACATATGTACTGCATTGATCCATTTGAGCAATCATGGTAAAATAAAATAATTAAAATAAAAAAAAACATAAAAGTTTAAATCACCCCTATTCTCCTATTTTTAAAATAAAAAAAATAACAAAAACATAATGAACATTTTAGAAGTCGCCAATCAATCCTGATTTTGCACAGTAATCGGTGTAAGCATAAAAACCCACCAAAGTGCAGATTTTTGGTCGTATTAGGATGGTAATTTTAAGAAGATTTAGTTTTGTTAAAAAGGTTTGAATTTTTTAAAAGCAGTAAAATAAAAGTTGCCTATTGTTGTAATCGTAGTGACTTGGGGAACATAGGTAACATGTCAGTTTAGGTAACATGTTATAACATGGTGACAGCCGTAAACGGGAACCCCACCTGAAATGTTAAAAATAGCTTTTTTTTCAATTTCAATGTGTGTTGTATTAACACTCTGCTCTATTCACTTCAGTTGAATATTTTCTAGAAGAACATAGCTATGTTTTTTTCTAATCCTGGATAACCCCTTTAACAAATGCTGGAACTGCATAAGGAAGGTAGATCTGCAGCAGATTATACTTTTGGACAAGCCATAACTATAAAACAGACTATAACATACGTGTTTGATTTATAGCTCAAAATAAGCCCAAACTTCTACATAAGTGATCCTTTGAGCACAAAGCTAGATGTTATACGGTTCATCTATGTAAAAAAGCTGAGTAACTTTGAAAACATATTCTAATATATTTATATAACAGTTCTGTGTTACTGCTGTTGCTGTAATCCGGAGCTGTATTCACATTTCTGCACACTTCTTCAGCTAGGGCTAGCTTTTGCTGTTTCACACTTTTTCCCATATTTTATATATTATAGCACAAAGTTATCTTACTTTTTGAGAAAACCAATCAGGAGGACGACCAGGTTCTGCAAAAGGTTTGATGGCACGGCTGACTGACACCCTAAGAGAACGAAAACAGAGTTTACAAGTTCTTCAGTTAACATTTTGTCTTAAAAGAAGTATATTAGCAAGTTAGTCGCCACTAACTGCTGGCATCCCCTTGTAGAGCTCTTCACCCTGAATTCAATTGTAACCAGAGCTGTGGAGTCAGAGTCATAGTCAGAGCTAGTTTTGGCTGGAGCCGGAAAAAATTTACCGACTCAGACTCCAGCTTTAAAAAAAATCTTAGAACATTTTAGAATTGAGTTTTGATATGAATTTTATAAGTTTTGCTCATCAATATATATTATGAGCAACATTCTAATAGGACACTGGCCCTATTACATAAGGGTGGTTGAGGAAAAGTTGTCAGTCACTATTTGGCAGTTTGTGTTGGGGGAGATCTGTGCTGTTCTCTTCCTGTATGCCTGTATATGAGCAGCAGTGTAATATGAAGATATCCTGTGTAATATAGAGGAGGAGGAGAAGACATATGTAGTGTAGCAGTAACCTCTGCCCTCAATGTGGTGTTTTTCTTCAGTGTTCTATGGCTGCAGCAGGCTGTGTGTGTGCCCACGCGTGCTATGGCTGCAGCAGGCTGTGTGTGTGTGTTCGATGGCTGCAGCAGGCTGTGTGAGTGTGTGCGCTATGGCTGCAGCAGGTTGTGTGTGCTATGGCATGCCCCCACACCCACTATGTGTGACCCCCCCTCTATATCCCTATGTGTGACCCCCCCTCTATATCACTATGTGTGACCCCCCTCTATATCACTATGTGTGACCCCCCCCTCTATATCACTATGTGTGACCCCCCCCCTCTATATCACTATGTGTGACCCCCCCCTCTATATCACTATGTGTGACCCCCCCCCTCTATATCACTATGTGTGACCCCCCCCCTCTATATCACTATGTGTGACCCCCCTCTATATTACTATGGCTGACCTCTATATTACAGATATCTGGCATTGTTAGCAGTGTTTCTGTGTGTATGGTGAATATTTAGTTAGAAACATAGAAGACTGTCAGCAGGAAAAGACCACCTGCTCCTTCTAGTCTAGTTGTGAGTTGTTCAGGACATGGAGGCTGGAGACTGGCTGCATTCACTGCACACACAGGAGAAGCTGCTTTATATGTTTCCTTATTCCCTCAGAAGTCATGTAGTACATTAGGGAGAAGCTGCTAAGCCAATGTGATAAATAACTACCCTGGTATATGACCGGCCATTTATGAAGGAGTCGGAGTCAGTCCTGATAAAATTCAGGAGACGGAGCTGCGGCTTACTGACTCCACAGCCCTGATAGTAAGAGTGGATCAATAAAATAATTGCTTTAAAAAATTGATGGGAAAGACCAGTGTATATATACAGTGGGTACAGAAGGTATTGAAACTTTCATTTTTTGTTTTATTGCAGCCATTTGGCAAGTTCCAAAAATTTTTTGCTCATTAATGGACACTCTGTACCCCATCTTGACAGGGAAAAATAAAACTGGATTGTAGATATTTTTGCCACTTTATTTAACCCCTAGCTCCAACAGGACATTACTTAACGTCCTGGCGTCGCACCCCGCTCTGAACTGCCGCTATCCTGGGTGCTATATGCAGCCCGGGACCGTCGCTATTAGCGGGCACGGTCCGATAGTCTGCCCGCTAATTAAGTAGTTAATTAATCAAAGTTGACAGCTGTATCTAAATGCTTGCTGTCCCCCATACCTGGTGGTCTAGTGGGGGGGGGGGGGGGGAGGGATTCCAAAGTGAAAAATTGCACATTTTTGGTCGCATCAAGACTAGGAAAATTTTAATAAAAATCAAAAAGTCACATATATGCAAACAAGGTACCGATAGAAAGTACAGATCATGGCGCAAAAAATTACACCTCACATAGCCCCATAGACCAAAGGATAAAAGCGCTATAAGCCTGGTAGTAGAGCAATTTTAAGGAACATATATATATATTTTTTAAAGGTTTTAATTTTTTAAAAGCCATCAAATAAAAGTCATGCAAGTTACATATCTTTGTAATCGTACTAACTTGAGGAAGATGTATAACAAGTCAATCTTACCCTAGGGCAAATGGCATAAAAACAAAACCCAATCGATTTCCCCACACATTTTTTTTTGGTTTCACAGCATATTTTAGTCAAAAATTAAGCCTGCCATTGCAAAGTACAATTAGTGGCGCAAAAAAATAAGGAGAACCCCTGAAGCAAAAATAAGGGGAATCCTCGAAGCAAGACGGAGCGTGGAGAAGGTGATGTATACGCTCCGGTGGCAGGGGGTTAAAGGGGAAGACTGCTGACATACTCACAGCGGGATGTCCACCGCTGCAGATCAGTTACGTGTGAAGGCACCCTAATAGATTTGCAAAAATATCTACATTTCTGAGATTTTCTGTCAAGATGAGATGCAGAGTATACATTAAAGAGCAAAAAAAAATGTTTAAGTGACTATACCACCATGCCCAGGCTGAAGCACTGGAGGCGGGCCGACCCACCCCCAGTGGGAAGAAGCCCTAGCCCCATGACGTGACTCCATTAGAATCATTGGAACCCTATCATAGAGGGGCGGGGGTTTCCTCCCACTAAGGGTGGGTCGGCCGCCTCCAGTGCTTCAGCCTGGGCCTGGTGGTACAGTCACTTTAAGTTGGCCGCAATAAAACAAAGAGTGAAATATATAAAGGGATGTGAATACTTCGTGCCCACTGTATATACAGAGAGAGGTTTGGTATCAGCCCCATTGCATTCACATACACCTGCTGCACCATCGCATGCATACATATGAGATTCCTCCTAGATATACATTGAGCAATCCTATTCTCCAGGATGTACTGTAGTTGTGGATGAAGCATAAAACCTAATGGACGCTTATACTGACAACTAATATGGGTGACACTACACCTCCCATAGTGACTGTCATGAGTCACTACACACCCTGGTGAGGGTAGAGTTGTCAGGAGTGACAACTAGCACTGGTTAGGGTACACCTCACATAGAGCGGTTTGACAGACCTCGCACGGTTCTAGTGAGCAGTGTGTGGCGGCATCGGTCACTCACCAATTCTGGTCGCCGCTGCGCATGACGGAGGAGGCGAGACACAGCTTCTCCCGGATGGACCATGGCTCTGTGGGGCCGATGCTCAGCAGCTTGTGCTCTTATTGGTGACAGAGAAAACAAATTAGGAGTCAGTCAGACACAGGCAGGTCCGGGCGGTAATACCGCGTGTAATGTGCCGAAAACGCTACAGAATATTTTATGTGCAAATAATTTGACTATCTTAATGTGGACGTCGGTGACAATAACGTGAATACTATCTCCGCACTTACTCCCAGTCCCGGTCGCCATTTTCTCCTATACAATAGTGAGAAAGCTGCGACGTCGCCTAGCGATGACGTCACCACGTGCGAGAACCGGGAGTTGTAGTCCTGTCAGGAATGTGTGTGTATAGCGTCCGCCCCGCGTCTACTGTGCAGATTGGGCTGGCCCTATCACTAGTCCAGGGGGCCGCTGCCAGACACGAATTGCGGAGACGGGGGGCACAGCCTCCTGCTGCTGAGAGAGATACAGATCCGGGCTCTGCCAGATATAGATAGGACTGCAGTCACGCTATCAGCACTTCACTAAAATGCAGCCAAGCTATCAGCACTAGAAATTGCAGTGCTCTTATATACTATGTTTTACGGTAATAACCAGGACTAGTTAGTCCCAGGCTCTAGACTGTACCAGGAAGACCATAGGGTGACAGCTACTTGTAAAACTAATTGAAAAATGTCAACTTCTAACCCTTTCAGATCCACAACACTTTAATTCATCCACTTTTAACCCCTTCATGTCCACCAGTTTAATTAATTGACTATTAACCCCTTCAGATCCAGGACCATTTTATTTTTTTCTATCTGTAGAACAATTCAAAAATGTTAATTTACACCTATAAGAGAATAAATGTTTTTAGCTTCATTCATGCACTTTTAACCCCTTTAGGACAGGAACTATTTTTTTTATTTTTGCACCTTTGTTTTCTTTTGTTTTTTTTATCGCCTTTTACTACTAATCTTCCTAACTCTTTAATGTTTTGGTCAGTATGGCAATGGGAGGGCTCTTTATTTACGTGATTAGTTGCGCTTTCTTGTGACATAATAAATTTCGCCATATAATTTGTAAAGCCTGAAAACCAGGCTCATTGTAATGTATTTCTCTCATTAGTCTTACATATAGAAGAATCTAAAAACTACTGAAAATTCAGACCTCAAAGAAAACATTTTTTCAGATTAAAGGACAAGCTTGAAAATAGTTGATCCTCTCAGAGGGAGTCAGGGGAGATAAGAACATCAGGACAATGTTATTCTTACTTTTGGCTCCCGGATTTAGCCGCGGCACAGGAGAATCCCGGCCGAGGCTTTCTCACATTTGGCACGGTGGCGGGAGGTCATTGGTTAAACGCATCATTGCGTACGGCAGTCAATCAATATCCAGCACCCTGTCAGTGATTGGCTGTCATGCATCTTGACACAAATGACGTTTTAGCACAGCGTAAAAAATGGAAAAAGCCTTGGGTGGGATTCCTGCCATGACTAAGTCCGGGAGCAAGGGAAGGTAAAAATAACTGTTGTTAATTATTAATTATTTTTAGACTTGTCCTTTCATTCATGCACTGTCAATCTAAAAATCAAATATTTATCCAATCACACTACCATATCCTAGATTCTGTGATTTTTAGACATTTTTACTGTAGAAATTTGGAGTAATAGGATGGAAAGGATCAATTTGTGGCTATATGTCACACAATTTGAAGTCCAATAAAATTACAAAATCAAATTGTTATCCAATCTAGCTACCATATCCTAGAAGAGTGCTTACTCTTGTACATATTCTGTGATTTTCAGACATTTTTACTGTAGGGATTTGGAGTACTCTTTGCAGACTACTTGCAATCACAGGAGGGACCAGTTTCATGGCTGATAGATGATGATAACCATTAACCCCTTCCCTTCACAAGCGCGTAACTGTACGTCCTCACGCGGGTGGGGGAGTTCCGAGTTGACAGCTGCATCTGAAGACTTACTGCAGCCGATTCCCTGGTGTCTAGTGGGGAGATCGCCCCCTCTTGACATTGTCATGGAGGGGAGATCCCTGCTTCTGGTGCCGGCCGGGGTCTGCGCCGTAATGGTGCTGATCCTGGCACGACATTCTACTGCTTTTGGCTGCAGCAGCCAAAAGCAATAGAACACCGATCTCATCGATCTATGCTGTATAACTATACAGCATAGATCTCAATGAGAGATCAGTGTGCATATACTAGAAGTCCTCCAGGGAGGCTTCTAGTAAAAAAAAAAAAAAAAAAAGTTGCATTATCAATTAAAAGCTCCCTCCCCTAATAAAAGTTTAAATCACCCCCTTTTGCCATTTTATAAATAGAAATAAGTAAATAAATAAACATGTTTGGTATCGCCGCATGCTTAATCGCCCAAAATAATAATTTATCACATTCCTGATCTCGCACGGTAAACGGCGTAAGCGCCAAAAAAATCCCAAAGTGCAAAATTGTGCATTTTTGATTGTATCAAATCCAGAAAAATTGTAATAAAAAGCGATCAAAAAGTCGCATATGCGCAATCAAGATACCGATTGAAAGAACACATCATGGCGCAAAAAATGACACCTTACACAGCCCCATAGACCAAAGGATAAAAGCGTTATAAGCATGGTAATAGAGCGATTTTAAGGAACATATATTTGTTAACAATGGTTTGAATTTTTTACAAGCCATCAGATAAAATAAAAGTTATACATGTTATATATCATTGTAATCGTAACGACTTGAGGAACATATATAACATCTCAGCAAAAGAATTTTTTTTTTCAATTTTACCGTGCATATAATTTTTTTGTGGTTTCGCAGCATATTTAATGCAAAAATTCAGTCCATCAACGCAAAGTACAATTAGTAACGCAAAAAATAAGAGCTCATGTGGGTCTGTAGGTGTAAAAATGCAACTGCTATGGCCTTTTAAGCACAAAGAGGAAAAAACGAAAACGCAAAAACGTAAATTAACCCGGTCCAGAAGGGGTTAAGACACAATTCAAAATGTGCAACATATAGCCCAAAATAGAAATTTTACCATCACAATACTCCAAATCCCTCCAGTAGAAATGTCTGAAAAAAATTGTAGAATCTATGCAAGAGTAAGCGCTCTTCTAGGATATGATAGTTTAATTGGATAACAATTTGATTTTTGGATTTTATCAGACTTCAAATTGTGAAACATATAGCCCCAAATTGATATTTTACCATCCCATTACTTCAAATCCCTACAGTAAAAATGTCTCAAAATCACAGAATTCGTACAAGAGTAAGCACTCTTCTAGGATATGGTAGTGTGATTGGATAACAATTTGATTTTTAGATTTTATTATGCTTCAAATTGTGCGACATATAGCCCTAAATAGACAAATTACCATCCCATTACGTCAAATTCCTACAGTAAAAATGTCTGAAAATCACAGAATCCGCAGAAGAGTAACCGATCTTCTAGGATATGGTAGTGTGATTGGTTAACAATTTAATTTCGTGATTTTATTGGACCTCCAATTGTGCGACATATAGCTCCAAATAGACATTTTACCATCACATTACTCTAAATCCCTACTAGGGATGGTCCAAACCCGCCGAGGTTCGGGTTCGGCTGAACCCGAACGCTCGGCATCGAATTACCGCTGTCTGCCCGCTCCGTACAGCGGGCGGATACAGCGGGAGGACCGCCTGGAAAAATGGGATACAGCCTATGGCTATGGCTGTATCCCAGTTTTCCAGGTGTTCCTCCCGCTGGATCCGCCCGCTGCACGGAGCAGGCAGACAGCGGTAATCATTGCGGATGGTTCGGGTACAGTAAAAATGTGTCAAAATCACAGAATCTGTACAAGATTAAGCACTCTTCTAGGATATGGTAATGTGATTGGATAACAATTAAATTTTTAGATTTTATCGGGCTTCACATTGTGTGACATATAGCCCCATATTCATATTTTCCCATCACATTACTCCAAATCCCTACAGTAAAATTTTCTGAAAATCACAGAATCTGTACGAGAGTAAGCGCTCTTCTAGTATATGGTAGCGAGATTGGATAACAATTTAATTTCGTGAATTTATTGGACCTTAAATTGTGCGACATACAGTATATCCCCAAATAGACATTTTACCATCACATTTCTCCAAATCCCTACAGTAATATTGTCTGAAAATCACAGAATCCCTACAAGAGTAAGCACTCTTCTAGGATAGGGTAGTGTGATTGGATAACAATTTGATTTCGTGATTTTTATTGGACATCAAATTGTGCGACATACAGTATAGCCCCAAATTTATATTTTACCATCCAATTACACCAAATTCCTACAGTAAAAATTTATGAAAATCATAGAACCCATCCAAGAGTAAGCACTGTTCTAGCATATGGTAACGACATTGGATAACAATTTGATTTCGTGATTTTATTGGACTTTAAATTGTGAAACATATAGCCCCTATATTGATATTTTACCATCACATTACTCCGAATTCCTACAGTAAAAATGTCTCAAAATCACAGAATGGAGGAGCGTCACATAGGTAAGGTAATATCATTACACTGGGGGGGAAGCCAGGTCGGCCTCCAGTGCATAGAGCAGGCCAGTGCACATGGAGAAACTGGCACCGATCACAGGAACTGGGTGGCATTTTGAAAAATGAACCATACCACCGGGATCTCTGTGGCGGCAACAACCACGTAATGTAAAAAAAAAAAAAATTAAAAGTCACTAAGCGAATTGGTACATTTGCTTTAACCCCTTAGCGACCCATGACGTATCTGATACTTCATGGTGCCGCGGGGGGTGTTCAGCACGTCGCTGATCCCGGCTGACATGTGCAGCCGGGCAGTGCCCGCGCCGGCTAATTAGGCCTCTAAGTGCAGCTGTCAAACCTGACAGCTGCACTTAGAGGCTTTGATCCACATGTCCTTGGTGTCTAGTGGGACGGATCTGGCATCGCGGGGGACAGATCCGTTCTTCTGCCTGTGCCGTGCCTCGGCGTCGGAATGACGCTGATCTCGGCTCGGCAATAGATTGCTGTGGCCTGCAGCAGGCCAAAGCAATTTATCACCGATCTGATCGATCTTTGCTGTGTATATACACAGCATTGATCTCTATGAGAGATCATTGCTGTGTATATAGAAGTCCCCCAGGGGGACTTCTAGTTAAAGTAAAAATAAAAGTAAAAATGTTTTTTTATTAATAAAAAATCCCGTCCCCTATTAAAAGTCCAAATCACCCCCCTTTTGCCATTTTATAAATATAAATAAATAAATAAACATATTTAGTATCACCGCGCGTAATCGCCCAAACTATTAATTAATCACATTCCTGATCTCACACGGTAAACTGCGTAAGCGCCAAAAAATTCCAAAGTGCAAAATTGCGCATTTTTGGTTGCATCAAATCCAGAAAAAATGTAATAAAAGGTGATCAAAAAGTCTTATATGCTCAATCAAGGTACCGATAGAAAGTACATGTCATGGCGCAAAAAATGACACCTCACACAGCCCCATAGACCAAAGGATAAAAGCGCTATAATCCTGGGAATAGAGTGATTTTAAGGAACGTATATTTGTTAACAATGGTTTGAATTTTTTACAAGCCATCAGATAATATAAAAGTTATACATGTTACATATCGTTGTTATTGTAACGACTTGAGGAACATGCATAACAAGTCAGTTTTTACCATAGGGTGAACTGCGTAAATGCAAAAACGAAATCAAAACAAATTCCTTTTTTTTTTCAATGTGACAACGCAAATGACTTTATTCCGGTTTCGCAGCATATGTTATGGAAAAATAATGCCTGTCATTACAAATTACAATTGGTTTCGCAAAAAATAAGGGCTCATGTTGGTCTCTAGGTGAAAAAATGCAAGCGCTATGGCCTTTTAAACATAAAGTGGAAAAAGCAAAAGTGCAAAAACGAAAATTGGCTTTGACCTTAAGGGGTTAAAGGGTTTATCCAATTAAGAAAAATATAACCCCAATCAATCTCCCTTCCCACTACCCCCTATGCCTAATCAACATCTATAACCTGTTCTGCACCCTTTCCTTGCTTTTTCTCATACTTCAAAGATTTTTAAAAAATAGGAATTATTTTTTTCACTGTACGAGATGAATAATAAAATATTTATATTGTTTGGGTCATAACGGACACTGCAGTATTTCTTATGTTTTATGTATAAAAAGAAAAGGAAAAGCAAAAATTTATTGCTTATTTTATGGGGGAATTTTTCTATTACATGTATTTTTTCCCCCATTATTTTCATGTCCCACCAGGGGACTTTTCCAGTGATCCTTAGATCCTTAGTGGTGGCAGTCTAGAATAAGGACCCTTAAAGCCCTATTCCATGGGTTGTCAGAGGAGCAAACGAGCACTCTCAGCGCTCGTTTGCTCCTCGTTCCCCGCTCTCTGCCGCCGCCATTCTACGCGGCAGCAGCAGCGAGCGGGTGAGTGTGGGAGGGGGCGGCGGGGAGCTGCGGGGGGGCTGCCCGGGTGATCGCTGATTGTCCGGGCAGCCCATAGGATACAGCAGCGTCTGCTGCCCCCGCTCCTATTCAACGGAGCGACGGCAGCAGATCGCTGCTATATCAGTCGCTTGTTTTTCAACATGTTGAAAAACAAGCGACTGCAACGATCAGCCGAAATGAACGATGTTGGCTGATCGTTGCACTCTATTCCACGGGACGATTATCATTCGTAGTGGACAATATCGGACGAATACGGACGATAATCGTTCCGTGGAATAGAGCCATTAGGCTGCACTCATACTGTCATTACAGTAACGCAGCAGCCAGCATGATATTGATACATCATGCCGTCCGGGGAAAAAGACCAGGGTTTGCATTCAACGGACGTGTCATATGTGTTTCACGGATAGAACATGGACAGGGTTCACACGCTGTAAGGGTCCTATTCCACGGGCTGAGCAGGGCCCAATCAACGATGTAAATGAACGCCGATCTGCGGCCCGACAATCGTTAGTGAGGGCTGCAGGGACATCGTTACCGATGTCCTTGCAGCCCTTGTTTCATACATTACCTGTCCAGGCGCAGGTCTTCCCCTTCTCCCGGTCCCACGCCACAGCAGCTTCAGAGCGGCCTGTCTGAACTGACAGATCGCTTAGCCAATCACTGACTGCGGCTGTCCCGGCCAGTGATTGGCTGAGCGGTCTGTCAGCTCAGGCAGGGTGCTCCGAAGCTGCTGCGGCGTTAGACCGGGAGAAGGAGAAGACCTGCGCCTGGACAGGTATTGTATGATGTTTTTAAATCGTCGGTCGCCCACCGCGCCTATTCCACGTAGCGATAAGCGGGTGGCAACCGATTTAGGGGTTGAACCTAAATGAACGATCAGTCGATGACACGATCATCGGCTGATCGTTCTCTCTATTCAACGGAGTGATAATTGGCTGAATCGGGCCGATTCGGACGATTATCGCTCCGTGGAATAGGCCCCTAAGACAGAGGCCGTTCTGTGACACGGCCATGTCACAGAATGACTGCTGTCTGTGAAGTTCATCCTGGCTGGTACTGAAGTACTGGCCAGATGGACTTCATTTCTTGCATTTCAGATTGGAATGCAGGCACATACGAGTGTGCTCGTGTTCCAATTAGTTATTGCAGACAATGCAAAGTCCGACCGGAGACGCACTTCACATTGTCTGCACTGTCAACTTCGGGTCGCACAGAATTGACATTTTGCATGGAATCCCGGCCGGAGTGTATACTATGTGGATTCCAAAGAACACAATTTCATTAGACATTTTCAATAAATAGCGGCCGGTGTTGCAAACACTTCCATTATTTATTAAAAAAATAAGTTGTGTAAAGGTGGCATTAGGGTATGTCCACAGATGGTGAAGCCCTGCAGTGGAGTGTTTCCCCACCCAGCATCATGTTTCAATATAATGCCAGCAGCGGGGAAACTGTTCGACTCTCTGTGCCGCTGTAGTGACAGAGCTGTGCGGCTGCTTCATTACAGTGCCACAAAGATTCAATCAGTTTCCCCACTCCTGGTATTATACTGATACATCATGCTGGGTGGGGAAACACTCCACAACAGGCTTCCATAGTATCCTTATTATACTGGAGATGGAAATAAGCCATTAGGTTTCTTCTATGTGTATTAGGTTTCGGGAGTGTACAAGATCCGCAGCAGATTTGATGGTGCAGATCTGATGTTGTGTTTAGTTACTTAGATCAAATCTGCTGTGGATCCGCAGCAGAAAATCCGCTGTGATGCTGTGTGTGTGGAGCTACCCTTAGGCCCCATTCACACACCCGTTGTGCAGTCCGTGGCTGCGGACCGCACTACCGTATGTGCATCTGTAGTGCTCCGTGCTTCACGGAGCACTACATTCACACATCATTAGCCCAGCGATCCGTGTCGCAAAAAAACGGTCCACATTACATGTCCGTTTTTTTTGCGGCACGGATCGCGGCCCCGTATACATGTATACGTGCCCGCAATTGTGGACAGAACAACGGATGTGTGAATTAGCCCTTACTCTACAGAGTTCTCTGCAGCGTATTCCTCCAGTCTATGCCACTATAGCCAGTGTGGAATTTTCCAGCATGTATGTGTATGTTGTGGATGTGCACCGTCACTTCTCCAAAGTAACCCTTTAGTCAGTGGGGCGCTGTTGATGCTAAGTGTCCTTGTTCTCTCCCAGCATATATGACTCTGTTCACACCTGCATTAGAGGTACTATTGTTTTTCTGTTACACGGCAGTGATATGTCACGTGATTGTAAACGCGACCATTTGCTAAGCTAGAGGGGGCGTTTACAACCTGTTAGGAGCAGGTCCAGTAAAGTGGGCGTGGTTGTAGTTGTTCCTTTTTTGATTGGAGAGTTTAGAATTTCCCGCTCTGTGATTGGCTGGGCCGCACGTAGTTCACAGTGAATGGCCAGCAGCCGCAGCGCCTAGTTTGAAAGTGCAGTTAGTAACAGTCGAGCAGTCACGAGTGTAGAGTGGAAGGTGCCGGATCCGTGTACCTGCGGGTGAGTGCGGGCACTGGGAATGTTTCTATGGGGACAGGAAGGCACTGACTGGTAACGTACCGCTCGCATTCGTGCTGTTACCGTGTCGAGTCCCTCAGTCTGGCTGCACGGTGGTCTCGTGTACGTGCTCCCCGGTTTCATGTGTGACTTGGCGAGGGGCCAGGGCGGCCTGTGGGCTTAGTTTTGGCTTTTATTGTGCGACGTTTGCACCCGTATGACTTACGTGCAGCACCTGTTTCTTTAACATAATGTTACATTTGAAGCCCTGTGTGTATAAGTGCGGCGGCTACATATATATAACATAGTGTATAAGTACGATTACAGATGAGCGGGTGTGCGGTGCAGACCAGGCTGGCGCTGAGGAGGATGGTCCTAGAGAAGCCCTGTGTTAACTGCTGGGGGGTCAGATCACCTGGGAGACGGCACTACTGTGACTGGGCTTCTATCAGAGCCTATAGTGTGTCTCCAGGCATGGTGTACTTCCTGCAGTGAAGAGAACCTCCCCCCGGTTACAGTGTCAGTGGATGGGCCTCTAGCACAGTGTGTCCTAGCAATGCGGCTCCCTGTCCCCCTCACCACCACCCTGATACCTGCATGTAACAGGCATATGTGGAATGTGAGAGGTGTCCCACTGGCTGTATGGCTGATAAATGGGTGACCCCAGCCTCCTGTGCCAGGATTGTGGAACCAGCATAGCTTGTGACACTGCACTGCTTATGCCTCATTCATCCTTACTTGTATGTGTAGAACTCATCAACTTGAATATTTTCAGATAGGCTCTTCTTTCCCTCCCCCTGTTGTCAGCTCATTGTTTAGATTATCGACCACCACTCTGCCCTAAAAGCAGTTGTCTATCTGGGAAAGATAGATATACGGTATGTGCACATTCCTAGCCAGACCACTGCTTTTAGAGCAGAGCAGTGGTCTGTAAGTTAAACAATGAGCTGTCACCAATGGTAGGGAAAGAGCAGCATATCAGGAGAAGGAGGCAAGTTTGTTAAATGAATGAATTTGCATATATATATATATATATATATATATATATATATATATATATATATATATATATATAGCGTACCTATCATTAGAGAAAAAAACAATTGACAGGTCTCAGTCTATTCCAAAACTACAATTCCCATCATGCACGGACAGCCAAGGCCTGGCTAGACCATAATGTTGGCCACTAAAGTGCATTCAGACTGGATTCCTGGCTCTGTGTGCCTACATCAGTGTTTTTTTTTTTTTTTTTTAACAGACAAAAAAAGTGTCGGTAACGTTTTTGTGTCCATCAAAAAAAAGATCCATCTTGATCCGTTTTTTTTTTTATAATGGAAGGCAATGGAAAAACGGATTAAAACTGATGCACACAAATGCATCAGTGTTTTGCAATCCGTTTTTCATCCGTTTTTTGCAAGAAACGGATTGCAAAAAGGCAGTGTGAACCCAGCCTTACAGACCTTGCCTAAAGTTTACTCTTATATGTATCATAGTCTTGTTGATAGCCGGTGGGATGTTGGGCTGCTCCTTAGACCCCACAACTTCAATATTTCCATTATGTACAGATTAGTTGACTAAATAGGACATGTCCTATTTTTGTCCGGAATTCCGGCCCGGACGCCCCCATAGAAGTCTATGGGAGCGCCGGAATCACGGGCACTTTCCTGATGTACATCAGGAAACTGCCCGCGATTCCGGATAAGTGAGAGCCTCTCAGCACAGCTCTCTGCCCTGCTGCCGGCACGCCGCCCGATAATCGCGCCCCCCCCCCGTACCCAGACCTTCAGCGGGGCACATCCCCCACCTGGACCTTCAGCGGCACCCCAACCCCCCCAGGCCAGGACCTTCAGCGGCACCCGCCCACCCCGGGCCCGGACCTTCAGCGGATGCCCCCCCCCCCCCGGGTCTAGACCTTCAGCGGCACCCCCGCACCCCCCCCCCTCCCCGTGCCCGGACCTTCAGCGGATGCCCCCAGCCCCCCCGGGTCCGGACCTTCAGCGGCACCCCCGCGCCCCCCCCCCCCCCCCCTCCCCCTCCCCGTGCCCGGACCTTCAGCGGCAGCAGCAGCATCCGGAGCAGCAGCGGCGATCAATGAATCCGGCCCCCAAGACCTGCAGCGCCGACCCCAAGTCCAGGCAGGTGAGATCACCCCCGTCCTAAGGCTCCCACCATGTCCTACAGATGGGAGTTGTACTTCTGCAGCCTGTGGTCATCCAGGTTGCAGAAGTACAACTCCTATCATGCCCTACAGTCAGGTCATGATGGGAGTTGTACTTCTGCAACCTGGGTGATCACAGGCTGCAGAACTACAACTCCCATCATGACCTGACAGTAGGGCATGATAGGAGTTGTACTTCTGCAGCCTGTGATCACCCAGGTTGCAGAGGTACAATTCCCATCATGCCCTGCTGACAGGTCATGATGGGAGTTGTACTTCTGCAGCCCTTGGCCATCCAATTTGCAGAAGTACAACTCCCATCATGCCCTACTGTCAGGTCATGATGGGAGTTGTACTTCTGCAGCCTGTGGTCATCCAGGTTGCAGAAGTACAACTCCTATCATGCCCTACTGTCAGGTCATGATGGGAGTTGTAGTTCTGCAGCCTGTGATCATCCAGGTTGCAGAAGTACAACTCCCATCATGACCTGTCAGCAGGGCATGATGGGAGTTGTAGTTATGCAAGCTGTGACCATCCAGTTTGCAGAACTACATCTCCCATCATGCCCTACTGTCAGGTCATGATGGGAGTTGTAGTTCTGCAGCCTGTGGCCATCCAGGTTGCAGAAGTACAACTCCCATCATGGCTCTGCTGACAGGCCATGATGGGAGTTGTAGTTCTGCAGCCTGTGGCCATCCAGGTTGCAGAAGTACAACTACCATCATGGCTCTGCTGACAGGCCATGATGGGAGTTGTAGTTCTGCAGCCTGTGGCCATCCAGGTTGCAGAAGTACAACTCCCATCATGGCTCTGCTGACAGGCCATGATGGGAGTTGCAGTTCTGCAGCCTGTGGCCATCCAGGTTGCAGAAGTACAACTCCCATCATGGCTCTGCTGGCAGGCCATGATGGGAGTTGTAGTTCTGCAGCCTGTGGCCATCCAGGTTGCAGAAGTACAACTCCCATCATGGCTCTGCTGACAGGCCATGATGGGAGTTGCAGTTCTGCAGCCTGTGGCCATCCAGGTTGCAGAAGTACAACTCCCATCATGGCTCTGCTGGCAGGCCATGATGGGAGTTGTAGTTCTGCAGCCTGTGGCCATCCAGGTACACTAGGGGCTGTGTGGGTACCTGTGATTTATGTTGGCATACTAGACCATCTCATCAGGAAATCCTGAAGGTTTTTCCTGATGGTTTCCTGATGGTTTCCTGATGGTAAAAACGGATTACTGTCAGGAAATCCTGATACTATCCTGATGACATTTGAGGTCTCCTGATCAGGATTTCCTGACAGTAAAAACTGACACGGACGTGTGAATGGGGCCTAACATGTTTGGTATGGATAGAAAGGAATGACGCCAAGTGAGCTATTCCAGCATGACAGCCCTGCAGTGATGGAAGCTGACTTGCCTAGGGAGCTAACAGTGTAGCTTCTCTATTCTATGCTGCCTGTATGTAATATTTTACATAACCTCATGCAGGCAACAATTTCCGAACTAGGCCATAGGGTAATAGTATGTAAGTGACCATATGGCACACAGTTCTTAGGCCATAGTCACACCACAAGGATATCATGTAGATTCATGTATTTAGGGCTGTGGAGCTGGTAAGCCGCGTTTCTGACTCATGAATTTTATTAGGGTCCAACTCCAGCACCTTCAAAGATGACCATAAATCAGATATCAGAGGAGTTTTCACACTGGCTCAGCAGCTACTTCTTCCTTTTTTTTTTTTTTTTTTTTTATAAACTCAGTTTATTAGAATCTGCCACAGGAGAATGACATAAACATATGTCAATGGCAAAAGCAATATCGCAAAGCGAAATTATAGAGAGATACATTAACAATGTACAGAACAATTGGAACATGAAAAACAGACGAGTAAAACAACGATGGACCTGTTAGGGTGAGAATAAAGTCTCTGATACCTAGGCCTTGCCAAATTGGTAAAGTAGTGTGGCAGCTGCAGTCTGCCGCGAGTATCAACCAAACACATGAGACCGTGCCAGTGTTCAAGCTGATTCTGTTTATTATGGGAACAACCCTTGGTTTATATCTTTAACAAGAAAGTTGCAAAATGTACGAGGAGGAGGGGGAGGAAAAAGGAGGATGCAGGTGTATTCACACACATAAGAAGTCCTTGTACTAGCCTCCATCCTCCCTAGCTGTTATCTATTGGAAAAGACGCCCAGCCCTTAAAGGGGTAGTGCACCCAAAAATTTTTTCTTTCAAATGAACTGCTGCCATGAAGTGCCAGAGATTTGTAATTTACTTCTATTAAAAAATCTCAAGCCTTCCAGTACTTATCAGCTGCTGTATGCCCAGCAGGAAGTGGTATTATTTCCAGTCTGGAGAGCAGGAGAGGTTTTCTATGGGGATTTGCTCCTTCTCTGGACAGTTCCTGACATGGACAGAGGAGGCAACAGAGAGCACTGTGTCAGATAGGAAAGAAAATACCACTTCCTGCTGGACACACAGCAGCTGATAAGTACTGGAAGGTTTGAGATTTTTTAATAGAAGTAAATTACAAATCTCTGGCACTTCATGGCAGCAGTTGATTTGAAAGAAAAATTTTTTTGGTGCACTACCCCTTTAAATTATAGCAAAAAGCCTAAAACAACAAAATGCCAATACTCATGCATCATAGTAACAGAGGAAGGGGCCTTTCCCCACAGCGGCTTGTAGAGCGTTAAACAAAGCAAGTATACATTTTAGGAAAAGAACACGTATATAATGGACTCTCAACTCCACAGACCTTTGTGCAGTCATTACATAAAAAATATAATACTAGTTGGGCACTGACCTTGTGCTGTGAGCTAGAGTATACACCACAAGCCACACACTTTGAAAAATTTCTTAGGACTCTTCCTATAAACAAGTACAACTCTCGTATTCCACAGCTATATTAACCATAAAAATCTAAGTGGGGGCGTTTATCTATCCACAGGGCTCCAGACTAAAAAATTTACCTAGGAGCCATTGGCTCCTAACCTGAAAAATTTAGGCGCCAAATAGAATATTTGGTCGCCAACATTTTAAACCATGTAAAATTAATGTTATGTTAAATGGGACTTACTGTGTGCAGAGGCCACGGCAGCCTCCTCCTTTAGATCCTTTCTTTTCTTAGTTTGTATATGGTTGTCAAGTTGCAAGTTTCCATGTTGAACGTTTTCAGTCTGACTCAGTACTTCAGCTTCACTTTTCTAGCCTTCTAATGAGGCTTACTCTTCTGAACTTGAACTTAAAGGGAACCTGTCGACCCCCGTGCCGGGGTGACAGGCTCCCAACCCCCCGTTAGAACCCCCTATACTCACCTCATCGCGCCGGGTCCCGCTTCTGAAGATGGTCGGGTCACGGAGATCTCAGCCACTGCAGCCCGGCGTGCGCTGAGAGATGAGTCCAACGCTCATAGAGAATGACGGGAGAGTCCAGCGCTCTGTCATTCTCTATGAGCATTGGACTCATCTCTCAGTGTGCGCGCCGGGCTGCAGCGGCTGAGATCTCCGTGACCTGACCACCTCCAGAAGCGGGACCCGGCGCGATGAGGAGAGTATAGGGGGTTCTAACGGGGGGTTGGGAGCCTGTCACCCCGGCATCGGGGGTGACAGGTTCCCTTTAAAAGCTTGCAACAGTCTATACATACTGAGCTAGACTTCTGACTGCAGCCATAGTGACCCCCCACAAGATGTGTATATAGATAGATATATCTCTCACCTAGTGACTAATGCAAGTGACCCCCTACAATACAGACACCTGAGGGGCCCTGATAATAATAATTGTGCATATATCTATCTCCCAGTGTCTGCAGCCAGTTTACCCTACACTTATAGATGGCCCCCTCCCCTTATAGATGGCCCCCTCCTCCCCCCCATTATAGATTCCCCCTCTCCCCCCCCCCTTATAGATGCCCCCTCTCCCCCCCCCCCATTATAGATGCCCCCTCTCCCCCCCCCCCCATTATAGATGCCCCCTCTCCCCTTATAGATGCCCCCTCTCCCCCCCGCTTATAGATGCCCCCTCTCCCCTTATAGATGCCCCCTCTTCTCCCCCCCCTTATAGATACCCCCTCCCCTTATAGATACCCCCTCCCCTTATAGATGGCCCCTCCCCCCCCCCATTATAGATGCCCCCTCTTCTCCCCCCCTTATAGATACCCCCTCCCCTTATAGATACCCCCTCCCCTTATAGATACCCCCTCCCCTTATAGATACCCCCTCCCCTTATAGATACCCCCTCCCCTTATAGATGGCCCCCTCTCCCCCCCTTGAAGATGGCCCCCCCCTTCTCTTCCCCCCATTATAGATGCCCCCCTTCTCTTCCCCCCATTATAAAGCCCCCCCCCTTTCCTCTAAGCTAAGCAATATTTAAAAAAAAACAAACAAACAAACTCACCTGACAACCCGCTCCCCCGGCGATCCTCTTCTTCTTTAGGTGCTGTCCCCGGCTGATGCGCGGCTGCCGGGGGTGTTCCGTCCTATCCCCGGCAGCGCGGCGCGTCAGTGTACGCCGGGGCTGTGACTTCTGACACAGGAAGCGTCTCTGACGTGCGCTTCCTGTGCCGGAAGTCAGGGCCCCAGGCAGCTCACTGATGCGCCGCGCTGCCGGGGATAGGATGGGACACCCCCGGCAGCCGCGCATCAGCCGCGCATCAGCCGCGCATCAGCCGCGCATCTTAAAGAGACAGCGCGCCGCCGCCGGGGCCAGTCGCAAATGGCGCCCAGATTAATAAATCTGGGCGCCATTTGCAAAATGGCAGTCGCATTGGCGACCATTTTGGTCGCCATCTGGAGCCCTGTATCCACCGCAAGACAATAGACTCCCTCATACATATGCCTGTATGGTGTGGCCATATTTCCTCATCCATAATGCCCAGGAGTAGAGATGAGCGAACCTCGAGCATGCTGTAGTCCATCCGAACCCGATCGTTCGGCATTTGATTAGCAGGGGCTGCTGAAGTTGGATAAAGCTCTAAGGGTATGTGGAAAACATGGATATATTCATTGGCTGTATCCATGTTTTCTACATAGCCTTAGGGCTTTATCCAACTTCAGCAGCCCCAGCTAATCAAATGCTGAACGATCGGGTTTGGATGGTCTCGAGCATGCTCGAGGTTCGCTCATCTCTACCCAGGAGACACACAGCAGGATCTAGTGTGATCAATTTCTGGATAACTTCTGATACAAACCCACCACCTCCTCCCAGAATGCAACGATACGTGGACAACCCCAAACCATGGGTCTGATGTCTGCTGACTGATGGGTGTGTTTAGCATAGGAGGGTTCAGGGATCCTGCCCATACTAAACAATCCAACAGGGGTTATGTATCACTGGTGGATAATATAAAGCTGGGTCATTTTATTGTTCACTAGATGGAAAGCTAAGGCCCCGTTCCCACTGAGCAAAGCTAGCGGAATTCCGCGACGGAATTGTCCGCCGCGGAATGCCGTTAGCCTCCCGCTCATAATGGGAGTCTATGGGAGGCGTGCGCTGCTGCTCTATACGCGCTGAAGAATGAACATGTTCATTCTTCAGCGCGGACAGGGCAGGAGCGCGCGCCTCCCATAGAGTCCCATTATGAGCGGGAGGCTAACGGCATTCCGCGGCGGACAATTCCGTCGCGGAATTCCGCTAGCTTTGCTCAGTGGGAACGGGGCCTAAGAAGTGTCATCAGTGAGAGATGGAATAAGTATCTTATGATGATTATGCGCCTTAGCTTTAATAAGATAATCATAAAGGGAGGAGGTTAGGCCTCCGGGACCTTGTGACCTTATGATTTCAATTAGTGGATATGAAGAAATAGAAAAGCGAGGGAGAAGGAATTGACTATTCAGTGCATTCCAAAGCTGCAGCAGGAACCAATAGAATTGGGACTGTGGGATGTCTTACTTATTCTAGAGGAATTGCACGGGGAAGCCAGTGCCGCGGTCCTTTTTTTTTTTTTTTTTTTTTTTTTTTTTTTAACCGCAGCCCATTTCCCGCGTATAGCGCTGTTCTATTCATGGTTACCGGGCCGGGTTGAAGCACTGGAGTGAGGACGCGGCTTCATTAGAATCATTATGGAGGGGCAGGGGTTTCCTCCCAGTGGGTGCCGTGATCAAAAAAAGGACTACGACACTGGCTTCCCTGTGCTGGTGCCGTTTGATTCATGTGTGATTTTAAAGAGTGTACATCCTCTTTAAACGAGACCACTTTATTATCTTTATATGTCAGTTAAAGTGCAAACCCCTAGTCTCGACCAGAATTGGTAATCTGGAAGCTCCAGCAGTTGGGTAAAGATGGAGTTCAGCCAGAGTCTCGATTCTGGGATATTAGAGAATTGAAGGACGACTTAGGCAGCCGTCCATGCCCCGTTTTATGTATAGGAAGGTAAGGGTCCATATACACAAAGATTATCTGCCAAAGATTTGAAGCCAAAGCCAGAAACAGACTATAAACAGAGAACAGGTCATAAAAGAGAGCCAGAGATTTCTCCTCTTTTCAAATCCATTTCTGGCTTTGGCTTCAAATCTTTGACAAATAATCTGTCAGATAATCTTTCTGTGTAAATGGACCCTTAGTAGCATTAGGGTGGAAATCAGCCGTGAGAAGCAACCTCAAGGACGGGAAAGGGGAAAAATCTAATAGCATTACTTCAGGAAAAGTCAGTGGGTCAACCTAAATCCATTGCCCTACATCATGGGTCTCCAAACTGCGGGCCTTCCATCTGTTGCAATACTACATTTCCAATCATGCCTGGACAACCAAATCCAAAGCTTTAGCTCTCCAGGCATGATGGAAATTGTCGTTTTGCAACAGCTGGATGGCCTCACTTTGGAGACCCATGCCCTAAATACTGGCCATAACAGCAAGATCTTTCGGTCTTTGAAGGTTGTCCAGACGGAGTTTAGATTGGGAGGAGCCCCAAATAAGATATGTCAACAGGAGGTCGTCAGTATATAAACTAAGGGCCCTATTCCACTGGACGATTATCGTTCAGATTATTGTTAAATCATTCGAATCTAAACGATAATCGTTCGGTTGAAATGTAGTTAACGATTAACGACCGAACAAGAAATCGTCCATCGCTTTATAGGACCTGGACCTATTTTTATCGTTGCTTGTTCGCAAATCGTTTGCATTGAATAAGACGTCATTAGTAGATAACGAACGCAATAGCGAAGAAAAAACGATCGCAAATACGATCATAAGTAACGATTATCGTTCCATGGAAATGAGTGAACGTTTTCAGGTCTTTCGCAATAGAGGTCGTTTGAAATCGTTTCAGTGGAATAGGGCTCTAACTTTTCTCCTAATGAATGCAGGACCTCAATAAGTACATTGTCCCACCTCTGTAAGACGGCCAAGGGCTCGATGGACAATATGAAGTGTAGAGGAGACGTGGCAGCTCTGTCTCATCCCATGTCCCAACTAAAAGGCAAGGGACAATAAGCCATTCAGGGCAATAGACGCCTTGGGGTGATGATACAGAATAGATAACCATGAGATGGGGCTAGGACCGAATCGAAACCTGCGCAGAGCTTCCAACAAAAATGGCCACTCAACGGGTCGAAGGCCTTGGCTGCATCCAGCGAGACCAAGGCCCAGTCCTCCCGAAGACACACTTCCTACTGCAGCAACAACTTCTTATTGTCCTACATCAGGGGTAGGGACTTTGGCTCTCTAGCTGTTGCAAAACTTCAACTTCCATCATGCCTGGACAGCTAAATCTTTATAATCCATGTCCTGAAGAATTAAGGATTCCCATAGAAAACCTCTCCTGCTCTGGACAGTCCCTGTCTCGGCCAGAGATGTCAGCAAAGAGCAGTGTCATATGCAAAACAAGAGTCCGTGGAGCCTCGGTTGAGAGTGTCAAAACACGGGATAGCCAGATATCTGTAGCCTGTTGCCACGGGGTGCCTCCATGATAGGGAGAGCACCACACCACCCTGATAAATAGCCCCTTAAGTCCCACTCGGTTGCGAGTATTGGAACATAAAGGGGCCACCTTGGTGTTTCCCTATTTATGTCAATGTCTAACTCAAGGTAATGACAAGGGCTTGCCAAGGCAGGCTTCCATCCACAGACAGCCGTTTCGGGGTTTTTGCCCCTCGTCAGTGTGGAGTAGGATTCAGACTGAAAATAAAACAGCACTTCCTGCAGGACATATAGTAGCTAATAAGTATGGGAAGACTGGAGACTTTTTTTTTAATAGTAAATTACAAATCTATATAACTTTGACACCAGTTGATATAAATATGCAAAACAAGGGTCCGTGGACCCTCGGTTGCAAGTCTCAAAAGAGGGGATAAAAAAAAGGGACCACCCTGATTTTTCCCTATTTATATTCCAATACTCGCAACCCAGTGGGACTTAAAGGGAACCAATCACCGGAAAAAAGCATATAGAGCTTTTGAAATGTGCTGTTAGAGCACACAGCACACTTGCCACACGTGTTTTCATAGCCTCCGTGCCTTCCCGGTGTAAGCCGCAAAGTAACTTTTATAAAACTGGCGCCCTGTATGCTAATTACCTGAGGTAGTCATCTGGGCGGTGTGCGGCTAGCTGGTAGTCACGGTCCCCTGGGCGGTCTTCCGTTGTAATCACGCCCCTCTGGGCGTGATTCAAATGGCAGAGTAGCTGTGGCGTCACTCGGGAGCGCACCGTGCCAGAGGTCGGCGCGCTTACGTACTGATGCCGGACGCTGCCGCGCATGCGCAGTGCAGCTGCTTCCATTCCGGCTGTACTGCGCCTGTGCAGAATAGCCTCGAACTCCGGCTCACAGGCTATTTGAGGCTATTCTGCACAGGCGCAGTACAGCCGGAAAGGAAGCGGCTGTACTGCGCATGCGCGGCGGTGTCCGGCATCAGAATGTCACAGCTACTCGGCTATTTGAATCACGCCCAGAGGGAGGCGTGATTACAGCGAAAGAACGCCCAGGGGACCGTGACTACCTGCTAGCCGCACACCGCCCAGATGACTACCTCAGGTAATTAGCATATGGGGCACCAGTTTTATAAAGTTACTTTGCGGCTTACACAGGGGAGGCACGGAGGCTATGAAAACACGTGTGGCAAGTGTGCTGTGTGCTCTAACAGCACATTTCAGAAGCTCTATATGCGTTTTTTCCGGTGATTGGTTCCCTTTAAGGGGCTACCTGTCAGGGTGGTGCTCTTCCATGATGGAGGCACCCCGTTGCAACAGCCTAGGGATGTCTGGCTATTCCTGTGTTTTGAGACTCGCAACCTTACTTTGCATGTTTAATTTTTGGGGGGCATCAGTAGAGACTCTTGAGTACTTCTCCTTGAGTTCAGTGATTACGGTGTTTTACCAGTTGATTTGAAAAAACAACATTTTTGCTGCATAACCCCTTTTAAATTCTCTTGAAAGTACAAGTGTGTTTGTTACATAGGTTTTGTTAGAAGTTCTTCATTCTTCATGTATAATGGTGGCCCATGATTGGGTACAAGTCTACTACTGTTTGAATTTAAAAACTATTTTTTTTTTTCTCTCCTTAGGATAACACATTAACATCACCCATCATGACATGCAATGTAATTTCTCCCGGACTTGGTGTGCTCTCTGATGATGAGGAGTCTCCAGTCTTTGAGTCTACAGCTGCTGACTATGCCGCGAATATTCGTAAAGATCTTCTTGGTGATTTTTCTTGCATCTCCCCAGGACTAGGACACGCTTCTCTGGTATGATCGTGTTCTTCAGGCCTCAGAGAACATATTCATCTTAATTTGACCTCATCTACATTAAAGGAGAAGTCCAGCCAAAATTAATTTTTGATATGTTATTACTGTCGGAAAGTTATACAAATTTCTAATGTACATTAATTATGGGAAATGCACATATAGGGCTGTTACCCTTAATTTAGTAGATCAGGAAGTGTTAGAATTCTCTCATATACAGTGACGTCACAACGAAAGGTGTAATTCCTATGGAGTGTCCAGCAGGGGGCGCTCTATATGTAGAAGTCTATGGGACTTTATTGTTTCTATGGATTTCTATGTAAAGTAATGTAATGTACTGTACGTATGTATGTAGTGTACCGTATGCTTTATTGAATGAATACATCTATGGAATACTTTGGGGAGCAAGTATCCTTGCTCCCCAAAGTATTGCATAAATGTATTCAATCAGTACATTAGGTTTATCACAGTAAGCCCGCCGATCCGCCGCACTCCCGCCGATACTGAACTACTGCTTCCATCATCTGCTCATTGTAAGAATAGGTGATGGGAGTCTAGCTGGGTTATGGCTATCACTTGCCGGGTGCAGGGGGGAGCCGCTCATCACACAGGAGCTCTCCTCCTTCTTCCGGGATACCTTCCCCCTATACCACTGCTGACTCCCCGCCTGGCCTCCGCTCTCATATACTGGCTAGCGATGCAACCTGGTGTCCGTGCTGAGCATCCTCTCCCACACTTGCTGGCCAGGAAGCATCGGGAGCCGGTATGTGTAGGGGAGAGCGGCGGCCAGGCGGGGAGTCAGCAGTGGTATAGGGGGTAGGTATCCCGGGAGGAGGAGGGGGGAGCGCTCCTGTGTGATGAGCGGCTCCCCCCCCTGCGCCCGGCAAGTGATAGCCATAACCCAGCTAGACTCCCATCCCCTGCTCATACAATGAGCAGATGATGGGAGCGATGGGAGCAGTAGTTCAGTGTATCGGTGGGAGTGCGGTGGATCGGCGGGCTTACTGTGATAAACCTAATGTACTGATTGAATACATTTATGCAATACTTTGGGGAGCAAGGACACTTGCTCCCCAAAGTATTCCATAGATGCATTAATTCAATTTAACATACGGTACACTACATTATTGTTTCTATGTAAATGTAAAGTCCCATAGACTTCTACATATAGAGCGCCCCCTGCTGGACACTCCATAGGTATTACACCTTTCGTCGTGACTTCACTGTATCTGAGAGAATTCTAACACTTCTTGATCTACTAAATTAAGGGAAATGGCCCTATATGTGCATTTCCCATAATTAATGTACATTAGAAATTTGTATAACTTTCCGTAAGTAATAACATATCAAATTAATTTTGGCCAGACTTCTCCTCCTTTAACTCATGTCATCTTATGATATGTTTAATTGACATGTCAAAAGTTTTTATTAATGTCCAACAGCCCCAGGTGGAGAATAAATTGCTCCAAGATTTTGTATAAAGTGTGCACACTGGTATGCCAACAATTTCAAATGAGGGATTTGATTTAACTTACTAAGTAGAGCGTCCCAACTGCATTCGGAAGTAACATGTAAACTTTAACCTTTATTCTATGTTCAAGTGCGACGTTTCGACCCTCATAGCTCTTTGCTTGAAAAAGATCTATGCAGGTCAAAACATCACACTTTGTTCTTGGGAATAAAATAAAGGTTGAAGTTTACACGTTGCCTCCAAATGCTGTTGGACACTGTACTTTGTAACGTGACATAGACAAGTCAAAAGTCTTGATCGATCAAGTTCTTGTTGTTCTGAATTTCCAATATCAATAGCAGAGCAATAGAAAGCATGACTTTATATTGGAAAGAGTTCTTGGTTTACAGTACCTATTTTTTTTTTTTTTTTTTTTTTTTAACTCTGTTTTCTTTTCTTTATTCCAACTTTTAGATATCCACCAATGAAAGCAATGATAAAGTTATGGTATATGTCAGGATTAGACCGTTTGTAGATGGTGAATTGGAGAAAAAAGAAGACCAGGTGAGAGCCATTTTTGTATTTAACATTCTAATGTCAATTTGGTGGGATGTAGGGATGCACGATGCACCGAAATATCGATACTACTATCGATATTTCGGGCAAAAAAACGATTTGGTACCAGGATTTCCTGGTATCGATACTTTACATTAAGCTGCGTTAGGCAGCTTAATGTAAAGTATAGAGCAGAGAACACAGCCGGCGGCTAGCAGAGCGCCGGCCATGTTCTGAGTACAGCCCCCTGCCCCCACTTCCTCCTCCGCCTGCCCGCCCCTTCCTTCGCTCACTGCAGGGATAAGTTATAGCCGGCACTAAGCGATCGCTAGTGCCGGCTATATAACTGTGCAGATGCCGCTGTGACAACTGACAGCGGCATCTGACCCATCCTGAGCCTCTCCAGAAGCAGTGGGGGTCGGCTACTATGTGTAGCAGACCCCCGCTGCTAATGACCCGCAGCCTGTCACACCTCAGCCTCCTGTCCCTCCTGGAATGCAGCCTGTGTGAGGAGCTGCGTCTAGGGCTGCGCTTCTCAGTGTGAGGTTGGTGAGGCTCTGATGCCGGCTCGCTCTGTCTATCTGCGGCGTTGTTCCTATGCATATTCATGTATGCACACTCTCGGTGGCTGCGCTTCCTGACCGGCCTGAGTGCACACATGAATATGCACGGAGAAACGGAGGCCTGACAGCTGGGGGAGCTTCCTGGAGCTGTGGGGAGGGGGGGTTTGTAAAGGGAGCTTATTTAAGGTGGCACAGACAGCCTGAATCTTGGCCAGCAGCAAAGGTTAATCTTCCTGCTGGCCGAGGTTCAGGTTGTCTGTTCCACCTTAAATAAGCTCCCTTTACAAATCCCCCCTCCCCTCTGCTTTGACAAGCCTCATGCTTTGAGTGGTACCACAGTAAGTGAGAGCAGGGGATGTGTGCCCCCTCTAGTGTGCCCCCCACATCCCTGCCCTTACACCCCTGCCCTCTGACAGGAACTGACCTGCCAGGCAGAGTAACCCTCTCTTGTCTGTCCAGACCTGGCAGCCTTCACCAGCTCCCTGTAGTGTGGGGGTTGTAGTCTGTACCCAGTGGCGGATTAAATGTACCCTGGGCCCTGCGCTGTTCACCCAACCTCGACCCCCCCCCCCCCCCCCCCCCCCCGGTCAATCCGCCCACATTATAATCCACTACTGCCCCCCCCCATGCTGTCCCCAATAAACACAATGTTTGGTCCCTTGCTGCACAGAGGATGTCAGGAGAGGAGGGGGCTGATCTTATAGGGGAGGTCACAGCAGCACAAAGAATGTCAGGGGAGGAGGGGGCTGATCTTATAGGGAGGTCACAGCAGCACAGAGGATGTCAGGAGAGGAGGGGGCTGATCGATAGGAGAGGTCACAGCAGCACAGAGGATGTCAGGAGAGGAGGGTGCTGATCTTATAGGGAGGTCACAGCAGCACAGAGGATGTCAGGAGAGGAGGGGGCTGATCGATAGGAGAGGTCACAGCAGCACAGAGGATGTCAGGAGAGGAGGGGTTTGATCTTATAGGGGAGGTCACAGCGTCCCAGCAGCACAGAGGATGTCAGGAGAGGAGTGTGCTGATCTATAGAGGAGGTCACAGCAGCACAGAGCATGTCAGGAGAGGAGTGTGCTGATCTATGGGGAGGTCACAGCAGCACAGAGGATGTCAGGAGAGGAGTGTGCTGATCTATGGGGAGGTCACAGCAGCACAGAGGATGTCGGGAGAGGAGGGTGCTGATCTTATTAGGGGGGTTGTATTTTTTTTCGAACTAAAAAAATCAAGTATTGGTATTGAACTCAAAATTCTGGTATCGTGACGTCACTAGTGGGATGTTATATTTAATGTTAAATCCATCTCCTCTCTCCCCAGGGTTGTGTTGCTGTGGAGGATCAAGAGACCTTGCTCTTGCGAGCCCCTAAAGACTCTTTTGCAATGAAGAACATAGAGCGTGGACAGGGACAGAGTGTACACAAGTTTACATTCTCTCAGGTGAGAAATCTTACTTTCCCGATAGCCCCAGCAACATTACACGGCTATTGGTGAAGCAATGGGGGGAGCGAGGGGGTGCAGCCGCATTTGTATTGCGAATGTGGGAACATGGCTAAGAGGTTTTCTTATTGAGGTTTTTAGTATTTCAGTGCTTTTGTTTTGTTTTTTTTCCCCTTAAAGATTTTTGGACCAGATGTTGATCAAAAGCAGTTTTTTGATGGAACTATGAAGCATGTGGTAAAAGATGCCCTAAATGGTCAAAACTGGCTGGTGTATACGTATGGAGTGACCAACTCGGGAAAAACGTACACTATACAAGGCAAGATTGTTTTAAATGTTTTTTTTTTTTTGTGTATGTATATGATATATAATATATATGTGTGTGTGTATATATCTATCTATAGATCTATCTATATATATATAATATTTAAAAAATATTTTTTTTGTGAACTAATCAGGAACTAGCAAGGATGGCGGTATTCTACCTCGTTCCATATCCCTTATCTTCAACAGTATTCAAGACCGTCTGTACAAGAGTTCTGACCTTAAACCCCTCTCCAATGAAGTTATCTGGTTAGACAGCAAACAAGTGCGTCAAGAGGAGATAAAGAAAATCTCTGTGCTCTCTACTTTGCGTGAGGTTGGTGCAGATCAATTCAAATGTAACAATAAACCTGCCAGATAGAGGAGACTCTGAACTTATGTTTGGCTGTTGCAGGAACAACTTTTCACACCTATGAAAAGAAGCGGTGGCAACGAATCTCAATTTCGACCAGGCACTAGCATGAGCTTTGACAGTGGCATTGGGGGGCTGTCTTGTACGAACCCTGATAATCAAACCAGTAGTCAGTTGGAAGGTACCAATGTTCAAGTTATTTGCTTCTTATATTCATGGAGTCAATAATTCACAATTTTAATTATAAACCTTTTTTTTTTTTTTTTATCCTGCACAACAGAGACCACTTCACACTGGGGACCTCAAGATGCTATATCACTTCAGGACCCTCCCGATGTGCAGATCTCCATTTGGGTGTCCTATTTTGAAATTTACAATGAGTTTGTTTATGATTTATTGGAACCATTGCCGTCGGGGCCAAATCGCAAGAGAACTACACTTAGGCTGTGCGAGGATAGAAATGGAAATCCCTATGTTAAAGGTAACAAGACATGGATAGAAAAATAATATCCTCTTTGAAAAGGAGTGGAAAGCTTCAAATCCATTAAGAAAATCTGAAACTTCGTCTTTGTTTTTTTTCTTTAAAACTTGGTGTTCCTGGTCTTTTATTGCAGACCATTTCAGTGAAATAGTTGTTTAAGGATAACCAAGAATGAGGCATACAGTCAAGAAGACCAGATTCTTTCTGCCCTCTCCTTTGTCCTGCTGGGTTTGAATGACAGATCTCTTCTGATTTTTTATATACTTACAGACTTGTCTATTCATCCCAGTTGGAAAGGAAAAAGCCAGAGGAGCAATAGTCTTGATATTATGTCTGATTCCTGGCTTGTCTTTTTAACTATGATTTCTTTGAAATGCTGCACTGTTTTAGGATCCATTCAAACATATAGGATCTGCAGCCATGTTGATGCTGCAGATATCAATTTAACTAAATGACTGAGCACAGCACAAAATCTGCAGCGTCATACCAAATCTGTTGCAGATCCAGTATGTGCAAATGGAACCTTAGAGTAAACCTAATTTGCTTATCAATTTAAAGCAAAAGCTTCTTCATTACAATGTTAATATAATTTCCCCCCTTTCAACAGATCTAAACTGGATTAACGTTCAGAGCGCTGATGAAGCATGGAAACTGCTGAGGGTTGGAAGGAAAAATCAGAGCTTTGCAAGTACCCACCTAAACCAAAATTCCAGCCGAAGGTGAGCTGTAATGTATTTGGTAATTACGTGCAGTCTGCCTATATGTTTTCTTTTACTATGTCTTTATTTCCTTGTCTTTTTTTTTTTTTTTTTTATTAGCCATAGCATCTTCTCCATTCGGATTCTCCACTTGCAAGGCAATAATGACTTCACACCAAGGATTAGTGAGTAAGTACTATGAACTTACTTTTGTGTGTTATGTAGCGCATGTATTTGTTAAAAACCTTTTTCCACTTTTTTTTTTTTAACTTTCCCTTTTTGTGCTTTTTCTAAAAGACTTTCTTTCTGTGACTTGGCTGGATCAGAAAGATGCAAAGATCAGAGAAGTGGGGACCGTCTAAAGGAAGCAACAAATATTAATACATCTCTTCATACTCTGGGCCGCTGCATCGCCGCTCTGAGACAAAACCAGCAAAACAAGTGAGATGATTACTACTTATGTCACAAAGGTTTGAACTGTATGTTGTGGATTCAGTGCTGCTTACGTGCAGTATGTAAAGGCGTTTAAACACTGCATTTATTAACATTCTAGCATAAAACATATTCACTGTGTTAACTTTGCGGAACAAATTGCTCTTGGTAAAAGCAATTCTCACATGCTGCTCTTTTCTCCTAGGCTAAGGCAGAACATGGTTCCATTCAGGGACAGCAAGTTAACCCGTGTCTTTCAAGCATTTTTCACGGGGAGAGGAAAATCATGTATGATTGTGAATATAAATCAATGCGCTTCAACCTATGATGAAACACTACATGCCATGAAGTTCTCCGCTATTGCAAGCCAGGTAGAGACAAGCTTAAGGGCAACACATGAAATGTGTTTTTTTTTTTTCTTTCCTTATCAAAATCCCAAAACAAACCATTTCATGTACATGATTTTTTGGACATTACTTTGGCTAAGCTGCTGCCTTGCTCCTATAGCAATTCATGAACATAGGAAACAGACGTCTGGTGATGACTCCTGTTTCGGTAATTTCTGTTTTTTAGAGTGGTGGCGGTTGACATTCTTGTCTGCAAAAAAAAAAAAAAAAAAAAATGTTCTCTACAGAACAGATGTGTAAGATTATTTTAAAGTGTTTGTGAGCATAAAACCTTGATCTAAACAATGATTTCTTTTCTTAGTTTGACATTTGTGTTGCTGACTTTGAGAGCAGCAGATCTAACAGTATGTATTTTACTTTTAAAGCTGGTCCAAGCACCACCAGTGAAACTGAATCTTCCAACTATTCAGTCCCTCATCAAAGAAAGTAGCATACTGGCTAACCGCAGTTATACCGACGATGAGGATGCTGAAGAGGGATCTGATGAGGAAGACAGCAGTGATACGGATATTACAACTTTCAATAAAGAAGTAGGTGCCATTCTTTAACACTGATGCTTTGAGCTTGTATGACGTTTGCATGCTTAGCAGCCTTCATGTTTTCTCAGGAACTGCTGCAAGTTATTGAAAATCTCAAACAACTTCTGATAAAAAAGAGCCAGGAAAATCTTGACCTGGAGGCAAATATTAGGAAAGAAGTTTGCAATGACATGATGGAAATCATGCAACAACAGAAAACACAGTTTAGGTAGGACTTTGTTATAGTTAATCTATAAGGATATGTTTTGTTAATGTACAGTCTCAGAGTCTTTCTTTTTCCCTTCTAAAGTGAGACTATGGAGGATGAGCGAGAATTGCTGGAAGAGATGTATGAGGGTCGACTGGAAAACCTCAAGGAATCCCTTACAAACTATTACAAGCATGAGCTAGAGGTGTGTTCAGAGTTACAATTTTATTTTTATTTTTTACAATTATGTGAAAAAAAAAGTAAATTCTTTCCAAAGAAATTTGAAAGGCTTTATATTGCAATTATCCTCTACATTATTGCTGCTGTTACGGTAGGTATGCATGTACCGTACATGATGATGGTATGCGACTTCAGTGTAGACCTATTGAAACAGTTGTCTACCCTGTTCCCTATAGCTTATCATTGGAATGATGGAATTATGGATTTTATTTTTTTTTATCCGATTTGTGTGGTGCTGGCACCACTACCCATGATCTTTTGCTGAGCCATTGCACCTAGATCTACACTGAATTGAGCTGGAAGCCTCAGCTCGGTTTGTGTAGTGACTGCCAGGTAACTACACCTCAGCTAACTTGGAAGTAAATGGAATACTTTGTTTAATAAGTTTGTGATTTATTATATATAATTATATCATGTTCAAAGGTGTTGTCCAGTAGATGGAGCCTTTTACTTGCCGGTGCTCACTTTCTTAGATCACAATTCTTGGAAGTAAACCTTCCGAGACATGGTATGGGCAATCATCGCATGCATGCAAAACTACGCCTGCATGCGATGTCCAATAGCTGCATTGTATCTCCAATATTGTAGACCCGCTGTGCCGCTATTAGACCTCATGTTGGGTGTGTTTTGCCCGCACACTATTATCGTGACTTAGTCCTGTTCCATCTCCACCTCTCGGGAGGGCTGAGAGAAAATAATTTCAGTGGCTTTAGCCGTAATCTGCTCGCCGTCTATCCCTTCAAATGCAATATAAAGCCATTGTCCTATGAACAGCACTTGCTACCTATCCATATCCTATCCACAGGATGGCTATTAAAGAGGATGTACCACCAGGTAAATCCTCTTTAACCTGAACCCACTGATCGAATGGCGCCGATGCCGCGGTCCCGTGCACGGGAACCGGGCCTCAGTCCGAAAAACGGACCGCGGCACCAGCTTCCCCGTGCCAGCGCCGTTCGATCAGTGGGTTCGGGTAAAGAAGATGTACCTGGTGGTACATCTTTAAATGTATGCTCACAAGTGATATAATGTCATAAACTGAGATGGCTGAACACCATTCTTGATTCTCTCTGTGAATGAAGCAACAGTGTGCATGCATGACAGGTCTTCATTTTAAATAGAGACCCCTGCTCTTGTGCTCACAGGGTACCACGATCAGTTGTACATTTATTACCTATCCTATGGACAAGTGATTAAACATTAGTTGTGGTAAAACCCATTGATCAACTCACCCCTATATTCTCTAGGAACGAGATCAACGAATTCAGGAACTGGAGGCTGCTCTGGAGGAGGCTTCCAATAATGTAGCTTCTATTCCGTTAGACACCAGTATAAAAAAAGACACTGGTCCTCCTCGTCGGTCTAAGCGCTTAGCAACAAATGAACCATCTGATTTGACCAGACTCAAACAAGAAATTGTGGATTTGAAAGATGAACTACGTTCTAAGAATGAAGGTAATGGTGCAATCCATACTTTATAGCTCCAAAAGTGTTTATATTAGCGTAAGGGCATGAAGCTTTGCAAAAAAGTTTTACATGTTAGTGCAACTTTAGGGTACAAACACACTGGGCGAATCTGCAGCAGATTTCTCGCTGCGGATCCCTGCCCTGTGGACATGAAGACTCCGGGAGCCCCGAAGCAAGCCGGAGCGGGGACCAGGTGATGTATACACTCTGGGGGTGAACGGAGCAGGCTGCTGACAAAATCACAACGGGATGTCCATCCTGCTGCGAGTTTGTCCGCCATTGAGTGCACAGGGCAGGGATCCGCAGCGGGTCTCGCTGCGAATTTGCCCAATGTGTTTGTACCCTTAAAGTGTAACTGTCATTTAACTGTCACTTTGTAGAAATCAATAGTACAGGTGATTTTAGGAAACTCTGTAATAGGTTTTATTAAGAAAAATAGGTTTCTTCTGTACCTTTTGCATTTCCTGTGTTCATTATGGTCTATGGAGGGAGCAGGGAGACCAGGACAACAGCTGGTGTATAGCAGAGAGCACAGCACAACATCCTGCAATCTTAAATCACAAAGTTCCCAAACAGCACTAGGCAGCCTGACCTGTGAGTTCAGCGTCTTATGTGCCCAGTCTCCAAACTGCATTGGCTGCTAGTCTCCTCTTTCTGCTCATTTATCCCCTTCGCCCCCTTCCCCCCCCCCCCCCCCCCATTGGTTATAATGAACAAAGCAAACAATGCTTCACTCTGCTTCTCTGTAATGTAGGTGACTTTGCAAGCTAATGGACAGATAAGTGAGGGTAGGGGGCTGCAAAACAGCTTTTTGAGTACAAAAGAAAACTCTCAAGCTGCTTAAAGGGAATATGCCACCCTAGGACAGCAGGCTAAACCCACCCACCCCTGGATAGAGCCCCCCTCCTGCCAGTCCCGTCACCAGGAAATTGTCTCCACTCCTTTGCGCTATCATTATGCAAGTGAGCAGAGATGAGTCCGATGCCCATAGGAAATCACTGATCCAGTCATTTCTGATCATTTGCATAATGAGCGTGCAGAGGAGCGTCTGTGTTTTCCTGGTGACAGGATTAGGAGGGGGTAAGTATGGTGGGGGCTCTATCCAGGGTTGGGTGGGTTCAGCCTGCTCTTCCAGGGTTACAGGTTACCTTTAATAAAACCTATTAGTTATATTCATTGTACTATTAATTTCTGCTAAAATGTTAATTGACAGTTACACAAACGGTGCATTCACCCATACAGGATCCGCATCAAATCTGCACCATTAAATCTGCTGTGGATCCTTGTATGTGTGAACGCACCCTTAGGGTAACTTAAGGTAACCACAAAAGTCTAATATGACAGAAGTGTGTTTTCATACATACATACATACATACATACATACATACGAATCTGAAATCCAGATATATTATGGATGAAGCACCATAAGTTTGATTCATGGGGTCAGGGAAAGGATTCAATATAAGCAGCTACTTATTGGTACTTTACATCTAATACAGAAATAGGAAGACTTAGGTCAATTCAAGAACCACCGTCATCTGCCAGAACTTTCACAGCTGATGTAGATCGAAAGATTCAAGATGGCCAAAAAGTAAGTCATTATTTGTAGAAACATACAAAGATCATAGTGCTGTATGCAATGGGCTATGCATTGTACACAGGTGATATGTTGGTGAGATTTGCTATTTATGTAGCATTATAGTACTGGCTTACAATGCTTCTTGTGGAACAGTAAATACACGGTCATCTGAATTGCTGCCTTTTTGTCTGGCTTGCTGAGTCGGTAATTTAACATTTTTAGCCACTGTCAAAAATGGAGCTGGAATTTTATGTATGTTTTAGGCTAAGTTCACACCGGCATCAGAGCCTCTGTCCCAGGTCACATTCAAATAATTGGACAAAGAATGACGGACACCAGCTGGTTGGGCTATGCAGATGTCAGTTCTGTAGCGGATGGCGCTTCTGCCTCTGTGGCATGTTTTTGTTGTGCATGTTTTTGGTTTTGTTTTTTTTGTTTTTTCTCCCAATTCTACCAAATGAAAATTTTGTTTCTTGTGAGAGCTAACAGATTATAATTTGGAATCTTAGAATCTCCTCTACATAGACTATCTAAGGGCCCCTCTATATGCGGGAGCTGTAAGGACCAGCTCTGGATGACTTGGTGTATGTCTGTTACATTGTTGCCCAGTAATTTCTTAATTTATGCAAAAAATATGGATTATATATATAGTGTGTGTGTGTGTGTGTGTGTGTGTGTTTCCCC
Source organism: Dendropsophus ebraccatus (assembly GCF_027789765.1). Lineage (NCBI taxonomy): Eukaryota > Metazoa > Chordata > Amphibia > Anura > Hylidae > Dendropsophus > Dendropsophus ebraccatus. The sequence goes on from NC_091454.1 coordinate 73,212,821, forward strand.
CTCCCTCTGCAATAAAAGCTGTTCCCACAGCCAGATGTGGGGCAAACAGCTGACTGCTTGGGCAGTTGCGTTAGCTTAGGGGATTGCTTACTGCATCCTGAAACATTATTGTTCAGATGGTGTAGAGGCACTGACTGACTTTGCTCTTTTTCTTATCCAATGTGGCAATACTCCAAGGAAAATAATGCTTGATCTTTGGGATCACACAACTCTTCCCTCTAGGACCACTCTCATTTTGTGGGCATTGAAGTCTTTTTATTTTGTATCTATAAATATCTCCTATATTTTACTCTTCCTGCAGTATTTTCTGGGCTCTCATCACAAGTGCACAGATTTTCAGCACACAAGAGCTCTTTGGGTAACCATCTTAATTGTCTTTCACCTTTATCTTTGCTATAAGGTTCTGGGGAGCAATTATGGTTTCATTGCTTTGTAGTCCTTTACTGTCCTTTTCTTTGCTTGCAGTATACTAGTATTGATGGGGTCCCTTATTTTCTGATGCCTATAGAGATTAATACTGCTGGAAAGCACTGATCTTGTCATGCCTTTTTTTATCTTTTCATCTGTGTTTTCTATTTTCCAGAAATGCTGCTGTTTATGGCGGTTATGGTGTCAAGATGGTAGGGTTTAGGGTTTCCTGTACCCATAGACCTCTAAGTCTCATTTGGCCTTAGACCTGCTCCTTGGACGTGCATGCGCCACAACATGACTGTGTGCTTTGCTCATTCTGTTAGCACACAATCTACCAACATCAGCCATAGCTTTGAATACTTCACTGGTGATTCAGTATACTATGGCGCATGCACAGTACCTTAAACCAAGTTGTAGGTCTTGATGATTTGATGAGGGGGCAGAACTAAGGCCTAGAAAGACATAGCTGTGCTAGGGCATCAGGAACCCTAATGCTGCGTTTACACAGAACGATAATTCGCCCGATCGTACGATTAACTATTTCGAAGTAACTATTTTTTTTTTAAACTATCAGCGTTTAGATGGAACGATATATCGTACGGAAAATTCGTTTTGCGATCGCTTAAGCCTATTTCGCACATAGGTAAAATCGGTGAACGACTGTTTATACGGAACGATCTGCAATTTTTTTACGAACGACGATTAAAGAACATGTTCAAAGATCAAAATGAACGATTTCTCGCTCGTCGTTCAATGCGTTTACACGTACGATTATTGTGCGAATTTGCACGATCGAATTCGAACGATAATCGTTCCGTGTAAACACAGTATTAGCCTCATCTCCCTAATGCTATTACTGCTGCAGTGGTTTTTAATTTTTTTTTTTATTTTTAATTTTTTTTTTATTTTAAAAGGCTCGATAATTTAAGTGTCACTGTCGTTATAACTTTCAAAATCTAAATCATCAGTAGATAAGGGAAATAAAGCAAGTCCGCAATATACATTTATTATTTTTCTTATAATGCTGTAAAACAAAGCTATACTTACCAGAAATCCAGGTCCAGTCTCCTGAAGGCAGATTTTCTTAAATGTGCTGGTTGAAAAAAAAAAAAACTAAACACAGGAATTCTGGCCAGTACAGAGAGTCATGGCTCAATGTGTCCATAAATCACATGACTGCCTTCTCTCTGTGAGCGCTCAGATGGCATGGGGAACAAAAAACTTAAATTTTTCTGACTGTTTTCTGTTTTTTGAGGAAAAAAGTCAGAAAACAGGAAGTGCCGTGTTTACCATGATAACTAAAACTTGCTTTATATCACATCTACTGTTTTAGATTTTAAAAGTTATAACGACAGGGACACAAAGTATGAAAAGATTATATTTATTTAAAGCTATCCAGCAGTACCAAAATCTATAGGCATAAGGGGAGTTGACTGATTTGCTTTAAGGAAAGGCACTTTAATGCCTGTTTTAAAGAGGTATTCTCATCTTAACTATAGATAGTTTTAAACTTGTCGGACTTGTCAAGTTAAATATTTGTGCCAGTACATTCATTTCGCAAACTTGACATGCTGCTCTTTTCCTTCCATTTTTGACATCTGTGTCTAGGTTACTGACCACCTCTCTGCTCTAAAAGCATCTGGCTAGTATACACATTGCTGTGGAGAGTGTGTATTATTCATTATACCTCTATACATCTACACTAATATATATTTATCAGTTTCACCACTGCATTTAATGCAAAAAGCTAGTCACCTAGACAATGAGCGGTCAACAATGGGAGGAGGAAAGTTGCTGAATGTATTTGCAAAATTTTAATATTTTAATTGAAATGCCTTACAAGTTAATCTCTATTAAAGTATGTGCACACAAATGAATCCGGGTGGATCACAGATTCTGCAGCTCGCCCCCATGCATCTCTGCTGGTCCCATTCACTCCATTCTATGGTCAGGCAGATTCCACCGTCCACCTGACTAATGAACAGGTTCGTTCTTCAGGCGGACGGCGGAATCTGCCTGACCATAGAATGGAGTCTATGGTATGGGCGAAGATGCACACGGGGGCGAGCTGCGTGATCCGCCTGGATTCCTTAGCGCACACATACCCTAAGTTGGGATGGGAATATACTTTTTCTTCTTATGACTTCTACTACAGAAAACAAGGGACTCTGTTGGACAATAATCATACAAGAGTTCCACATGACAGATTGTGACTATTTAAGCAAATTGCTTGCTCCTCAGAATCTGATGTAGTATCTGCTTTTATTTGCGCACAATCCTGCTTCCTACCTTCCTTAATGGGTGAGACTTATAGGGTAGATCTGTGGGTGGAGGATTTGGAGGTGTGGGTGATTATCCTGGAATAATTCTTTTTGACTGTTTTGCTTCTTCCCAACAGAACATCAGATTGTTGCGTGCAGAAATTCAGAAGTTTGGTAACTCCATACATCAGGCTGACAGAGCATGCTGCCATACTACCGGAGCTGAGAAGCTAAGGCAGGCCCTGGCTGGCTGTGATGACATCTTGTCAAAGCAGGTTGGTTTCCATTCTTGTCATTTCTATAAATTATTTTGGATAATGTCTTAAACACTTGTATAAAAACAAAATATGCTAAATATACAGCTGTTGAAGGCAGTGTTTAGTGTGTATAAATGTGTGTCTACGCTCTACAAGCCAAAATTTTATATGCCTATGCCAGCTATCACCATCTTTCTAAGAAAAATACAATTTTTTTTTTTCTTTTAAGGAAAAGACCTTAGCAGAACTGCAAAACAACATGGTGTTGGTGAAGATGGATCTGAGGAAGAAGGCACTTTGCATTGCCGAGCAGTACAACACTGTGCAAAGACTACAAGGAACCTCTTCTGGGTTAAAACGCGCATGCAACAATGAGAATATACAGCCACCCCAGACTTCAGAAAAAAGGCCTTTTCTTCGTAACCTCCTGTCCAGGACTCCTGGACAAAAAGCACTCATGGAGAACAGCCCTTATAGCCGTGTGCTGCGAGCTCGCCGATCTCCTGTACTTAAGACTATTGCATTTGGTACCAAATATTGAGTTTCTTTTGCTGCTATTGGACTCTTCTAGAGCATTCTCTTGCTGCCTTGATGGCAGAAACTGTATATTACATTCATATATCAATGGGCTATACCCTCTATAGTAAAGGGACTGGTATGTGTGCAAGACTATGCAGTAACTGTGTATGACAGCTTTTAGTACCTTTTTTATATGCTGTACCATTTATTTGATGCCACTGTTTTACCAATAACAAGTTCATGCACAATTTATGCTGTTGTATCAGGCTTTTTTTTAAATATAATTTTGATGTTTAAAGCGGTTCACAAGTGCAATATTCATAGTGGTGTTTGAGCTGTTGCAAATAAATCACTCTTGTACATTCCTCTGTTGTGCGTCTACCAGTTTTTCCTAGGACATCTTTGTGATTGCCTAAGGGTCCATTTACACAGAAAGCGTCTGACAGATTATATGCCAAAGATTTGAAAAGAGGAGAAATCTCAGTCTTTCCTTTATGACCTGATCTGTTTATAGTCTGTTTCTGGCTTTGGCTTCAAATCTTTGACTGATACATGGGTAAAGGGTGCTGCCACTAAGAGAAACAAAGGAAGTTTTGGTTAGTGCAGTGATGGCTAACCTTGACACTCCAGCTGTTACAAAACTACAAGTCCCATCATGCCTGGGCAGTCAAAGCCATATCTTTGGTTGTCCAGGCATGATGGGAATTGAAGTTTTGCAACAGCTGGAGTGTCAAGGTTAGCCATCACTGGCTTAGTGTCAGTAGGAGGTAGAGACTGGTCTCTGTTCTCCAGACCAGTTTTTCCTTATGTTTCGTTAGATTTTCTCTTTGCCTTCTAGGTCCTATGGATTCTTGGTCAGTGAGTAATTCAAACCCACCCTGATCCCCTCACTATGCGACCAGGGCACAGACCATAAATACAGATGGGCTGAAGCCATATTTGACAGGCAAGCCTTTAAGAGAAAAATTACTAAAGCCTTTTGAGTCCTGCTTGTCAAGACCATATGGTCTCCTCATACAGAGGGATCAGCACCATCCAATGAGGGTTGCTGCTCTGGGTCAGATGATATCCTGAAGACATTTGTCTTTGTGTCTTACCTCTGTTCCTGTTCTAGTTAAATGTGCGCATATTTTTTTAGGTTCTTCACCCCTTCCAACTCCAGATTTGAAATACAAATGGCCAAGACTTTATTCACACGTCCTGCGAAGTTGCCTGTGATCACGAATCCGCAATAAAAGGCAAATTTAAGACCCATTGATTTCTATTGGACCTATTCACACAATTCACCTTTTATTCTGAGTTGCAATCTGTGCTGTGAAAAAAATAGGGCATGTTCTAGTGTAAATCAATGGAATCAAGAATTTTTCACTGATTTCATGGATGTGGCAGTGTCTATGCCTTTTGGTGCAATTTATTTGATGTTTTAATTGCTGTACACCACAGATCTGCAACAATTTTTAAAATAAAGTGGGTTACTACCAGAGTACTAGTAGCCGTAAAATAAACTAAATTTCATTGTGACCATACAGTTGAATAGAGTGACAGGATGCATATTCAACCACTGCTCCACTAAGGGTTATTCAGTGTTAGAAAAGCATTGCCACTTAAGCTGATGTTAGAAACAGAAAATATAGGCAAGTGTAAAGGTGTGAGCAACTTTTGTCAGGGTCCAAATTGTTACGGCTGGATAACTAGGCCAGAGTCATGGAGGTGTGGTGTATTGGCCTTTACAGGGTTCATATGGATGGTTAAGTGCATCTGTGTTCCTTACCTTTGGGAGTGATTAACTTGATTTGTACACCATCTCAATCTAATTGTCAATCAATTGTCATGATTAAGGATGCGATAGCATCAGAAACGCGTTGACATCTGTGTGTGAACACTACTGATGTATCTGTGGTCTTATGGGTCTGAATAAAAGTTTTCTATTCACCTGCAACACGCTGGTCCTGTGTATCGTTGGAGACACACCATCTCAATCTAAGTATTTAAAAAACAAGACCCAATTTGTGGAGTCCACACCTCACAACTTCCATCACCCCTCATTGTCCTCTTTTAACCTCTTAAGGACATAGGACGTACCGGTACGTCCTATGTCCTCACTTGCACTTCAAAGCGGGGCCGCGCGGCGGCCCCGCTTTGAAGTGCCGCGATCCCGGGTGCCGCGATCCCGGGACCGCCGCTATTAGCGGGCACGGTCTGATTGCCGTGCCCGCTAATTAGCTAATCGGAGGCAGCTGTCAAAGTTGACAGCTGCCTCCGATTACCGGAGGCAACGTTTCCCTGGTGTCTAGTGGGGGAGATCGCTCCTCCGGGACCTTGTCCCGGAGGAGCGATCTCCGTTACTGATGCCGGCCGGGGACGCGTCCAAGATGGCGCCGTCCTCGGCTCGGCACTCGTTCGTTTTCAGCTGCAGCAGTGCCGATACTAGAAGTCCCCCATGGGGGCTTCTAGTATATGTGTAAAAAAAAAAAAAAAAAAAAAGTGTTGATAATAGTAAAAAGCCCCCTCCCCTAATAAAAGTCTGAATCACCCCCCTTTTCCCAGGTTTTAAATAAAAGTAAACAAATAAATAAATAAATAAACATGTTTGCTATCGCCGCGTGCGTAATCGCCCGAACTATTCATTAATCACATTCCTGATCTCGTACGGTAAACGGCGTCAGCGCAAAAAAATCCCAAAGTGCAAAATTGCGCATTTTTGGTCGCATCAAATCCAGAAAAAATGTAATAAAAAGCGATCAAAAAGACGTATATGGGCAATCAAGGTACCGATAGAAAGATCAAATCATGGCGCAAAAAATGACTCCTCGCACAGCCCCATAGACCAAAGGATAAAAGCGCTATAAGCCTGGGAATGGAGCGATTTTAAGGAACGTATATTGGTTAACAACGGTTTGAATTTTTTACAGGCCATCAGATACAATATAAGTTATACATGTTATATATCGTTTTAATCGTAACGACTTGAGGAACATGCATAACAAGTCAGTTTTACCCCAGGGTGAATGGCGTAAAAACACATTTCCCCCAAATAAAAGAAATGCGTTTTTTTTTTTTTCAATTTCACCACACTTCGAATTTTTTTCTGGTTTCGCAGTGTACTTTATGCAAAAATTCAGCCTGTAATTGCAAAGTACAATTAGTGACGCAAAAAATAAGGGGTCATGTGGGTTTCTAGGTGGAAAAATGCAAGTGCTATGACCTTTTAAACACAAGGAGGAAAAACCGAAAACGTAAAAACGAAAATGGGCCATGTCCTTAAAGGGTTAAATGGAGTTATCCAGCATAAAGGACACTTCTTCCAGAGGCAGCACCCTTCTTGTCTGCAGTATGGCTGGTGTTTTTTTTTGCGACTGTTCCTTTGAAGTGAATGGAGCTTAAAGGACAAGTGCCATGAAAAACTTTTTCCCAGTAATTGAAGCACATTACAAAGTTATATAACTCTGTAATATGCTTCAATCACCTATCTGCCTCCCTTCTGTCTTTTCCCCCCTCCACCAGGAAGTGTCCGAACTCACACAGACCTAATGACTGTTGTCACAGGCAGTTCCTTCTTGGGAGGATGAGTCATCAGCAGGAGTGCTGCTCTAGGTCCTGTTACAGCAGCCCCCTCCCCAGTCCAAGTGTTGGCTTGCAGTTGTTCAGCCAATGGGAGCTGAGCAAGCTGAGTCACCTGACAAGGCAGGGAAGGGGGGAGGCTAGTGTAACAGGAGAAGGAGCTGAGAGAAGAGCTTGGTGACTGTGTGAGTTAGGACACTTCCTGGTGGAGGGGGGAAAAGACAGGGAAGGGAGGCAGATTACTGGGAAAAAGTTTTTCATGGCACTTGTCCTTTAATTGCAAACCACACCTCAACTGACAAGAGCGATGTTCCCCTGCATCCTTATATATTCCACCTCCTGCTTATAGATACAGTGGCTGTCCAGGCAAGGAAAGCTGTAACCCTGCCCATCACTGACATCACACCAACCAAGTCGAACAGTGACAGCCTTCTGAGTAGTATAGATGAAAGAAAACGCTGTTGTTTCATCCCTTGCTCTCTATAATATATCTAGATCGATATTTACAGTGTGAAGCAGATTGAGCCAGTGATTGGCAGATACTACAAAATGAGTCGGATACTTGGCTCTGAGGTATAATGCATGCTGAGGAATGTAGTTTCGCAGGCAGATGCCATGATATAAAACTGGATCAATTTTAAAAGTTTTAATGCAGGGATAAGAGCAGCTGGAGTTACCCTTTACATATGTTGAGAACTATGGACCTCATAGGCGGAATGTGAGTGAACTTTACAACCACAACTCAATTTTCCCTATCGTCCATATTGGCAGCACAACAGATGGGGTGTCTCCACCCCTGTGTACCTATGGACAAGGGAATATTTTAATGAGGTAAAATTAACAACTCCACCCCCTTCGGTATAATAGGCCCCCTGTAGCCTCCTCCCCAAGTTTTTTTTCTCTTGTCCCTGTAACCTATGGTTAAGGGATACACAGTCAGCGTATCGCGGACTGTGCTCATACTTTGAGGTAATTTTGGCTGTGGCTTCAGTTTGGGGCCATAGTCCGTTTCTTTCTCTTATTTGCCTGGTACCTGCTTGGACTGGTTGACCTTGTTTACTTTGTCCCAGTCAAGTGGTCAGGGGACACGTTGGTTTCCCCATTTAGCTTACCGGACTGTAAGGGATCCTGCTGCAGTCTCCGGTACCGTTAATTTAGAAGAACGCTGCTCGTATCTCGCGGCAGCGCCATCTTGGGTGAGCCAAGATACAGCGTCCACTTCCGGGATTCCTGTGGAGCGGCGGCGCCATCTTGGATGTGGCGGAAGTGACGTCAGCCAGGCCTTCAGCGTACACTTCCGGGTCTCCGACGCCGTTCAGGATTCGTACGGAGCAGCGGTAAGATGCGGGGTATCCCGCTCTCAATAGAGCGACCAGCTTTAGCCTAAATGCCCCCTACTAAACAAGGGGGGGGGGGCAGGCTGTGTATGGTAAATAAGTGAATGCCCTATAGAGGTCTGCAGGACTTCACGGAGGGGGCGGGGCTTAGGTAAATGGCACCTATTTAAACCGCCCATATCACTATAACGCTGCTGTGTGGCATTTTCAGCAGCACATGGTGGAGCAGTGATCACATTTTCAGACAGCTGGATTGCGTTTGGAGTGGAGATTTTTGTCTACAGACCTAGATTGCAGCTAAGGTAGCTAAAGGTTTTACCAGATATGAATGATTTGTTGGATTGCTTGCTAAGCATATTTTAATACAATGCGTTTGCAGATGTCTTCTATGGATTCCAACAGGAGTTCCCTAGGACGTAAGAGCGCCTCTAAACACAGGCATTTGGCTTGTATCCGGTGTGGTAAGTAGAGGATAGTCCTCGCTTCCTTTCTTTTCCTCTGAGGGGGGAAAATGTTTTGATTGCATGCCTCTGTTTTACAGATAAGTCTCTGCCGGAGGCCAATGAATCTATGTTATGCCAGGACTGTCGCAGTTCCTTACCAAATAGGGATGAACCTTCCATCCAGGATGGCGTGATCTGGGTAAAAGACTTTTTTCAGCAGTCCATTGGAGAACTTAACCCCTTAGTGACCGCCGATACGGCTTTTTACGGCGGTCACTAATGGGCCTTATTCTGCTGCCATCAGCTTTTTACGGCGATGGCAGAGAATAAGGCTGCGGGGCCGGGACGGCCCCCACCCCATCCCCCCAGCTACCGGAGGTAGCTGAGGGGTTGGGGCAGTGTGTGGGGTCCGTCCGTCCATCCCAGATTGTCTGTAACCCTTCCAGGTTGCACATAACCCCCCCAGGTTTCCCGTAATCACGCCAGATTACATGTAACCCCCCAGATTGCACGTAACCACGCCACGATGCCTCTGACCACCGCACGTTGCCTCTGACCACGCCACGTTGCCTCTGACCCCCTCCAGATTGCGGTGCCCATGCCAGATTACAGGTATCCACCCCAGATTGCCTATAAGAACTTCAGTTTATCCGTAACCACCCAACGTTGCCCGTATCCACCCGATTGTCTGTAAACACTGCAGGTTGCCCGTAACCACCCCACGTTGCCCGTAACCACCCCAGATTGTCTGTAAGCACAGCAGGTTGCCCGTAACCACCCCACGTTGCCTCTGACCACCTCACGTCGCCTCTGACCACCGCAGGTTTCCTCCGACCACCGCAGGTTGCCTCTGACCACCCCAAAGTGCCAATGACCCTCTCCAGATTGCGGTAACCATGCCAGATTACAGGTACCCACCCGAGATTACCTATAAGCACTTCAGTTTATCCGTAACCACCCCACATTGCCCGTAACCACCCCAGATTGTCTGTAAGCACTGCAGGTTGCCCGTAACCACCCCAGATTGTCTGTAAGCACTGCAGGTTGCCCGTAACCACCCCAGGTTGCCGTAACCACAGCAGGTTACCCGTGACCACCCCATGTTGTCCGTAACCACCCCAGATTACCTGTAACTACCTCAGGTTGCCCATAACCACCCCAGGTTGCCCGTAACCACCCCACATTACCTGTAATCTCATTTTTTTTATTTTATTTTAGTAACTGCGCTATTCTAATAACCATTACTAGCTGCGGTTTTGCTCCAGCAAATTGGCGCTCCTTCCCTTCTGAGCCCTGCTGTGTGCCCATACAGTGGTTTTTCATTTTTACTGTCTACTTTTGAATACTTTTCTCTAATACCTGTGGGGTAAAAATGGTCACCACACCCCAAAATGAATTCTCTGAGGGGTGTACTTTCCAAAATGGAGTGACTTATTGGGAGATTTTACTCTGCTGGCACTACAGGGGCGCTGCAAACGGACCTGGCGCTCAGAAACTTCTTCAGCAAAATCTGCATTGAAAAAGCTAATTGGCACGCCTTCCCTTCTGAGCCCTCCTGTGTGCTCATGCAGTGGTTTATGCCCACATATGGGGTACCTTTTCACTCAGGAGAACCTGCGTTACAAATTTTGGGGTACTTTTTTTCTCTTGTTCCTCGTGAAATTGAGAAATTTCAAACTAAACAAACATATTATTGGAAGAATTCGAGTTTTTCATTTTTACTGTCTTCTTTTAAATACTTTCCTGTAATACCTGTGGGGTCAAAATGCTCACCTCACACCAAGATGAATTCTTTGAGGGGTGCACTTTCCAAAATGGGGTGACTTATGGGGGTTTTTCTCTCTGCTGACACTACAGGGGCGCTGCAAACGCACCTGGCGCTCAGAAACTTCTTCAGCAAAATCTGCATTGGAAAAGCTAATTGGTGCTCCCTTCCTTCTGAGCCCCGCTATGTGCCCATACAGTGGTTTACACCCACATATGGGGTACCGTTGTACTCAAGAGAACCTGCGTTACAAATTTTGGGGTGCTTTTTCTCTCATTTTCCTTTTGAAAATGAGAAACTTTAATCTAAACGTATATATTATTGGAAAATTTTAATTTTCCATTTTTTTACTGCCTAATTGTGAATACTTTCCTCCAGCCCCTGTAGGGTTAAAATGCTCATTATACCCCTAGATTAATTCTTTAAGGTGTGTAGTTTCCAAAATGGGGTCACTTATGGGGGTTTTCAGGATACCAGACTTCTAAATCCATTTAAGAAAAGAACTGGTCCCTAAAAAAAAATCAGTTTTGGAAACTTTCACGAAAATGTTATAATTTGCTGATGAATTTCTAAGCCCCGTAACACCCTAAAAAAGTAAAATATGTTTACCAAATTATGCCAGAATAAAGAAGACATATTGGTAATGTTACTTAGTAACTAATTTATGTGCTACGACTTTCTTTTTTTAGAAGCAGAGAATTTCAAAGTTCATAAAATGCTAATTTTTAAAATTTTTCATGATATTTTGATGTTTTTCACAAAAAACACACAAAGTAGTGACCAAATTTTGCCACTAACATAAAGTGCCATATGTGATGAAAAAACAATCTCAGAATCGCTAGCATACGTTAAAGCATCACTGAGCTATAAAAGCATAAAGTGAGACAGGTCAGATTTTGAAAAATTTGCCTGGTCATTAAGGCCCAAACTAGCTGCAGCACGAAGGGGTTAAAGAGACATTTAAGTCTAGATCTAAGAAAAGGGCAAAGAGAACTCTTTCTTCCCCTCTACGTTCCCAGTCTGACCAAGAACTTACTATTATTGATGAGATTGGTGCAACATCCTAATCTTCATCTTCAGAAGAAGAAGTGAGACCTGGGAAGTGTTACTTCCCAGTGGATAGAATCCAGAAACTGGTTAAAGCAGTTCTGTTAGAGATTCATCCGTCTGACTCTCCAGATACACCAACATCATCCTCTAGGGGGAAAGCTTTCTACCTAGAGGATAAGATCATGGAGATGATCAAAGCTGAATGGAAAAAGCCCGAGAAATCAGCTGTAATCAGTAAAAGATTTAAACTGATGTACAATATTAGAGAAGATCAGACTAAGGAATGGCTAGCCCCTCCTAGAGGTGACCACAGACGCCTCAGGGACAGGCTGGGGAGCCCATCTTCATCAGAGGCAGATTTCTGGATTATGGACCGAAGAAGAAAGAGAACTATCTTCCAACGTAAGAGAGCTAAGGGCGGTATTCCGAGCTTTGTGTCACTTCGAGCAGATACTTTACCGCAAGGCGATGAAAGTTCAGACGGACAACATAGCGTGCGTTTGTTATATCAACAAACAGGGAGGCACAAGATCCCAGACTCTTCTGAGAGAAGTGGAGAGGATCTTTGTATGGGCAGAGGGAAGGATAACCAGATTATCCGCAACTCACATCAGGGTCACACACAATGTGCTAGCGGATCGTCTGAGTCGAGGAATATGAGCAGGGGAATGTATTGGAGGCTACCAACAATGAAGGACGTAGTGACGCCTAGTGTTGGAGCCTCAAGGCGTTCAATATGACAGCGTGGCGATTGATGGGCTCATATTGAGAGCCGGAGGTCTCTCTCAGAAGGTATTGGAAACGCTTTCTCACTCTAGGAGTGTGGCGACCAATCGTTCATACAACAGGATTGGTAAGATCTTCCAAACATGGGCGGCTTCACACAACGTGAATCCACAAAGTCCATCAATACCACAAGTGCTGGACTTCTTGCAGGAGGGTTTCGATAAAGGGCTGAAACCCAGTTCAATCAGGGTGCAGATCGCGGCCTTGTCCTCCCTCCTAAACCAAAGACTGCTACAGGTGAAAGAGGTGAAGGATTTCACTAGGGCAATAGATCGGTTAAGACCTACAGTTATTAGACCAGTACCACCTTGGGACCTAACTCTGGTCCTGAAACAACTGTGTAAACAGCCCTTTGAGCCATTGGATTCAGTGGAAATTAAGTATTTTACTTTCAAAGTAGCATTCCTTTTAGCTGTAACTACAGCCAAGAGAGTGGGAGAGCTGCAGGCCTTAGCAGCCGGTGAGCCATATACAATCTTCCTGGAAGACAAGGTGATCCTGAGATACTTACCAGGTTTTCAACCTAAGGTCTCTTCTTTTTCAAACATCAACCATTCTATCCTACTTCCGGTGTTTGCTCCAGAAAGTCTAGAAGAAGGAGAAGACTACTCTACTCTGGATGTTGTTCGAGCATTAAGAATTTACTTAAACAGAACTTCTTCTTTCAGAACAGAAGAGAACTTACTGGTCCTTTTCCATGGAAGGAATAAGGGAAAAAAAGGCCTCAAAACAGTCTATCTCACGCTGGATTTGTGACTGCATCACCCTATGCTATACTACGGCAGGCAAACAAGCTCCGGACTTCACCAGAGCGCACTCGACCAGGGCTGTTTCCACTACTTGGGCGGAAAGATGCTCTATTCCTTTGGACCAGATATGTAACTCGGCTACTTGGTCCAATCCACTCACCTTCGTTAGACATTACAGAGTTGACTCTTTACTCTCTAGGCAAACGATGTTTGCTAGAGCCATACTAAATTCTGTTACAGCAGTTGAGCCCTCCCTATAGGGGTGTTTTTTCTTGCTAAATCCCCATCTGTTGTGCTGCCAATATGGACGATAGGGAAGTTAACATTTATTATGTTAATGTGTTTTCCCTGAGTCCTATTGGCAGCACAAGAGTCCCACCCTATTATGTACTTTAAAATTTACTCAGGGGGAGGAGGCTACAGGGGGCCTATTATACCGAAGGGGGTGGAGTTGTTAATTTTACCTAATTAAAATATTCCCTTGTCCATAGGTACACAGGGGTGGAGACACCCCATCTGTTGTGCTGCCAACAGGACTCAGGGAAAACACATTAACATAATAAATGTTAACTTCTTTGCTTTACAGTGCGGCATATCTAAATAAGAGGCATTTTAGGTCACAGTATAAAAAGTTTATTGACAATAAATTTGTGAGTAGTGCAGCCAATCTTAAAGGTAAGAAATCTGCCTCTCACAGGTCTCCCTCAGCTCTGTCTGTGCCAGCACAAACCTATCTAGTCCAGCATCAGTTTGGCAGCATGATTTCTTTTTACAACAGACAAGCTCTGAATGGAAACTGTGTGTGCTTCAATGGAAGCAACATCCCTTCGCAGTTATTGCACAGTTTTTTTTTTTTTTACTGCAGGTGTAGCACCAAAAATCCTTTTGAGGATGCTACTATGGCGTCACTGAGGAAAGGTTTAAAGGAGATACTCTTCTCGTAGGGGTGTTGCTGGCAGAAACAGATTGTGGGAATAAAAATGGAGCATTGGTCGGCAGGTCAGCAGAGGGGCTTTCATTCTGGTTACGTAGTTGCAGAATTTGTCGCAAAAGTGCTTTGCCTTCTTCTCTTGTCTGAAACAGTAAAACTACTAGTGAGAAACACAGCAGTAGAGCATATATATATATGACTAGATTTTAATAAAAAACAAAAAAACAATAAATAGCCGACACCCATCTCCCTAGTCGATCAGCTGCTGAGTATCTGCACTACAGTGAGAATGATGCCGGAAGCAGATGGCTCTATTTCCTATGTAGTGGTGGCACCCACAGATCCAACTCAAGTAAATAGGAGCTGAGCTGCAGTTTACCAGAGCGGTCAATACACAGGGAACAGAGCCAACTGCTTCCAACTTCCTTCTCACTGTAGTGTGGGTGCCAAACAGTCAATCATCGAAGGATCATAGTGTTGGACCCCACTGATCAACCTGTGGATAGGTTAAGAATTGTTTTCTTTCCATTACATCCCCTTAAATATATTTTGCACATTTTTACACAGGCCAATTATCGCTAAAGAACGTTTCCATTACCCAATAATTACCAATGTGAAAGTGGCAGAGATCAGCCCACAAGCGATCAAATGTCTGCTTTGCAGCTGATTCAATTTTTTTTCGTGTTAACAGGAAATGTGCATCCAATAATGTATTTAAATGGCCACATGAACGATACAGTAATCACAGTGCAATTGATTGTGCCTTGTAAAGGTACTCGCCAATCGACACTTGTTTGTGGCCACAGGTGGCTGCATATTGGGCGATGTAAAAGGACCCTTACAAGCTGTGCATGTGGTTTATGCACATGGTTTATATTACCCGTGTGAGCACATACGAAAATACACACTATAAATAAATAAAATTAGAATACATAGAAGATTAACTCTGAGGGAGCCACAAACACGAATACACCGTATGCATGCTCACCTGATAAAATCGTACTAAATTAGGCAAGACAATATTCAGAGCTTGCAATTGCAGTGGGACTGCAGCCAGACACCTTCCTGTAACTCAACCAGGAGTTTCGTCAGCAAAATTTGCACAAAGAAAAAGTAGGAAAAACCGGTGGCTTTCCTGGCGCAGTCCGTCTAGACCAGGATTCTAATGTCTGGATCACTGCTTTTTCCACTTTTTCTTTGTGCTAATATATAAATCTACAGCTGCTTAATTTTATTTAACAGAATTTCAGAACTTTCAATGACAACTATCATAGAGAAACAGGAAGGAAACTGATAAAACTGTTCTAGTTTTAAATACAATACTTACATCATTAAAGTTAAAGCATTTCTGAGCACATGCTGAAGCCTCATCCCACAGTTTACACTTGAAGTAATATTGAGCAAGGTACCTAAACGCAGTGCTCAGTTCTTGATGTTCCACTATCTCCTGGGAAAAAAAATGTAAACTGCTGTGAGGTGGTCTAAACATATTGACTTAAGACAGACATTAACTCAACACTTACTCCACAAGAGTATATATCCTGTATATATTTAATGTAGCACTGCGCAGCCTGTTCAGATTCATTCAGCTGTTCATGGAGTCTTAAAGGGAAAATAATTTCAGACATAAGCTGGAGGCAGCTGATAGTGGAAACATTTATAGGCATCTTAGCACTGAATGTTTTAAAACAAAGAAAAATATCAGTAGTATACATATCTAGGTATATAAGGTGACTTTAAGTACCATAGTTATAACAACCAAGTGATTTGGGTTAGCCATGAAGCAACATTTGAAGATTTTATAATTTATATTAAAGGTGTAAATACACTGCAATACTTTGTCTTGTACTGCCCCTGGGCCACAGACTGTATTACACATTTCTGATGGTTTAAAGTGTCACTGTTGTTATAACTTTCAAAATCTAAAATAACAGGACATGCAAAATATTAGCAATTTACATTATTTTTCTGTTGTTCTAAGGCTTTAAAAAAAAGCTATACTTACTTGTAGCCAGGTCCAGTCTCCTGGAGGCAGCTTTTAAGTCTTGTGCTAGTTGAAAAAAAGAAACTAAACACAGAAAGTCCAGGTCATCTGAGTGCTCACAGAGAAGGCATTTGAGGACGCATTGAGCTGTGACACATCCGTACTGGCCGGGATTTCTTGTGTTTGGTTTCTTTTTTTTTTAACTAGCATAAGACCAAAGAGCTACCTTCAGGAGACTAGATCTGGATATAGGAAAGTATAGCTTTGTTTTACAGCACAATAACAAAGAAACAAAATAAAATAAATAAAATAATAATAAAAATAATAATGTAACATGCAAACATGCTTTATTTCACATCCCATGTTGATTTAGATTTTGAACGTTATAATGGGAGGTACCTTTTAAGAGCTAGAATCTTTCAGTTGTTCTTTTTAGATCAACATCTGTCTAGAGCATTTTTGGTGATTTGCATTCTCAGTAGTGTAATCTTAATACCAGACAATGTACAACATGGGTCTTTGGGGCGCTACTTAATATCCAATCTTATAAACTGGCGTTTATGAAAATCACCTGTGTTTCCATGTGTGTTTGAAACATATTCTGAATGCAGTGGAAATCACACCCCCATTTCTCCCCTTATAGCCCAAGTTCTGTTTGGATAATCTGCAACATTGCCCAGTTATTTGCTTGGCACTCATATCGAGAAGCACTCTAAAGACCTTTTTACATTATAACATTGTCTGGTATTAAAGGGGTAGTGCGGCACTAAACATTTATTCACAAAATAACAAACATTACAAAGTTATACAACTTTGAAATGTGTGTTATGTAAGTGAATGGCCCTCTACCCCATGTTCCCCCCTACCCCGGAAGTGTGGTACATTATACTCACCGCATTACTGTCGACCCCCGGCCACCATCTTGGGACAATGATGACATCTTCGGGAGGCCGGCCGAACCGCTCCAGCCGTCCCTCGTGCCGTCCCCCCTCTGCCGCGTGATCAGCTGCTCAGCCGGGATTGGCTGAGCACAGTTATGTAAGGGGCCATTCACTTACATAATACACATTACAAAGTTGTATAACTTTTTAATGTGTGTTATTTTGTCAATAAATGTTTAGTGCCGCACTTCCCCTTTAAGACATGCAAAATCACTAGAGATCGCATATGTGGATACACAGCCTGAGGGTCCTTTTACATGGTCTGACATGGGGCCATGAAAGGACACAGATCGCTGCCACTTACAGCTAATTTAATTTATACTATAAATATTGCCAATTTTTCAATTTTAAAAGTCGTAGATCTAACTATAGAAAATTATGATGTCACCCATAAAATGTCAACGATAAATAATAACTAAATCTTAGATGAAAAACTTACTTTGCTAGTTTCACTAAAGCCATTTTCTCCACATCACCAACAGCATAAGCTCTCCAGTAGCACTGTCATGGAACAACAAAGCCATATTTACTCTGTTGTGGTATAACAGGAACTTCTCACATTTCCTAGTAACCCAACAATGTTTTACCATTACAATGTAAACTATTCCACAATGTGAACTGTTGGGCGAATAAACAGTGGACTAGCTGCCCATGGCATCCAAATTAGTTGCTGCTAATCTTCAAACAGCATCTGTAAACTAAGACATGGAATGTGAATGGCTGCAGTGGGCAACTATTCCACTTGTCCTATCTACCAGTTGTAATACAAAAATGTGAAGTGTGCTTGATGGAGCCCACAGTAGACACCTTACAATATTAATATAATATCACAATCACTGATACTCTTTCAGCTGTAGATTATAAAGCATAATTTACACTGGTAGCTAGGAACATTTCAGGGGTTAATATATGGCAAACAATAAAATACAAACCCAGTACTGTACAAGGTTACCCATTAGTAATGTATACAGAGCCTATGTAATCCACTTGTTCTAATACCATATGCACTACATTAAAGGAAACCTGTCACCCGGAAAGCGGGCGCAGAGCCCGCCTGACCCCCCCGGTGCAGCCCCGATGGCCATAGAGAATGACGGCTCCATTCATGCTCTATGGGCGTCAGACTCATCTCTGCCGATTAGCATCAAGCGCACGCTTAGCTTGGGGCGCAGATATCTCTGTCCTGGGACCGGCTTCAGGAGCGGGACTTGCAGGAAAGGGTAAGTATCCGGGGGGGCTGTCGGGCGGGCTCTGTGCCCGCGTCCCGAGTGACAGGTTCCCTTTAGGAATAGACTATTTACTCATCTTAGATAAGTATTTCAGTTTTTCCATTTTCTTAATACTTCAACAGTGGACATCTGTATAAATTCTAAACAACTACAATGTGGTTTAGAATTTCAGTGTTTTGCTATTTTTAAAATAAAATAAAGAAGTCATAGCTTACCAATCCCCCTGCTGGTCCTTCTTGGCTCAGCCAATTTACTGGCCACAGTGAGAGGGATGAAGAAGTAGAGACTGGAAGAATGGCCACAGCGGGGGATTGGCAAGTATGAGCTAATTTTTTTTTCATTTTATATTTTTGAGTTTTGAGCCTTAAAAATACAACATAACCCTTTAAATGGAATTTAAATTTTGCATAAATCAATAGAACAGATAGAGCAAATAAAGTTTGCCGAAAAATTGTTGAAAATTGTCTCTTTCTCCACTTAAACGCCCAGGGGTCATTTTACATGCTGCCAATATAATCTATATAGAGGGAAGGGGTGGGGGTGGAGCGAGAGATGAGCTCAGAGAAAACAGAGAATCAGAGGTAGAGCCTGTAGAGGAGTAAACTGTTAAAACTATCCAAAACAAGTCATGTAATGGCTACAAATAGTGCTACTCCTCATGTACATACACAGGCCAGTTTATCCTAAAAAGTCATTTGAAATACAGATATGCTTAAAGTTACCCAACAAACATACTTTTTTGGCCTCCACGAGTTGGTTGAGCTTTTCATAACATTCACCTAAGGCAACAAGCATCCGGGAGTCATTTGGTCTGGAAAAAAAACAGGATAACAAGCATTTTATCAGCAACATTGCTACTACCGAGACACTGTTCTAGCTTTCTCGGTAATAAATTCAGGGTTCCAACAAATCAAGCAAGCCAAGAAAAACAAACATTGTGGTTTCTTAAAAGAGCAAACCTCTAACCTGTATGAAATTTAACGTCTGGTTTAGAAATCCATTTTCTTATATAGTATTAGAGAGTCCAGCAAATATTTTTATTAAAATATTGTATTGCCCCACAAAAGTTATACAAATCACCAATATACACTTATTTGGGAAATGCTTAGAAAGTGTTTTTTCCCTGCACTTACTACTGCATCAAGGCTTCACTTGGGATCATAATGATCCCATAAGCTGATGTCCGTAGGTATGCCCCCTCTCCTCTGTCCCCCGCCGATGTTACAATCTTGTATCAGCGGCAGGGGAGAGAGGGGAAGGGGCAGAGCTCACGGCGCATGCCCCGCCTTCCCTCCCAACCCCCGCCGACTTCCGTAGCCAGGAAACAAGAAGCCTGAGGCTTCCGGATTCCATGGCTACCATTGGGGCTCTGCGATCAGTTCGCATGAGCCCAGATGGACACTGGAGAGAGAATTTTGCCTCTGTAGAGGGAAAATTCTCTCTCTGGAGCCCTATAGATGCTGCGGTCTTGCTGACTCTCAGGGTTAACTCTCAGCACCGGAACGCGGCTCCTGTGCTGAGAGTTGCGGCGGTCCCCGGCTATCATGGATAGCTGGGACCCGCCGGGGATGACACAGGTGCAGCTCCTGCGGCTGTGTCATCCTAGAGCGTCAATTAACGTTGCTGCAGCATCGGGCATAGGCTGCAGCGACGTTAATTAACAGTGCAGCGGCGGGAGGGCGTCAAGGACCAATACGCCCATGCAATAAGTGGACAGCCCTCTTCCTTTAGTGAACACAGTGAAATTTTTAATTTCCCCTGTGGCGGAACTACATTGGAACATTTATAGGAAACCTGTCAGCTTGATTTAGCCTGTTAGACTGTGTTCATTACCTCATGCATGTCATAAAGTGTTGCATTCCTTGGAAAAAAAGCAACCCAGAAAATGCATTATGGGTTCCAGGCTCATCAGGTATCACCTGTATGGCAAGCTGTCATTTATGTACATGCAAAGAAAAAAACACACAAACGGCGCTGCATGTGCAGGTCAAAACACACTTTGGAGAAACATGCATATGTGTGCAAATGCACGCTCACCTGAGTGGGTCGTACACAATTAGGCACGACTCTAATAAGCGCTCTGGATCAACGGGGGATGCTGCCTTCCACCTTCCGATTCTCCAAAGTGGATCCTCGGTGTCAGTCACAATAGTGGTAAACAGAAGAGGTTGGTGGGATTTGTCTGGCGCAACCACCCCTATTGGAACACCGGCCACGTTCCCCTGTAACTTCTCTGAATGAGGAGAACTCCTGGCACTGGTGTGAAGTCAAATTCAGGCTTTTATTTGATGCAACGCGTTTCGAGGGTGCAATCAAGGGTGCTATGTTTATATTGTGCTGGAAGGTGAGCCACAGACTCTGAGGTCTATCAAGTGAAGATTCACATATACTTATACCTATGGGTAGTGTTCGACGATCACAAATAGTACATATTATAGAGGTATTTAGCAAATGCCGTTTTTATACAATTTTTTTATATATCTTTTTATATTATATTCTATATTATAATGATTTCCAAGTAGCAGAGATCTGATGTATGTTTTAAGGTTATAATCAATCACACAATATAAATTCATAATCACTCATTGTAGGGTGGATTTACCTTGTACTATGTAGTATCAATATAGATATATGTAAAATGAAATTTATTATACTCTTATTCTATTTATTAACCTCCCAAGGGGCTTGAACCCATGACTTCAGCTAGGCTCATTGGTCATAGGCCAGACACTTACCACTAGACCATTTAGACATTCTGCCTCCTGCAGCTGATATTGGTAATGATCTATGTTCAGCACTATAAAGCCATATGGGATAGAGATAGTGATCTTATAAGTCTGGAAAACAGCAGAGAAGCATTTCCACTAAATGTAAAGAACGCTTTTTATGAGGATGTGTATTTTTATTTTATTTTATTCAATCTCCGGTTGAAAGATATGTGTTTTTAGCCAAATGTTTGTTAGTATCAGTGTAATGTGGGATGATGATGTCAGAGGTCACTAGAGAGCAGAAAGCACTTCCGGGTCATCCATTACTGTTTTACTATAAAAGATTGTTGTTTGTTACCTGTATTATGCCTGATGAAGAGGGGATTGCACCCTCGAAACGCGTTGCATCAAATAAAAGCCTGAATTTGACTTCACACCAGTGCCAGGAGTTCTCCTCATTCAGAGAAGTTACAGGGGAACGTGGCCGGTGTTCCAATAGGGGTGGTTGCGCCAGACAAATCCCACCAACCTCTTCTGTTTACCACTATTGAAGCTGTCATTTATGCAATTCTCCACATGGTTTAGATTATTTGCTTTTTGTACTTCGAGTCAGCCTTGGGGGTAGTAATTAGATACCATATAATATTTTTGTGAAGTACATTTTGCACTTGAACTTTAAAACTAATTCCAATGGCGTATCTTAATGATCTTCAATTGTCTGTTTACCTGGCCATCTGGTACTGTTATCTCACTTGCCATATTTGCTTATCCTGTTTCCCCCCTACAGTGAATTAGGTTTTCAATAAAGAAAACATTTTAACTTAAGATTAGATTTCCAGTTCCCCTCTCTCCCAAACTGGCTGTTTCCAAGTGCCATATTTTGGACAATATTTCCTACACTCAGGGATGTCAATCAAACCAGTTTGGAAGAGAGGAGGGCGCAGCCAGTGACTGGAAGGGCCGCATCTACTCCTTCATTACTAAAAATACCTGCTTAGCATTTGATACAAGCCCCAATCAAAGTAATGTGTCAGGTGTAAACTTTCAGAAAATATATGCAGTTTCAACTTTAGTTAGCACAGCAGATTTTAATAGTGTTTGTCAAAATTGAGAAAACTGTCCCAGTAGTGAAATGGTTAAAATTTTTACTTGAAGAAAATTCTTGAAATTTAAATGCACATATGGTGTACATAAATATTAAACATAAAAGCGCAAAACAACCTTATGTTTTAGCCTCATATACGCAGAAATTCAACACACAGACTAAACAGGCATTACCGTAGCTGATGGGCCCGTCTATAATAATATAAGCAGTAGAAGGGCATCTTTAGGATCTCGTATGTCTGTCCCAATCCATACCATGCTCGATAATCTCTCTTATTGACCTCAATTGCATGTCTGTAAAAAATATATATATATACTTTATGCATCTTGAACAAAAACAGCAGCACATACAGGACACCCACACAAGCTACTGACGCTAGATAACCCTTTGCTAGAATTGTAGCCCTGTAAGGCATTAGTAAATGTGCCATTTCTGAACCTTAATTAACCCCTTCACGTCAGCCATCTGTATATATACGTTCCTATTGCACATGCCCCGTGCAGTAGGAATGTACATATACGTTCCTGACTGACAGGGGCTTTGTGATGAGAACGGGATCGCTGC
This sequence comes from Dendropsophus ebraccatus, assembly GCF_027789765.1. Taxonomy (NCBI): domain Eukaryota; kingdom Metazoa; phylum Chordata; class Amphibia; order Anura; family Hylidae; genus Dendropsophus; species Dendropsophus ebraccatus. The sequence continues at coordinate 73,235,422 of NC_091454.1, forward strand.
AGGGACAGCGATCCCGCTCTCATCTGTGTACAGCACCGGAGATAATGAGGATCAGCTGCGATTCCGCGGCTGACCCCCATTAACCCCCTTAGTGACCGCCGAAACGGCGGTCACTAATGGGCCGGTGCCGCCGCTGTATTTCATCTCCCCCCACCGTGAATCCACGGTGGGGGAGATGAAATAAGTAAAAATCAGACCCCAGATCAGCCCCCTAGTGCCCCAGTCACTAACCCCCCCTCCCCCGGCGGCCATCGGATCCAAGATGGCCGCCGCGATCACTGTGAACAGACTAATGTCTGTTCACAGTGATCAAAAAAGAAAAATGAATGAAAGCCCCATGCTCTCCGCCACCAGAGGTAGCGGAGAGCATGGGGCAGTCATCGGGACCCCCCCTGTGGGGTCCCGGTACAAGCGATCAGCGGTATATACTATATACCGCTGATCGCTTGTGCCATGTGCCGCCGTCACTTTTTATCCCCTGCCACCATGAATGATTGGTGACAGGGGATAAAAAGTGATGTCCCCCCCCCCCCCCCCCCCAAGTCGCCCCCCCCCCCCCCCCCCCTGTCACCCCCGTTCCCCCGTCACCCCCCCCCCTTCCCCATATACTCACCTGCTCCTGGAGCTCCTTCCTCTTCCGTGTCCTGGCTGGTTATGAAGTGCGCATGCGCTCCACAACCAGCCAAGCTCTGAAAATTTAAAGTGACAGAGACCAATTTGGTCTCTGTCACTGAACTATGATTACTGTGATAGAAAATATCACAGTAATCATAGTAATACAGTGAACATGAATGTATAAAGTACAAAAAGTGACAAACATACAAAAAAATAAAACACACACTTTTTATTATAGTAATAATTGCAGTTTACTCCCAAATTACCCCTAACCCCCCCCCCCAGATTACCCGTAACCACCGCACGTTGCCCGTAACCACCGCACGTTGCCCGTAATCACGTCAGATTGCACGTAACCCCCCAGATTACCCGTAACCACCGCACGTTGCCCGTAACCACCGCACGTTGCCCGTAACCACCGCACGTTGCCCGTGACCCCCTCCAGATTGTCCGTAATCACCCCAGATTGCCTGTAACCACCCCAAATTACATGTAACCACCCCAGATTAGCTATAAGCACTTCACTCTATCAGTAACAATTCTAGATTGTCTGTAACCCCCCCAGGTTGCCCGTAACCACCCCAGGTTGCCCGTAATCATGCCAGATTACATGTAACCCCCCAGATTGCACGCAACCACCGCACGTCGCCTCTGACCACCGCACGTCGCCTCTGACCACCGCACGTCGCCTATGACCACCGCACCTTGCCTCTAACCACCCCAAATTGCCAATGACCCCCTCCAGATTGCCCGTAACCACGCCAGATTACAGGTACCCACCTCTGATTACCTATTAGCACTTCAGTTTATCAGTAACCACAGCAGGTTGCCTGTAACCACCCCAGATTGTCCGTAACCACCCCAGATTGTCCGTAACCACCCCACGTTGCCTGTAACCACCCTAGATTGTCTGTAACCACAGCAGGTTGCCCGTAACCACCCCAAGTTGCCCGTAACCACCCCATGTTGACCGTATCCACCCCAGATTATCCGTAACCACCCCAGATTGCCCGTAACCACCCCAGATTGCCCGTAACCACCCCAGATTGCCCGTAACCACCCCAGATTGCCCGTAACCACCCCAGATTGCCCGTAACCACCCCAGATTGCCCGTAACCACCCCAGATTGCCCGTAACCACCCCAGATTGCCCGTAACCACCCCAGATTGCCCGTAACCACCCCAGATTGCCCGTAACCACCCCAGATTGCCCGTAACCACCCCAGATTGCCCGTAACCACCCCAGATTGCCCGTAACCACCCCAGATTGCCCGTAACCACCCCAGATTGCCCGTAACCACCCCAGATTGCCCGTAACCACCCCAGATTGCCCGTAACCACCCCAGATTGCCCGTAACCACCCCAGATTGCCCGTAACCACCTCAGACTGCCCGTAACCACCTCAGACTGCCCGTAACCACCTCAGACTGCCCGTAACCACCTCAGACTGCCCGTAACCACCTCAGACTGCCCGTAACCACCTCAGACTGCCCGTAACCACCTCTAGATTACCCGGAACCACCCCAGACTGTCCGTAACCACCCCACATTACCTGTAATCTAATTTTTTTTATTGTATTTTAGTAACTGCGCTATTCTAATAACTGTTACTAGCTGCGGTTTTGCTCCAGCAAATTGGCGCTCCTTCCATTCTGAGCCCTGCTGTGTGCCCATACAGTGGTTTATGCCCACATATGGGGTACCGTTGTACTCAGGAGAACCTGTGTTACAGATTTTGGGGTACATTTTTTTCTCCTGTTCCTTGTGAAATTTAGAAATTTCAAACTAAACCAACATATTTTTGGAAAAATTCAAGTTTTTCATTTTTACTGGCCAATTTTGAATACTTTCCTCTAATACCTGTGGGGCCAAAATGCTCATCCTACCCCAAGATGAATTCTTTGAGGGGTGTACTTTCCGAAATGGGGTGACTTTTGGGGGGATTCTATTCTGTAGACATTACAGGGGCTCTGCAAACGCACCTGGTGCTCAGAAACTTCTTCAGAAAAATCTGCAGAGAAAATGCTAATTGGCGCTCCTTCCCTTCTGAGCCCCGCTGTGTGCCCATACAGTGGTTTATGCCCACATATGGGGTACCGTTCTACTCAGGAGAACCTGCGTTACAGATTTTGGGGTGAATTTTCTCTCCTGTTCCTCGTGAAATTGAGAAATTTCAAACTAAAGGAACATATTATTGGAAAAATTCGAGTTTTTCATTTTTACTGTCTACTTTTGAATACTTTCCTCTAATACCTGTGGGGTCAAAATGCTCACCACACCCCAAAATGAATTCTTTGAGGGGTGCACTTTCCAAAATGGGGTGACTTATGGCGAGATTTTACTCCGCTGACACTACAGGGGCTCTGCAAACACACCTGGCGCTCAGAAACTTCTTCAGCAAAATCTGCATTGAAAAAGCTAATTGGCGCTCCTTTCCTTCTGAGCCCTGCTGTGTGCCCATACAGTGGTTTATGCTCACATATGAGGTACCTTTTTACTCAGGAGAACCTGCGTTACAAATTTTGGGGTACTTTTTTTCTCTTTTTCCTCGTGAAATTGAAAAATTTCAAACTAAACGAACATATTATTGGAAAAAATTTGAGTTTTTCATTTTTACTGTCTAATTTTGAATACTTTCCTCTAACACCTGTGGGGTCAAATTGCTCATCCTACCCGAAGATGAATTCTTTGAGGGGTGTACTTTCCAAAATGGGGTGACTTATGGTTTTTTTTCTCTCTGCTGACACTACAGGGGCTCTGCAAATGCACCTGGCGCTCGGAAACTTCTTCAGCAAAATCTGCAATGGAAAAGCTAATTGGCGCTCCTTCCCTTCTGAGCCCCGCTGTGTGCCCATGCAGTGGTTTACGCCCACATATGGGGTACCGTAGTACTCAAGAGAACCCGTGTTACAAATTTTGGGGTGCTTTTTCTCTCATGTTCCTTTTGAAAATGAGAAACTTTAATCTAAATGTATATATTATTGGAAAATTTTAATTTTTCATTTTTTTACGGCCTAATGGTGAATACTTTCCTCCAGCCCCTGTAGGGTTAAAATGCTCATTATACCCCTAGATTAATTCTTTAATGTGTCTAGTTTCCAAAATGGGGTCACTTATGGGGGTTTCCAGTATACAAATATACAAATCTCTTAAATCAACTTAAAATAAGAACTGGTCCCTAAAAAAATCAGTTTTGGAAACTTTCACGAAAATGTGGTAATTTGCTGATAAATTTCTAAGCCCCGTAACACCCTAAAAAAGTGAAATATGTTTATGAAATGAAGCCAGAATAAAGAGGACATATTGGTAATGTGACTTAGTAACTAATTTATGTAATACGACTTTCTTTTTTTAGAAGCAGAGAATTTCAAAGTTCATAAAATGCTAATTTTTTCAATTTTTCATGATATTTTGATGTTCTTCACAAAAAACACACAAAGTAGTGACCAAATTTTGCCACTAATATAAAGTGCCATATGTGACGAAAAAACTATCTCAGAATCGCTAGCATACGTTAAAGCATCACTGAGCTATAAGCGCATAAAGTGAGATAGGTCAGATTTTGAAAAATGAGCCTGGTCTTTTAGGTGCAAATAGGCTTGGTCTTGAAGGGGTTAATTGGTTCTAAGAGCATGTCAACTATGAAGTCAGTATGTGCTAATGGATCACATACCTAGATGTTTATGTCATGAGACAACACACACACACACAAAGAATTAAATGTGCTATTTTTATACCTATATGCCTGTATTGCAGCAGAGGTGTTCTTCATCTCCATATACTCATGACCCATAAGGGTCCAAGCGCCAAGATATCTGGGGTTAAGTTTCAAGGCTCTCTGAAAATAGAGAGCTGCCTTCTCATGCTGGGAGCGCAAGCTGTAATAATTCCCTGCAAGAAACAGACAATACTGTTAGGTAGGGCTGGGTGATCATGACCTAAAGTTTAAATCATGATTTCTTTAAACTAAAGGCCCTATTACACGAAACAATCGTCCCATGTAATAGAAGACAACGATCAGCCGACATGAACGATGTCGGCTGATTGTTGCTGTCGTTTGTCTTTCAACATGTTAAAAGACAAACAACTGTGATAGCAGCGATATGCTTCAGTCGTTCCGTGGAATAGGAATGACGGCAGCAGACCACCGCTATCCTCTATGGGCTGCCCAGACAATCCACCAATCACCCGGGCAAAAGCCCCCCCCCCCCCCTGCACATACCCAATCGCTGCCGCTGTGTGTAATATGGGAATGAGGAGCAAATGATCGCTGACAGTGCTCGTTTGCTTCTCTATGTCGCCCCGTGTAATAGGGGCTTAAGGATCAGCAACAATGTCCTCGTCCCTGACCCCTCCACTACTTGTGGAGCTAAAATCTAATTCGGGATTCCAATGAAAATCTGTAGATCAATTAAATGGCAAACATAATCTAATTAATTTGATTATCTACCCAGCCCTACTTTCAGGTAAACACAGGCCCAGCTGATACTGCCTAAAAGGACTACTCACTTACCAATCACACAGCACGTTTCCACACGATACTTGTCAATATCACAAAGGTTATGTGCCAAGTAACTTAGTTCTGGTTTCAGACCCTTGAGAAATAGAATGATGTATCAAATAATGCAGGACTGAATAAATGGACAGACATTTTAAAGACGAAAAATGTTGTTCCTTACTCTGACATACAGCAGGTTAGAAAAAGTGTCCATGTTTTCAATTCTGTAAGGGTCTTGTTTTCGTAACTCATTGAAAATAGAAAGAGCTTTATCAATATCTGTCAAAAGCAAATAGCCATTAGAGCATGAGACATACAAATACTGAGAAGAAAAAAAACCCATCAGAATTCTGCAAACCTACCTCTAATATTATGGTAAGCAACTGCAATCTGAGAAATAATGTAGGTACTTTTGGAGAATCCGGCATCAATAAGACTCTGATATTTCTGTAAAGCTTCTTCGATCAACTGCTGCTCTGTGTATATATGCGCCAGGAAAAACTCCTTGATCCAGCAGTCTGGCAGGGACAAGAACTTTAACTGCAAAGAAAAAATGCAGTGAAATCTGACCTGTCCACTGAAGCAGGACAAGGTGGCTTTGGCTGTCTTAGGTTACCCAGACAACCCCTTTAATAGCTATAACATTTTCATTTGTTGAGGTATCAGTGATATTTCGCAGCACTTGTATGACCAATAGAGACTGTTGTTTTTTTTATTTCGAGACATAAGTTTTATCTTTTTAAAAATTTTAGGCTTATTGTTTACAAAATTAAAAAAATAATAATACGGATATGTTTGATCGATTACATGTCTCCTTTATTGTACCCCATTTTTAGACTACAAGATACTTTTTAACAAGTGGGCCCAACGGTAGACGCCTGTTACTGTCTTCCTAGCTACAATGCGATTTTTAAGCAGTGTGTTTAAAAGCTGAAAGGTAGGGGAGTGTGTGTGTGTGTATGTAAATCCAGTCTATGTCAGTATCCAGACATGGACTACTTGCCATGTATATAGCAGATACTGCTCAGGATACGCAAATAAAATTGGGCCCCATGAATCCAGATGGCAGATGAAAAAAGAATTACAATACCCAGGAGCAGCAAGAACAATTGCAACTAGGGAACCTACAATCTGCTATGCAAAGATGAGCAGCCCATATGCTATCTTAATATACAGATAATTAGAAACTCTCTATATACCCTTCACAGCTGGTAGGGTCTTATGGTTTTGAGGCATGAACAACTCAGTGACCAGCTAAATCTTAATTAATATCTAACAAACCAATCTTACCATTTCCTTGTCTGTAATTAAGTTACACAGTTCCAACCACGTTCCCCAATGCAAGGGCAAGACATGTGTTGCTTCCACAAAAACATCCAAAGCTTCCTTCACCAGATCCAATTTTCGCAAAACCACACCATACCTGTAAACCAGAAAATAAGTACAAGGTTGCTAGAGAGAAAAAAAAAAAAAAAAAAAAAACACAACAGCAACAAACATAGGGCAACATTTCCGCAACTCACAGGTAAAGGCCAAATCCATCCAGCTCTCTGGCCTTATGCTTCTTACTGAGTTCAACACGCAGCTCACGCAAGGCCTCATTCTTAACCTGTCCTTTCTCAAGAGGACCTACACAGACAAAAATGAACTCTGTGTAACAAAGCTGCAAATAAAAATTATTTAAAGAACTTTCCCCATCTTCATGGCTCAGTCAGAAGGCAAAATACACAAAGCCCCCCTCCCTATAAGCCACATCATAGAGACCCAGTCAAAGTATAGCTCTCACTAGGGTTGGTTTAATGCAACTCTGTATTATGTGTTCATCCATTCATTAAAACAAATGTAAGGTGCTATGCTGCAAGATAATTGGATGCACAGTAAGTGTAAGGGCCCTTTTACACAGAAAGATTATCTGACAGATTATCTGCCAAAGTTTTGAAGCCTAAACCAGGAATGGATTTGAAAAGAGGAGAAATCTGAGGCTTTCCTTTATGACCTGATCTCTGTTTATAGTCCATTCCTGGCTTTGGCTTCAAATCTTTGGCAGATAATCTGTCAGATAATCTTTCCGTGTAAAAGGGCCCTTACAGAAGCCAGACTTGTAATGATCACCTGAACGCCTGTATATTTTTTCTTTTCTTTCTAAGAAGAGGTCATCAAGATGGGACATACCATTTAATGGTCACCTTTAGACAGTCTTCTGTAATGTGCCCTTATAGGCCATGTCAACTTAATAAACTGGAAATGGAGACATTTAATCTGACTCGCAGGAATAAAAGCCAACAAATCTCAAAATGAAATTAACAGATAAACATTAATTTAATGGAGTGACTTCATGGTTTGTTTTCTTGGCTGCAGCTATTTAACCTCTTCCTGACTGCCCCACTTTAATTAGAGGGCTATGCAGGGGAATGGGTATATGATGGGGCCTTAGGGTTCATTTACACAGAAAGATCATCTGATAGATTATCTGCCAAAGATTTGAAGCCAAAGCCAGGAACAGATTATAAACAGGGTACAGGTCATAAAGGAAAGACTGAGATTCCCTGTCTTTTCAAGTCCATTACTGACTTTGGCTTCCAAAATTGGTCAGATAAATCTGCCTGTGTAAACGCACCATTAGAAGTTAAACCCACTCTATATTCAGCAGGGGTCAGACACCTGCTGCTAACTGACACCAGTGATCGTGAATTGAAGCTGTCAGATTTATTTTAAAGGGAATCTGTCAGCTCCCGGGCACTACCTAAGGTGCTGATAGTGTGCTGTAGCTGGCAGTCCCCTAGGGAACATGGTGCCTTTTGGTAGTTTGTCTGTGCAGTGGATTATGCACGATCCTACTGTATTGAAGTGTCAAAGAGGAGTTGTTTGTGCCACACTCTGGCCACCTCACCGCTCCCTCCTCCTCTTCATTAATAATCAATGCTGCCTGGTCTCCTGCTTACTCAGCTGTCTGCCAGTGTCTCTGATTGCAGATCAGTCCTCTGTAGGCAGGTTATGTCTGAAAAAAATCACTCAGATATAGGGTCCATTTACACAGAAAGATTATCTGACAGATTATCTGCCAAAGATTTTAAGCCAAAACTAGGAATGGATTTGAAAAGAGGAAAAATCTCAGGCATTCCTTTATGACCTGATCTCTGTTTATAGTCTGTTTCTGGCTTTGGCTTCAGATCTTTGGCAGATAATCTTTCTGTGTAAATGGATCCTTAGTTGAATCTTGGAAACCACAGCTCCAACACATTTGGGTTCAGAGATTTAACTATATCTGAATGTTTCTTTCAGACATAACCTTCCTACAGAGGACTCATCTGCAATCAGAGACACTGGCTGACAGCTGAGTGAGCTGGAGGCGGGAAGCAGAGACACCGACAGACAGCTGATCGAGCTGGAGGCTGGGCAGCAGAGACACTGGCTGACAGCTGAGCGAGCATGAGGTCGGGCACCATTGATTATTCATGCAGAGGAGGGAGGACTGGTGAGGTGTGCCAGAATGTGGCACAAAAAACTCCTCATTGACACTTTATTACAGTATGAGACCTGGGATTGTACATAATCCGCTGAACAGACACATTACCAAAAGGCACCAAGGCTTACTAGGGGACTGCCAGCTACAGCACACTGTCAGCACCTCAAATAGGGCCCGGGAGCTGACAGATTCCCTTTAACAACTGCAGCAAAGTTCTTACTAGTCTTGTTCATGGTTTCTTCCCACCACAAGTGGCATATTGCTTGCAGAAATTTGAGTCTGCTTTAGGGTATGTACACACTACGGAATAAGCGCAGATACTTGACATGTAAATTCTTTGGGTGGACAGCGGGAAATTCGCAGGCAAATAACACTGAGTCTATGGGATGGGCGGAACTTCAAGTGGAGTAGCGTGGCGGTCTCCACTTGAAGTCCCGCACGTATTCTGTAGTATGCACATATCCTTAGGGCCCCCACAGTAACGATATCGGCCGGATCGGCCCCATTTGGCCGATTATCGTTCGGTGGAATAGACAGAACGATCAGCCGATAATGGCCAGTCATTCTGAAGATAGATCGCGCGGGACCCGGGAATGAAGACAGCGCAGAGAAGAAGCCTGGATAGGTAATGTATGATGCTGCAAGGACATCGGTAAGGATGTCCCTGCAGCCCTCGCTCAACGATCATCGGGCCGTGGAATAGCCCCAGTAAATGAGCTGCGATCTAGCAGATCGCAGCTCGTTTACATCGTTGATCGGGCCCTCCTCGGCCCGTGGAATAGGACCCTTACTCACTTTACAGAATTCCAAGCACATTTTGTATGATAAACGGCATTCAGATGTTTGAAATATGGACTTTTTTTTAGTTACAGAAATCTCTGATGTGAACCTACCACATCCAAAGCTAAAGGCACTCTGCTGTAAAAAGATGCGATCTGTTGGGCTGAATTTCAAAAATACAAATGTATGGCAGATTCATTCAAATGTGGACACTTATTTTTCCCTGATTGGCCAAATCCCTTTTACTGTACTTACCCAAGCTATCTACAGTCTCATCATCTTTCCTCTTTTCTCCAGACTAAAAGGCAAAATAAATCACTTAAAATGATACAAAGAACATTGCACATTTCTTTCAATCCATATACTGTACACTACGCTATTATACTAGCAATGTATATAAATAGGACATGTCAACGGGACAATAAATGTAAAAAAAAATACTGATCAAAACATAACAGATGGCTCAAAGAGCAGAGGTCACAGACTTGTAACAAAAAGAAATGAGTCACATAGTACACTATAGACATGTGCATCTGACTTCAACCTATTATAGTAAACCAATGTAGTCGACATATTATTACTCTTAAATAACAAAACAATACAAAAGCCAAATATGTAAGTAATAAGCAGAGATTAATTTATGAGCTCTTACCAAATACCTGGAGTACATATACAAAAAGTAGGCTTTCTGGCTGTTACACCCTCGAAGGAAGTACGCAGATCTGTCATATTCTTTTAAGTCAAAGTAAGACTTGGCCAGTGTATATGCATCCAGATCTTGGGCATCCTCCTGAATTAAAACAAAAATATGTGTAGCAATAATAATAATAATAAAACTCGTATATGACGTCCTGGAACCTTAGTATTAAAAGAGTTCTCCGGTCATTTATATTTGTTTGCTATATTGCTGCTCTTGCAGCCTTTAGCAGTCACTGAAGGGAACAGAGAAAGCAGGTTGCATGCTATCATTCTAAAATCTGCTCCCTGTCAAGGGTCTTGGAAGTTGAAACTTTCCTATAAAAGAGTTTGTCTACAATACGAAAACCTCTTTTAACATAGATGTACAGTATAGTAGAACCTGATTTATGGAGACATAGCTTAACTCAGTCCAGCCCCAGATGTACATATTCCAATTAAAGTGATCATAAACAAAGGCCACAGCACACTGGCTTAGTTTTATTAAAACTTTCTTTGTGCAAACTTACAGTGGTAAGACATCAAATTCACAAGGTTTATCAATGTGGCACAAGCGGTTTAAAAAATCTGTTGTATCTGAAGACTGTCTACTCTATGGGTGCCTTTACACAGAGATTTAGCTGACAGATTATTGAAGCCAAAGCCAGGAACAGACTATAAACAGAGAACAGGTCATAAAGAAAAGACTGAGATTTCTCCACTTTTAAAATCCATTCCTGGCTTTTGCTTAAAAAATCTGTCAGATAAATCTCTCTGTGTAAAGGCCAGGGCCGGACTGGCCATAGGGCACTTCTGGCAAATGCCAGAAGGGCCGGTGGCCTCCGAGGGCCGATCCCGTGCTCCTCCTGCCCCAACCATAGGGAAAAGGAGTCAGTTTGCCAGGATGAGCACGGGATGCGACACCGCCGGCAGCCACGCATCAGACAGGGGCTGCGGGAAAGAGCCTCGACGGGGGAGCGCGTTGTTAAGTGAGTTTTTTTAAACCTGCTTTCCACGAAAGGGGGGGGGGGGGGGGGGAAGAGAAGGGGCCATCAATAGGGGATGGGGAGAAGAGGCCATATATAAGGAGGGGGGGGGGGGGGAGAAGGTGGCATCTATAAGGAGGGGGGGATGGGGAGAAGGGGCAATCTATAAGGAAGGGGGGGGGATGCGGAAAAGAGGCTATCTAAAAGGAAGGGGGGGAGAAGGTGGCATCTATAAGAGGGGGGGGGGGAGGAGGCCATCTATAAGGAATGGGGGGGAGGGAGAAGGTGGCATCTATAAGGGGGGGTGGGGAGAAGAGGCCATCTATAAGGAAGGGGGGGCGGAGAAGGTGGCATCTATAAGGGGGAGGGGAAAAAAGGACATCTATAAGGAAGGGGGGAGGAGGGGGACATCTATAAGGAAGTGAGAAGGTGGCATCTATAAGAGGGGGGGAGGGGGACATCTATAAGGGGGTGGGAGGGCCATCTATAAGGGGGGGACAACATAGAGGGAGAGGGGGCCATCTATAAGGGGACAACATAGGGGGAGAGGGGGCCTATAAGGGCACAACATAGGGGGAGAGGGGGCCTATAAGGGCACAACATAGGGGAGAGGGGGACAACATAGGGGGAGAGGGGAATTATAAAGGGACAACATTGGGAAGAGGGGGACAACATAGGGGGAGAGGGGGATTATAAAGGGACAACATTGGGAAGAGGGGAACATCTATAAGGGGGCAATAAAGGGGGAGAGGGGGCCTATAAGGGCACAACATAGGGGAGAGGGGGACAACATAGGGGGAGAGGGGAATTATAAAGGGACAACATTGGGGAGAGGGGAACATCTATAAGGGGGCAATATAGGGGGAGAGGGGGCCATCTATAAGAGGACAGCATAGGAGGGGCCATCTATAAGGAGGGGCAACAGAGAGGAGGGTCATATACTAAAATGTGACCACATAGAGTCAGCCTACTCACTAAAGGAGGGTGTAAAGGGGACAATACAGGTGTGCAGTGTGTAAAGAGATGAGGATGGTGCCAGAGTAAGGAGCCTAATACCAGACCTGACAGATTCTGTGGATTTGTGGCTCGGAGAAGTTCTAATGGCCCAGGAAAGATGGAGAAAAAAATGAAAAGGGAAGAACTCTGATCAGAGAAGACGTCCCCTGTGAGTCACCTAATATAACTGCACTGTAATGTATATGGAGTACAGAACCTGTGTAGAGCTGCGTCAGCCTCTATATGATTGGATGAGGTGATAGTAATCTGTCTACAGAGGATCTTATTCAGTAGCAGCGGTGGGGTTAGTCAGTATGCATTAGTATTAGGGATGCACGATGCACCGAAATATCGATACTACTATCGATATTTCGGGCAAAAAAACCGTTCGATACCAGGATTTCCTGGTATCGAAACTTTAAGTTAAGCAGAGAACACGGTGGGCGGCTAGCTGAGCGCCGGCCGTGTTCTCTATGTGCCTCCCCCTGCCCCCTGCAGTCTCCTCCTCTGCTCTCCCTCCCTCCGCTCCCATTGGCGCCAATTTCAAATAGCCGGCACTTAGCTATTGCTAGTGCCGGCTATTTAAGTATATAGATGCCGCTGTCACACTGACAGCGGCATCTGAGCCCTCCTGAGCCCGCTCCATATACAGCGGGGGTCGGCTACTGTGTGTAACAGACCCCCGCTGCTGGTGTCTCTCTGATAACAGAGTCCGGCTCCGCCAGACTCTGTTATCAGAGAGATGATTTATGCCGAGGAGTCGGAGCTGCACGGAGAGCGGCTGGAGAGGAGGACGGAGGAGAGGAGGACGGAGGAGAAGGCTGGAGGGAGAGCGGGAGGTCCGGGAGAGAGGACGGAGGAGAAGGCTGGAGGGAGAGCGGGAGGTCCGGGAGAGGAGCCGGAGCTGCACAGAAGAGAGCGGCTGGAGAGGGAGAGCGGGAGGTCACGGAGAGAGGAGGACGGAGAAGGCTGGAGGTGGGGAGGATGAAGAGGGAGAGCGGGGGTCTGTGAGATCCGGGAAAAGTGCAGCACATGTGAGGATCCAGCCGGCTGGCAGGTGGGGGAGGTGGCCGGGGCTGAGAGGAGCAGATAAGATCGGCTGTAGTGTGTGGGATCCTGTGTAACCTCCTCTTCTCTTCCTCCGCAATCTTGGTAACTGGTGCAGCAGAGCTGTCTTAGTGGTGGTTGGTGCAGGAGAGCTGTCTTAGTGATAGCTGATGTAGCAGAGCTGTCTTAGTGATAGCTGATGTAGCAGAGCTGTCTTAGTGATAGCTGATGTAGCAGAGTTGTCTTAGTGGTGGTTGGTGCAGGAGAGCTGTCTTAGTGATAGCTGATGCAGCAGAGCTGTCTTAGTGATAGCTGATGCAGCAGAGCTGTCTTAGTGATAGCTGATGTAGCAGAGCTGTCTTAGTGATAGCTGATGTAGCAGAGTTGTCTTAGTGATAGCTGATGTAGCAGAGTTGTCTTAGTGATAGCTGATGCTGCAGAGCTGTCTTAGTGATAGCTGATGTAGCAGAGCTGTCTTAGTGATAGCTGATGCAGCAGAGCTGTCTTAGTGATATCGGATGCAGCAGAGCTGTCTTAGTGATAGCTGATGCAGCAGAGCTGTCTTAGTGATAGCTGATGTAGCAGAGCTGTCTTAGTGATAGCTGATGTAGCAGAGCTGTCTTAGTGATAGCTGATGTAGCAGAGCTGTCTTAGTGATATCGGATGTAGCAGAGCTGTCTTAGTGATATCGGATGCAGCAGAGCTGTCTTAGTGATAGCTGATGCAGCAGAGCTGTCTTAGTGATAGCTGATGTAGCAGAGCTGTCTTAGTGATAGCTGATGTAGCAGAGCTGTCTTAGTGATAGCTGATGTAGCAGAGCTGTCTTAGTGATAGCTGATGTAGCAGAGCTGTCTTAGTGATAGCTGATGTAGCAGAGCTGTCTTAGTGATAGCTGATGTAGCAGGGCTGTCTTAGTGATAGCTGATGTAGCAGAGCTGTCTTAGTGATATCGGATGTAGCAGAGCTGTCTTAGTGATAGCTGATGTAGCAGAGCTGTCTTAGTGATAGCTGATGTAGCAGAGTTGTCTTAGTGATATCGGATGTAGCAGAGCTGTCTTAGTGATAGCTGATGTAGCAGAGCTGTCTTAGTGATAGCTGATGTAGCAGAGCTGTCTTAGTGATAGCTGATGCAGCAGAGCTGTCTTAGTGGTGGCTGGTGCAGGAGAGCTGTCTTAGTGATAGCTGATGTAGCAGAGCTGTCTTAGTGATAGCTGATGTAGCAGAGCTGTCTTAGTGATATCGGATGCAGCAGAGCTGTCTTAGTGATAGCTGATGCAGCAGAGCTGTCTTAGTGATAGCTGATGTAGCAGAGCTGTCTTAGTGATAGCTGATGTAGCAGAGCTGTCTTAGTGATAGCTGATGTAGCAGAGCTGTCTTAGTGATAGCTGATGTAGCAGAGCTGTCTTAGTGATAGCTGATGTAGCAGAGCTGTCTTAGTGATAGCTGATGTAGCAGAGCTGTCTTAGTGATAGCTGATGTAGCAGAGCTGTCTTAGTGATAGCTGATGTAGCAGAGCTGTCTTAGTGATATCGGATGTAGCAGAGCTGTCTTAGTGATAGCTGATGTAGCAGAGCTGTCTTAGTGATAGCTGATGTAGCAGAGCTGTCTTAGTGATAGCTGATGTAGCAGAGCTGTCTTAGTGATAGCTGATGTAGCAGAGTTGTCTTAGTGATAGCTGATGCAGCAGAGCTGTCTTAGTGATAGCTGATGCAGCAGAGCTGTCTTAGTGATAGCTGATGCAGCAGAGCTGTCTTAGTGATAGCTGATGCAGCAGAGCTGTCTTAGACAGATATCACTAACTTTATTTTTAACACAATAAAATAAAAATAGTCCAAAAATTGGTATCACTGTAATAGTGCAGGGGTATTATATTTCTACCATTTTTTTTTTTCTTTTATACTTTACTAAGTATCGAACTGGTATTGAGTATCGAAATAAAAAAGTTAGTATCGGTATCGAACTCAAAATTCTGGTATCGTGACATCACTAATTAGTATTAGTCAGTATGTGGTGACATTAATACCACCACACACTGACTAGTCAGTATGCGGTGGCATTAGTCAGTATGTAGTGGCGGTGACCGGGGCCGGAAGCAGTCTGCCTCTGTACACTGTGTAGTGGTGACGACCTGTAACTGCAGCTCAGCTACACAGTACAGAGACAGAAGCTCTGACCCCATTTACTGTGTTATTATCTGTAATTCCAGTCATGGCCGTGATGATACAACATGTAGCCATGCTGCACTCACATCGTCTCATAACTTATCACAGCGAGTGGGCCTGTGTGCTCTGAAATGCCAGGGCTGATTTTCAGTCCCAGTTCGGCCCTGGTAAAGGCAACACAAGTTTAGATCAACTGTGAATTTGTTTAATGTACACAAGATTCTGGTGTATTTTTGGTCCACAGTGGCACCCCTTAGGTCACATTCCTTTTATACCAAAGCCATGCAGTATGAACCCAGCCTTACACCAACAATTTGTAGGTGGTCTCTATATATCACAATATGAATAGAAAAAAGCAATAAGCGCTGCATGTGCAGGAAAATTAACTCTGAGGGAGCCATAAACAGAAGTACACAGTATGCACGCCCACCTGATGTGGTCATATTGAATTAGGCACTGCACTATTCAGAGCTTGAAATTGCAGTGAGATTGCAGCCTGCTACCTTCTGGTAACTCAGCCAGGAGTTCCGTAAGCAAGATTGAAACAAAGAAAGTAATAAAAGCGGTGGCTTCCCTGGCGCCGTCTGTCTGGATCACTGGGTTTCCTCAATGTTACCGGATACTGACTCCACATTCTGGTGAAAAAAGTTGTTTATTTGCATTTGGCTACGCGTTTCAAGGAGGCCACCCTCCTCCTTATCAGGCAACCAGATGGCTGATGAAGAAGAGGGTGGCCTCCTTGAAACGCGTAGCTGAATGCAAATAAAGAACTTTTCTCACCAGAATGTGGAGTCAGTATCCAGTAACATTGAGGAAACCCAGTAATCCAGACATCAGACTCCTGGTCCAGACATACTGCGCTAGGGAAGCCACAGCTTTTATTACTTTTTCTTTGTGCTAATATATCAGGATATAAAAATTTTAAACAAATATATCTGCACAGGAACGGACCTTCACTAGTGTGAACTGAAAACAAACATGCCTTATCCCCCACTCCCACATATTTTAAGTGACAGATGGTTTGCAATCCTGTCAAACTCTGCAGGTTTTGATGACTTGATTTATAAATGCTCAAATTTAGATAAAAATATTATTAGGTCTTTAAACCTACCTCTGTTAGTGCAGGAGTTGATGGCAACTCATTTAAAGGTATAGATTCCAAAGAAAAAGCCAATTCTGATGCCCTGAAAAAAAAAGCCAATTCTGGTGACATGAAAAAAAAAGTTAAGACAAAAAGTATGTAAGTAATCTTAAAGTGTTTCTCCCACTAAAGACCCTCAAGATGAAGAATGTACAGTAGAGACATTATTCATAACAACCTGGTTTCATTTTTCAGGGGACATCTGTAGCCTCAGTGTAGAGATTACTAACAAATCAGGATGAATTCAGAGAGAACAATGGTATGAAGGATACATCTGCAATACTTTCTATCCAATCTGATTTATCAGGAGCTATACAACTAGGCCTTATATGTGAGAAACAAAAACTCTAGTGCATTCTCATCGTCTCTTGCAACCTCCCACCTCTTGCATCCCATTAATACATCTTTGAGTCTGTTGCCCACGTCTCCCCTTTGGGTAGATGGATGGCAGTGAGCACTAGGTACACTGCACCATATCACTGCATTACCATGCTACAGGCAGGAGCTGTTACACTAATCTCCTGGTAATATCTTCCTTATAAACCACAATTTTACTAAACCCTAAGTAGTTTCCCTAAATACTAGCCCCATAGTGGCTGTCAATGTATGCCTGCACGTACGGAGCACTGCGCATGCCTATAATTCTATATTCCAGTGCGCAGTGCAGGGTCTCACCATTTGACGCTGTGCATGAGACCCCGCTCCCGGCACAGCCAGCTTATGCTCAGCAGCTGTTTCTTTATTTCCCGTAGGTCGGAAAACAGACCGCTCGTCGCCGCCATCATGCTCTCCTGACGTCAACAGCAGCTGTATAGAGCGGACCAATAGGCAGTCAGCTTACTGCTTAGACGTCACGTCACTACGCCAGCGTGTGCGAATAGTAGGTGGATCCTGATTGGCTGAATCTGACAATTACCGGGCTCAGTGAGTGGGCGCCAATTACAAGTAGCGGGAGGAGGTGTAGGCAGGGCTGGTTGTGCACTAGCTATATACAGTACCTCCAGATAGGGGGCGCCAGAGAGGGGCTTTAGGTCCCTGTAATGAGCTGTGCGGGCGGGCGAGAGTAGTGTTATATCCGCTCTGAAAACTGAAAACTTCGCAACAGAAGTGTGACGGTAGACAAGACTGCCCAAGGTTCTCCTCATGCCGGTTTCACACATCGCAGTTTTCTGGAAAACTATCATTGCCGTTTTTGAGCCCATTTCCCAAAAAAAACTTGTGTGTGTGACTGTAGCATCAGAGACAATTTTTGACTTGTGTTTTTTTTTTTTTTTTTTTTACGCTGGAAAACACTCAAAAGGTCGCCAGAAGATTTTCCTGCAGTTTTTTTTCTGTTTTTCATTTTAGTGTAAATTAGTATAGGCAATTCTATATCTAGCGGTTCATCCCCTGTACTTTTCTTTATTTGTTACAATTTTTTTTTTTTTTCATCATATGATTCCTATTGAAGAATTGGGGGAAAAATGGCAATATGCATATAGGGGAAGATTTATCATGGTGTAGATTTCACTAAATTTACCTTGGCAAGCCGGTGTAAATTGCTGTAAATGTGTCACACACAGAGGCCACGCTTCTGCATGCATGCAGAGGACAGTCATTGGCACAGTTTTCCAGCAGGTTATGCTGGGTTTCCACGGAACGATAATTCGCCCAATCGAACGATTAACGATTTTGAAGCAACGATTTGGTTTTTAGAACGATCAGCGTTTAGATGGAGAAAAATCGTTAGAAGATTCGTAAGAAAAATCGTTAATGCGATTGTTTTTAAGATCGCTTAAGCCCATCTTTTACATAGGGTGAATCTTTGAAAGACTGTTTACACGAAGCGATCTGCGAATATTTATAGAACAACGAACGACGATTTGAGAACATGTTGAAAGATCCAAATGAACGATTTTTCACTCATCGCTTGATTGTTTGCTGTGTTTACACGGAATGATTATCGCTGAAATGCGATCGTTATTGCGGAAATTCGAGCGATAATCATTCCGTGTAAACGTAGCATTAAATCCATCTATCAGAGCAGGGGATAGGGAAGTAAATGAGGCGGTTTGGTGCCCCAGGGTCAGTCCTATAGCCCTCAGTGCGCCACTCTGCCCATCTGACAGCTCCTGAAGTAACCAGAATATTCATAAAGGCCATCTGCAGTCAGTGGTAGCAAAGAACTGCAGAGGGCCAATGTGAATTTTCATAAGGGGACATGCTGCAGGACCCAGTGAGTGGATGGAGTGGTGCACTGAGGGCATGGCTGTGGACAAGTATAGAGACAAAATAGAGATGATGAGTGCACACTGTAGTGGCTGTAGTAAAATTAAAGAAGTCCGGCCAAAACTATTTTTTAATATGTTATTACTTACGGAAAGTTAGACAAATTTCTAATGTACATTAATTATAGGAAAAGCACATATAGGGCTATTTCCCTTAATTTAGTAGATCAGAGAGACTTCAGATTCTCTGAAATACTGTGACGTCAAGAATCGGGGGTGTAATTACAATGGAGTGTCCAGCAGGGGCACATTATATATAGAAGTCAATGAGTACCATTGACTTCTATATATAATAATAATATTTATTTGTATAGCGCCAACAGATTCCGCAGCGCTTATTGAAATATATAAATACATTACAGGTTATATATTAAATTATACAATGAATAAATTACAATACCAAATTAGTGACCTGCTCTCAAGAGCTTACAGGCTAGGATGACTGGGAGTAACACGAGAGGCAACAAGTGCTTTATTTGTCAATGTTCCAGTCATTGTACGTGGAATCTCTAAGTGCTTATAGGTGACTGGGCAAGCCAGTCACAAGCCATTTTCTAAGCTCAGATAACAAGGACAGTGTAACTAGCACCGAAGAAGTTATAGAGGGGATAGCAAAGGGAGACGAGATTACGAAATGTTATAAGCACGCCTGAAGTGATGGGTCTTCAGGGCACGCTTAAAACTGGGGATGTTGGAAATAAGTCTGAGGTCTTTGGGTAGGGAGTTCCAGAAAACTGGTGCAGCACAAGAGAAGTCTTGGAAGCGGGAATGAGAAGTTCTGATTAAAGAAGAGGTTAGTGTAAGGTCATTAGCAGAACGCAGAGCACGGGAAGGATGGTAGGTGGAGATTAGGGAGGAGATATATGGAGGGGCAGAGTTGTGGAGAGCTTTATGGGTGAAGGTGAGGAGTTTGAACTGTGTTCTATATTTAATGGGTAACCAATGCAGTGACTGGCACAGAAGGGAGGCGTCGGTATAGCGGCTGGAGAGGAAGATTAGCCTGGCTGCTGCATTTAGGATAGAGGGGAGAGCTTAGAGAGAGGAAGACCGATTAGTAGGGAGTTACAGTAGTCAAGACGGGAATGGATCAGGGCGACAGTCAGAGTCTGAGCGGTGTCAGTGGTGAGAAATGGACGGATTCTGGAGATGTTTTTGAGATGAAGATGACAGGAGCGTGTAAGAGCTTAGATATAGGGAGTGAAGGATAGATCAGAGTCTAGCATAACCCCCAGACATCGAGCTTGATGCACAGGAGTGATGCTAGTACCACAAACTGAGAGTGAGATGTCGGGTTTAGGTTTGTTAGAGGGAGGAAATACAAGAAGTTCAGTTTTAGAGAGATTAAGTTTGAGGAACAAAGAGGTCATAGTATTAGAGAGAGCAGATAGGCAGTCACTTGTAT
The DNA here is from genome assembly GCF_027789765.1 of Dendropsophus ebraccatus. NCBI lineage: Eukaryota > Metazoa > Chordata > Amphibia > Anura > Hylidae > Dendropsophus > Dendropsophus ebraccatus. The sequence goes on from NC_091454.1 coordinate 73,255,455, forward strand.
ATGCAGGAAGGCAGGGGAGATGTCGCGGGAGGAGGTATATAACTGGGTGTCATCAGCATAGAGATGGTGTTGCAGGCCAAACCTGCTGATGGTCTGTCCGATGGGGGCTGTATAGAGGGAGAAGAGGAGGGGACCCAGGACTGATCCCTGGGGAACCCCAACAGAGAGAGGTAAGGGAGAAGAAGTAGAGCCCGAGAAGGATATACTGAAGGAGAGGTAGGAAGAGAACCAAGAGAGAACAGAGTCCTTAAGACCAAGAGAGCTGAGCATGGAGAGGAGAAGCTGGTGATCCACAGTGTCAAACGCTGCTGAGAGATCCAGGAGAATCAGCAAGGAGTAGTTTCCTTGTGACTTGGCCTTCAGCAGATCGTTTGACACCTTGGTGAGAGCAGTTTCGGTGGAGTGAAGGGGTCGGAAGCCAGACTGTAGAGGGTCAAGAAGAGAGTTATCAGGGAGATAGCGAGTAAGGCGAGAGTAGACAAGACGTTCCAGGAGCTTAGAGATGAAGGGGAGATTGGAGATAGGTCGATAGTTGGCTGCACAGGATGGGTCTAGAGAAGGTTTTTTCAGTAGCGGGGTAATTACAGAGTGCTTGAATGAGGAGGGAAAGATACCAGAGGAGAGGGAGAGGTTGAATATTTTGGTTAGGTGAGTACTGACAGCAGAAGAGAGGGACTGGAGGAGGTGTGAGGGAATAGGGTCAGTAGGGCAGGTAGTGGGAGGAGAGGAGCTTGGCAACTTCTTCCTCTGTCACTGGATCAAAAGCAGAAAGTAAAGAGAAGGTGGGAGAGGGGATGGGATCTATGGGGCTTTGGGGCTGGGAGGTGATGTCAGAACGGATGGTGTCAATTTTGGATTTGAAGTAGGAGGCCAAATATTCAGCGCAGAGGTCAGTGATGGGTGACTGAGCTTTGGGCTTGCTGGACACTCCATTGAAATTACAATCGATGTGTAAATAAATGTAATATACAGTGTTTTTGATTGAATACATTTATGAAATACTTTGGGGAGCAAGTGTCCGGCACTGCCGGGCACCGCTCATCACTGCAGCCATCATCCCCCTCCGCTCCCCCCCCCTGCTTCTTCCGGGATCCGGCAACTTTACACTATCTGATGGCTGACTCCCCGCCCGGGGGCAAGGGAGTCTGCAGGGGCAGGGAGTCTGCCATCAGAGGGGGAAGATGGCTAGAGTGATGAGCGGCGCCCGGCAGCATCAGCGGCGGCAATCTCATAGCGATAACAAAGATACTACACCTCCCATCACCTACTCATGCTATGAGCAGGTGATGGGAGTAGTAGTTCAGTGCAGGCCAGAGCTGCGGGCGGCGGTGGTTCGGCAGGCTTACAGTATCCAAATGTACTGATTGATTACATTTATGGAATACTTTAAGGGAGCAAGGACACCAAAGTATTTCATAAATGTATTCAATCAAAAACACTGTATATTACATTTACATACACATCCATTGTAATTCCAATGGAGTGTACAGCAGGGGCGCACTATATATAGAAGTCAATGGTACTCATTGACTTCTACATATAGTGCGCCCCTGCTGGACACTCCATTGTAATTACACCCTCGGTTCGTGACATCATTTTTTTTTAGAGAATCTGAAGTCTCCCTAATCTACTAAATTAAGGGAAATAGCCCTATATGTGCATTTCCCATAATTAATGTACATTTGAAATTTTCCTAACTTTCCATAGGTAATAACATATTAAAAAATAGTTTTGGCCGGAGTTGTCCTTTAATCAAAATGTTTATTAAAGGGATACTCCAACATCAAGTGAAACATAAACATGCTGCAGAAGTATACAACTTTACTTATATGTCTGCCCCAGTTCTGAAACCACCAGAAATTATTTAGTTCTGTATTTTGTGGTTGTGCTTCCTAGTTGATTAGTTGTTCAACCCTACAAGCCCTAGAATGTATTTCTTTCCCTCAGCTGTTCAACAAAGTCCTTCCACCCTGCATACTCCCCTCCCCTCCCCTGCCAGCACTCCTGCCAGTTTCCTCCCCAAAGCTGTTGCAGAACATTTAAAGGGGTTATCCAGTGTTACAAAAACATGGCCACTTTTGCACCAATCTTGTCTCCAGATTGGGTAGGATTTGAAACTTAGTTCCATTGAACTAAATGGAGCTTAATTGCAAACCACACCTGAACTGGAGACAAGAGTGGGGCAAAAGTGGCCATGTTTTTGTAGCGCTGGATAACCCCTTTAATTTTACTGCAGGATATTGCGGTGAAGTTGCAGCAGCTTCTTCTTTTAAGATTTGTATGCTCAGGGAGATATTAGAGGAAGTGACATCACTTGGGGGATGGAGCTACAGCTTAAAGACAGGATACAGTTAAACCTCCTGTGACATCAGAGGATGATGCATTGTCAGAGAGAGGTATGAGCCAACCCAGGACAATACACATTTTGTAGTTCTTCTATTTTCCTGTAAGGGTTGAAGCACTGAAAACCAAACCAAAGCCAGAACTATTAGTGATAACACTATATTAGTAAGCTTATATATCTTGAGGTGATAGTTTTATTTAAATACAATTTTCTGGTACTGGAGTACCCCTTTAACCCCTAGACGACCCTGGATGTACAGGTACGTCCTAGAAGTCCGTCACCAGACGACCCTGGACGTAACTGTACGTCCTGGGTCTTTAGGGAGCTATGAAGAGCACTCCAGAGTGAAGTACGCTTCATAGCAGGTGGGGGCCAGCTGCAAGCAGTAGCAAGTCCCTCACTGTCAATGACAGGCTGCAGCGAAAGGGCTGCTGCCCGTCATTAACCCCTTAAACACTGCTATGCAGCGTGTAAGTGACAGGAGCAGGAAATCTACAAATCCCCCTATAGTGTATAATATTCTGCCTGAAGTCCGGCGCATTTATGCCCTGGAACAGTATATTGCATTTGGTAGGGGTACTCTCCCCACACTTACTTTCCAATGGGCCACTTGGGAATCAAGCCCTTTCCCTTTATTCCCCCTTCTTTCTCTTTACCACATAGTTGTGACCATGCCTCATTGTTACCATTTCTTGTGTTGCTTGTTTGCCTGTATGTTCTTGTTCTCCCTGGTGTGTTGTACATCTTCATGCTGTTCCTTGATTTATGACCTTATCTATCCTTGTTCATATGTTTCTTTTGAATATGCATTTGATTATCTCATGCTTATGCTTTCTCTGCATTACTTCTATGTTGTGTCTATGTTTAAAAAACTGAAATGATTTAATAAAAAACTTTATTGAAATGTAAGTGACAGGAGCAGCTCCTGTCACCGATTGGGACCAATTGCTTTCACAGATCACCGAAGGTCTCTTACCTTCCTCTGTGCGGTCAGATCGGCGCTCTGTTGATTGAGTCTGCCACAAGCAGGCTCAATCAGCAGAACGCCTATTACAATGATAGGCAATGTAAATAACTGTAAATTAAAATAATTAAAACATTTTTTAAAAACTAAATGTGTTTAAAATTGCTTTATTCTGATCCTTATAACGCTTTTAGTTTTTGGTCTAAGTTGCTATTTGAGACATAACTTTTGTGCCATGATTTGTACTTTTAAGCGTGTATGCGACTTTCTGTTAATTTTTATTTATCTGTCTAATGTCACCAAAAATCAGCAATTTTCCACTTTGGCTGTTTTCTGTGCTTACACTGTTTACTGTGTGAGATCAGCAATTTGATAGTTTAATAGTTCAGGCAATTCTGCACGTGACGATAGCAAATATGTTTTTTTTTTATGTACAAATTTTTTTTATTTCTAAAATCTGAAAAGGGGGGTGATTTAAACTTTTAACCTCTTAAGGACCTATGACGTACCGGTACGTCATGGATCACTGTCACTTAAGGACCCATGACGTACCAGTACGCGGGTCCTTTAAGAGGGCACCGCGGACCGGCCACATGCGATCGGGAGAGATGGCCTGCTGAAATACACTGCAGGCCATCTCTCCCTGTCGGCATGGGGGGTTGTTAACCCCCCCCCCCATGCCGACGATCGCTGCTATTGGCTGATCAGTTCAGATCAGCCAATAGCGTAGATCGGAACCTTTCCGGGCCATCGATGACCCGGAAGAAATGGCGGTCGGTGCTGTTCGAGGACGGCACCGACCGCCATTACTGTAAAAAGTAATGGTGGTCACGGTCCCACCGGCCCGATCGCCGTTCGCGGCGATCAAAGTCCCCAAAAGTAATAAATACCTGCTCTGGACCCCTCAGCTAGGTAGCTGAGGGGTCCAGAGCAGGTATTTGTACATTACTCACCTGTCCCGGGGTCCTGATCGGCGTCTTCCGGGTTCGCAGCGTCCTCATTTTCTCTTCGGGTCTTCGGCTTCTTCCGTCCGGTCCCCTTCGGCTTTTTTCGGCTCCAGCGTCGTCTTTTTCCGGATTTTGCGCTCTGCTGCCCTCTAGCGGCTGATAAGTGTAATACACTTATCAGCAGCTATAGGGATGTTCAGTATGTAGTAAAAGTTTTTTTTTTCCTCCCAATTTTTTTTTTTCTATTTTCCGCACCCTATCGCCGCTGAGTGTTGATCAGCATCGCACGAAAGTGCGCTGCTAATCAGCAACTCCTCCTTTTTGGCGTAGGGTGTTTTTTTTCTATATCTTACTGCCACGGTCTGCTGATAAGTGCGGCATTTATCAGCAACACCATTTTTGGCGTAGGTTTTTTTTTTTTATACTTACTGTAAAAAAACACTACATTACACCACACTACACTACATTGAATAAAGTTTGACACTACACCACTACATACCCTATATACCAATCCCCATATAAAAGTGGCCCCCGGCGTGTTTTCGGTATCAGGCGCATACGTTACTATTGCCTCGGACACCGAAACAGCCAATGAGGATGAATGGGGGATCCTTTTTTCCTCTATTCATCCTCATCATCCAGTGACGTGTCTGGGGGTAACGTAGCGTACGCTGCCCCCCAGACACGTCTTTTCCGCCAGTACCGTCCCAATAAGAGATGACGGTATGGCTTGAATTTCTACAAACTCTGTGAGAGTACCTCTTGGTACACTTACAGATTCAGGGTAGGTGCACACTGCGGAATGGTGAAGGATAACCCTTTGTGCATTCCGCAGCTGGCACCCGCCGGCGGACTGATGCAGGCGCGCGTCTCCGCCTGTGTCATAGACTCCATGTTATGCATGGGCGGATTCCATCGTCCGTCCAAAGAATGAACACATTAGACGGAGAGCCGAATCCGCCCGTGCATAGAATGGAGTCTATGACACGGACGTAGACACGCGCCTGCATCAGTCTGCCGGTGGGTGCCAGCTGCAGAATGCACAAAGGGTTATCCTTCGCTATTCCGCAGTGTGCACGTACCCTTAGAGTGTATGAAGGAAGGGACAACCAAAACATGCCCCCAGATGCCCCCCCATCCTCCGAGTTAGTGGGAAGATCGTTCGGGAACTGATCTTCCCACTGCTGGATAAAGGTTACCACCTGTTACGGGGATAACTTTTATACCAGCACCCCCTCTTCCGTTCCCTCGCTGCCCGAGCTACTGTAGCTTGCGGCACGATCCGAACTTATCAGAAGCAGTAATAGAGCCCTAATATTTAGCAGCCATGGAGCGGACCCAGCGCTTCTGGATATGAGGAACCCCGTATCGCACCAGGGCAACATTTTCCAGGTGACGTCCCCCACACTGGAAAACAGGAGACCCCAGAAGAAGTGCAGAGTGTGGTGTAACAGGGGGATCAGGAAGGATTTTCCAGTGTGACACCTGTCCTGATCACCCCGGCCTCTGCATACTGGATCGCTTCAAGGCGTACCACACATCATTGGAGTTCTACATTTTCTAAATTCTGTCCCTTATTCCTATTTCAGGGGTCACGTTGATCCAGGGATTATTCTGATCGCCATTACGGAGTCGGGAAGGAATTTTTCCCCTGTGATGAGGCTACTGTCGTCTGCCTTATGAGGGTTTTTTGCCTTCCTCTGGATCAACACAGGTTGAATTTGATGGACAACTGTCATTTTCAATCTTATAAACTAATAATTGGCCTAATACCCCCAAATAAATTAGAATTGTCCCTTTTCCCCAGCTAAATAGATATGGCCGCCATTCCCATTAGAGGATGCCATGATGCAATTATAAAGCCTCTGTGCTGCCAGGGCAGTAGAAACCCCCCACAAGTGACCCCATTCTGTAAACTACACCCCATAAGGAATCTAACAAGGGGGCAGCGGGTATATGGCCCCCTGGTGACGGCCACATTTGGGACGTGAAAATAAAAAAAATTGTATTTTTTATTTTCACAGCACATGTTCTACATATGTGCCTGTTACCAGTGGGGTCCATATGCTCACTGCACCCCTCGTTAGATTCCTTATGGGGTGTAATTTCCAGAATGGGGTCACTTGTGGGGGGTTTCTACTGTCCTGGCAGCACAGGAGCTTTGTAATCGCGACATGGCCCCCATCCTCCATTCCAGCCTCTAAATGGCGCTCTGTCCCTTTGGTGGCTTGACCTGTGCCCATATGGCACATTATGTCCACATGTGGGGTATTTTCATACTTAGGGAAAATTACCCTACACGTTTTGCGTTTATTTTCTTTTTTAACCCCTTGTGGAAATGGAAAAAAATCATATACGACAGTTTTTGTGCATATTCCTTATTTAACAAAAACTACTTTCAAAAAGCCTGGGAATCTGATTTGGGGATGTCCTTTTCTGATACCTCTTGGAAAAAGGCATCGTACTTTTCATTGCATGTCTCATGTTGAGGCAGCTTTGAAAACATCTCTACGATGTTGGAGAGGCTGTGGAAGCAAGGGTTCTATATTACATATTCTTTGGGCCTGCCCATTGATACAACCATACTGGTCTCAGCTCAAAAGTCTAATTATGAGTGTAATTCCATGCTCGATTACATGGACCCCTCAATTAGTATTATTATTCCTAGGTTTGGAAAATATTTCAGCTATTCATAGACCCCTACTGTGCCAACTTCTTATTATAGGAAAATTAGCCCTTACAAAATACTGGAAATCTGATACAATCCCCAATCTAGCAGAAGTAATAAACATGATTAATATAACATTCACTTATGAGGACATAATAATGAAAGGTCAATTTATGCTTAAAAAATGTGAAAACAAATGGCGCCCTTGGGTCACTTCTCCCTACTTTCATGTATAACTTCAATTCAGGAGAAATAAACCTCTCCTCTCTACTCCCAATATATCATTGTTAATTGTGACTTGCAACACGATTATGTCAGATAAACCGTTGACATCACTTGCGTGACTAACACCTTTCCACAGTCTATGTACCCATGATAACTACTTAAGAGCTAACCCCTCTAATTACTGACCCATGAACAATGAAGATGGTTCTGTTTTAGTTTATATTAATGTTCCTGTTTACTCCTCTTTCACCATGGTCCTAGTTAACCGGACTTTTATGTTACTATATCTCACATGTAACCATAAGCTTTATTGTATCCTACTATGCCGCGTTTTGCACAAATACATGTTTTATTGGGCATTTGTTAAAATACTTTTGAAAAATTTTTAATAAAAGATTGAACAGAAAAAACATCTAGTGCCATCATTGATCTTGTCATGATTTTTTCATTTTTACAAGGGGCTAAAAGATAAAAAAAAAAATGTGTAGAGCAATTTCCCCTGAGTACGGAAATACCCCACATGTGGACATAAAGCGCCATGTGGGTGCAGGGTAAGCCTCCAAAGGGAAGGAGCGCCATTTGGTTTTTTGAGGCTGGATTTGGCTGGAATGGATTTCGAGGGGCCATGTTGCATTTAAAAGGCCCCTGTGTTGCAAAGACAGTTGAAACCCCCCACAAGTGACCCCATTATGGAAACTACACCCCTCAAGGAATGTAACAAGGGGTGTAGTGAGCATATGGACCCCACTGGTGACGGGCACAAATGTGGAACAATGTGGCGTGAAAATGAAATATTAAATTTTTTACACTATAATGTTGGTCTAGCCTTGAATTTATCATTTTCACAAGGGGTTAAAAGAGAAAAAAAACACAAAATGTGTAGAGCAATTTCCCCCGAGTCCATAAATACCCCATATGCGGACATAAAGCGCCATGTGGGCGCAGGGCAAGCCTCCGAAGGTAAGAAGCGCCATTTGGATTTTGGAGGTTGGATTTGGGTAGAATGGATGATGAACGCCATGTCGCATTTACAGAGCCTTAGTGCTGCCAAAACACTGGAAACCCCCCACAAGTGACCCCATTTGTGCCGTGAAAGTGACAAAATGAAAATTTTCACTTTCACGTCACATTTTTCCACATTTGTGCCCGTCACCAGTGGGGTCCATATGCTCACTGCACCCCTTTTTAGATTCCTTGAGGGGTGTAGTTTCCATAATGGGGTCACTTGTGGGGGGATTCCAGTGTTTTGGCAGCACGAGGGCTCTGTAAATGCGACGTGGCCCTTGAAATCCATTCCAGTGAAATCCAGCTTCCAAAAGCCAATTGGCGCTCCTTCCCTTTGGAGGCTCGTGCTGCGCCCGCTGAGCACTTTATGTCCACATGTGGGGTATTTCCGTACTCGGGAGAAACTGCGCTACATGTTTTGTGTTTTTTTTTCCTCCTTTTATCCCTTTGTGAAAATGAAAAATTGAAGGCTAGAACAACGTTTTAGTGTAAAAAATACTTTTGTCTTTTTTCACACCATATTGTTCTGTGAAGCACCTGTGGGGTCCAGATGCTCACCGCACCCCTTGTTACATTCCTTGAGGGGTGTAGTTTTCTAAATGGTGTCCCTTTAGGGGTGTTTTTTAGGTTTTGGCACCCCAGAGCCTCTGCCAACCTGAAGTGGTACAGTCAGAAATGACCAAATATAACGGAGCCATTGAAATTCACTAGGCGCTCCTTTATATCTGAGGCTTGTGGTTGCGTCAAATAGCGCAATAGGGCCACATATGGGGTATTTCTATAAACTGCAGAAACGGGGCAATAAATAATGGGGTGCATTTTTCTGGTAATAGGTTTATAATTATGAAAAATATTGGATTACAATAAAATCTCTGCACAGAAAATAAAAATTTTCAAATTTCTTACACACTTAGCTTTTATTTCTGTGACTCCCCTAAAGGGTTAAAAAAACTTTCTGGATGTGCTTTTGCAGAGTTTGGGGGGTGCAGTTTCTGAAATGGGGTGCTTTGTGGGGCTTTCTAACATACAGTCCCCTCAAATACACTTTGAGGCTGGGTTCACACGCTGTAACTGTGCGGCTGTATTTTTTATGCGGCTGTAAATGTGCGGGTGAAACTCCGGCCGTGGGAAAAAATAGACATGCGGCTCAAAACATACGGTCATTTACTTGGAAATCTGGTTCAACTAAAAATAACAAATAAAATGTTAAGAAAGTGATGGAAACACCTCTGGATGCATCTGGGAAAGCAGGGAACACAGTTTACATGAATCGCTATTACCGGGGTTTGCGATCCTCTGCACTATAGCCGATGTGTCTCATGGTTAATATATTGAATTAATAAAACACATTTTCTGTCTAATAAAGTCCCTTTTATTGTTCAATAATTAAATGTAAACGATTCCATCATTTTGCAATTAAATATACTGTTAAAATAAATATATATATAAATAAATGTATATTTATATATATATTTATTTTTTGACAGTATATTTAATTGCACAATGATGGATTCGTTAGAATTAAATTATTGACCAACGAAACTGAATTTATTTAAACGAAAATTTGTTTTCTTAATTAAATATTAATTAGTACAGGAAACTACATAAGCCGGTAATTCATATGCCGGCAATAGAGCATTCTGTACTAATCATCACTTAACTTTAATGAAAACATCAAATGTTTCTTCTAATTATGTTATGACAATAGCATTATTAGAAGAAACATTTATATGTGCGCTCAGCTGATTGGCTGATCGGCTGAGCGCACATATAATGAGCCGGTCCGCAGTACAGTGACTTCATTGTGCTGCGGACCAGCGAAGAGACAACATCGGGGTGAGTATAGAGCTCTCCCCACCCCCTCCCCAGCACTGCACCCCTCCCAGCAAGGAAGGGGGGGTCACTTAACCCCTTCCTTGCTGGGATGGGTGCAGTCTGACATCAGTCTGGCCCCCAGGGGGTTAAGGGGGATGCAATACATCCTCCCTTAACCCCTTGGGGGTCAGACTGTAAGCAGCGATCTGTAAAGATGCTGCATACTGTAAGGAGCACAACACCGCTCACAATGATGGGTGTTGTGCTCCTGTTTGTGTGTTTTTTGTGTGTTTCTCCCTTTTTGTTTTTCAGATATCGGTATCCTGGGGATTACGTCGGATTCCGTGGACTACGTCGATGACCAGCGTTTTTTTAATGTTTTTTTTAATAAAATGGTCAATGAGGGGTGTGGGGGTGTTTTTATTTGAATAAAAAAATTTGTAAACTTGTGTCTTGTCTTTATTTCTTTACTTTATAGACTTAGTAGTGGAAGCCGTCTAATAGACGGAATCCATTACTAAGTCGGGGCCTAGTGTTAGCCGGTATAAAATGGCTAACACTAACCCCCTATTATTACCCCAGTACCCAATGCCACCAGGGGTACTGGGAAGAGCCGGGTGCCAGTGGTCCCGGAGCGTCAAAATTGGCGCTCCTGGACCGGGCGGCAGCAGGCTGGTAAGATTTAGGCTGGGGAGGGCCTAAACCAATGGCTCTTCCCACCCTGGTGTTACCAGGCTGCTGTCGTTTGGTTTTTAACCCGGCTGGTTATAAAAATAGGGGGGACCCTATGCGTTTTTTTTTAATTATTTATTTATTTAAAAAAAAAAAACGCATAGGGTCCCCCCTATTTTTAGAACCAGCCGGGTTAAAAACCAAGCGACAGCAGCCTGGTAACACCAGGGTGGGAAGAGCCATTGGTTTAGGCCCTCCCCAGCCTAAATCTTACCAGCCTGCTGCCGCCCGGTCCAGGAGCGCCAATTTTGACGCTCCGGGACCACTGGCACCCGGCTCTTCCCAGTACCCCTGGTGGCATTGGGTACTGGGGTAATAATGGGGGGTTAGTGTTAGCCATTTTATACCGGCTAACACTAGGCCCCGACTTAGTAATGGATTCCGTCTATTAGACGGCTTCCACTACTAAGTCTATAAAGTAAAGAAATAAAGACAAGACACAAGTTTACAAATTTTTTTATTCAAATAAAAACACCCCCACACCCCTCATTGACCATTTTATTAAAAAAAACATTAAAAAAACGCTGGTCATCGACGTAGTCCATGGAATCCGACGTAATCCCCAGGATACCGATATCTGAAAAACAAAAAGGGAGAAACACACAAAAACACACAAACAGGAGCACAACACCCATCATTGTGAGCGGTGTTGTGCTCCTTACAGTATGCAGCATCTTTACAGATCGCTGCTTACAGTCTGGCCCCCAAGGGGTTAAGGGAGGATGTATTGCATCCCCCTTAACCCCCTGGGGGCCAGACTGATGTCAGACTGCACCCATCCCAGCAAGGAAGGGGTTAAGTGACCCCCCTTCCTTGCTGGGAGGGGTGCAGTGCCGGGGAGGGGGTGGGGAGAGCTCTATACTCACCCCGATGTGTCCTCTTCGCTGGTCCGCAGCACAATGAAGTCAGTGTGCTGCGGACCGGCTTATTATATGTGCGCTCAGCCGAACAGCCAATCAGCTGAGCGCACATATAATTCTAAATGTTTCTTCTAATAATGTTATTGTCACAACATAATTAGAAGAAACATTTGATGTTTTCATTAAAGTAAAGTGATGATTAGTACAGAATGCTCTATTGCCGGCATATGAATTAACGGCTTATAGAGCTTCCTGTACTAATTAATATTTAATTAAAAAAACACATTTTCGTTGAAATAAATACAGTTTCGTTGGTCAATAATTTATTTCTAACGAATCCATCATTGTGCAATTCAATATACTGTCAAAAAATAAATATATAGATAAATATACATTTATTTATATATCTATTTTTTTTAACAGTATATTTAATTGCAAAATGATGGATTCGTTAGAAATAAATTATTGATCAACGAAAGTGTCTTGATTATATTAATTTAATATATTAACTATTAGAGGCATCGGCATTCGGCATCATTGCCGGCTATTTTTGAAGTACTCCGTACGGACCGCCTGTCAATCCACGGCCGCATATTCAGCCGCAAACAATGGTCTTGTTCATTTTTTACGGGTCCGTTTACGATAGGGCCGTAGATTCATACATAGTGTGCACTGTGCAGCCGTATATCCTATACTTCCAAGCATACACACGAACCACCAAAAATACCGCCGCACAATTACAGCCGCAAATACAGCCGCACTCTTACAACGTGTGAACTGAGCCCCCACCTGAACAGGTCTCTAAAAATATCTGATTTTGAAATTTTACTGAAAATTTGGAAATTTGCTGCTAATGTTTTACACTATCTATTGTCTAAAAAAAATGAAATATAGTTTAATAAATGCCGCCAACATAAAGTAGACATGTTGCTAATGCTATTTAATATATAATTTATGTGGTATAACCATTTTCTGTATAAGCAGGAAAGTTTTAAAGTTCGAAAAATGCATTTTTTTACAATTTTTCACTCTATTTTGGTTTTTTTCATAAAGATTGGTTATAAATATCGACTCCAATTTACAAGAAATGTGAAGTACAATATGTCACGAGAAAATAATCTCAGAATCAGCCGGATAGGTTAAAGCATCCCGAAGTTATTAATGAATAAAGTGACACAGGTCATATTCATAAAATTTGCTCCGATCCTTAAGGCCATTTCAGGCCCAGTCCTTAAGGGGTTAATATGGCATTAGATTTTTTATTTATGAAAAATAAATAATTCTTTTTACACTAATTTATATTCCCCCTAGGGACTCATGGTATTGCTCATAGGGATCAGTGCACTACCTATGTACTGCATTGATCAATGTTTGGCTATGTTCACACAACGTTCTTTTTAAGTAAAGAACAGACGCTGATTGCAATTGCCTCAGCGTCCGTTCTTTACTGCAGGGGTGACATTGCATTGAATTCAATGTGTTCTCACATCGTTATTCTAACGCCTGATCTTTAGAACGGGCGTTAGAATAATGTACCTGTCAATTATTTCCGGACGCTGTTCACTAAACAGCATCCGGAAACATCAGCTGTTCACACAACGCAATGTGCAGCGCGGCCGCACATTGCATTGGAGTGAATGGCTAATTGATTTGCGGGCACAGCTGCCAGTGCCCGCAAATCAATTGTGAAAAAAAACGTGCCTACGGAGGGATCGGCTGCAGGAACGGGCTGAGTGCAGCCCGGCGGCCGGCTGTTTAACAGCGTTTGTTGCTATGTAGCGGACGCTGTTAAACATTGTGTGAACATAACCTTTTCTTCACTTCATTGTTTCAAGCTGCTGCCAGGGATGGCTTCTACAAGCCATTTGATTGCCATCAACAGTTTTGACAAATAGCGTAGTTTTCAGCTACAATTTACGCCAATATGTGACATAAATTATATTCTGCTAAGCTCAGAACCTTTTACAAAAATGGTGAGTGAGTAGAAACAATAAAAAAATTGTGCAAAAACATATGTGCAAAATGGTGCCTGCACTAAAATTTGTGACTTTTTATGCCAGAATATTGTCCTTTATAGTCGTTAATTTTTTCCTATACTCTAATACTTGTTAGTTTTATAGCTGTTTGCAAGGACAATATTTCACTATGTCTGTTTAAATCAGAGGATTTAGGATCCAATCTTACACAAATGACATTTTTTTGTATTGGTAAATGATTCAAGTATGAATTGAACTGATGTTTATATATTTATCAATCGTTCTTCTCTTTATGATAGTCTTTGAATGCTTGTATTTTGTGATAGTGAGCAAACAACACCATTAAATGAGCAGCAGGTGGTGCTGTAATCTTCTAGTCACGGCCCATGAAACATAATGAGAAGTGATTGCCCTGAGTACAGTAATTGAATTTTTTGAGTCTGGCATCTTGATTAGAAACCATTATTCACCCTGTCATTCTACTGTATGATAACTGCTGCTTTATGGAGTCGCCATGGGCTGACTTTGAAGGTTTGAACCTAATTAAATACTCATTTCACGTTGATCATGATGACTTTGCTTGCATATAATTGTTATGGGAAACACTCAAAATGTAACATTTTCAAACATTCCCGATCGCACAGTGTGAAATTAAATTTTTTTTAATGGCATACAGTGAAAAATTCTGAATATCAAGAGAATTTTTTGTTTAAAAGATTAAAGTAGATACTTAATAATAACTTAAAATAGAACTATAGCGTCTTTAGGGCTTGTTCACTTCAACTGCGTTTCCATTGTTTTTCTTCATTATAGGAGCAAAACAAAGAAAATGTCCCAGTTGCTGCATCTGTCACCATGAACAAAGCTTATATTAAGATCTGCTTTTCCCTGCAAATTCAAAGTCTATTTCTCTACAGAGTGAAGAGAATTACAGTAGTGTTTTTTTTTCTTGTGTGTGCTAATGAATACTTGGTACCAGCACATCAAGTAGCCAAAAAGCCATCCAGTATACTGCCATACTTACACTGGCCAGCCACCTTAGCTAAATGTTGTCAAGCTAAAACCCCACTGAAGTAGGCAAGATTGGTGCATCTCATGGGGCCCCATATAAACATAGGTCATTATTATAAAGTGATAAAGACACGTGATAGTTTCTAACCTACAATTTACAGTGGTGCCTTGGATTATGAGCATAATTTGTTGCGGGACCGTGCTTGTAATCCAAATCCACTCTTAAACAAAAGCAAATTTTCCCATAGGAAATTATTGACAATCGGTTCCACACTCCAATAATCATTTTTTATTCTAAATAACATGTAAAACTAATGAAACAAACATTTAGAAACATCTGAATATGTGATATTATAAGTTACTGTACAGTATAGCAATCAGCATGTGGAGTATAAAGTAAGTGCATAAACCTGAAAAACAGCAGCAGGCTAGAATAGAGAAGCAGGGCTGCTGTCAAAGGTCTGTGTGGTCACATAACAGCAATGGGGAAGGGGTGTGTGTTCAGCTTGAACCACTCAGGAAGTGAGAATCACAGAGCTGTGCAGTAGGACAGTGACAGAAACTTTTCTATACAGAAGTGTGAATGGCTAAATGTAAGTGCAGGAACATTATAGCAGCATTGTGTTTAGCTAAGTGTAAGAGCAGAAACATTATAGCAGGAATGGAGAGGATGGGAAACAGAAGGGCTGACTGCTGACTGCAGGGAGCATGGAGAAATGAACAGGACATGTGGGCACAGTATAGCAGCTCTCTGGGGAGAGAGGGGTTACAGCTGTGAAGAGATTACCTCCACAATCCTGTCCCCTGATGTAAGCCCCAGCCTGACGTGGATCTGCTATGATTTGGAAGGTGAGGGAGACTTCTTGGGTCAGAGTACAGTGCTGTAGACCAGGCTATGCAGACCATGCCCTTTCCCCCCTCCCCCTCCCACCCAGTACAGGGAGCTCTTAAACCAAGTTACAGTTTTGAAAAACTGTGAGCTCTTCTTGCAAAACACTCTCAATCCAAGTTACTCTCAAACCAAGGTACCACTGTATCTGCAAATTTGACTATAATTTTACTACCTGTTTTACAGACTATAGTTGGCTCCTCATCTTCAATAGGACACAGAGTTTTCTACTTGGTCACATGGATGGCAGAACTGACCTTTACCTATAGCAATTGCCATTCCTGCATCTTAACAGTAGCTCTCAGTGCTCAAATACCCTCAAGACCTTCTTGGGTCAGAGTACAGTGCTGTAGACCAGGCTATGCAGACCATGCCCACCCCCCTCCCCCTCCCACCCAGTACAGGGAGCTCTTAAACCAAAGCAATGCTCTTAAACCAAGTTACAGTTTTGAAAAACTGTGAGCTCTTCTTGCAAAACACTCTCAATCCAAGTTACTCTTAAACCAAGGTACCACTGTATCTGCAAATTTGACTATAATTTTACTACCTGTTTTACAGAATATAGTTGGCTCCTCATCTTCAATAGGACACAGGTTTTTCCACCTGGTCACATGGATGGCAGAACTGACCTTTACCTATAGCAATTGCCATTCCTGCATCTTAACAGTAGCTCTCAGTGCTCAAATACCCTCAAGACCTACAGGAGAACCAAACTGAAAAGTAGGCAGTCACAAGAGAAAAGATACAAGGAATGTATCAATGTTGGCAGGTATCAAATAACAACAATACTGGATAATGATGCGATAGCTGATGGTACAAACAAGTGATGAACATTTCAGCCAGGAATAAAGAAGAAGAAGATGTATAGAACATACAGAAAGTACAAAACTTGTCCATATTTTTCCTCTTGCCATGAAGCTTAGCACCACTAAGCTTCATGGCAAGTATTTCTATGTAAACTCTGGTCTATAAACTTACCCTAGTAAAAAAACGAGCAGACATTACGACTCATATGCGAAATCCCTTTATGCCCTGTCATCCAAGTTCATAGCTTTGGCTTCACTAATTGCAATGAAAAACACGACTGTGTGAACACATCTTTAAGCTTTGTTCACAGATTTGTTTTGTTGTGTTTTTGCTTAGGTTATTTCACTATTTCGAGCTATTCAAAACAATAACACTACAATTGCACCTAAATGTGTTGTGTTAGATACAGCTGTTTATCTAGTACCACTTCAAGAAACATTCACATTGCACAGCAAGGAGAGACATTACTGACAGGTTAGTAGTCCTTCAGACTGTGAGTCATGTAGCATGTCCATCAAACGGAAAAGTAATTTTTATGACCTAAGAAATTGCTATCTCCTGGGATTACTGGACACTGCCCATACCAGATTGTTTTATTGATCTGCAGCTTTCATAAATAAAGTGATTACTGTTTATCCTGGCTTCTGTGTCTTCCCCACACAATCCTCACTTGTATGCTTTTTCTTCATTTGTAGTCTTCATCCAGCCAAATTCTTTTAGTGGCGTCCAGTTTATTTAACAGAGAACATACAGGTATATGGAAACATGGTCTGCTATTAACTAAATTATCTCTGAACTGGATAACTGGAGAGAAATTTAAAAAATAACTTTATTGGTTCTTCTCAAGGTTTTCAGGGAAAAAAGAAAGGTATAGCAGGGGTATTTGGATAAATGATTTGAAAGTGGATATGATTTGAAAGTGGGTACTACAGCCTCACAGTGGACTTTATGCTATGTTCTGTTGCACTGGGCTGGGCTCTGTGAAGCAAATAGTTACACTACCCTATGATGACTATTCTGTATATAAAGATGTCCCACTTGCTGGATGCCCTAAAGAAACATGTATAACTCCAATACTATTGAACACATTTTCATTAAATTTGGGAAAAACATACTTTTCCCATTGAGAATCAAGAACCCCTTAAAGTGTAACTACTGTTTTCAAAAACTTTTGACAGTTTTTAAAAAACTTCAGCAGTGCGTATAGGTGGGGGTCTTGCCGCTGAGAACCCAGCTGTCCGCTAGAACGAAGGGGCAGGCGCACGCTCACGCTCTGCCCCTTTATCTCCGCTACAGGAAGCAACCTGCAAGTACCAGGACTTACTGCACATACTCCCTCCAGCATACACACATAGACTTAGATGATGAGCCAGACTCTTTTTTCTAACACCGAGCAGGGAGAGGACGCGCTGCATCACGTCTTCTCCCTGCTCGCTCTCCCAATTGGTACGGGTCTAAACAGTTCAAAACTTATGACATGTCAAAAGTTTTCCCAAATGACAGTGACACTTTAACCATACTGCTGCCATCCACACTGTGGAAGTCACTGACAATGGAGATGGAACAGCTTGTCTGGGTGGCTAGCTCAGGCACACCATTTATACCTTAAATATCATGCTTTGCTTCAATCATATGGTCAGTAGGAGCCAATGCTGCCCATGCATCACTATACTTTGTATACTGTGTACACCTGTTGGAGAACAGGATACATTAAAAAGGAAGTCCCATAAAAATAAAAAATAGGCTGCAGACAGGTGGGTGCATGAAAATAAAAAAAGAATGGATAGTTACCCATCCGTGTGCCTCTGTTGCACCAGGTCTCTTGGGACAGCTGCTCTAAGTAATTTTCGGCCGGCTTTTTCCTACCTGCTGCTGTAATGTTACGACCCTGCTGTCGGATTGCCTGCTAAGCCAAGCAGTGACAGCAGCAGTGTCCCACTCCAGTGATGTTTTGCTATGGGATTAGGTTCAGGGAGGGGGCAGAAAACTTTCAGAAATAAACTAGGTCCTGAAGATTGTCTACTGATTTTGACAGTAAAAATCTCATGATTGGCATTAACCCTGTTAAGGTCAGACAGATATAGCAATAACTGCTCAAGTCAGATGAATGTAAGGCCTTGAAATATATTATGTGACCTTGTAACATATTTTGTATGTAGGTGGCATTATGTTTCAGTACCGATAATTACTTTTAGTTATGAAAGTGGATAAATAAACTACATCTGGGGATTTTTTTTCTCTGTCAAATGTGGGCTTAACTGTGGGAAAGTAATCGTACACATTCATCTGCTTATATTAAAAAACCTCCCACAGCTATCATTGCCATATTAATCAGATCTTATAATGCAGCCAAACCCTGGAAGTATGGAAGTACAGAACAGTTTTCTGAACTAACTGCCATATGAATGCAATTTAATTTTTGGCTGTTCATCCATATTTGCTAATAGCATACATGCTTGCGTATTGTATGTTATGTCACAGCACTATCTAGAATGTGCCAAAGCCATAGAAAGGAGTCAAATCAACGCTTAAAATGCAGTGCTGCTATTTATTAAAAGACAAAAAAATTGGCTAAATGGATGGGAAAATGTTTTCTGTTTTATTCTTTTACAAGCCTCAAGACTGTGGGGGAACATTTTACTTCAAACAGCATTGTAATTTTTTTTAATTTCAATAGGTTTTTAACATTAAAAAAAGGCAACTGCAACAAAAAAATTTAATTTATTGAATTATTGCTCAAGTCCGATAGTTTGGCATTTGAATACCAGTGACTGAAGAAGTTGGATGTGGCCCCAGGGAGTACAGCCTTCAGCTATGTTCACACAACGTATTTTAGTCAGTATTTTGGTCATTATTTGTGGAAGTGGAGTGGAACTCACAGGGCAGAATTATAATGGGAGGATTTGCACAGTTTCTGTGTTTTCAACCCACTCCTGGTTTTGATTGGGAACATACTGACCAAAAGACTCATGGAATTACTATGTGTGAACATTATCTCTGTATCCATGGTTTCCCGATCTCTCATAGGGTTGCATCCAACAGGTATTGAAATGCTGCATGATCGGACTCCAGCATGCTTGAGTCTCTAAAAGAAAATTTAAAAAAACAATAACAGTAAAATTATAAAGTGAAATTAGCTATATTTTATAAAGGCTTTATATGTAACCTGAAATCTGAGGTTACATTCAGAAATAGTTTTGTCTATAATTGCAGATATGCAATTATGCTCAAATTTGGGGCCCGTTGATTTCAATTGAGCTGTTCACACTGTAGTTTTACTGATCCGTAATCTGCAAAAATTGCTGCTGCAAAAATTACTGACAGGCTCTAGAATGGACCATGATTGCGTCAAAGATTGACTCATAGAAGTCTATGGAAGCATCCATAATCATCTTACCCTTATTCACTGATCTGCAAAAAAATAAGGATTCTGATGCGTTACAGACTTTTTTTGCAGACTGAGGACTTTCACAGACATCGTATATGGTCCTGAAAAACTACATGTTCACACAATGTAATTTTTATTAAAAGAACCACCTTTGTTTTCAATTAAAACTATGACCTTTTTTTTTATAGTGAAATGTGTTGCACTGAAGTCAATGCAAACAACAGCGGTTGTCCACACAATGAATTGGACAGCGGCTGTTGTTTACTATGGCCGTTGAAATAATTGACATTTGCTGCCATCCCATGAAATCTGCTGCCATCCTGTACATGTGAACCCACCCTAAAAGGGAATCTGTCAGCACCTGGAGCTGACACGAGGTGCTGACATTAAGAGACAGTTTACTAGTTAGAGGGGTACCTTTGCCTTAGCTCTTGGGGGAGGGGATGTTGCACAATTTCATATCTTTCACTGTAATCAAGTCACAGAGGAGTAGTGGTGAGGCACTCTGGCACGCCTTACCGCTTCTTCTTCTTAAGCCTCCTGCATGCTCGCGCCAGCATCCATGTTCGTGCATGCACCAATGCTGTTAAGGGTTGTGCGTGGCGTCCTGAAAATTCATGCATGCGTCAGTGATATCAGAGGCCGTGCGGCTCCTCTCTGCGCTGTTTGCGCAGGTGCTGTAGACTGGGGGAGCAATGCACGTCTGCTGAGTGTGGGCATTGGCTTCAGCCCCTCGGCGCACGTGCTTGTGGTGTGGTGGGAGCAACTTCCTCAATGAACTTTTACACTGATTGGTGCGGCACACGGGTTGAAGCCAATGCACACACTCGGGACATTCAGTGTGCGTTCGCTGTGATATCACTGGGCTTGTGATATCATTGATGCATGCACAAACTGTCAGGATGGGGCGCATGGCCTTTGACAGCATTGGCCCATGTGCGAACATGGAGGCTGACGCGAACGCACAGGAGGCCTTTTTGACTCCAGTGGAAGAAATGAAATTGTGCAACATCCCCTCCACCAAGACCTTAGACAAAGGTACCCTTCTTACTAGGAAACTGTCACTTAATGCACACTGACAGCACCTCGGGTCAGCTCCAGGTGCTGACAGATTCCTTTTAAGGGTATAAACCCACACACCGTATATGCAGCGTATTTACTGCTGCGATACGCAGCAAACTCGCAGCAAAATCGCAGCAGATTAGATCTAAATAACTGAACACAGCATCAAATCTGTACCAACAAATCTGCTGCGTATTTGTTGCATATCTGCTGCATATACGGTGTGTGGGTTTATACCCTAAGTCAGGGTTTACATGTATTTTGGTCACTATTTTTACCAAAAACTAGGAGTGCATCTAATACACAGAAAAAAAGTGCAAATCATTCTATTAAATGGTTTTAGGTAAAAATGCTTACCAAAATACAGACCAAGGTTCACACTACGTATGAGACTACGTATGAGTACTTTATGCAGTGTGGAACATTGCCTACATTTCTATGGGATCCCGGCCGGAGTGTATACACAGTTTTCTGCAGCTGCAATTGAATGAATTACGGCCGTAGGAAACCCTCTCAGTTCACACAATGAAGCGAGCGGCTCCGGACACTTGCTTCACTATGTCCTGTGGGAGCTTCTAAAGCGGGTGCACGCTGATGGGCCCTCATCAGAACCCTGCGGCCGGAAAGATCAAGGGCAGAGACTGGCCGTTCCGTGACTCATAGCCCAAAATAGTATGTGAGCAACAAGCGTTAAGCTGGAGTCTCACCTTGTTCGCACTTGTGTGGCAAACTGAAACTTATCATGTATCTTGGAGTATACTCAAGGAAAGTGAACGTCTTAGATATAAGACCATGTTCAAGCATGCAGATAGGAAATATTTACAACATAGCTGAATAAGATATCATAAGTACTCTGTACAACTAATATCTTCATGCATGGCCTGGAACAGACACTTAAAAGCTGTAATCTTGTTAGAAAACAACAAGATTTATGCCCTGTACATATTTGGATTACTTCTACATGTTCTTTGCGGTATCTAATATGTTTTACTCATGTTTCAGAAACAAATTAAGACGGAAGTATGTCTCTCTTGACATACTGAATTTCCTAATAAGTGTAAACAGGAGTTGTGTGTAAGAGGGGTACACTCCATTATAAAAGTCTGTTATCGTGAGTAATGGACAGCATTGCTTGATTTTCCAATCATTTGCTTCAGTGTTCTTCAGGCTCAGTCCCTTAGGGATGGTTCATAATAGACATAGCAGAAGAAGAGAAGAGAGCAGCCTGATTGAAAACAGCTTAATAACATCATTAGAAAGACGGCAGGCTCTTGCTGCTCCACCAAAGATCCTTTTAGTCCTGACCTAAAGCTAACCACATATTGGCCTGTCTCTTACTTTCCAGCACAGGATTATTTGGTTGACCATTATTTTTCTTTAAGAGCCAATTTAAGTATTGGGAAGATCTTACAATGCCAGTGTGTAAATCAGTATTACAGCATATAGAGGTTAAGATGAAATACATACTGCACAAAGTAAAGAAGCCCACAAAGAAGTATACCGGAAGCATTTAAATGTTTTATATATAACCGCAAAAATATATACTTGCTGTTTTATTCTGGCTGTGTATCTATTATTGTGTTTGTTATTAGAATGGTATAATGGTAAAATCAATCCGTTTAAAGGGGAACTATCAGCAGATTAGAAAAATCTAACCTCCTGATAGCCCCCTATTGTGCAGAAGACACAGAGGGTGCAGGTATGTCTCTTACTTTCATCCTCGGTGCTGCTCCCGTGCACTTAGTCATTCATTCCTCAGTCTGGTAAGACTGTTAGGAGCACTGTTCTGCCCTCATAGCACTGATCTGGCCCACCCCGGCGTATCGGCACTATAGGGACAGAGTAGTGCTCCTGACGGTGCTCCAGTGCTCCGAACTATCTTACCAGACCACGGAGAAAAAGACTAAGTGGACAGGAACGGTGCAGAGGGTGAAGGTAAGAGACATACCTTCATCCTCAATGCCTAGTGTGCAATAGAGAACTATGAGCAGCTTAGATTTGTATAACCTGCTGATAGTTCCCCTTTAAAGGAGTTGTCTCAGAAAGGCAGTTCATGTCCATATACTCTAGTAAGGCATATTGACCCATGGCAATCAGCTTATACCACATCCTAGAAGTGAGCCAGGCGCAGTTGTCGCCAATCACTAACATGCTATGCAATCCTGGACCAAAAATAATTTTTTTTTTATTCAAACAACGTGTTAAGCAAACATCGGTACTTCTGGAACAACCTCCTGTGGAAAGAAGAGATAAGCCTAAATTGCCAAATAACTTAGATAGAAGTGGGTTGATGGTTAGTGAACAACTGTTGAATAAACGGGTCTAATAAATGATTGTTTTGTACACAGTCATACACATTTTAGTCTTTATTGGCTGTCATAGTTGTTCAGGCTGGCTATTTACAATCTATGGCACAGAAGGGGTGAATGATCTTTTTAGAAATATTATGGGAACAATCTGAGACTATTCTTTACTGACAAACTGTAGACAAAAGGACTAAATAAAAAGCTTTCATCTGACTGTCACCCCAAAGTTTAAATCACAGCTTTCTTCCCCTTTAAGTCAGAGAGTGATGGGCAGTAATAAGACATGCCATCTTGGGTTGTTTCTGCCAAAGGAGGGGGATACCTCCCACTAAAATGGCATATCTGTCATTCTTGTTTGGTATTGGATTGCTTGGTATTCTGACCTCTTTTTGCCTGCTGTATTTGTACTGTTGTCCTATATTTGGTTTGACCTGTGTCTGCCTGACTATTCTTTAGACTAGATTCACACAGGACGGATCCGCAGCGGATTTCATGCTGCAAGTTCACAGCCATAGGTCCCACCCAGCCAATCAGTGCACGGCCCTACCGCAGTCATTGATTGGCTGAGCAGTACCTATGGGAGCTGAAAACCTCAGATGCAGCCAGAGTGCGGACCAGGTAAAGTATGCTCAGGACGGCGGCGGGTTAAGGGGGCTGGTCAGATAACAATCCTGCTGCGAGTATGTAATCTCATTTAAAATGACAGTTTAGGATCCGCAATGGATTTCGCTGCGAACTCAAGATCCGTCCTGTGTGAATCTTACCTTATTCTGTTTGTCTGTCTTGGCTTGTTCTGTGTTTCATTTACCCAGCATAGGGACCATCGTCCAGTTGTTGCCGATTGCCCAGGCTCAGGCTGGCAGGTAGGCAGGGACAATCTTGAAGGGCCTAGTGCTAGGGCTCACACTGTTCCTGTATTCCATCCAGGTCCCAGGTTCCCTTACACTTGCCCAGTGAACTCTTTAGGGTTGCTTAGCAAACAGCACATCAGTTTTTCTAACTACAAGAACAGTGTACCAATACAGTGGAGCAATAGCTAGAAGTTTGGGAATGTGCTTTCATGTCACATAGTGAGATGGGAGCGATTTATAGGGTTAAACCTGGTGACAGATTCCCTTTAAGAGCCTATTTCATAGACGACACTTAGTATGAACTGTGTAATAAAAGGTATACATTTATGGTCCAGTGACCATGTAAAGGGATGGTTTGGTCTGAAGAGCAGTGAGGTGAGAATTAATGACCTCTGAAATTGTGTTGCTTGTGGTTCCTACAGGAGCGTGCTCACTTTCCTGCTGAGAAGTTGCCTTGCCTTGACAACGCTGTGTCTAGGCTCTCTGTACAGCACATCTACCTGAATCACACAAATCTGGATTTACATTTGTAATGAAGGGCAGTAAGAAGAAAGATCTGCAGGTTAAGAGTTTAGGCTTTAGGGCATAAACCTCATCCATGAATGTAAGCACTGGTAGATTGCGCTTGAATGAGCCAGTCATACTGCACTGAAAACACACAGTATGGGGTAATCTGCTTCCCACTTTGCTTAGATGTCCTGCAGCTGGGCTACTAGGTAAAATGCAGTGGTTATATTTGCCTGTCAAGGCACATCACATAGATGTTAATCTTTTCTGCTTGTTTTAACTGTGTGTGAGCTAACAAAATAATTTTTATTAAGGAACGCTTCCTAAAAAAATATGTATTGCACATGCAGAATAGAGACTTTGGCTGTATAACTATATTTAAGATAATATGAACCTTTTGCGTTGTTTATCCATGTTTAGCTTTGTATTCATACACATGTGAGCGCTGAGTTTTGTCCATAAAATTTTCATTACTTTCTTGATTGTTCTGTGAGCTGTATGTAGATTAGCGCCTCTCCCTACTTCTTCTAGTGATCAGTGGGGGTCACAGCACTCAGACCTTGACTGACCAAAAATTTTTTTAATGACAGTGACACTTTTCAAAATACATATTATTCATTTGTTTAAGGGCTCGTTCACACTGAGTAAAACGGAAATTACGAGAAGAACCCCCGCCACGGACTCTTTCTTTTCTCTTCTCCTAGGCACCTGTCGAAAAAGCTTCTTTCTCCAGGTTAAGTGGTGATGAAGGTTTTTTTTTATAGTATTACCACTAGATGTCAGTATCTTTTATATGTATTAATATGTATTGCACAGCTGAGGAGGTTCATGGGTTAAAGTTTTATGTGTACCATGAGCTCTTATTGACCAATAGGAGGTACTCTCTACTACTTCCACTCCTTCCCACCACTAACAGGGTAGATTACTTATCCCCTGTAGGAAGTTAGTTACTTAGTGGAGGAAGTTTAGGGAGTCTTATCCAGATTCTTGTGGGAGAAGAGGGCACAGAGAAGGCATCCCTGCTTATGCCAGGACCCTTGTCTGGGACCAAAGTGCAGAGTAGTCTAGTCTAAGACATGAGTGTGTACAGATGCAGATAGAGACAACCAGTTCTTCCTGTATTCCTACTATATCTACTATGCAGTGCTAAACACTAAGTAGGGAGAAGAGTAGGAACATCCTAACCCACGCCGTGAACCAGTCTGAAAGGTGTAGGGCAGTATTCTGAGAACCAGAGCAACTAGCCTGGATAGGACAAAACTACCAAGGAAGGTCTACACAGCCTATTTCGCAGTGCAGTTAACTGGGACACCCCCGGAAACTTAGCTTCACCCAGATAACCACAACTGGGGCTTGTATCACCCTATTAGGATGGGTCAATCGACACTGTAGGGCATAAGGTGGTCAGGTACAAATAAACATCTCACTACAGTATATTTCTTCAAAGTTCTGGCAGAGTACATTGCTACATTGGGTTGGGACTCCCTCAACAAACTCTTCTCCACTCTACTCTCAACTTTACAACTACCTCTCCTCTCTTCTGCTTCTTCAAGCATCTCCTCAAGCACAACTGAGTTAAGCACTAAAGTTTGTGTAAAGATTTATCTTTTGTACTATTGAAAGACTGCACAGGAAAGCTATTCTATTTTTTATATCACTGGGACCCTGTCATCCTTTATACACACCAGCATCCATACACACTAACCGCACACCTTGGTTTATTTTTCCCCTTTCTGTGGGTGGTGGTGCCGATAGCCTGGGTGGGTCAATTGCCACTCAGGACTACCGTGATAAGAGACCAGAGTAACAGTAAACAATATTTTTATGAAGCCAAATAAGAGTCCCTTATAGGGAAATCTTGATAATATCTCAGCATTATGATAACTTTAGATATATACAGCATATAGATATGCAATCTCTTGTTATCTTGTGCGGTACATTGATTGCATTTATGGTAGTCCTGAATAATAGACTTTTTTCCCCAATAATAACAGAAATAATATATTAATATATAGTAGTTTAAAAATGTAAACAATGATGATGTAGGGACACGTATGAAATTATTGTTTTTCACTTGCATTATAGCTGCCATTTTATAAGCACTATGGCATTACATTGGTTTTTAGATGCTTCTATAAAAGGGTTTCAAAGTGGAGTCTGTTATTGTGTTATTGTGTCGAGCAGCCTCCCCTCCTGGCTACTGTAAGAATATATGTAAAGTGCTGTGATGCAGCGCTTAATCAGAACAGGGGATCAGGAATGACAGGGCTTCGACAGCCCTGCAGTTCCCAATATGAGCGTTGTTGGCAGCAGAAGGGCCTGTGTCATATCTTACTGCTGCCACTGAAGTGATAAACAATTAAGTATACATTTATTCTAGTGAAGTTATATTTAAAAGGTATTTAATTTTATTAAAGCAATGTATTAGTAAAAGAAATCTGTGGAGAACTCCGTCTAAACTCTTTTTCACATAGATAGTGTGGCACTCCACATAGTGCAAAAAGTGGTACTTTATTCAATCACAAACTTCAGAAAGGACCATGTGGGCAGACGCTGAAAGGCTCCCAGGTTCCAGCTGTTTTACATGACTAAGTGAGCTTCCTCATCCACTGTCATCTACCATCAAAATATGTCTGGTTTTAAGATTTAGATTTAGCGACTTCTGGTCTGTTTAAGTGCACTGTGAGAGGTTGGGTCAAGTGATTGCACAGCGGGACCAGAATGGCCTCTGAACTGTAAGATATAGCCATGGTGGAAGGCAAAGATTATCCCTGGTGAGTAAGCTGCCACCTTACTCCAGGGCAGAGAGAGTGCTTCTTTAACTTTTTCCTTCTTCCTGGTCACACATTCACTAAGTGTAGTGTCTGTATGGGACCTAATCTACAGAGTTAAAGTTTATGTCTCAGCTAGAGATTTCTTTACTGATTAGAACCAAATCCTTGAATAATTTTATTTTCTGATTGTAAATTCTTTAATTGTAATTTAATTTTTTGTACTCTATTATGGTAGCAGACATATTATCTGGGCTTTCTGTTCAGGATTTACTGTTATATCTTCCCGAACACCTACAGACATAGTAATGCTCTGTGATCTTTGCAGAGGTAATTTTGCAGGGATAGGGTGAGCTCTGACCACGGCCAATTGTGAAAGGCTTAAAGGGGTTATCCAGCACTAAAAAAACATGGCCACTTTCCCCCTACTGTTGTCTCTAGTTTGGGTGGGGTTTTGAAACTCAGTTCCATTGAAGTAAATGGAGCTCAATTGCAAACCACACCTGAACTGGAGACAACAGTAGGGGGGAAAGTGGCCATGTTTTTGTAGTGCTGGATAACCCCTTTAATCCTGTCTTAACACTAAGAGTAAGTGTATTATTAGGCTTAGTGGCCAGAATGAAACTAAAAACGAACATTATCAAAATTTCTCTGACCACTGCCAATTGTGAAAGGACTGACCCTGTCTTAACAGGAAGAGTCAGAATATAATTAGGCTTAGTGGCCAGAATGAAATTAGAAACAAACATTTCTCTAAAAACATATGTTCAACATAAAAAAAATTGGTTTAACCATGTCATTTTCTGATGACACATTCCCTTTAAGAAACTCTTACCTTGTGATAAAGATTTCTTTAACTTGCAAAAAAGTACTCAGGCATCTTCTGACAGACATAATCAATTAATAACTAAAGAAGCACATAGGCCCACAGGGAGTCAGTCTCAGGAGCCCATCCTCAAGAGTGTCTGGCAACAGAGCTAATTCAAGTCAACACAGCCATGTAAACAGGAGAAGTCAGCACTTGCAGCACATCAATAGAATGTAATGCCAAGATTTATTCAAGCAACATTTAATTTAACTAGAACATAATGGAAAATTCAATGCTCGACCCAATCATTTCACGGAACCCTGGCAGCGCTTGTACTGAACAACTTATCACTTAATGATGGTGATATATTTCTCTCCATGTCGGCATGTTGTGCTGCAGGACATCAACAGGAAGCATGTATAATTAGTTTGTGTTAAATGTAACATTTATTGGCTTGTCAAATAAAATAGCTTTATATAGTACATTCACAAAGGATTCCATTTCATTTTATTACAGCATTTTTCAAAGATAAATAATCATTTTCTTTGGGTTGATAAACAATGCCATAATTGAAAAGTGCAATCAGGTTTGTAAAAATGTATATATATTAAAATATAAAACAGAAATTTTTTTATAAGTATTTACACACTGAGTACTGAAATCTGAGTCCATTTGCATTTCTATTGCTATTTCTATTGATCATTGTGCAGATGTTTCTATCTGGATAGGTACAAGGTACATCGCTTTGTGTCTTTTACATGAACAGACCATCCACCAGTGTGATGAAACCCCCTCCCCTTTGTGACACAGTTCCATTAGAATAAAAGGAGCCGCATCACACAGGGGAGGGAATATTGTCACTCTAGGGGCCGATGGGCCCATCCCCAGTGCTTCATGCCAGTAGGATTTGCTTTATAGGTTAACATGAGTGGGCAGTGTGTTTAGTAACCTCTTTTCACAGTACGCAAGGTGTACTTGCTTGTCTATTGTTTAGTTTTCCATGATGTAGCCCTAAGTACTTTTGACCCCCCCCCCCCAAAAAAAAATAAAAAAATAAATAACATTTATGACTCCATCTACTTAATACAAGCTTACATAATTGGTTTCTGTAAAAATGTCTTTATTTGCCTAGATGGTGGTTCCATTTTGATGGAAAGGGCCCTATAAACGAGACATTTTGTGCATCTGGGTGGTTACTGCCAGGAAGTGTGAACGTACAATGTTCATAGGAATTGATCAGTAGGACTACTTCTTCCATTAGCTTTTTTACTAAACCACTCTGCACCCTCATGTATTTACCAGTGAGTAGGGGTTAAAGAGGCAGCAGCAAAGAACACATTATGTCAAGAATGAATATTGACAGGAAAGGTCATGGTGGAAGATTAGACATTTAATCAACTTGACTGCATCCCACATTGAAGGCTTCATAAGGACTGTGCTGGTCTTAAATGATGAGTTTCTAGAGCTATTCTTGTGCTCGGAATAATTTGTTCAGGAGAGGAATGTGTTGCAACCTGATGAATTTAAATGATATGTGCCGTGTCCCACTATATGGTTTACTATCTGTTGTTGCAGATGTAACTATCACTTTATTAATGTTGCACTGTATTATTATTGTTGTTATTATTATTATACTGTTTTTTTCTTTGCAATTTCAATGCAAAAGCAATGCAGCCACTTAGCTTTAGCTGTCAAAAAGTTACAAATTTGTCCTCATGCGCAACAATTTGTAACTTTTTACAACGATACTATGCTCACTAAGTGGTATAAGTTGTAGCCGAAATCTACACCAACTCCAGTTTAATAGAAAAATAAAAAATGATCAAGAGTGGTGCTGCTATAGTAAAAACATATTTATTCAAGCATAGCAAGCAACATGTTTCAAAACTGTAAGGGCTTCGTAAGGCCAATAATCATTTTGTGTAATAGGACCTAAGACTAATTTTTTCTTATACATTTGAAATGACCACAAGGGATGTTTTTCACCCAATTCTGATAATGGCCACTGTCATATTGTAAGTAGTTATTCACATTCATTTACTTAAAAAAAAAGTGATGAACCAGTAATGGTTATGCATAATATGCAAATCCGAAAATTCCATTAAGGTGCAACTTGAAAAAACGGTAAATTGTAAAAAAGGGATCCAGTCTCAGAATTTAGGTATTTAGATACACATTTAAGTCCCAGTTCATGAGAGAGATGTATGTACAGGGAACAGACATCACATGTAAAAAAAATACATTGGGGACATTTATTAAGTCTGGCGTTTAAAAATAAAATTCTGTTGGTCAGGAGTGGAGGGTTCTAGTCAGTTTTAAGAGATTTTAGTGAGTTAGGAGTGTAGACTGAGGATTTTAAAAAGCCTTGGGTTACATAGGCAAAAAACCAGGTGAAGACAGATACAGTAAATAACCAGGGCCCTACCAGTCCTATTGTTAGGAACCGGACAGCAGGACAAGACAAGACAGTGAGCCCTAAGCTCAGCCCCGCCCACTGTCCTCTACCTACTTGCCACAATCCGCCCTAAAATGGCGGCGAGCAACTGGGCGGCAGTCCCTGCACTGGCTAGGTGGGACACAAAGACAAGACAGACAGACAAAACACAATGAAGAATGGTCAGCAATCCGGGTCACAACAGTCTGGCAGCAAAGGTACAAAATCAGGATCCAAAAGAGTAGTCGAATAACAGGCAATATGATCAGGGGCAGGCAGCAAGCAAGGGTAGTCAGAATACAAAGCAAGGGACAGAAAACCAGAGGTAACGCAGATAGATGCAGGCAGAGCTGGAATGCAGGACAGGGAAGCTATACTGAATAACCAGCAATGATCTGGGATACTGAGAACTTATAGTGAACCAGAGCCCGGTCCAGAATCCCATTGGAGCAGCCTCCTGACTGCAGAGCATATACAGCTGATAACAAGGAAACTGACTGGCTATAAGATCCCTCAATCACAGAAACCAGAGCAAGAAAGCTTAACTCTGAACCTGCCAGAGAGCTACACAGGTGGACACGGGTGTGGTGGAACCCTGCTAATCACCACCCAGCAAGGGCTGGAATAAAACAGTGTTCAGACCAGGTTCAGACATAAATGAAATACAAACATAAAAGTGCAGAATCATGGCCAAAAGCGCAGTCTCGGTCGTATCTTACGAACTGAGGACTGCGCCAAGGTTCCAACAGGAACATTCATGACACCTATCTAAAGAGTTTCTAACTTCAAAACATGGTCTAGACAGAATGGGGCAATGATGAGTATAAAAGTAAAAGAAAACAATGTACAACGCAGTATCACTAGCCGGCAGGTACGTGCCACAAGCTGCACAGGAGCTTTATACAGTGATACAGGGAACCAAATCAGACCAATTGGGCTGATTGGTTCCCTTTAAGGTTTATTCTTTAAGTGATCAAGTATTGATTTTTAGGGTAGCTACTTTCAATAGGTGGCGTTAAATAGTGAGTCCTTCTTCTGGAGGTTTTTTTCAAGTTTTCATTCAATTTGACCAATTCTTGTGTTCGAGTGAGTGCTATCTATGCATCCTAATGTGGCCAGCTCACCAGCAGGAACTGATAAATAGCTGTTAATGGCTTAAAGTGACACTGTTACCCCCTATTTGCCTTTTGACTGCTCTCCACAGGTGTAAAGGGTAAATGATACAGCTTTCATTACTTATTTTATATTATACCTCATGGTGATTGTTCTGGTAAAAAATCCACCTGTGGATTGGTATATGTGGGCGGGGCTTTGTGGCCTATGTGCCACATCACTCTGCCCTAGCGCCACGTAGCCCCACCCCATCCGTGACATCATCACCACATAGGCCCCGCCCCTCAGCAGCCATTGGAAGGGCCAGCCTAAAGCTCTAGGCCCCACCCTCCTAGATTGTCCCACACCAATGGCCGCTGAGGGGGAGGGGCCTATGCGGTGATGACGTCACGGATGGTCGGTGATTGGTGGCGCTAGGGACCGGAGCGATGTGGCACACAGGCCGCGAGGCCTTGCCCACATATACCAATCCACAGGTGATAAAAACGACTTTTTACCAGAACAAGCACCATGAGGTGTGATATAAAATAAGTAATGAAAGCTGTAACATTTACCCTTTACACCTGTGGAGAGCAGTCAAAATGCAAATAGGGGGTGACAGTGTCACTTTAAGTAAGAGAAACACGGCTAAATAGTTTCCTTACCAGTAAAAAGCATGCTGGGATGTCTAGTGCCAATTACTCTAGTGGCAAAGGGTAACATTCACTCTAAAAAGTCTATAAAAATTACACTCTAATTCCATTTTCTCATTGCTGTGTCATTTGTGTATGCAGCCTAATGTTTTTATGATAATTTGCAGAAGATGATTTATGTTCTGATGAATTTTATATGATTGGCCATGATAAATGAATCAGGGATGGTTATTGTTTAGACACCCATTTGCAAAAATATGTAACAAAAAAAATGATTTGCTTTACTTTCAGGCTCAATAAATTTTTAGTAACGAGTGAGCTCATTCTCTCATTAACTAGATTAATGTCTGGAACAATTACGGTCGCGTGTGTCCCAACAATAAATAAAAAGCCACATCATGTAAAGTACAGGAAGTCAACTTACTCTTGCATGCATATGTCTAGTAAAATATACAGGAATCTCACTACACAGGTATTGTAGTTTTGTTATTTGCGATGGTGATCCTGCTGTCAGGCCCTGGTGTATTGGGACTGGGGCTTTTTTTTAACCCATATGCCTTTTTATGCCAGTGTGGTCAGAATAAGGTGGAGTGGAATTACACTTCGCAGTCCAATTATGTATACAATGTGGATAGTTCTTTTACCCCATTTGCAGCCCGATGACATAAACAGCCTCTCTACAGCTGTGCTGGAGGTATGGCTGTATAGATTACCTGTCAGCGTTATGCTGACAGACATAATATACTGCACCACAGTAACAGAGAAGTGTACTGTAGCAGCGATCGGGAGATTGCTGGTGAAGGTACACTAGTGGAACTAGTAAAAAGATTTTTAAAAAGTCTTAAATAAAGTATAATAACAAGCTTCCTAGGTACTGTAAGCAAAAAACCTTCTCAGGAATTTGCTGTGAACATGATGAAATTAGCTAAAAATAAATCAGCATAACATACAATAAATACAAAATACATTTTCATTCTATAGTAAAATAAATAGTCTGCTTTTAGTTTTTGTTTTGCAACATATTGTACAGTTTGGTGCGATTCTGCGCTACCTTTTCTGGCAGTTCTGTTAAGACACTACATTATTTTTAATCTGTTTGCTTGTTTAGATTGAACAACACTACTGTAAAGGGTAATTATAGGAATTTCTGCAAGACATCCCAACACAAGTCAGCATTGATTGTTCACTAATGTGTATTAGATTGCAGCTAAATGCCGCCTCTGGCACTTTGCTCATAAACAACCAATGCTTACTTTAAAGACTCTAAATCCATTTTCTATCGATTTTGTTTGCTAATAACACAACCTTTTTTTCTAATTTACTGCCAGGGGCATCTAGAAAAAAATGCTTTCTTCTTACTATGAAAACAAGACCCCATATACATTTACCTGTTGAAGAGGATGTAGAGTTTCATTAATAATGGCACATTGCAGGGGGAACTTCGATATCCCCCCCCCCAGCTCCTCTACTTTGAAAAGAGCCATGGGTATGGCATGTGAGACGAGTGCTGTGTTCTGCTCTTTCCTGTGGCTGCACTCATTCTCTAAGGAGCTGCCAGAGAGAGACGACTACAGCACTTTTTCTCACGACACCATAGGAATGAATAGATCCGCGGGTCACTTGCCATACCCATGGCTCTATTGAAAACAAAGGAGACAGAGACCAAAATGGATATTGGCAGGGGGTAGGGGGTCGGCCCTCGGCACCAGGGCACAAGTTTGTTTAAGGTAGACAACCTCTTTAAAAGGGGAATTATATAATAGAGTAACTTGATTTACCTGTACTGTACATACATAACATCATTAAAAAGAAGTGTATTCATTTTCTAATCATATATTAGTTTTATTGTTTTGGCTTAAAGGGGTTGTGCCATGAAGCAAAGAAGGTATACTCAGATGTGTACCACATACGTATATGTAAAGGAGGACAAATGTGCTGTATTTAGTAAAGTAACTTACATCGTTGTACTTTTTTTCTGCACCCTGCTGCCATGCAAAAGTGCACACACTTTCAAACAATCACTCTTGCTTGCAGGCTCAGTGGAGATCAACTGCTAGTACTCCAGGAGATTGCAGTTAAGATGAGCATGCCTGATCCATGCAGGGCATCAGGGTATCAAGCCAATGCAGGCACATAGGGTATTAGTAAGAATACTAATCCCCTTGATGTGCAGCAGACTGCCACTGGGACGTGCAGATGCACCCATAGGTCTAATAGAATGACAGGTCTCATGATGCAGCCAAGGATCGAAGATGTTACACTTACCTGTAGGGATTCTGTATGTTGAGGGTGGGGGGTGCACTGCAGATTGTGACACATTCAGCTCTGCTACATTTGAGGATGCCTGACTGTGGATACATACTAAAAGGGGTGGTTCCTACACACAGTGGAATACACACTGGGGTGATGTCATGCACATCAGTGATAAAAACAGACATTGGTGCAATCTGTTCTGTAAACATTTTCCTGGGTTTTGTCTACTTTTTGTGGGACTTCTTGCAGACGCCATGTCCCATCGGTCTGCCTGTATTTGAGAAAGACACCCATATAGGACCTTTTATGTAAGGATTATTTATTAGGCCTCACCAGCAATGCTACCAGCAAATTTAATCTTCAGGAAACATGGGCTTAAACAGTTTTTGGGCAAATATATGATATCAGCCTCTCAATTTCTTCTTTGGTATTCTTATTGCTGTGCAAGATTTTATTTTCTTGATCTCTTTTCCTCTTTATACCCAACAATGTGTATTCTGTGGATTCCAAACTGTTGATAAAACAGCAGATACTACCAGTAGTTTCTTACCTTGCTTTCTAAATAGGACTAATGCATAATATGGACCAGACATAGTATTACCCAGACTTGGAAGACGGAGAGTTAAATTAGAGTAAGGTGTAAAGCATGTTACATTTCGAGTAAGTGATGTTGTCTTTCAGTAATTGTTGAATCATCGGTTAATGGATTGAACTCACAATAAATCAATATCCATGTGTTTGTGCAGTTACTTGGGGTGTAAAATGCATTGAGTATAATTCATTCAATGCCCATGGGACAACTATATGCTGTTTATTATGAGAAATACCTGTAAAACCATTAAGGATAAAGATATTTATTTAAATAAAATGCACAAGACTGAATTTAGTAAACGTATTACTATTTTAAAGCACCATTTATTCCAGAGCACTCTACATATGCTGGGGGTTAAGCTTCATAACATAGAACAAAAGCAAATACAATAAACATGAATGAAATAAAAGACAGATGGTACAGAGGGAGCTCAACTATCTAAAGTATTCATTTTTCTTACTTGGTTAGTCTTACTTAAATCCAGCCAGACTAGATGAGTATTATGGCAGTGCCCCACCAGTAGTGGGCTATACCCCCTTAGTTGATAACAGCATTTCTTAAAGGGAACCAATCACTAAGATTTTAGTGTTGTCAGGTAAAATAATGATGTTCTGAAGCATGCTGCAGCATTTCCTGCCATATAAGCTGATCGGTTTACGTTGTCTCAGTCATGCAGAAAACATAGTTTTATTCTTCCCCATGCTGTATACAGTGCTAACTAACTTGTCTTGTAGGCGGCATCTCTCCCTCAACTAGTCACGGCTCCCAGGTTGTTGTCACTCCTCTCCTCGCTGCAATCCCGTCTCCGGATGAAAAAATGGATGCATTTGTGTGCATCCGTTTTAATCTGTTTTTCCATTGCCTTCCATTGTAAAAAAAAATGGATCAAAACGGATCCGTTTTTTTTGACGGACACTACTTTTGTGTCCGTCAAAAAAAACGGATCCGTTTTGATCCTTTTTTTTTTTTACAATGGAATTCAATGGAAAAACAGAACCAAACGGATGCACACAAATGCATCGTTTTTTTTCATCCGTTTTTTGCAAAAAATGGATGAAAAAAATGGATTGCAAAAACGCAGTGTGAACCTAACCTAATCAGCTTATATGGTAAGGAACGCTTCAGCATGCTTTATAATGTCATCCAATCCAACAGACTTATGAAAGCACTTAGACACTTTATCCACATCCTCAAGTTATTCCTACATCATTTATATATGTTTTTCACCCTGTTGCCTATACATCTATCTGAGGTAGGATTCACATTGTTGGGGCAGTAGCTCAGTATATACACTGGAACATTTTCTTAAATGTACAGTATGTACCTATAAGCTATTATTAGCCGAACTTGCCAAAACTCATCCATTTAGCAAACATTTGGCCAGTATACAATAGTATACTTTTACCTCAACTGTATTGAAACGTGCAGTCAACAAAAGAAGAACATATGCTATCAGTGGCAAGTGTCTGCGGCATATGTTCTCCATCTTGTAAATGGACAGTACTGCTGTCTATGTACAAGATGGACACCATTACTTAAGAAGGATATTGATAAAATAGAATGGGTCCAAAGATGGGCTACAAAAATGGTGGAGGGTGTCAGACATAAACCATATCAGGAAAGATTTAAAGGGAACCTGTCACCGCGGACATGGACACAGAACCCGCCCGTTGCAGCCCCTGGACACTTACCCTTTCCGGCGAGTCCCCCTCCTGAAGCTGGTCCCAGGACGAAGATATCAGCGCCCGAAGCCGTGTTTCAAATAACTGTCATTATTATTTTATAATGATGGCCACAAATAATGATCCTGAAAGTCCCATTGTGTGAACATAGCCTTAAAGAAATTTACTAAGTGAAGTACTTCAAAAAGGAATGAAAAACTGCATGTGTAAACAGGTAAAAAAATTTTTTTTTTTAAAGCAGGTCATAAATAATATGCATGTTCATTATTTGGATGATACATCCATTATTTAATACGGTGAGCACTGACAGTCAATTTCTTTGGAGCCCATTATTGCATTGAAAATACAGCCCTATTTTTCTTCAAAATGACAGCTGTACAATCCTTATTATTAAAGTTTTTGTTATTTAACAAGTATATTATATGCACAGACAGCAAGCGGGGAGCAACGGGAGGGATCTCCCGAACGATCCTTAGATCATTGGGTGGCCCATTGAACTTGGTGGTCTCCTATAACATAGTGTGGTGCACTGCAGACCATCGCTGATCTCTTAACTTGTTAAAAGACCATGATCAGCCGACATGTGCATATCGGCTGATCGTTGCGTTTCAACATGTGCTTTCATGGGAAGGGGGAGAGGAGAGTAAGAAGGGGGAGAAGGGGAAAAGCCGATAGAGAAAAAAAGGGAGGGAAAGACTAAAAGGAGAAGGAGAGGTGTGTTGATTACCATCTTAGCTAATTGTAGTGATGAGATTTATAGAAGTGGTCTCATCTGTTCAAGGTTGTAACCTTGTAGCCTTATAGGTGGACCATGGAGGCCAGTTCCTTGAGAATCTACTGTAGGACTTCGCGACCCAACTTATAAGTTCCTCCACAGTGTATATTTTGACTTTCTTGAGTCATTGCTGAGTTGTGGGGAGTGAGGATTGCGTCCAAAGTCATGGAATTACTGTTTTGCCTTCCATTATTAGGTTAGTCAGGGAAACCAGAGAAGTACAAACTGGGGAGTACGTTTAATTTGTGTCTGAAGTATTTGTGAGGTAATACGTACATCACCTGACCAAAATGGCTGAAGGAAAAGGCATTTCCCAAAAATGTGTAATAGTGTAACTGTTTGGCTACCACATCTCCAACAAAACTCACGGTTTGACAACCTCAACCTGTAAAGTTGGTGAGGTGTTGTATACCATCTTGTAAGGGTTCTGCAGAGTTCTCCTGCACAGTCATGCAGTTTAAAGATCCATGTGGGGAGAAGCTACAGCTTTGCTCATTCTCCATGCCAGAAAAACAGGTTTTAAGGGACTGTAATTTAGAGGAGTGCAATTTAGACATGCTTTTCGTTGTTTTAGAGAAAAAAAAAGCATCTTCATCTTGGTAGGAGGCCACTTGTGTGGGTGGAGGATGTCCAAATGTTTTATAATCTTACAGAGGTCATTTGCTTGTAAGAAATTAAGTTGTGATCTTCGAGATGTAGGGACAGCATGTATCAAAGACTCCCCATTAAGATTTTTATTTGCGTAGAAATAGAGTGTCATAGAGTGTTAAAAGGTGCAGTAGGGTGTAGAAATCGTAGAAATCTCAGTGGCATAAAGGGGAAAGGGGGAGGAAAATTACAGCTGTATTTTAATTATTTTACTGTATATGAACACGACCTTAGTATTAAACAAAATTCTTCTGGTTTTAATGATGCTCTAGATTTATACTGCACTTCCATTATTTAATCCTGTAACTGTGTAAATCCTTATTAGATAAATCATATATTATGCATTCATAAGAACAATGTGCATTATATTATGGATAAAACTAGATTTTTTTAAGGTGGACATTTCCTTACATCGACTCCCTTTCCTGGCTGCTGGATTATCCACTAACATGATTGATTTGTCCTTATTCTTTAAGACTTCTCTATCATTCATCTTTAAAATATAGCGACCTATATAAAGATCAGCATGTCCAGGTCCTGGAATATGATTGCACTGGAGTCATTAACATGAGTTCATCCAATGGGCGAGAAAAAAGAGTGAGGTAATATGAAGGTCACAGGGAGAAATAAGGGTCTTTTATATCTGAGTCACTCTCATGTGCTTTATGCTTAGCTGCCTACATCACTAATATAAAACACCATGTTTAGTCTGCAGTTCAGATATATGCTTCTGACATGTCATAGCAACGTGTCAGAGGTTTGTATCAGTCTGGGTCTGGGTGCCGAGACCCCTGACAATCGTCATACTGAAGGGGCAGATGCGTGCAGCAGCGCATTCTCTGCCTCTTCATCTCTGCTCTCACTGCTAATGTAGTGGTGGATGGAATTATAATGGAGCCCTATGGAGCTTCCATTAGTTGCTGTACCTGCATCTGGACCCCGACCAATACAAACCTCTTACATGTCACTATGTCAGAAGTTTGTTAAATGATAGGTACCTTCAGGTTCCTTCAGGTTTATCCATTTGTTGTAACATTTATAATTTCAACCCTCTCTGCTGCAATCAACATTTGTGTCAGGAACTGTAGGGCTGTTTATGCCCTACACTTTTAGATCCCGTACTCTGATCAAGTGCTGTGGCCCAAAGCTATACAGAGCCGGGTCCTGTTGCCCTGACATGATCGCAGGATGCAGGAGCCTGATGATTGCTATCACTACCCACTCTGTTAGTAGTTTCATCTAAGGGCCCTATTCCACTGGACGATTATTGTTCACATAATCGTTACCGATAAAAGATCCAAACGACCGCCATTGCGAAAGACCTGAAATCGTTCACCCATTTACATGGCACGATAATCGTTACTTATGATCGCTCTTGCGGTCGTCTTGTTGTCGCTATTGTGTTTGTCACTACTGCGAACGACAGAATGACGTCTTATTCAATGCAAACGATTTGCGAACGAGCAACGATAAAAATAGGTGCCAGTCTTATTAAAAAGATTAACGTTCGGTCATTAATCGTTAACTGCTATTCAACCGAATGATTATCGCTTAGATTTGAATGATTTAACGATAATCTGAACGATAATCATCCAGTGGAATAGAGCCCTAAAACCAGTGCTTATCTGGTGCTAGAAGCTTTTTAGTTCTTAACATTAACGTTGTGTCATTGTTCACAGTGCTGAATGGGTTTGGCGTACCACCTCCTCTGTAAGCAAGCCCCGTTGAGCACATGAACAGTGGCGTTTGGTTGCAGAAGTAAGGAAGTACAGTTCTCAGAGTAAAATGAGGTTGACAGGTCAACTCAATGTGAGTGTAATAAGATCTCAGAGAAGAACTGGATTTTCATAACATACTATATTTGCTTTTTCAAGCAAGTCTGTTGATGTATAATTTTATTGGCTAAAAACCCCATTTAATCTGAACTACAGTTGTTTCTTATTTATTTGTGCTCCAAGCCAGAAACTTCTAACCCTGCCAGTGCAGTAACAATGAAAAGCCATGTAAAGAAGCCTATTTTTCCCCCGAAATAAGGGAACTATGAGAGAGGGCTTGCCCTTCCTTTTATATTCTTCCTTTTGTTTGCCTGCCAGATGTGGGACATTCATTAGGGACTTTATTTTCTAAAAAAGAAAAGGCTTGAAAATAAATCTTTTATTTATTTTAACATCTGGTTTAACTTCTCCCAGAATAAAGCAATTATATTTTTATAACTATCAGATGTTTCCACTAAAGCGTTTTGCCTTGTGAAAACTTTGATATGAGCTGCACATAATATCCATAATTGTACAGTTTATTGGAGGTTTCCTTAAATATATACTACAGAACCACAGAAATAATTGACTGAATATATCACTATATCACTAGACAACATTACACCTTTTGTAGGGTATGGGCCTTGCACAAAGTTACTGATGACTACAAGTATGTAGATCCAGTATATATTCTGCAATGATGTGCCTTGTGAGCCCATCTCATAGCTTATAATACATCCATACAAGTCTGCAACCTCCCATCCTGCAAGGCAAATTAGCACTGCCTAAAGGACCCCAACCCTGAGTAATCTTAATCTTTAAAGGGGTTGTCCAGTGAAAATCTTTTTCTTTCAAATCAACTGTTGTCAGAAAGTTATATAGATTTGTAATTTACTTCTATTAAAAAATCTCAAGTCTTTCCATACATATTAGCTGCTGTATGTCCTGCAGGAAATGTTGTTTTATTTTCAGTCTGACACAGTGCTAACTGACATCGCTGTCCGAGACAGGAACTGTCCAGAACAGAAGTGATTTTCTTTGGGGATTCGTAGAAAACCGAGACAGAGTTCCTGTCTCGGCCAGAGATGTCAGCAGAGAGCACTGTGTCAGACTGTAAAGAAAACAACATTTCCTGCAGGACATACAGCAGCTTACAAGTATGGGAAGACTTGAGATTTTTTAATAGAAGTAAATTACAAATATATAAAACTTTCTGATATCAGTTTATTTGAAAGAAAAAGATTTTCGCTGGACAACCCCTTTAAGACTCTTCAACTTTAAAAAATATATATATATAAAATATATAGTATATAGCGTGTTAATATCTGGTTCATAGCACTATTCCAGCAAATGTGAGGTTAACAAACACTAATGGAGGTAGAAAAAACAAACAGGCTTTATGGTTTTGCTGAACCACTGATTCAACATTACAATATATAACATTGTCTACACTTGTTTGTCATGATATAAATAGTAGTCGAGGAGATTTCATCCATGAAAATACTTCTTTAAGTGATCGGAAATGAAGCATTTAAATGTAATCTGACTCTTGTGTGTTCATGGCTGTGATCTTCTGTATTGGTCCTAATGTCCAGAACCAGAGGGCTCGCTTGCTTTACGTAATGGAGTTTTTGGAATGAGTCCATTAGTGGCGTGTCACTAGGGGCCACAGAAGATGAGGAGTATTATGCATCCCGTTATTAGTCATCTCACACATAACAATGCCTCTAATCTGGAAACTAGCATATGTAATGTATTCCACAGTGCAGCAATTCCTTCTTTCAGATGGGAAAGGTCACACTGTTACAAGTGGCTATTTTACCACAATACATGTAACAAAAAGACTTTTATTTGGTCATTTGCCAAATGCTTTGTGCTAATAGAGTACATAGTATATATTATATTCATAATCCGAACAATGGCTAGGCTCTCACTATTGTTTCTTTGTGGAAAAAAATGATGCAATATCTAAATAAGCTGGTAAGTTTACATCGTTCTTATTCTTAGGAGCTAAAATTGCAATAGAAAAAACAACAGTCTCTTTGAACCTGGTTATGGGCCTATTACACCGGTCGTTTAGAGGAGCAAACGAGCGCTCTCAGCGCTCGTTTGCACCTCGTTCCCCGCTCGCTGCCGCCGCTATTCAACATGGCTGCAGCGAGCGGGTGAGTGCGGGAGGGGGCGGCGGGAGCTGCGGGGGGGCTGCCCGGGGGATCGCTGATCGTCCGGGCAGCCCATAGGATATAGCAGCGTCTGCTGCCGACGCTCCTATTCAACGGAGCGACGGCAGCAGATCGCTGCTATATCAGTCGCTTGTTTTTCAACATGTTGAAAAACAAGCGACTGCAACGATCAGCCCACATGAACGATGTCGGCTGATCGTTGCACTCTATTCCACGGGACGATTATCGTCCGTAGCGGCCGATATCGGCCGAATACGAACGATAATCGTTCCGTGGAATAGGGCCTTTATTCTGTGACTCCCGGTGTCTGATCGTCCCGCTCAGCCAATCAGTGCACAGAACAAGCCAGAGTGCGGGCTGGGTAATGTATGCACCAAGCCGCGGGGGTTATGAGGGCTGCTGCTTACATTCTCGCTGTGCGATGAAATCCTATTGAAACTGACAGGAGGGGAATCGCAGTGGATTTCGCTGTGAACTTGCAGCGGGAAATCCGCTGCGATTCCTTTTCATAGAAACTTCTGTCCAGAAGCATGAACGTAAAAGGGTGCATGGCAGTGAAGGATGCATGGAAGACCAGCTCCTACAGTCTCTACTGACTACCTATCCTGTAGGCCCGGACAACATATCCAGAGTGTCAGGCAAGCGATGCACAGATTGTGGGTGGCGTTCACCGGAAGAAGGGAGCTACATCACCGGTATCCATCATCACATGGCTGTGGGATGATGTGCTGTCACTGTGGGAATCTCTAAGCACTGACTTGACTACCAGCTCAGGCTGCATAACAAAGAGAAGCCCCAGACTGTCACTGTGAAGACCTGGACCCAGACTGAGTTCTTAGCAGCGGGTGAGTGACAGAACGCTCAAACACTGGCCACACAGCTCCATGTGGAGTATGTAAACAGAGGGGCCATGGCTGTGGTGGCCATCTCTGTTACAGTCACACTCTCTAGTCCTCCTCCCTGCTCAGCTATCAACCCATTCCTCATAAAAGAATTCATACAAAAGAGAACACCTACTTCATAACCCAGCTTTCCTACTACTTTCAGTACATAGCAGATGCCATATGGGGGCAGGGGGGATGCCATATACAGAGAGGCCTTAACTAAACTGTATATGGGGGGGCTGTACAGATTGGGTCTATTATAATTCATGAAGGGGACTATACTGTATAAGTCCCCTAGAGCAGTGTTTCTCAACCTTTTCAGGCCAAGTACCCCCATGCGACAAGATGCTCCAGCCGAGTACCCCCAACGATGCCATCCATTAATAACATTGCCCAGGGTAGATTTACATGTATGTTTCACAGCAAAATCCACTGCGATACTCTGT
Source organism: Dendropsophus ebraccatus (assembly GCF_027789765.1). Taxonomy (NCBI): domain Eukaryota; kingdom Metazoa; phylum Chordata; class Amphibia; order Anura; family Hylidae; genus Dendropsophus; species Dendropsophus ebraccatus. Next base: position 73,298,787 of record NC_091454.1, read on the forward strand.
ACTGTTATGGCCTATGGCTCTGCATTCTCACAGAGGATTTTCTATCTGCTGCGAGAATGTAGCCGCTGCCTATTTACCTAATTAGCTGCCGGCCCTTAACAGATTATACTTACCTCCCTGTACTCCCACCTGCTTCTCTGGCTCCCAGCTCACTGACAGCCCGCTCATCCAATCAGTGGCTACGGTGGGACTGTGCACTGATTGGCTGAGCAGGCTGTCAGTAAACCGGGTGCCAGAGAAGCAGGTGGGATATGTCCCCCTGGAGCCAGATACCTCCCCCCATGTAGTCAAGAGGCCTTCTTCTATGTAGCCAGATATCTCCCCCATGTAGTCAGATACCTCTGCCATGTGGTCAAGAGGCCTTCTTCTATGTAGCCAGATATCTCCCCTATGTAGCCAGATACCCCTTATATGTAGCAAGATATCTCCCCATGTAGCCGGATACCTCCTCATGTAGTCAGATACCTCCCCCCATGTAGCCAGATATCTCCCCTATGTAGCCAGATACCCCTTATATGCAGCAAGATATCTCCCCATGTAGCCAGATACCTCCCCCCATGTAGCCAGATATCTCCCCTATGTAGCCAGATACCCCTTATACGTAGACAGATACCTCCCACCATGTAGTCAGATACCTCCCCCATGTAGCCAAATACTTCCTCCCATGTAGTCAGATACCTCCCCATGTAGCCAGATACCTCCCCCATGTAGTCACATACCTCTCCCCATGTAGTCACATACCTCCCCCATGTAGTCAGATACCTCCCCCATGTAGTCAGATACCTCTCTCCCATGTAGCCAGATACCTCTCCCCCATGTAGCCAGATACCTCTCCCCCATGTAGCCAGATACCTCTCCCCCATGTAGCCAGATACCTCTCCCCCATGTAGCCAGATATCTCCCCCATGTAGTCAGATATCTCCCCCATGTAGTCAGATATCTCCCCCATGTAGTCAGATATCTCCCCCATGTAGTCAGATATCTCCCCCTATGTAGTCAGATACCTCCCCCATCTAGCCAGATACCTACCCCCTTGCAGCCAGACATCTCCCCATGTAGTTAATATACCTCCTTCTATAGCCAGATACCTCCCCATGTAGCCATATATCACTTTTCATTTTCCTCTCCATCTGGCCCAGACCACCATGATGATTTCTTGCAGCTACAATTTACCTCTTGCCAGAGAACCTGCCAAACATCTTAGGCATCACAGTTTTCCTTTAACTTCCCTCCCTTTTTCCTACCTATAGGCTCCCATACAGTAATAATTTCGCTGTTTGGTGTAATGCGCTGTAAAGTGAGTAGGTGTGTGGGTTGTCCCCGTATTTAGGATCCCTCATTTAAAAATAATATTTCCTTCTATGACCCCCCCATATAGTAATAATGCCTCCTGCCCTGTCCCCATAGTAACGCCCACCATTCTACTCCCTCCCCCTCCTGCCCCAACAAACAAAAAAAAAAATCATACTCACGTTATCCGCCCATGGAGGGGATCTTCCTCTATTCTCCAGCCTCTGAGCCACAAGGAGATTAAGGGGAGAGTAAGGTCTGAGGGGGAAAAGAAGGAAAGAGGAGGATAGAGGAGGTGAAGAGGGAGAGGAAGAGAGAGAAGGTGAAGGGGGAGAGGAAGAGAGAGGAGGTGAAGAAGGGAGAGGAAGAGAGAGGAGGTGAAGGGGGGAGAGGAAGACAGGGGAGAGAGGAGGTGATGGGGGAGAGGAAGACAGGGAAGAGAGTAGGTGAAGAAGGGAGAGGAAGACAGGGGAGAGAGGAGGAAAGGAGGAGAGTGGTGATGGGGGTGAGAGAAGGTGATGAGTGATGAGGGGTGAGAGGAGGTGGTGGGGGTAGGGAGGATGTGGAGGGGGTACAGAGGAGATGATGGGGGTAGGGAGGAGATGATGGTGGTAGAGAGGAGGAGTCAACTATTAGCACACACCTGTTAGCATCATGTGATGTTTTTCTCCTCCCTTTTGGGGGGCGTATCCCTTGTAACATACTGGTCATATCCTCTTATAAAAGCTTGTAATATTCAGTATAAATTTGCCATGATGAAGGGACCAGTGTCCTGAAACGCGTCGGAGTGTTTTCTATTGTTATGTTTGGATTTTAAGAGGATTTCTAATAAAGACTTTACATTTTACTTGGAGCTGTGGACTTCCACTTTTTACGTAGAGAGGTGATGATGGGGGTAGAGAGGTGATGATGGGGGTAGAGAGGAGGTGGAGGGGGGAGAGAGGAGGTGGAGGGGGAGAGGGGAGGTGGAGGGGGGAGAGAGGTGATGATGGGCGTAGAGAGGTGATGATGGGGGTAGAGAGGAGGTGGAGGGGGGAGAGAGGTGATGATGGGGGTAGAGAGGAGGTGGAGGGGGAACAGAGGTGATGATCGGGTTAGAGAGGAGGTGGAGGGGGTACAGAGCTGATGATGGGGGAAGAGAGGTGATGATGGGGGTAGAGAGGAAGTGGAGGGGGGAGAGAGGTGATGATGGGGGTGGAGAGGTGATGATGGGGGTACAGAGGAGGTGGAGGGGGGAGAGAGGTGATGATGGGGGTACAGAGGTGATGATGGGGGTAGAGAGGAGGTGGAGGGGGAGAGAGAGGAGGTGGAGGGGGGAGAGAGGTGATGATGGGCGTAGAGAGGTGATGATGGGGGTAGAGAGGAGGTGGAGGGGGGAGAGAGGTGATGATGGGGGTACAGAGGAGGGGGGAGAGAGGTGATGGGGGTACAGAGGTGATGATGGGCGTAGAGAGGTGATGATGGGGGTAGAGAGGAGGTGGAGGGGGGAGAGAGCTGATGATGGGGGTACAGAGGTGATGATGGGTGTAGAGAGGTGATGATGGGGGTGGAGAGGAGGTGGAGGGGGGAGAGAGCTGATGATGGGGGTACAGAGGTGATGATGGGGGTAGAGAGGAGGTGGAGGGGGGAGAGAGCTGATGATGGGGGTACAGAGGTGATGATGGGCGTAGAGAGGTGATGATGGGGGTAGAGAGGAGGTGGAGGGGGGAGAGAGGTGATGATCGGGGTACAGAGGAGGTGGAGGGGGAGAGAGGTGATGATGGGGGTACAGAGGAGGTGGAGGGGGGAGAGAGGTGATGATGGGGGTACAGAGGAGGTGGAGGGGGGAGAGAGGTGATGATGGTGTTACAGAGGAGGTGGAGGGGGGGGGAGAGGTGATGATGGGGGTAGAGAGGAGGTGGAGGGGGGAGAGAGGTGATGATGGGGGTAGAGAGGAGGTGGAGGGGGGAGAGAGGTGATGATGGGGGTAGAGAGGAGGTGGAGGGGGGAGAGAGGTGATGATGGGGTAGAGAGGAGGTGGAGGGGGGAGAGAGGTGATGATGGGGGTACAGAGGTGATGATGGGGGTAGAGAGGAGGTGGAGGGGGTACAGAGCTGATGATGGGGGAAGAGAGGTGATGATGGGGGTAGAGAGGAAGTGGAGGGGGGAGAGAGGTGATGATGGGGGTGGAGAGGTGATGATGGGGGTACAGAGGAGGTGGAGGGGGGAGAGAGGTGATGATGGGGGTACAGAGGTGATGATGGGGGTAGAGAGGAGGTGGAGGGGGAGAGAGAGGAGGTGGAGGGGGGAGAGAGGTGATGATGGGGGTACAGAGGTGATGATGGGGGTAGAGAGGAGGTGGAGGGGGGAGAGAGGTGATGATGGGGGTACAGAGGAGGGGGGAGAGAGGTGATGGGGGTACAGAGGTGATGATGGGCGTAGAGAGGTGATGTTGGGGGTAGAGAGGAGGTGGAGGGGGGAGAGAGCTGATGATGGGGGTACAGAGGTGATGATGGGCGTAGAGAGGTGATGATGGGGGTGGAGAGGAGGTGGAGGGGGGAGAGAGCTGATGATGGGGGTACAGAGGTGATGATGGGGGTAGAGAGGAGGTGGAGGGGGGAGAGAGCTGATGATGGGGGTACAGAGGTGATGATGGGCATAGAGAGGTGATGATGGGGGTAGAGAGGAGGTGGAGGGGGGAGAGAGGTGATGATCGGGGTACAGAGGAGGTGGAGGGGGGAGAGAGGTGATGATGGTGTTACAGAGGAGGTGGAGGGGGGGGGGGAGAGGTGATGATGGGGGTAGAGAGGAGGTGGAGGGGGGAGAGAGGTGATGATGGGGGTAGAGAGGAGGTGGAGGGGGGAGAGAGGTGATGATGGGGGTAGAGAGGAGGTGGAGGGGGGAGAGAGGTGATGATGGGGGTAGAGAGGAGGTGGAGGGGGAGAGAGGTGATGATGGGGTAGAGAGGAGGTGGAGGGGGGAGAGAGGTGATGATGGGGGTACAGAGGTGATGATGGGGGTAGAGAGGAGGTGGAGGGGGTACAGAGCTGATGATGGGGGAAGAGAGGTGATGATGGGGGTAGAGAGGAAGTGGAGGGGGGAGAGAGGTGATGATGGGGGTGGAGAGGTGATGATGGGGGTACAGAGGAGGTGGAGGGGGGAGAGAGGTGATGATGGGGGTACAGAGGTGATGATGGGGGTAGAGAGGAGGTGGAGGGGGAGAGAGAGGAGGTGGAGGGGGGAGAGAGGTGATGATGGGCGTAGAGAGGTGATGATGGGGGTAGAGAGGAGGTGGAGGGGGGAGAGAGGTGATGATGGGGGTACAGAGGAGGGGGGAGAGAGGTGATGGGGGTACAGAGGTGATGATGGGCGTAGAGAGGTGATGATGGGGGTAGAGAGGAGGTGGAGGGGGGAGAGAGCTGATGATGGGGGTACAGAGGTGATGATGGGCGTAGAGAGGTGATGATGGGGGTGGAGAGGAGGTGGAGGGGGGAGAGAGCTGATGATGGGGGTACAGAGGTGATGATGGGGGTAGAGAGGAGGTGGAGGGGGGAGAGAGCTGATGATGGGGGTACAGAGGTGATGATGGGCGTAGAGAGGTGATGATGGGGGTAGAGAGGAGGTGGAGGGGGAAGAGAGGGGATGATCGGGGTACAGAGGAGGTGGACGGGGAGAGAGGTGATGATGGGGGTACAGAGGAGGTGGAGGGGGGAGAGAGGTGATGATGGTGTTACAGAGGAGGTGGAGGGGGCGGGGAGAGGTGATGATGGGGGTAGAGAGGAGGTGGAGGGGGGAGAGAGGTGATGATGGGGGTAGAGAGGAGGTGGAGGGGGGAGAGAGGTGATGATGGGGGTAGAGAGGAGGTGGAGGGGGGAGAGAGGTGATGATGGGGTAGAGAGGAGGTGGAGGGGGGAGAGAGGTGATGATGGGGGTAGAGAGGAGGTGGAGGGGGTACAGAGCTGATGATGGGGGAAGAGAGGTGATGATGGGGGTAGAGAGGAAGTGGAGGGGGGAGAGAGGTGATGATGGGGGTGGAGAGGTGATGATGGGGGTACAGAGGAGGTGGAGGGGGGAGAGAGGTGATGATGGGGGTACAGAGGTGATGATGGGGGTAGAGAGGAGGTGGAGGGGGAGAGAGAGGAGGTGGAGGGGGGAGAGAGGTGATGATGGGCGTAGAGAGGTGATGATGGGGGTAGAGAGGAGGTGGAGGGGGGAGAGAGCTGATGATGGGGGTACAGAGGTGATGATGGGCGTAGAGAGGTGATGATGGGGGTGGAGAGGAGGTGGAGGGGGGAGAGAGCTGATGATGGGGGTACAGAGGTGATGATGGGGGTAGAGAGGAGGTGGAGGGGGGAGAGAGCTGATGATGGGGGTACAGAGGTGATGATGGGCGTAGAGAGGTGATGATGGGGGTAGAGAGGAGGTGGAGGGGGAAGAGAGGGGATGATCGGGGTACAGAGGAGGTGGACGGGGAGAGAGGTGATGATGGGGGTACAGAGGAGGTGGAGGGGGGAGAGAGGTGATGATGGTGTTACAGAGGAGGTGGAGGGGGCGGGGAGAGGTGATGATGGGGGTAGAGAGGAGGTGGAGGGGGGAGAGAGGTGATGATGGGGGTAGAGAGGAGGTGGAGGGGGGAGAGAGGTGATGATGGGGGTAGAGAGGAGGTGGAGGGGGGAGAGAGGTGATGATGGGGTAGAGAGGAGGTGGAGGGGGGAGAGAGGTGATGATGGGGGTAGAGAGGAGGTGGAGGGGGTACAGAGCTGATGATGGGGGAAGAGAGGTGATGATGGGGGTAGAGAGGAAGTGGAGGGGGGAGAGAGGTGATGATGGGGGTGGAGAGGTGATGATGGGGGTACAGAGGAGGTGGAGGGGGGAGAGAGGTGATGATGGGGGTACAGAGGTGATGATGGGGGTAGAGAGGAGGTGGAGGGGGAGAGAGAGGAGGTGGAGGGGGGAGAGAGGTGATGATGGGCGTAGAGAGGTGATGATGGGGGTAGAGAGGAGGTGGAGGGGGGAGAGAGGTGATGATGGGGGTACAGAGGAGGGGGGAGAGAGGTGATGGGGGTACAGAGGTGATGATGGGCGTAGAGAGGTGATGATGGGGGTAGAGAGGAGGTGGAGGGGGGAGAGAGCTGATGATGGGGGTACAGAGGTAATGATGGGCGTAGAGAGGTGATGATGGGGGTGGAGAGGAGGTGGAGGGGGGAGAGAGCTGATGATGGGGGTACAGAGGTGATGATGGGGGTAGAGAGGAGGTGGAGGGGGGAGAGAGCTGATGATGGGGGTACAGAGGTGATGATGGGCGTAGAGAGGTGATGATGGGGGTAGAGAGGAGGTGGAGGGGGAAGAGAGGGGATGATCGGGGTACAGAGGAGGTGGACGGGGAGAGAGGTGATGATGGGGGTACAGAGGAGGTGGAGGGGGGAGAGAGGTGATGATGGGGGTACAGAGGAGGTGGAGGGGGGAGAGAGGTGATGATGGTGTTACAGAGGAGGTGGAGGGGGCGGGGAGAGGTGATGATGGGGGTGGAGAGGAGGTGGAGGGGGGAGAGAGGTGATGATGGGGGTAGAGAGGAGGTGGAGGGGGGAGAGAGGTGATGATGGGGGTAGAGAGGAGGTGGAGGGGGGAGAGAGGTGATGATGGGGTAGAGAGGAGGTGGAGGGGGGAGAGAGGTGATGATGGGGGTAGAGAGGAGGTGGAGGGGGGAGAGGGCTGATGATGGGGGTACACAGGTGATGATGGGCGTAGAGAGGTGATGATGGGGGTAGAGAGGAGGTGGAGGGGGGAGAGAGGTGATGATGGGGGTAGAGAGGAGGTGGAGGGGGGAGAGAGGTGATGATCGGGGTAGAGAGGAGGTGGAGGGGGGAGAGAGGTGATAATGGGGGTAGAGAGGAGGTGGAGGGGGGAGAGAGGTGATGATGGGGGGATTCGTCCCCAGGCATCCGCATATCCTCCTGGAGCCCCCGGCTGGACGCTGCAACCCGATCCGGGAGCCGCGGGGGAAGAGCGTGAGGCTGCCTGGGGACGAATCCCGAACAGGCTGCCTGAGGTGACCCGGCGGAGAGGAGATGCGGCGGCGGCGGGCTGATGTCCCCGCAGGCGGCCGGACCAGCAGGGCCTCAGAGACAGTGAGTTGAGAGGCTGCTGGTTTGTGACCTCGGACTTCATCCTTCCCCCAGCAGCCTCACCATGTCCTGTACCCCACAGAAAGCTGGTAAGGTTGCTGCTGGGGGAAGGATGTGAGACAAGCGGCGGGGATAGGTGCCGGGACACTGCTGGGTGATAGCAGTGTCCCGGCACCCAAAATATTTTCTCCCCCCACCTCCCGGCGTACCCCCTCAGCCTGCGGCGCGTACCTCCTGGGGTACGCGTACCGCAGGTTGAGAAACACTGCCCTAGAGGACTTGTATAAGCAACCATTCAATTTCTTTTATCATTCACTGCATTGCTATACATGCAATACATAGATTTCTCACTGATTTACTTTTATTATCACTCAAAGCTATTAGAATACATCTGGGCAAAACTGTCAATAATGTTGTTTTAAATGAAAAAAAGCCGCATATCAAAGGCTCTAATTACTCCTTTCCCCAAATAAAAAAGTATAAAAAATGATGAAAATATGTGGTATCATTATTGATCACATGCAATGAATGCGTACACAATAAATCAATATAACTAAATTCATAAATATTGCATCAAATCTGCAGCACATGTACATGTGAACAAACACTAACTCTTCCACTATATTTAAATTGCTATGCTACATTAGTTTTTAGACTAAGGTACCCCTCCCTGTGTTAAGTTTTTGATTTCCCCAATTTTGCTTGAACATTGCCCAGGTTGCTTGTCGTTCCGCTCAGCAGTGGCTGAAGCTTAGAGGGAACATTGCCTGAGGATATTTGTGGCAAAGAATCTGAAAAATCCATAACCTAGTGACATAACCTAGGCGGCATAAACCTAGTGACACTAATTTGACTTTTTTTTGTACACATTTGTATTCATGACAGCACACATACACACAGCACCATTTTTATTAGGTCAAGATAGCATTGTGTTGGAAACATCACAGACAACTAGAGATGAGCGAACCTCGAGCATGCTTGAGTCCATCCGAACCTGAGCGTTCGGCATTTGATTAGCGGTGACTGCTGAAGTTGGATAAAGCCCTAAGGCTATGTGGATAACATGGATATAATCATTGGCTGTATCCATGTTTTCCAGACAACCTTAGGGCTTTATCCAACTTCAGCAGCCCCAGCTAATCAAATGCCAAACACTTGGGTTCAGATGGACTCGAGCATGCTCGAGGTTCGCTCATCTCTATAGACAACAAATAAAGATATAAAAATGTCAACACCTAAATATGTAAACATTTAGACAGCATGCCAACTGGAAATGGGAAAAGCACCACAGAGCCCTATAATAGGGAAAAAGAAGTATCTTTTATGTTTCTAATGGTTGGGCACAGCAAACAGTGTACAGAAAGGCTCGTATCCACACATTATTATGAAGAAGGCAGATGCATCATAAGATTTTGCCTTCTATTATAGAGCATAAATCCGGAACTTGAGGGCCTTCAGCACTGATATAAGGAGAGCTCCCCCTGGCTTATACAAAGTGCACATGTGACAGGCTAAAAAGCCTTGAATCTACCCCTGTTGGCTTGAACTCTATAACCCCCATCCCACCTAATAGGCTTTACATCCTGCATGTTCTCTCGTTTCTCAATAAGTAAAAAGCAGTGTAACACTCGGGCTGTATTTAATTACAGTAATATAATTGCACTTTGCTCTTGTATGATTCACAGCAGAGCCACTTATGCTTTTCTGTGAAACATACTTATGAATTTATGATTATATAGTATAGATGTTTATCATAAGCTGTCTAGTAATGATAAGCGGCACATTAAAATGGAACATTAAGCAATCGGTGTGAGATCAGTCTCATTTGCTCACCCTTAGGGCCCTAGTCCACCCGACGGACGATTATCGTTCAAATTATCGTTAAATCGTTCAAATCTAAACGATAATCGTTAGGTTGAAATGCAGTTAATGATTAACGACTGAACGAGAAATCGTTGATCGTTTTATAAGACCTGGACCTATTTTTATCGTTGCTCGTTCGCAAAACGTTCGCAAATTGTTCGCATTGAATAAAACTTTGTTAGATTGTTCGCAGTAGATACAAACGCAATTGCGAAGAAATAGCGAAGAAAAAACTATCGCAAATACAATCATAAGTGAACGTTTTCAGGTCTTTTTCAATAGCGGTCGTTTAAAATTGTTAATTGTTAACGATTATGCGAACGATAATCGTCCGGTTGAATAGGGCCCTTAGTTTTAGGGTGCATTTTGTAGTCATGCTGTCTCAGGGACCATATGAGGCCATCACAACCCAGAGCAAAATAATTTTTAAACAATTTAAAGAGACACTCCTGCTTCAGATAATCGTCCCGTGTAAAAGGGGCAGCAAACAGCCGAAGAACGTCCAAAGCCTGATTATTGGCTTATCGCATCTTTTGACCTTGCTTAGAATTTTTTTCATTATCATCCGCAGATCTTCTTGTGTAAACAAGGTTTGTGTGGCTGAGAAAGATAAAGTGCTGTCAGTTTCCAGATCGCAAGCAGCAATGTATACTTACCAGCCACACTGCCTGTGATCCGTCTAGTTCTAGCATCTAGTTCTCCAGTCCTCTGGCCGCTGCTGTAACTTCAGGCTGCCACCTCCCCAGGAATGATTGACAAGCAGAGGAGGCGGGGCATGAAGATAAAGCCAGTGCGAGGACCAAAGAGCCATGGAACAGGATTACAAGCAGCATGGCTAATTTGCATAGAGTGCTGCTGGTGATCTGGAAACTGACAGGACAGATATATACATATCCGTGCTGTGTGTTTCCAGGGCTGTTTCAAGCGATACAAGGATTGTTCATGCATCCCATCCCCTAAATTTCTTGTGCCGTGTAAATGCACTGCGAGTGAGCCACTAGACTAGAAATCTTTGCGTCTAAAAGGACCCTAAGTGATATTCGTGTGTGACCCCCTAGTCACCACAAGGATCCACAATACTTATTTGCTGCAGAAGGAAATATAAAGAGGTGGTTCAACTGCAGTGCACTGGTGCAATATGATATGCAGGTGAAAGTTGTGTCTCCATGACTGACAGGTACATAGATTCCTGTACATACTGGTTAAGGCATGGACAGACTTTATGGAAACCCCAGCAGGGTTGCTTTTGATGCCTTCAGGGTTATTTATTTTGATACTATTTAATCATGATCCTATAAGTATTGTGATCAAATATCTAAAGGAAAACCCTCCATTGACCTTGAGTGAATAATTGCCATCCATCCAATTTGCTTCATTGAAGGCTCATTGCAAAATCTAATTTGGTCACATATACCCAAGGACAAATCATGATTAAAAATAAAGGTTTGGGATTTGTTGTTAAGAACTTGACAAGTGTAATTTATCTTGACATTTCTTATTAAGATAATTTGATCAAATCACACAGACCCATGAGACTACTACAGATAAGTTTCAATGGACTTTACAATGTGGCTCAAGACTAAAGAGCTCATGTCACAAGATTATTTAGCACTCATCTGTCAAAACAGCAAGTGTTTTCTCTATCTCCCTATGGGCTGTTTAATGCACAGCAGAAGATCCCTGAAGAGAGCACTCCTGTGAAATCCTTGCATAATGCAACAGGCCCTACACATGCCATTGATGGATTCTTCTCATATTAAAATGTCAACTTGTCTATCCATCTTGCTAAATGAAGTGTGTACCTTTAAAAGGCATTGTCAGTTTTTAAGGAATGGGCAGGTCAAATGTTGAAATGCATGAAGTAGGTAACAAATCATTTTCATGTATTCCTGACTGGTGCGTGATGCATTAAGGTCAGCACTGTTTCTACTACTTTTCTTATTAGTGTAATATGAGATAAGGGTTTAATATGCGTATGTGGTTTACCTCTTGACAAGAGCAGCTCTTAAGCTTCAAAGGTTGGGAACCAAAGATGAACTGATGCGCGGATTTAATTGGGATTTGTGCAGCCTACGTCAAACAGTATATAACAAACATATTGAAAATAAGGATCTGCTTCTCTGAGACTGAGAGTCCTAAAGGAAATGGAATTGAGACTGGGAGCTGGAGTCAATATGCAAAAAGGTCCACGGAGCCTCAGTTATGAGTGTTAAAACACCAGACTAGCCAGATATCCTGCCATATGCCAGGGTAGCCTATGCAGTGTTGTGGTGGCTCTGTGGGTGTTGGGTCACTTGGGCACTTGTTACAGTAGCCTGAAGTGGCGTTGGTACCCAGCCCCGGACAAACTGGCACCACGCTCAAGTGTAACCTGGTGTTTGGGGTAGGTGCAAAATGACAGACAAGAGTTCAACAGCTTAACCAGGGTAACTTCTTTTTACTTAGGAACTTCAGTGCAATACAAGATAACACACTCTGAGATGCCGGTGCAGTCAAGAGGTGGTAGTAGTAATAAACTTTGTTGTAAGAGTAGAGTAGGGTAGAGGAGCGTCTTGAGGGCCCAGTACAATGTAGCAATGTACTCTGCTGGGATAGTGTAGTTGATAAGAAAAGAAGAAGATACTCGTACTCACATATAGATCTCTATGATCTGACCGCCTTATGCCCTATAGTGTCGATGTACCTGTTCTGCTAGGGTAGTATGAGGTCTCAGGTCCCTGCGCTGGGTTGAGCCAACTTTCCAAGACTTCCCAGAATAGCTGTGCATTACAATAGTATGCTGACATTAACTGCAGCTTTTTCCTACTGGGGTCAGTACCTAGCCTCAGGTATACTGCCCTGTGTAATGTAGATGGTATCCCTGGCATGTGCAAGGTTCTCCTCAGAAGACATCTCTCTCTACTCCATCTACTGGGCCATGTAGAGTGAAGGTTACGCAGTGGCTGCGCCTGCCAGGATGAGACGTACACCAATAAGAGCAGGCCGCTAGCTCCACAATAGTGCCTAATATTGTTTTTCTTAGTATGAAATGATATATGCAACTCCAAACATACAAATTTAGCTCCATCACTGTATAATATGATCACACTCACACTAGCCTTATGCATGATTGAGGACTTAGTAATGGAAGCTGAGCTGCACATATTGGTTTATACAGCACAGGAAAAAGGAGGAGACAGATGTAAGGGAATCTGCAGCTCATTTGGTCAAAATAAGCTGACAGAGTCTCCTTAAATGTATGTATGATGACGTGTATGGCAACAATAGACTTCACCATAAAGAGGTTGACCTTTGTGACTTTTGTCATTTCAAATTAATTGCAGCTGATTGATATGAATTATATGCTGTCTGAATCAGACTGAATCAAAAAGAAAACCACAATAATAAATGCTATATCTGGAGCCAGGACAGACTCGTCTTTCAATTAAGTGAGCCATTCTGTATGTCTTATTGAACATGCTGACACAGTAATACTCAGTAATAGATCTTGCTAAAGTAAGCCAGCCAAATATATTTAACACAATGATGTGTCCAATTATTCTGGATGTAGTACAAGCTTGTTCTGCTGGAAATATATTGTAACTGAAATCACTAACTTTTTTCATTTTCCAGATATCAGAGATTTGACACATCTGGATTCTTAGGAATGAGAGCATGCGCCTAGCATCTGAAATAATAATGTGGTTTACCAGTAGCTAGGGATTTATTACCGTTTTGGTGACTGTTCATATGGCCAGTGTGTAAAGTGATAATAGTATACACCTTTAACTAATAAGAGATGCCCCTATTCTGCACAGTTGAATGAGGTTGGGGGCTTCTGGGTCCGTTTCTGCAGTGGGGCTAAGCTACTTTAGTTTGAGACTGTGCATGAATAATTTTTGATGTGTGTAAGGTCACATTCACACATGTATAATAATATGGATACAATTGTGACTGTATGACAGATGTCCCAGCACAACTTTTGGTTTCATATCCTAGGCTATATTCACACTACGTAAGTTTCGTAGTAATCACAGCCGTTGTAACAACGGCCATGATTTCTACGGTACTTATGTAGTGCTGCCTTCTGAGGAATCCCGGCTGGAGTGAATACACATAGTAGATCCCTAGCAGAGCCGCGAGAAACAGACATGTCAAATTTCTGCGGCCGCTATTCAGTGAATAGCGAGCAGCGAGGAATTCAAATGCGGGTGTGCAGGGATACGCCCGCATCCAAATTCAGCGGAGCTAAAGATTATCTGGCCGGTTCTGCAGTACCGGACGGGATGATCTTTTCTAACACCGGCCATTCTGTGACCCGGCCAGGTCATGGAACGTCTGGTCACATACAAAGTGTAAACATAGCCTTAAACTGAAAGCATTATAAATGATCAATATAAATGATCAATTATAGCATTATAAATGATCAATTATAAATGTTTTCAGTTCAGGTTTCTAGACCGACATTGGGGTCACAAATTGCATCCCTAATATACATACATATATGTGCAGAGGGGTGAATGAGGCCTAACAAAAATCAGCTAGACAAAATGCTTTTAATTCCAGGATGGTCAATTAAACCTAGGATGTCTTAGTGAAGGGCAGTAGAAGGGGTTCTCTAAGCATGACATAAACTGTCATACTGTATCATCACAACTAAGAATTTAATGGATTCTTGTGTCTGTTTCCATTTGAAAAGAGGAGCTCTGTAAATAAGCCCTGGAACTGTGACACCAGTGTTTTGTGGCAAGTTGCCAATGCAGTTTTTGATGCTGTTTTTCGGGCCAACAAATGCAGATCCAAAAAGAGGGAGAAGTAGAAGTTTAGTCGCTTATAAGTTTTAATAAAAATCAAAAACTGCCACAAAAACTGCAATTTCCCCCTCCCCTGTTCTTGATAAATCCCACCATATGACATATTCAAGGAGACAGAAGAACACGGAAAAACACCTACAAAATAGCTATTAGCATGTGCACTAGAGAAACACTTGAATATCCACTGAGGATCCTCTGAACTCATTAGCTGCATGGTCATTCTTCACCAAAGAATCTTATACTTAAAGAGTGCAATCTTGTTAATCTGCAAATATTTTCCCGTAAAAGGGCAATAAAATACACTGAGATTGACATTTCCCATTATAATTACATCAAGTAACATCTTCCCTAATTAGTCTTGTTTATTTGTTGGAAAGATGAAAAAAAAGAGAAAACAATGATGGAATCTCTTCTAAGCCATTACTACACATATTATCGTCAGAATTTATGGCCATTTAAATTATTTAAACCAAACTCTGCAAAAAAATGTTACTTAATTTTTTTCTCTTCTGTCAGGATTTTCTATATTGTATGTTTGCTGGAATTATGACATTTTGTGTACCCAGGTACTTACAAACACCACGTTTTCAAAACCAGAGTATTGAGTAGTTGAGTAGTGTATTATTTGAGCAGTTGCTTATTACGTTGTTCATCACTTTGATAGGTAAGAGAAACTGTCAATTCTAGGCATTTGGTGGCATGAGACAGAAGTCACCAATTTCATGAATACATAGCACTTCTTTAGACAATTGGCAACACAAAGTACAATGCGGAGCTGCAGATTAATGGAACCTAGACTAACATTAAATATGTACATCCTTACATTCAGTGATATGTTCAATGGTGTCCTGGTATCAGTATTATCAATTATATAATCTATTGTCAGAGGAGAGTTGCGACATCCCCATATACATTAGATAGTTGGTCATCCCCATTTAAATCTGTAGGTTCATTTGACTTTAATGTAATGTGTATTGTCATCTTTACACTTAAAAAATCATATACACCATGTTTGTCTTTATCCATCACTGTGAACCAAAGGATGGCCTAAAAGATGCTTTATCTGTTAGTTATAGAACAGATTGAGAAATGTGACAACACTGTACCATAATAACATTCACATCACGGGTTAAATGGATCAGCCTTGGGACAAAAAAAGTTTTTTATGCATTTTGGTTACATCTGGATACATGAATTAATAGCAACTTTGAGCGTTAATGAACAAATAAATCAAACCAACTAGACTTGATTCAATTTTAAATCCATCATATTTGACTCCTGTGGGAGACACTGTCTGTATAATCACTATGTCACCTTGTCTTAATGGCAGTCTCATTGCCCCCGCAGAGCATGTCCTAATAGCAGAATATTCCATGACATCATGGACCAAGGATCAGTCTCCATGGTGCCACATGCGTAAGTATAAAGGAGCTAGGAATTTAAGTGAGGGAAGCCTCTACCAAAGCAAAATCTGCTCAAGATAGTGGAATACGGCAAATCCTATTTTTTAAAGTAAGTCTACTCTTCTAAATCATACAACCATTCTAAAAGTGCATTTCTGTAATATGATATTTAGTGAGCTCTTGCCACATACAATGTATGTGCAAAGTATGCTGTACAAGGAATAATAAAAAGTACCATCACCATACAATATATGTACAGTGATCCCTCAACTTACAATGGCCTCAGGATACAATATTTTCAACATACAATGTTCCGTTCTGGACCATCGTAACTTGAGACCAGACTCAACATACAATGTTACAGACAGTCCACATCTGCAGCACATGTAAATAACTAGACGATCAACCAATAAAAGTGGCCATTTTACTGGTAAAAGCCCAGTATTAGTGAAGTGCCTGCAGTGATTGGTTGGCTGTCTAGTAATGATTCTCTAAGGTCCAGTGTGATACTACATTTTCTGTACTGCTCTTTAGCCCTAAATTTAAAGGGAATCTGTCGGCGCGTAATTCATGTTTCAAACTGCTGATATAGATGCGATCAGCCAAGGATGGAACATTTTCCCATCACTTTTACCCAGGCCGATTATTGGCTGAAGGACTATTTCTAGCAACCCACCTTGCCGATAACTAGCCCGTGTAAAAGGGCTTTTAGGCAGTTGGCCGTACCCACTGGCAGCCAACTCAGAAAACAATAAGATCTTTACAGTACAGATGATAATGTTAACTGTAAGATAAACTGAATGACATTTGTAAGTGTGATACGATTATTTTTATATAAAAAATAAAAGATGAAAGGTGCAGGATGTTATGGCTCTTACAAGCAATGTGTAAGCAAGAAGTATCCAAGCAGGACACAGCATTATACAATATATCTCTGCATTTATCATAACAGTGTTTTGTATTGTATTGTAATTTTTGATGAATTATGCTATTATTTATTGCAAATAGCCTTCACTTGCTAATGAGACTTTCTTAAAAGGCATCATGTCTCTTATATCTTATCAATGAATAGTCAACATTTACATTACTACATCATCTTCCCACAGCGTTTCCATATTCAGAGCTTTATCACTATCATGATCATTTGTATCTAAAAGCAAAGTGCACTGATCAATAGGGCAGCGTGAACATCAATAGGTCTTCTGGGTGTATTTAGAAGACTTTCCCTTTTCATTAATCACAGTACTGCTTTTCCTCAGAAGTTATTTTTGTTTCTTACATAATACATACTGGGTTCAGGTGGGACAAAAATCTAAGACTATCTAGCGGGCCGGGAATCTTTAGCACATAGAAAATGATGTCACCTTCTGGTCTCCTAAAAATCCAAGTATATGTGTTTTGTGGACACTCCTTACCAACACTAATATCTTTTATATCTTAAAAGTCATTTCCAAACTGATACCTGATGCCCATTTCCTACATTTGCCAAGCTTTTAATATTATGGCATATACTATATATATGTATGAAACTACGGATTACATGCTAGTGTTTTGCAACCTGTTAAATGCATAAATAAGATAAAGAGATTTCATTGTAATTTTCCAATGATTTCCTTGTTGTGCCTACATAGAAGCTTTATAACACTTATGACAAGCCATTGTTAGGTTTGGTTTGTTAGATTTTTCAGGCACCTCCACTTTACAACATTTACACTATCGGCCACTGTACATGCACCCTTAAAGGGAACCTGTCAACTGTAATTCATGTCCCAGACTGCTGACACTTTTAGAAAACTGTTACTTTTTATATATCTCTCTGTGCTTCCAGAACATAGAAAAAGTATTTTATTTTGTAGTAAAAAGAGTCAAAGAGGCTTTCCTGAGCTCCTTAAAGGGGTTGGCCACTTTGTAGTAAAATAGTTCTGTGTACAGTATTAGGCTGGGTTCACACTACATATTTTTCAGTCAGTATTGTGGTCCTCATATTGCAACCAAAACCAGGAGTGGATTAAAAACACAGAAAGGCTCTGTGGATGGCCGCCATATAACAGTAAATAACTGCCATTATTTCAATACAACAGCCGTTGTTCTAAAATAACAGCAAATTAAATTGCCATTAAATGGCGGCCATCCACTCAATTACAACATTGTGTGAACAGAACCTTTCTGTGTTTTTAATCCACTCCTGGTTTTGGTTGCAATACTGACTGAAATATACTGAATGAAATATACATATACTGACTAAAATATACGTAGTGTGAACGCAGCCTTAGTAAGTATACACACTGTATGTTCTGACAGCAGCTCTCTGTGTACCTCATAGAGCTAAAATCAGACTACCCTCATCCAGGCTGTGCTGCCCTGCTCTGTTTTGTTTCTGTCCATAAAATGGCCGACATGGAGGAGCATGTGACCATGCCCCGTCCCCCAGTGTCCACCATAGGCATATACAGGCTCAGTGATTGACACTATGGGGCGGAGCATGGTAACATGCTCCTCCATGTAAGCATTCTTATAGACCTAAACACCACAGAGCAGGGCAGCCCAGCCTGGATGAGGAGAGCCTGATTTTAGCTCTATGTGGTACACAGAGAGCTGCTGTCAGTATATACAGTGAGTACACTTACTAATACTATACAGTGAACAATTTTACTATAAAGTGGCCAACCCCTTTAAGTGCAGCAAGCTATAACACCTCCTCTCTCCCCCTCCATACCTGACCATGCTTAAGACTCTGCTTCCAGGTGTCATGCAGGAAGGGGGAATGAAAGGAAGCATTACAGCTTGTAGCTATTCAGAAGCTTTGTAAAGGTTCTTTGACTCTTTGTGCCAGAGAATAAAAGCATTTCCTACATTCTGGAAGCATAGATAAATATATATGAAAGGTACCATGTGTCCCCTTTTCCTATTCACTGAATTCCAGCCGCAGAAAGCCCTGTCAGTTCACACAGTGAAGCGAGCAGCTATGGTAAGCTCTGATGCGAGCGCGAGCTGATGCGCCCGCATCAGAGCTCTGCGGCCGGAGAGATCACCCACCCGACCGGGGTCACGGAACAGCTGGTCTCATACGTTGTGTGAACATAGCCTTAAAATCTATCACTATCAGCCGCACAGGGGATGTGTGACCAACAGAAATATATTTAAATGGCAGCACAAACTATACAGGGATCATTCATGCCACTCGGTAGCGTGATTGTGTCTTTTTAAAGCACAGCAAACAAGCGCCAATCTTGATGATTGGCACCAGGCCCGCTTCTGCCATGAGGCAGACTGAGGCTTCCGCCTCAGGCGGCAGCTCTTGGGGTCCTGCAGGGGGCGGCAGAATCTTCTCTGCCACTGTCATTTTAGTGAAGTTTAACTTCGCTAAAATGACAGCAGCCCCGATCTCCTAACCGTACGGAGTGCAGTGGTGATCCTAGGCATTAAGATTCGGGGCCAGTGCCCTGAACAGGAAGTTCACTGCCCCAAATCTTTTGCCTAAGGAGTCACTGTACTGCACACTGAACTCCGGGGCTTGGTGCATCCGGCCACCGGGTCCTGTGCTCAGCTCCCTTCAGTCTTTTCAGAGGGGGGGGGGGGGGGGGGAGTGACGGAGGATTCAGCAGGATCATAATGCATAATGAGAAAATAATTAGTTTACTAATAGCTGAGGTATCGACGTGAGAATACGTGAGAAAAGTTCCTACACAAATGATACTAGTATCGGGCGAGGTGGGGGCGCCATTTTAATTTTCGCCTCAGGCAGCAGAAAAGCAAGAATCAGCCCTGATTGGCACTAGTTTGCTTCCGTAGACAGCCCCATATCACACCATCTAAAAGGACCACAAAGGAGAATTCCAGTGAAAACAAAAAATACAGTCTGGGCAAAGGGGTGCAGGAACATAATAAAGAATCTATACTTATCCATCCCTGTGCCCACGCAGCATCATGTCACCACCTTACCCCCCGGTCTTCAGTTTCTCCCGTGTTCCGGTGTCGTCACTACTGGATGAATGGGCATTCCTGAGTTGGGTCTTTGCGATGCAGGGGGTTCAGGAGACTGACAGGGGTCTGTGAGTGGTCATGCAGTGTTGCGGGGGCAGGGGGACAGGTTAGTATAGATTTTGCAACTAAAACCATTAGTGGATTGAAAACACAGAAAGGCTATGTTCACAGATGGCTGCCATTTATTGGCAGATAATTACTGTTACTTTAAAACAATGCTGTTGTTTTAAATTAACGGCCATTATTTGCCATTAAATGGCAGCCATCCACTTAATATCAACTGTGTGTGAACAGAGCCTTTCTGTGTTTTCAGTCCACTCTTGGTTTTGGTTGCAAAACACTGACCAAAATACTGAGCAAAAATACTGTGTGGGAACATAGCCTAAGGTTACAAACCCACTTGCCGGATCTGCAGCGAGTCTCCTTGCTGCGTTTTTGCAGCGAGACTCGCTGCAGATCCCAGCCCTATACTTTCAATAGCAGAGAAACTCGCAGCAGGGATGTACATCCCTGCTGCGATTTTGTCTGCAGCCCGCCCCATTAACCCCCTGGCCGCCAGACATTATACATTACCCGGTCCCCGTTCCTGCTTGCTTCGGGGCTCCCGGTGTCTTCAGGGCCCGCCCGGCCAATCAGTGCGCTGCGGCGGGGCAGCGCACTGATTGGCCAGGCGGAACGTGCCGGGAGCCGCTGAAGCAAGCAGGAGCGGGGATCAGGTAATGTATATCGCCCCCAGCCCCCGGCCGCACGATCGCCCCCAGCCCCACAGCCCCTGACCGCACCATCGCCCGCAGCCCCCGGCCGCACGATCGCCCCCAGCCCTGCAGCCCCCGACCTCACGATCGCCCCCAGCATCGCAGCCCCCGGCCGCACGATCGCCCCCAGCGGGCGATCATGCAGCCGGGGGCTGCGAGGCTGGGGGCTGTGGGCGATCATGCGGCCGGGGGCTGCGGAGCTGCGGGCGATCGTGCGGCCGGGGGCTGGGGGGCTGCAGGCGATCGTGCAGCCGGGGGCTGCGGGGCTGGGGGCGATCGTGCGGCCGGGGGCTGCGGGGTGATCGGGGCTGCAGGGGGGCAGGCAGGATATACATTACCAGGTCCCCGCTCCTGCTTGCTTCGGCGGCTCCCGGCACGTTCCGCCCGGCCAATCAGTGCGCTGCCCCGCCGCAGCGCACTGATTGGCTGGGCGGGCCGTGAAGACACCGGGAGCCCCGAAGCAAGCAGGAACGGGGACCCGGTAATGTATAATGCCAGGAGGTTAATGGGGCGGCTGCAGACAAAATCGCAGCAGGGATGTACATCCCTGCTGCGAGTTTCTCTGCTATTGAAAGTATAGGGCCAGGATCTGCAGCGAGTCTCGCTGCAAAAACGCAGCAAGGAGACTCGCTGCAGATCCGGCAAGTGGATTTGTAACCTAAAGGTGTATAGTGGTCTCCCAAGAAGGGTCAGGCATGTTAGATTTGCAGCCTGATCTTATTGTTCAGGGAGGGATAAACCTGCAGCAGAGCAGTTTGGCTGTGGCTTACCCTTCCCCGTATAGAGAACACATGAACATTTGGCCACGTCGGATGTTCATGCATATGTAAAGATAACTGTCAGCTGAATTAACATTGGGCTGACAGTTATTGAAATGTATGGCCGTGTTTAGTGTTTCCTACCCCATATCATGTTTTCCTTAGAACTTTACAAAAAATCCTAGTCTTTTGGGCCAAGAGCCAATAGTCAAACATCTGGAAGCAGTGTCCTGGGAGGGAACCAGAAGACCGCACATGAACTATGCATTGTATTCAATTCTAAAGAACAGGGGGTCTGTGGTGCTATTGTCTTTTGACAGAAATATTTTGTCTTTTAAAGCCCTTACCACAGAACTGCATATGTATGAAAAAACATCTAGAGGTGGGCTTTGTTGTAATGAATAAATCTAGTAATTTATTAGCTTTCTCTCATTGAATTTATGGTGGGCAAAATTAAAATATTGTTAATATCCTCCTAGGAACTAAGAACAGCCAGCAGCAGAAATATATACATATAGTTTATGCCTAGATAACATTGCAGTGTGCCTGAAGCTTTCCTGAAGTGATATACTGGATAGAGGATCCCGCACTGACCCTAAATTATAAAATGTTTATGGGCTCAGTGGTCTGGCAAAAGACAGCCCTATCTGTAACTTTACAATCACTTTCCACTAGGGTCTTTCCACCCCTGGAGGAATTTACTTGCATTTTCTAGCCACATAGACAATGGGGGGAGGGTATCAATTGCATGTCTGGCATATGTTGGTAAATAGGCACATAGTTTTTGTGCCAACCATGCAGTTAGCTATCCGGCATGGGGACGACAATTTAAGTCCAGCATACAGGTAGGCCAATCTTGATAAAACCCCCTCTGGATAACTGATCAATGTCATTTGTGAGACAACCACTTTGGAGATGTCCCGTGTGTTCAATAATAACAGCAATATATAGAATGCAGTTAAAGGTGGGCATGCACATGGTATGCACATGTATAGATGGAGAGTGGACCTTAAGAACCATTATTGAAATTAATTCTGAAATCAATTAATATTAAGCATTGATTAGGGTGGTGTGAGTATAGATAGATATGTAATAACTGGGTCAGTGTCTTTGAAGCTCTTCTTTGGAAGAAGGCATCCTCTGTAGTCAGGATATGGCCATAGACCCAACATTGGGGCCATTCTGCAGTTAGTGAAGGTTTCCTGCAGCTAGTAACAATGTAAATGACATGACATCAGCCTCGAGGGCAATCAGTTGACTGGTATTTTATTAGTTTAGCTATAACTGTCCTCAGACACCATACATTGTATGATGTCATAAGACAGTTATGTTCTTTAGAGGAGGCAAAGCACAGTGAACCATTTGACCTTGGCCTTGATTCTTTTCAGCATTTAGTAATAAAGAAAATTTATGGTGTGAACATGTGTTAACATAATCGAACACTTTCTCCTGGTACTTTTATATTAAAGGGAACTCTTAAGTTTATGTTCAATTTACCCCAGCAGATATAATCTACTCACTTATTACATTAAATCAGGAAAATTTGCATGTAGCTAAGTTGGCATATTGCATATTTGTATTTGTCTGATGTTAAGAGAGTTCTATCTATCTACCCTAAAAGGCCATAAGTATGTGAACCCTGTCATACCTAAGCTTGTTAGCCAATCCATTACAAAACCATGGACTACATACAATGTTAGCATACCATTATACGGCCTTCACCAATTTGTATCATGCATTTCAGTAGGCAGTATTCTCCAAGTTAAAATTGTCCCTCAGATTTCCTGATAGTAAACCAAGAATATCACTACTAAATATCACTGCTCCTTAAATAATGTAAATATATTTTGGCCGAATTGTTTTTACTTTTCTAGTAAATTTTACTTCTCAGTCAATAATAAGAATTCCAATATTTAACATGTGAAAATGACTATATACATGATACAATTGTAGACAAAATTATTACCACCCTTTAGAAAAAGGGAATATGTTACAACTTTGCTTGCAATATTTTATTAGCATGTACAAATACATTCTACAGTGTACAATAAACATACCT
Organism: Dendropsophus ebraccatus; assembly: GCF_027789765.1. Taxonomy (NCBI): domain Eukaryota; kingdom Metazoa; phylum Chordata; class Amphibia; order Anura; family Hylidae; genus Dendropsophus; species Dendropsophus ebraccatus. The sequence continues at coordinate 73,321,796 of NC_091454.1, forward strand.
GCTGAATACACCTAGTTATTCTTTGGAGAGAAAAAAGTCATGGCAGCACATCCACATGGTCTTTACCACTGCTTCTCAGTAATGCTTCTCACTGCTTCTTTGCCCTCTCCCCCCCCCCCCCCCCCCCCCCCCCCCCGTTTCTGCCTCCAGTAAAAGGGTGACCAGCTAGCAGCTCCCTGCTGCTAGCTGATCTCCCTGTGCTTCCTCCTCCTTCCCCCGTGCCTCCATCGCCTCCTTCCCGGTGCTTCCTCCTCCTCCCAGGCACTATGACTATTAGGCTGCGTTCACACTACGTATATTTCAGTCAGTATTGCAACCAAAACCAGGAGTGGCATGAAAACACAGAAAGGATCTGTTCACACAATGTTGAAATTGAGTGGATGGCCGCCATTTAATGGCAAATATTTGCTGTTATTTTAGAACAACGGCTGTTATATTGAAATAATGGCCGTTATTTACCGTTATATGGCGGCCATCCACTCAATTTCTACATTATGTGAACAGATCCTTTCTGTGTTTTTAATCCACTCCTGGTTTTGGTTGCAATATGAGGACCACAATACTGACTGAAATATATGTAGTGTGAACGCAGCCCCAGAGTGGATTGAATATTCCAAGACTCTTTTTAGGGGATGGCCCTATTTCTGATTCTTTGCCCACTAGGTAAGTAGGTTATGATTATTGTATAGTAAGTTCTGCACTGATACTTTAGAATAACCGATTCTTTACTGTTCTCATCATTGCTATTTGCACATTTTCTGTCTGTGTGTCTTTTCTCCTTGCTTAGTACTACTTTTTCATTGTTGTATGGATATTGTTGTAAACTTTTTCTTTTAGGACTACCCCTCTTTTTGGCATAGTAGCTCATATAGTTGATATTATGGATCTATTATGCTATGTTATAGTTTACTCTCTCTAATCATGGTGTTTGTACTTTTCAATAGTAGCTCGCTGTAGGAATTGACTGGTTATTCACCCAGTCTTCCTTGATTATTGATTCATATCTGATGTGGGCTTTTTTTAATCATGTGATGTGTGTTGTGTGTGTTCCTAACCAAAATGGCATATCACTGGGCAGCACCTACCTTCGCCTCAACAACAGTGCCTATAGAGGGAGTGACCCCACTGCTGCCAGACAAAAACCCAAATTTTGGTTCAGTGAGCTGCAGGTATCTTCAGCTCAGTCTAAAGGCCCTATTCCACGGAACGATTACTGTTCATAAACTCGCTCCAACGACCGCTCGTTAACGATAATCACTTCGTGGAATTGTAGAAACGAGCGAACAACAAAGGCGAAATCGTTATATTGTCGTTCAAAATTGTTGGTTTTTGAAAAATAATTCGCTAATCGGTGTGTAAAATTAGAAATCTTTCAGTTGTTCGTAAAAAGGTTTTAAAAAAGTAGGTGTGTCGTGTGGTCATGATCACCCCGGCGAACGTTTTAAACGACCATTTAATGACCGCAAAATACTTGTTACATTACATATATCGTTAACGTTCCCATGTGTGTTATATCTTAACGCTCGCAAAAAAAATCGTTTAGTGATCGTTAACGAGCGGGCGTTGGAGCGAGTTTATGAACAATAATCGTTCCGTGGAATAGGGGCTTAAGGGTCCATTTACACAAAAAGATTATCTGACAGATTATCTGCCGAAGATTTGAAGCCAAAGCCAACAACGGATTTGAAAAGAGGAGAAATCTCAGGCTTTCCTTTATGACCTGATATCTGTTTATAGTCTGTTTCTGGCTTTGGCTTAAAATCTTTGGCAGATAATCTGTCAGATAATCTTTCTGTGTAAATGGACCTTAAAGCTCTTTTGATGTTGTATGTGGATTCTTTGGATTCTATTGGAATAATGTTTGGAAGAAGTTTTTTTGTTTTTTAATTAGATAATGAACAGCGTACCAGATGTAAGTATTAAAGCGACTCTGTACCCACAATCTGACCCCCCCTCAAACCACTTGTACCTTCGGATAGCTGCTTTTAATCCAAGATCTGTCCTGTGGTCTGTTCGGCAGGTGATGCAGTTATTGTCCTAAAAAAATACTTTTAAACTTGAAGCCCCGTGCCAAACGGGTGTATCTGTGCCCTAACTTTGCACCACCCCTCCGTCCCTCCTCCCCACCCTCCTCATCATTAGGAATGCTCCAGGCAGATTGCCTCCTATTCCCCACCTGTGTCAGCCCGGCACATGGGCTGGATCATTAAGGACCTGTGCAATGTTCAGACAGGAGAAAATGTTTCAGTGGCATTCCTAATGATGAAGAGGGTGGGGAGGAGGGACAGAGAGGTGGTGCAAAGTTAGGGCACAGATACTCCCTTTTGGCACAGGCTTCAAGTTTAAAAGTATTTTTTTAGGACAATAACTTCATCACCTGCCGAATGGACCGCAGGACAGATCTTCAATTAAAAGCAGCTATCCGAAGGTACAAGTGGTTGGGAGGGTCAGATTGTGGGTACAGAGTGGCTTTAAAAGTGTTCTGGTAGAGATTCAAAGTTGTATAGCAGTCCAAGGAATGAAGGAGATAAGGGTGGTGCACTGTAAAGGCCCTATTCCACGGAACGATTATCGTTCATAAACTCGCTTCAACGACCACTCGTTAACGATAATCGCTTTGTGGAATTGGTGTAAACGAGCAAACGACAAAGGCGAAATCGTTATATTGTCGTTCAAAATTGTTTTTCAGCATGTCAAAAAAAAATCGTTGGTCTTTGAAAGATAATTCGCTAATCGGTTTGTAAAATTAGAAATCTTTCAGTTCGTAAAAAGGTTTAAAAAAAGCAGGTGTGTCGTATGGTCATGATCAGCCCGGCGAACGTTTTAAACGACTATGTAACTACTGCAAAATAATCGTTACACTACATATATTGTTCACGTTCCCACGTGTGTTATGTGTTATCGTTTGCTAAAAAAATAGTTTAGTGATCGTTAACAAGCGGTCGTTGGTCGTTATGAATGATAATCGCTCTGTGGAATAGCGGCTTAAGTTGACATTTTTAGTTATTTTATTTTGCCTAGCTAGTCAATGTTTTGGTTTCATATTCTCAAAAAAGAAACCAGCAAAAAAACATACCACAAAACCAAAATAAGCAAAATGATACAGCCATGAGTTTACCATATGCTACAAATAGTGTGAAAAAGGGGTACACAAGCGAAATTCTTTTTCTTTCAAATCAACTGGTGTCAGAAAGTGCACAAGATTTGTAATTTACTTCTATTATCTCCAGTCTTCCAGTACTTATCAGCTGCTGCATGTCCTCAGGGAAGTTGTGTATTCTTTCCAATCTGACACAATGTTCTCTGCTGCCACCTGGAGCAGTAGCAAGTCTCAACAGAAAATCTCTGCTGCTCTTCAGTCTGGAAATAATATACCACTTCCTACAGGACATACAGCAGTTGATAAGTATGGGAATACTTGAGATTTTTAAACAGGAGTAAATTACAAATCTCTATAACTTTCTGGCACCAGTTGATTTAAAAAAACAAAACAACTACAACAACAAACAAACCTTTTTTGCTGGAGTACCCCTTTCACAAATTCCCTGGACTTGAACACTTGAACTTCTGAAAGGGTTTGTTGGGTTTCTAACATTGATGAGCTATCCACAGGATAGGCCACCAATATCAGCTTGGTGCTGGCATGTGGCAACCCTGTCTATGAGCTGTTTGGGGAAGCTACTGTGCATGCATCCACACGCAGCAAATAGTGCTTGAGGTCCTATTCCATTTACTGTGGAATTAAATGGGAGCTAAGCTGCGGTAACCCATACCATCAATACATAGTAGATGGCACAGGGATTCTGGCTTCATTTGCTGTGCATGGGTGTAGTGGCTCCCTCACACAGCTGATGGGTGGGGGTGTCAGGCTGATAAAACATGGTCCTCTTGGTGACCAAAAAAAAATAGTCCCAGGTTCAGTCATCAGGCATGAGACATCTACTTGCTATATTTTCTGTGGCTATGTTCCCACACAGTATTTTTGCTCACTTTTGGATTGCCGCCATTTAACGGGAAATAATTGCTGTTATTTTAATACAACAGCCGCTGTTTTGAAATAACGTCTGTTATTTGCCATTAAAGTCCGGCAAAAAAATTTATTTACCCCTTCAGGACCGTGCGAATTTTCACTTTTGCTCTTTTGTTTTTTCCTCCTCGCATTTAAAAGGCTGTAGCACTTCCTTTTTTTCACCTACAGACCCACACGAACCTTATTTTTTGCACCAATAACTGTACTTTGCAATGACAAACTGTACTTTTCTGTGAAACCAGGGAAAAAATATTTGCACAGAGAAATTTAAAATAAAACGCAATTTTTTTATTTGGGAGGGGGGGGGGGGGGGTTGTATTTACACCGTTTGTCCTATGGTTAAACTGACATGTTATCTATTGTTCCTCAAGTCAGTACAATTACAACGATATGTAACTTGTATAACTTTTATTTTATTTGATGGCTTTTGAAAAATTAAAACCTTTTTAAAAATCTAAATGCTCCTTAAAATTGCTCTTTTCCCATGCTTATAACGCTTTTATCCTTTGGTCTGTGGGGCTGGTTGAGGTGTTATTTTTTGCGCCATGATCTGTTCTTTCTATCGGTACCTTTATTGCGTATATGCGACTTTTTGATAGCTTTTTATTACATTTTTTCTGAATTTGATGCGATCAAAAATGACCAATTTTGCACGGCATTCAAAAATGACCAATTTAGCACGGCATTTACCGTACGAGAGCAGGTATGTGATAATTTAATATTTTGGGCGATTACGCACACGGCGTTATCAAATATGTTTATTTATTTATATAATGGGAAAAGGAGCTGATTAAATTTTTATTAGGGGAGGGATTTTTTATTAATGAAAAAAAATTATTATTTTTTTTACACAGTAATTAGAAGTCCTCTGAAGGACTTCTATATACACAGCATTGATCTCCCATTGAGATGAATGCTGCGTATATAATAGAGCACTGATCCATTAGATCGGTGCTCTATTGGTCTGGTCTGCTGCAGACCAGATCAACAGAATACCGAGGCGGGATCAGCGTCATTCCAACGCCGGGTAGGTTAAATGGATCGCCTCTCCACGACTGCATCGCGCAGGGGCGATCTGCCCACTAGACACCAGGGATGGGGAGAAATAGCCATGACAGCTGCATCTAAATGGCTCATTAGTGGGTGCATCGATCAGACCACCCCCGCTAATAGCACTGGGGATCACGGCGGTTCAGAGCGGATGGGATGCTCAGTGGCGGATGGGATGCTCAGTGTCCCTCCACTGCCCTGTGTCCCTCAGTTCCCCCCTGCCATCATCCTCCCCAGCAGCCACAGCCCGCACAGCTCTGGGAGTCGGGTCGTGACATCACCATTTTATCCAGGAAGTAAAGACTTGATGCAGTAGTAAGTGCAGGGAAAAAAGCACTTTATAAGCATTTCCTGTAATAATTGTATATTGGTGATTTGTATAACTTTTGGGGGGCAATACAATACTTTAATTAAAAATTTTGCCAGATTTCTCCTTTAAATGACAGCCATCCACCCAATTTCAACAGTGTGTTAACATAGCCTCTAGGTTTTCAATCTACTCCTGGTTTCGGTTGAAAAATACTGGCCAAAATACTGAGCAAAAATACCTATAGCATGAGGGCTTATTCCAACGTCCCATGCCTCGCATGGAAACACTCAATTACAAGTCTTCCCCATGTGTACGGCCCGAAAAATACGAAATGTGGGACTAAGCCCTAACAGGAGAAATCTACCCACAGGTCCTGGATATAAAGATTTGGGTGCACAGTCACACACTGTTGAAATTGAGTGGAAGGCCGTCATTTAATGGCAAATAACAGACGTTATTTCAAAACAGTGGCTGTTGTTTTAAAATAGCAGCAATTATTTGCTGTTAAATGGAGGCCATTCACTAAATTTCAACAGTGTGTGAACTTAGCCTTTCTGTGTTTTCAATCCACTTTTGGTTTTGGTTGTAAAATATTGACCAAAATACTGCTTTTTCCAAACACAATACAATTCACACTTTAGTCCAGGATCGTGAATTTGGAAGACATGTGGTAAGATATGGCAAAATTTTAGAAAGGCTGCCAGGTAAGAAATGCAATACCATGAAGTATATGCATTTTACAAGTGACTGGGTTTAAATAGGTGGCCTGGCAACGGCCAGCAATAGCTGTTTCTGCTTTTGACTTTGAACAAAGGGGCACATGTGAAAAGGCCTGCTTGTTCTCCTGCTCACAGATGTAATGTGCCAAAAAATTCATCTTAGTTCAAAAAAATCTGTATATTGTTTTAGTCTCCCTTTCGAAATAATTATTCCCCCAGTGAATTGCAGGCTGGTATTTACAGTGCAAGTGGAGAAATCAATCCAGTATAAACTGGGTGCAGTCATTACTTAGTGGTATTTAATCAGCTGCTGTGTACATATGGAGAAGTCCTGTTTACTCAGAAGCCAATGTTTAACCCTTTTGTTGCACAATCAATATAGTTCTAGACCAGCATCAATAATGCAGCTATAGCTCAGTTTTGTAAAGCACGCTTACAGGTGTATATATAGTGTGTTGTTTGTCCAGCAGTTAGTGACAGATCAAGTGCTGTATTTATGTTACAGAGAGAACATGGAACCATCCATCTTTCTTTAATCAATACAAGACAAAGCTGGGAAGAAGAGATGCCTTGTTACCCATGATTGCATGGACAGGTCAGTCACTTTATAGGCTGATAACACAGCGACGCTGGGGAGGTTTGCTGATACTTTGTGCATCTGTCAATGAATAAGTGATTGAAAGGGGCTTCATTGAAATCTCCGCTGAGAACATTTTTAACAAATCAAAATTTGTTGAAGTGGTATTTACATAGCTGGCATTGACATTGCATTATCTTGTAAAATAATCTGCATATAATGACTTACCTGACCAACTTGTTTTACAATCTCTACTTTTACGTGTAAGGGCAGAGACGATTGTAGCTTTTTCTGCTGCCTGAGTAAAAATGTAAATGATGCCACTCCAGCAGCCATTGCAGAATTACACTCTAAGTACATAAACAAGAGGACTGAGGGTCCTGCTAGCAAAAGCTTACCATCTATGATTAATGGGGTTGAGACAAGGACGGGAAGAGGGTTATTTATATAATGGTCCGCCATCATATACAAACAGGGTCATGCTCATTAAGGTGGATGAGCCAGTCACTAGTCAATATACAGGGGAATCACAATCTCTTTCTTCCTACTGGTTATACCTGTGCTTTCCCTACTGTCTTGTTTCACTATTAACACATCATGCCCCAAATCTTCTATTAAAAAAAAATGGCTGCCAATCCTGTGATTCCCTGGGCCCATTAGCTTGGAGGAGAATGTTTTACCTATGTAGGTAAAATTGGCAGTGGAAGAGAGCAGCAAGTAAAGTTTTTAAGAGGTGTAAACAACAGCCATTGTTTCAATTAATTTCAATGATGTTCATTTTTTCTGACAAGAACGGCCATTGTTTTAATCGTCAACAATGGCCATTCTTGTCAGAAAAAAATACGTAAGTGTGAACATAGTCTTAGGCTGGATTCACATGTCCATATATTTTGCAGACGTACGGATGGGAAAGCCCTGTTTCCACACCCGGCATGATGTATCCTCCTTCATTACAGTGCTGCAGAGATTCAAGCAGTTTCCCTGCTCCCGGCACGATATTGATACATCATGCCAGGCAGGAAAACAATCCAGAATAGCCATTCACTGTCTGTAGGTCTGCAAAATATATAGACGTCTGTCCAGTGCCTGATTACTTTTGACGTTTACCCTTGGTTTCATTGTTGTTAATAATAAATTATTTTTTTTTACCTGATTGAATTGTACATCACATATTTACTTAGTGGTCTGAGCTCAGTTTGTACAGCATGTTTGTTATAGAACTGTACTCACCTGCTCCTCCAAAGCCGAAGCTACCACTAGGAGTCTGATTCATATGCACCTGTACGGTGCTTTTATAGATCGGACCACCTCCCCAGGGGAAGAGATACTTTTTTGGAGTCCTACTTAGAATGTCCATGATTGTTTGTTGCGCTTCTGGTGCCTTTGCTCACCTCTTTTAGACTAATCAGTAAGGCCCCATTTATAATATGTGTCAGATATACTTTGGAATACAGGCAAAAAGGTACTTTGATATACTATGACCTTCCTACTGCAACGGTCATGAACTTGCTGTGCCACCAAATTGGTTCAACTTTGAACCATACCAAGAAGCAGAGCCTAAGTACCATCTAGATTTTTACCTCAATCGCACTCCAGGATACAGAAGGCGGACTTCTGCTGCCAGAGGGTACCAAGTTACACAACAAGTATGGTCCTGGTGTAGGTAACAGCTGGCCCCAATGGTACTAGTCAATGTCACCAGGGAGTCAGGCATGTAAAAGTAGTCAGCAGGCTGGTTTGTACACTGGAGAGTAAGAATGGTACCCAAGGATTAGAAGTGTAGTATAAAACAGGCAGATAGTAGACGTAAGTGGCACAGGTTCTGGTCAACAACAGGAGAGATGGTATGGTACAGGAGGGGTCATGCAGAATTAGAATGCAGAGAAACAGAAAGCATCATTATTATATTTTTCCCTGAATTAAAAAGGGAAAAACAAGATTTAAATATATTTTCTCATGTGTGAAAAGATCACAAAGGGAAAGTCTGGAGTCCTGGACCAGCACCGACCACCACTATGAGTTGTTGAATCTTGTGGTTGAATCTTCACATTTGCTGGATTCAGGGGCAGATTACCTTTACCATAGGCCCCGGGCTGTTCACCAAGCCCCCACCCCACTGTAAATATGGCAGCACTAGTGTGGTGTTCATAATACAGGATTTGTGCAAAATTGAGGTAAAAAAGCAGCGATTGTTTGCAAATCATGAGAGAACTGTAGCCAGGGACAATACACCACTGAAAGTATAAGTCTGTTTTGGTGGCCATAGGCCTCCCAGTAGCTCAGGGCCCCGGGCTGCCGCCCCAAATGGACCTATTATAATTTGCTACTGCCTGGGTTTGATATTTGGTGTTATATTAGTTATATTGCTTTATTGATTTTTACCCCACTGTAGATTAATTTGCAGCATAATAGAGGCAATTCATCAAGTCTACTGAACCGGAGAATCTGCTTATGCTTTGAACATTAATTTGTTCTGGTACTAATTCTTGTCAGGAAGACTTATGACCTCCTATGTATTGTATGTTGTTTTTTTTTTTATTTGATATAGATGAATTTTGATTTTCAGGATAACCTGTATGTGTATATAAGGAATAGCACTATTTCTGACCATTCCATAATTTATAGGTTGCATTTTTCACTAGTTTACCCCTCTCCAGTTTTACTTTCCAATAGTTTTCCCTGAGCTCAGCTCTCCCTGCACCTCATGCCTTCTCCTTCTCCTTCTAAGCTTTAATACTGTATGGGGCGACACTAAGGGGCCTCAGATTGAATCTAGCAGCAGGGTAGACAGTATCCTACTGATTAGTTTTAATGGGATAGGATATGGGAAGTGTGGAAAACCTTTCTTTAGGGCAGTGCTTGTCAAACTATTTCTACTGGAGCCTCACCCAACAGACCAAGGCAATGCCTGGGCCTCACCAGACTGACCAAGAGGATGCCAGGGCCTCACCATCTGTGTTCATTTAATGCTAGGACTATCTTTAACCTATCTCCCAAGTTCTATATACTAATAAAGCAAGTACAAAATAAATTAATAATGTTGCTAAAATGGAGATTATTGAGGACTGTGCAGATCATAGGTACTTTTGTGAAAACTGGCTCCCCAGCTGGGCCTCACCAACAGCTAGGGGGCGCCTCACAGTTTGAGAAGCACTGCTTAAAGTGACACTGTCACCTCCTTTTTGCATTCTGACATCTCTACACAGGTGTAAAGGGTAAATTTAGCGTTTTTCATACCTTATTTCATATCATACGTCGTGGTGCTTGTTCAAGTAAAAAGTGTCCTTTTATCAACTGCAGATTGTATTAAGTGGGCGTGGCCTCGAGGCATTAGCACTACTTAGCCCCGCCCACAATGTCACAGTTGGCCCCGCCCCCTCATAGGCCTTTGGAGCAGGCAGTCCGAAAGGTCTAGACCCCACCCACTTTACGTCGGCCAACTGCCACGAGGCCACGCCCACTTATTATAATCTGCAGTTGATAAAAGGACACTTTTTACTTGAACAAACGCCATGACCTATGATATGAAATAAGGTATAAAAAATGCTAAATTTACCCTTTACACCTGTGTAGAGATGTCAGAATGCAAAAAGGAGGTGACAGTGTCACTTTAAGGACGTCCACTCCTGACATTTTCTGCCACCATTTTCTCACTGCAGAGCGCCATTATCGATATTATAGATATTTGTCTGTGTGGGGGCTGGGGGAGTAAAACTTCTAGCAATATGACTTGACTTTCAACTAGAGCTCTTTAGCCTCCTTCCATGTCACTTTGCTTGCTTTTCATCCATAGCGCAGAAGAAGGGTGCTGATAAATGCAGCTGCCCTGCCAAAACTAGAAGAGAAAGCCCTGCTGCAGATTTCTGGGCAGCTGAATAAAGTGGCATATCCCTTTCCTGTCCTGCTGGCTGCCTCAGAGATCCCGGGTTTGCATTACGTGTGCCACGTGTTGGCATACAGGAAGTACAAATGTAAAATAAAATGATGGACAGTGGTTTTCAAATGGCAGAAAAAAACAGTTATGTGCTGACTGTAAATTTACAGACTGTTGACAGCCTTGCTGTAGGATCAGACTACACATGCTTGTAGTCAGTGTCCATTTCAAGTGTCACTGTCGTTTGTATAAACTTTCGATATGTCAAGGAGAGAAAATTAGCTGCAGCACATACTCTTCCTGCTCTGTTTTAGAAGGAGTCAGGCTTATAATGTAAGTCTACAGAGCCAACTCTTTTTTTCTTAAACAGATCGAGGAGAGACAGTAGCGAAAATAGAGGGGGCAAAGGGGGCGGTCGCTCCCGGGCCCACCAAGGCTGGGGGCCCACTGACAGAGGCCGGCTGATCCAGGTGGCAGGGTGAAATTCGCCTCTTGGGCCAGTCCCCCAGTAGCTGTTTAGGGCTGTAGCCACCACCTATTGCGGCGCCCCGCCCCTCAGCGTCAGAGAAACCTGCCCGGGGATCTGGAATCTAACTTCCAAATCCCCGGGCCAGAGTGACTTAGCTGTGCATATGCACACACAGCTATGAGGCATAGCACGCTGGAACAGAGAGCAGGATGCTTCCTGTGCAGGCAGCCTCTTTATGTTAGGCTGGCTGCCTGCATCGGAAGCTAGAAGAGGAGCTGAGGAGTCCCCAGAAGAGCTGCGGATGAGAGGTGAGTGGGTGTTTGTTATTTTTACACTCACCTTGGGGCTACCACACAGAGGAGAGGGAGGGGAAACTTTCACTGCACGGAGGGGGGACAACCGCGGCGGTCCCAATAAGCCCCGCCCTCTGCCAACAAGCCCCACCCCCAGTCCGAGCCCGGGTTGTATACTGAGTTACTGACCATCACTGCTTAAGTGTGGAAAACCTAAGGAGGAAAGATTGGCTGTACAGCACATGAGGTATTAGCCCAGTCAATGCCACTGTACTTTTTATGATGGGGGTCACCCAGATCAGTGTAATGGGGGTCACCCAGCTTTCCAGCTCAGTGTCAGGCCATGTTCACACGCTGTAAGAGACCGGCCACTCCATGACCTGGCCGGGTCACAGAGCGGCCAGTCTCTGCCCGGATCATCCCAGCTGGTACTGCAGTACCGGCGGGATGATCTTTCTGGCTGCAGGGTTCTGATGCAGGCGCTTCACGCGCACCCGCATCAGAACCTTCCACAGTACACAATGAAGCAAGCGGCCAGACAACGGCCATACTTTTATGTAGTGTTCAACACAGCCTAATGGTGGTCACCCAGCTCAGTGTAATGGTGGTCACTAGAGATGAGCGAACCTCGAGTCGATCCAATCCGAACTTTCGGCATTTTATTAGCGGTGGCTGCTGAAGTTGGATAAAGCCCTAAGGCTAAGTGGAAATCATGGATATAGTCATTGGCTGTATCCATGTTTTCCAGACAACCTTAGAGCTTTATCCAAGTTCAGCAGCCCCAGCTAATCAAATGCCGATCGTTCGGGTTCGGATCGACTCAGATCAGTGTAATGGTGGTCACCCAGCTCTCTCAGATGAGTGTAATGGGGGTCACCCAGATTTCCAGATGAGTGTAATGGGGGTCACCCAGCTTTCCAGATCAGTGTAATGGGGGTCACCCAGCTTTCCAGATCAGTGTAATGGGGGTCACCCAGCTTTCCAGATCAGTGTAATGGTGGTCACCCAGTTTTCCCAGTCACATCTTGTACGACTACCACATGGAGGGGGGTATACTACAGAGGGACCTATACTGCACAGAGGGGGGATATATATGGGGGGATATACAATAAAGAGGTTACATAAAGGGGGCTTTACTACAGGAAAGTTTGTATGGAGATGAGGATGATGCTTGAACGAGGTGCCTAAAATGTTTCTCTAGTAGATTCTGTGGAGCCGAGTCATGGTAAAAGAAATCTTCATGATGGCCGGGACAGATGGAGAACTAAGGAAAAGCGAAATATCAAAAACATCACCTGTGATTCATGTAGTGAAGACGCCTCTTGTGAGTATGGCAGTAACATGTATAGTGAGAATATTTACTTCATGTATCCTGGTGTTATTTGATAGCTATGATGCTATTTAGAGAATTGGAATTAGAAAATTCTTAGGTTATTAATGTTATCCTTTATATGTACAAAAATTTGCTGTAGCCTGTAGCTAGTATGTGTGTCCCATGCTAGGCCATCCGCTACAGCACAGATAGATAGATAGATAGATAGATAGATGATATACAGAGATAGATGATGATATAGTGATATGGTGATGACAACCAGCTAACACCTTCTAATAACTAAAAGTTTATTACCTATACCTCCATTAAGTGTAGACAAAGATAGTCTGATTAAAGGGGTTCTCCAGGATTAAATAAAACATTAGTTGCTTTCTTCCCAAACCAGCAACATACCTGCAGGCTGTGTGTGTTGTATTACAATTTGTCTCTATTCTCTTTAAGTGGAACTGAGCTGCAATACCACACCCAAACTGAGGACATGGGTGGTGCTGTTTCTGGAACAAAGCGGCTATGGTTTTCTAATAACCCCTTTTTTTTTTACACGGTTATATATGTGAAATTTAGAAAGCCTCCCACACTGCTCTCAATCCTTAATCACTTTGAGTAATAGAGCAGAATATACCCTTTATTATTCGAAAAGCATTGTGGTTCCCTATGGGTAACATAATAGGTTGGGGGCCCACTCAGACTCACTCGCCCCCCCTAGGCTGAACCCCTAGCTACACCCCTGAGGAGAGAACATGCTGCAGCGCGGTCCTCTCCCCGCTCTTTCTCCTGATCCGTATAGGTCTGAACAGTCAGTCCCAGACCTATCAAATCTTTTGACTTGTCTCTATGACATGTCAAAAATTTTTACTTATACTTTAAAGGCATAAGTAATAATATTTATATTCAAGACTATATCCACACTAAGAATAAGAGACATGTAATCGCTGCTGTACAGTAACAATATTCTATACAATCAACGCAGCACTATTATACCATATTGGGTGTTTACACTGAAAAGGAGAAAACCTAGTGTTGCTAATATTTTTCTAATGTATATTTTTAGAATTATTAAGTAAACATCTTTAGCTCCATTCATTCTGACACCCAGTGTGTGATGATGACACATCACACATTACCCTCAGTGAAACACTTCCCTCACAGTTACACAAATAACACTGAAAGCAGGACCACACACAGCCCAGCCCACACATAATAGCTCCACTGTCTTATGTCTCCAGCCCATCACATCATGATTGGGCACATTGTGCTGCCAGTTACTGTACATCTTTATTTAGACTATAAGGTCTTATAAGCAGGGACCTCGCGCCATATGTTTTATTGTTTGCGCATGTATTTTTATCACTTTTCATTTTGCTTGTTTGTTACTTCCCAATAGTAAAGCACTGGGGAATAAGTGGGCACTGTAACGCATATAGGGACAATGTATACACAGTAAGGCTACAGTCACACATTCCATAAGTTTGTCTGTAATTGTGAATCCGCAGTTATGGATAAATTTAGGGCCTATTGATTTCTGTTGGTCTGTTCACACTTTCTGTAGTTTTACAGATCTGTAATCCGTGTCGCAAAAATTACTGACATGCCCTAATGTGGACTATAATTGCAGCATAGACACACCAAAAGAAGTCTATGGGATCCTTATTTTTTTGTGGATGTTACAGACATTCCATCTGTTACGTCCTACAAATGTGCAATTCTAGCTAGTGTCTTCATTTTGACATTTCCTCCTTTTTTACAAGTACTTTACACTTTTACAGCTCTGCCAAAAATATGGACAATTACAGATACATTACAGATGCATTTTTGTGGACATAATATACAGTCCTGAAAAATTTGTAGTATTGAGTTTTATATTAGTATTAAGTGTTATATTAACCTCCTCCCGCCGCTGCACAGTAAATAAACGTTGCTGCAGCCTATGCCTGGTGCTGCAGCGACATTAATTTACTGCACAGGATGACACGGGCGTAGGAGATACGCCTGTGTCATCCACGGCAGATCCCGGCTGATAGCCGGGGACCCACCGCAACTGTCAGCACCAGAGCCACGCCGGCAGGGGTCAGGAGGCAAGGCAGGACGCACGCTGGGCGCGCGGCCGTGCACTCTGCCCCCACACCTCTCTCCCCTGTCGCTGTCACAAGATTAGATAGATAGATAAATAGAGGATAGCTAGCAAGCTAGATAGATAGATGATAGATAGATAGATAGATAGAAGATAGCTAGCAAGCTAGATAGATAGATGATAGATAGATAGATAGATAGAAGATAGCTAGCAAGCTAGATAGATAGATAGATAGATAGATAGATAGATAGATAGATAGAAGATAGCTAGCAAGCTAGATAGAGAGATTGATAGATAGCTAAATAGGAGATAGATAGATAGATAGATAGATGGAAGATAGAAAGATAGATAGATAAATTAATAGATAGATAGATAGATAGATAGATAGATAGATAGATAGAAGATAGCTAGCAAGCTAGATAGAGAGATTGATAGATAGCTAAATAGGAGATAGATAGATAGATAGATAGATAGATAGATAGATAGATAGATAGAAGATAGAAAGATAGATAGATAGATAGATTCCTTTCTGTGACAGATTCAGCTGCACATGTAAGCAGATGTGTTTTTAGTGAATGCAGTAGATATGGACTTTGGCTTCCTAGATCCTGGAAATAAAGGTTCACCTTTTAAAAGGGCAAGATGGTCATATAAATGAATTATAGCTTCAGAAGGGTCAACGCTTACAACATAAATCTGTCCTCAAGTCTTCCAGTTTTCTAGTACAACAGGAATAAAGTAATAGGAAAACAGCAATAAACTTCGCCCCAGACAGCAGTAACCTCTGGAAGGTCATCGGGAGATTTGTTTCAGAAATAACATTTGACTTTGCTTACACTGTAGCAATATGCCTGCAATACTAATCAGCTATCATAGGATATGTGGAGAACAACACATTAAGACACAGGGTAGGTTCTTCTACCGTGAATGTATTTAAAGGTCATTTAGACAAACACCATTTTTACGAATCTCTTCCTCATGCTCACAATAATGAGTTTCCTTCCCTGTCAGTTAACATGTGGTGTGAACCCAGACTCAGGGACCTTCCAAATGTGCAGATTTACTGCCTGTCGTGTTTCACACACAGTCAGAGACAAACAGACTGCTCACAACATTACATCAGAGCTCCAAACCTCACTATACACATATGACATAGGATTTTTTTTAACAAACCCTGCTCATTCATTGTCATGATGAAGGTGACATGGTTTCCGTAAACATTACATGACATAGGTATATATTAAAAGTTCAGATCTCTTCAGGGCTCCACTATAACAAGTTAAGCCCCTGTTACACCAAGTGATCATTGGCGCGTTTAGTATACATCATCATTGCTGACTACAAGATAACATGTGATCTTTATGTATTTTGGGGTGCTGAATCCAAAAATAATGTCACATCCAGTTTTTCTGCAAAACGCTGTTTACTAGTAAACCTTTGCAGTTTAACGTAACATTATACATAATTATTTGGAAAAGCTGAGTGTTAAAAAAGATAATAGTGTGCAGAAAGATATGCAGTAGGTAAAACTAAAAGGAAGAATACTGAATAAGTACTTTAAACTGCTGACGTCAGCATTTTGTGGCTATATATATTTATGGAACATAGATATCAGGGCAGATGGAACACAAACATGATGGCAGGCTACTGCTGGTGTTAACAGTGTGACAACTCTAATCATAACTATTCCAGGGCATCCAAAATAAGAATTGTGGAGGGGTGATCCCTTCATCTCACCTGGCCGGGCCTCAGAGTCGCACTTACACTGATCCCGGCTCGGCAATCTGAAGATCTGGGCTGCAGCAGCTCAGAGTAATATAGCTCTGAAATAATCAATCAGTGCTGTATTATGTATACTGCAGTGATCTCTATGATACATCAGTGCAGTTGTATTAGAATTCTCCCAGGGGGAATTTAAATTAACGTATGTAAAAAAAAAAAAGTTTTGTTATTAATAAAAAATCCCATGCCCTAGTAAAAGTTTAAATCACCCCCTTTTCCCATTTTACAAAAATAAATAAACATATTTGGTATCGCCGTGTGCATAATAGTCTAAATTATCACATTAGGGGGAAGGAATCATGTTTTTGAAGGGCTTTATTGACAGAGTACTGTCTTATATAATGCATTATGGGCTAGGTCCTGGTAGGGTCACGCTTGTGTGTATCGCTTAATATTCTTTATCGCTGTTACATGTTTTTAAACATTTTTTGTGATGTGTGTGTAGTCTTGCAATAATAAAAAAATATTTACAATTAACAGAAT
Source organism: Dendropsophus ebraccatus (assembly GCF_027789765.1). NCBI lineage: Eukaryota > Metazoa > Chordata > Amphibia > Anura > Hylidae > Dendropsophus > Dendropsophus ebraccatus. The sequence continues at coordinate 73,338,787 of NC_091454.1, forward strand.
TATGGTGTGTTGGTTAGCCAATTTACATACTACATGTTTTTCTTCCTTTGGTTTACACATGTACATGTACAGGGGATATGGCCTTATTCTAGTATATATATTGTGAGCCGGAAGAAACCAGGTGTTGAAGACCCCTGGGCACTTTAGCATTTTTCCTGTCATGTAATCCAACTCTGCTTGCCAATATTCCACTAGAATAGCCAGGAATTTAGGTGTTTGACATGCATCCAATAGAAGATACAGCAAATGAGGCTAGATTAACACTAACTGCATGGTCAATGAAGTACTCCAGGACCACAAAGAAGAGAAACACATGGAATTATAATCACTAAATTGCTATTTAAAAATGTATACTTGGGTTTAGCTGCCATTTAAATAACTCGCCTGATTCTTCCTTCCCTGTTAGGCCATTGGAATCATATTGGTATAATTGGTTTGTTTTCAACTTTGCATGCAGCCATTTAATGGAGTGAAAAGGCTCATGTGGTTTCCTAAGATGCAGTTGCTAAATGTGTTGAAGTCATTTGTGGGAAGGCATGTGTAATGGTGTGCAAGGAAAGTCATCTTCTCTTCTCATATATAAGAAACAAGCAAATAATAATACATAACTTCATGTATAATATTATACATGTAGGATCAACCAACCTCACTTGTACAATTATCACTTATATAGCACATATATAACTATTATATTAGCTTCTAACAAGCCAAAGTACGCTAAATTGTGTTATCACATACAGAAATTCTTTACGTAGTTAACAATAGTCAAAGATGTAGTCACATTCCATAATTGTTTGTCTTGTTGCTGCAACACATCTGAAATACAAAATGAAAAAACTTTCCATAGAGTCTTGATTTTAATATCTCCTATCATTTGGTGTCTACAGCTCCTATGCAGACCTATATGTCTCCAATATTGTAGACTTGTGTTGAATATTCCTGCAGGGATCTCCTCAATGGGGAGGAGAGACGTTATTGGCCCCCTCAGGCTCCTGTGCAACCACATCTTCTGCATCCCCTATACCTACACCCCTGCATAGAGGTGACACTGCAATATACTGCTGCCTCTTGATTTTATTCTTACCTCTCTAATAGCAATATATATTTTGCTGGTTGTACTGTGTCTCCTTTCACTTGCAGTTGGGGATCCTCAATCCTAGACATTTCTTATTCTATATGCTAATAACAGATTTGCATTTCAATACCATTTTTCACATTGATGACAGCCTTATATACTTATTCTCGTGACATCAACCTGCACTACTACAGAACACCAGTGATTGTCCACTGTTTCCAACACCATCTTTCAGGATCTTTCTCAAAACTAAGCTTCTTGTGTTTTCACTATCTGCCAACCTGGCATCAGGGAGTGGGAAGAGGACAGGAAGACACCAGGGGGCCGCGGAGAGGTAATATATGAACCTTATTATTTTCTCTACACATTCATCAGCCACAAATTGCCTGTGGCCAATGATTTTAAGTCAGAACCAAAAGACACAATCAGCCGATGATGGTTGTCATCGGCTGATTGTTGACTTCATTACACACAGTGATAATCTACTGAATCTGCCTGATTTAGAAAATTATCGTTCTGTGTAATAGGCCCTAAACCTGACATTACTATAACTCTATAACCAATGCTTCCTCTAAGGTTCTGCAGCCACTGGGGAGAGTGTTTAGACGATGTAAGGCAATGTTCCAGCAAACGTGGGCAAACTAAAAACCGATCATAAGAACATCAGTACGTAAGTCAAAAAGGTAACATTGCTACACAATAGGGAAAAAAAATGTCAAAAGTTCTGGCAACCCTGGATGTCATATTTATCCCCCTCCACGTAGGGTTGGAGGACTACAGTAGCGTTTTTGGAAGATAGCTCTCATGAGGAGGTGCAAGAGAACATTAACCCCCCCCCCCCCTTTTTTTTTTTTCTTTCCTTTTCCCCTCTTTCTCTTTTCTTCTCTCTTCTTTCTTCTACTTCGGTTCCACTTTGTTGTTGGAACTAGAAGTTTTAGTTTATATGAAGATGGGCGGATGTTTGATGGGGGGTTGCCCTTTGGTTCTGGAATTGGGCTATTGATAGCTATTGTATGATGGAAGTTACTGTGTTTATTGAAAAACAAGAGAATTTGTAGTTTTATATATTTCATTCGGTGTACACTGTATTCACCTGCTGAAATAAGCTAATGTTGTCTGGCTGGTATTGTTTGTTTATATACCAACTGTTTAACAGAAAACTTAACAAAACTGTTTGGAAAACAAAAAGGTAACATTGCATAGCTCTGTACTTACTAACCTCATTATACAAGGGCCAAATAATCCCTCCAGACCATGACAACATATACTGTATTTACATCCAAGTCCTTTATAACCAATATACTGTACCTACCAGAATTTGGGAACTCTATGAGGGGACGTTACAGCTAGAGATGTATTCTCTGGTTTGAGTTGTTCTTTCTCTTTTCTTTTCCTTCTGACTCTGAAATCTATTTAGATGTGACTCATCTCTGCCGACCATGATGCAATAGTGTATGATACGATAACAATGTCTTCATTAATAATGCCACCATGTAATGCCCTCACTGTGCCCCATGTAGTAATAATGTCCCCTGTGCCTTCATATAGTAATAATGCCTGTAAGCTCCCCACTAATTAATAACACCAACCTATATTGTAATAATGCCTCTACTATGCCCCATATAGTAATAATGCTCCCTGTAATGGCAAATAGTAATAATGCCCCCTGTGCCCCCATATAGTAATGCTGTAAAGCATGGGTCTCCAAACTGCGGCCCTCCAGCTGTTGCAAAACCACAACTCCCATCATGCCTGGACAGCTAAAGCTTTGGATTTGGCTGTCCAGGCATGATGGGAAATGTTGTTTTGCAACAGCTGGAGGGCCGCAGTTTGGAGACCCCTGCTGTAAAGGGTAGACCGTCCTCCATTGTCTAGGTTACGTTTGGCACTTTGTGCCATGTTCTCCACTACAATCTATTATAAAACACTGGGATATAGTACGAGATGACCCAATAATTGCACAACATTATTCTACAAAACCTTTGATTACATTTAGAAGGTGCAAAAATATTAGGGACAAATAAGTAAGAAGCAAATATTCAGATGATAACAAACATTCTAATTTGCTAAAAAAAAAGAAGAAGAAATCGCAGGTGCAATAGTTGTTTATGGTGTAATATTTTGTTCAGAACAAATCTGTGACACATGGGGGAGTGACTTACCCTATTAATGATTTGATTTGCTGTTGATCGCACAATGTGGTGTATGCTTTTACATGCCATTGTGATGCCTACTATATAGGCAAAACTACGCTCCCATTAAATAGACGCTTCTATGAATGTAAGGTCCATAAGAACTAAGAAAGGGGCACCGAGGCTGACTAGCCATAAAAATGAAAACCATGGAGGAAAAGTGATACAATGAAATTTATGGGCTTAAAAAGGATACAATTCGATGCAGGAATCAGAATAGATAAACGTTTGCTGCAAGAAGAAGCGGAAATTATCATTGCTACTAACGCTCAGGGCCCAGCAGGCCTAAATGACCGCATTGAACTAAATATGTTTTTGTAACAATGTTACGATATACTGTTTCTAATATTAGGATATGACAACATGCCCACGTCGCACAAGTCCACCACGTATATAACCTAGTGCATGTGGACGTGTTCAGCGTCACACTGTTAAGAGTTACTGGCGTCCCTGCTGCATCTCAAATGAAGCTTTTAAAGATTTTGCAACAATAAAGAAATTAATTTTAATGGTGAGTGTCCTTATGAAATTTCTACTTTTCTATTCATGAAGATTCCTTTTGTACCTATTCGATAAGTTAGCACCACAATAATTTTTGTGCATAAAAATAATATTCTCTAATGCAATTACTATTGTGAATTGCACAGTAGTGCCAATTGCTTTTTCTACAAACCATTTATTGTTCTCAACTACTTCTTTTTGTCTCGTACCCTCTCCTTGCTTTATTATTTCTGTAGTTCATATACAGACGCTTTGTTTACACAGCAGGTGCATCATGCTTCCATGGTCTATCTACTGTTAGATATTTAGACAGTGCTATCCTCTGCAACCCTTCCCTGCATTACATAAGATGTGTTTAATATAGGGGTTCTGTACTTTGTGAGCCCTGTTTTCTGTTTTGTGTTGGGGGCATGAGTCATTGTATATGTTTGTTTATGTACTTTTGATGTATTGTCTTTATGTTTTTTAACTGCTAACTATGCGTAGTAAATACATTTTTTCTCCTGTTTTTCTGTATATGTACAGTTATAGCGTGGTATATTACTTCATTATTTAAGGACATTCTCCTGTGTTCTCATAGGTTGTTAGATATGTAAATTAGGTGGTTTGGTGCACTGTGAGCGGCCCTGGCCGGCCCGCCCTTCTAGTAAATAGTAATTCAGCACTCTTTATTGAAGAGTGCTGGAGTGACATAACTGCAAAGACCAGGGCCGGCTCTAGGTTTTTGTGGGCCCTTGGGCAACGGAGCCTCAGCGGGCCCCTCATCCATGTATCCACTATGCACACATCATCCACACACTATGCACACACAAATCATCAACCCACTATGCACACACCCATGATCCACACACTATGCACAATCACTTAAGACCACAGATATTCATAAACACACATTATTGACACCGACACACACATTACTGACACAGACGAACAGGCAGTAAAGTAAGTACATACACACAGCACAGTTTTCTCCCTCTTCCTCTCTGTCGGGCTGATCTCCACACTTTAAGGTTGAGGACGCAAGGGTCATGTGATCAGGTCCTTCACCTCTCTCTCTCTCTCTATGCAGGATGCTGACAGGTCCTTCTCCTCTGTTTACTGATGTTCAGCCCACTCACCCGGCTCCACTGTGAGCAGGCTGAACATTACAGTTCCGGGGCCCTGTTTAGCTGAACTAGGACAGGAGCAGCACTAGAGGTGCTGTGAGCCCTGCACCTGCCCAGGTAAGCTGAATGCTGATGTCGGCCCTTAAGGGACATATCAGCAGGTTAGATACTTTAAGTTTCCCTTTAACACTGTTCTGCACACTATTTGCACTATATCTGTACGTACACAGAAGGGTGAATAGCTAATGCAGCTTTATTTTTAATTCCCTATTTGGTATCAAAGATGGTTGGGCCATTGTATAGGAAAAGCATTTCCTTATAGATTGTAGGCAGAGTTCTCAATTCTCCTGCTAGAATAGTCCATTAGTTTGTTACTCTGTAATGTCTGATGTCCTTTATACTTGTATCACTCTGCAGAATATGCTAACACTATATAAAGAGAAGCTGTCACCTGTGAGTCATTGGATTTAATTATGGTTTATTTTCTGACTGTGTCTGCTCACTACTGTATTTACTTGTCTGACATATGGCAGTAAGAAATTGGTCATGGTACGGCAGTATTGATTATTGTTAGAGGTATGCTATGCATTCTTATAATGGGGTTAATTATTTAATGAAAGGTTTAAGTGGGGTACATATTTCAGGGGAAATTCTTTTAGCGTTGTTTATCCCCAGCTACCTTGTCAACCAGTGACCAAAGTGAAACCAGGTGTTTTTAGTCCAGCACCTATTCTTTTTTCTAGACTTGACAGGCTGAAGTACAATAATAAATACAATTACAGCGATAATGAGGGGTTGGTAAACGCTACTGATCTATATTTACCAAAGGTAAAAGGAAAATAGCAAGTAACCTGATTGTGGAGAAGCTGGCAGAGGCGCAATCTTTCAAATCCTGCTGTCCATTCTTGTCTTTTCTCCTTTAATTATCAAATATGTCATTAATGTAAGAGGCGCTCTCATCCTCTCATTATTTAGTGCACACTTTAATGTCATTAAACTCTTCCAAAGGACACAATTTCTTTAAGAGCCTTATCTCTGCATCACTAATGGACAGCTTTTGGCTTGGATCCCTGTGAGGGGAAAGCAAGCAGTTGTTTACCGGGAATATAGGAGTACATTACAAAGGGAATTAGCTCGGAGCTGTTAGTCTGATTAATGCACTTAACTATTCGTGAGCTTCCCCTCCTCCTGGTGGAAGATAATGTATGGAGACCAGCTGTGAGGGGGGACCATGTGGGGTCAAAGGTGCAAAGGTTTGAAGAGATGCTGGGGTAACCAACCTATGTGGTCCTTAGTGTTCCTTCTGTAAAAGAGAAATAATTTCCTACCATTGGCAATTACGAATTATCGAACGGGAAACTTGCTAAGATTCAGACAGCTTTCTTTTTTAGCATGAAAAAAACTGAAAACCACAAGAATGGAAAATGTATCCAACATGGGCAGAATGAGCCTGAATCTGAAATCACAGCTTCATTTCTGCATTAGAGGAGTGGGTCATCGCCACTCTGCTCCACAGACACATTTTAAAAACATTAAACTTTAATAACGAGAAGAAAATTATTTTTCCATTTAATCTTTAAAGACAATTCTTTGCCCTGCTTACACCACCGCCCATTTTCACCAGTTACTCCAGTAAGACTGTATGTTTGTGTGGCTTAATGAGTTTGGATTAATGGTGCGTTTACACAGTGAGATTTATCTGACAGATTTCTGAAGCCAAAGCCAGGAACAGACTATAAACAGGGAACACGTAATAAAGGAAAGACTGAGATTTCTCCTCTTTTCAAATCCATTTCTGGCTTTGGCTTAAAAAAATCTGTCAGATAAATCTATCTGTGTAAACACGCCATTAGAGGACTAAATATTTAGATTTGCATAAGACCAACAGAACATGTTAGGCTCAAGCTTCCTGTCTACTTGACTATAAGTCACGCAGTTCTGCTTAACATACCTTGATTCAGTTAGCCTAGCACTGCAATAAATGAAAACATTGGATGTAAATAAAAATAACGATTAACTTAAATTATTAAAATTCATATTATATTTGCATTGTTACATTGTTTTTACAATCATATCTATAATAGAAATTTACAATATCATACATGGTTTTCATGACATGCTACCTAAAATGTGTACAACTGCAAAGCAAATGTACCAGCAGGCACAGGGATCCCAGAGAGGGGCCATCTATAAGGGAGGGGGAAGAGGGGCCATCTATAAGGGAGGGTGGAGAGGGGGCCATCTATAGGGGAGGGTGGAGAGGGGGCCATGTATAAGGGAGGGTGGAGAGGGGGCCATGTATAAGGGAGGGTGGAGAGGGGGCCATGTATAAGGGAGGGTGGAGAGGGGGCCATGTATAAGGGAGGGTGGAGAGGGGGCCATCTATAAGGAAGGGTGGAGAGGGGGCCATGTATAAGGGAGGGTGGAGAGGGGGCCATCTATAAGGGAGGGTGGAGTGGGGGCCATCTATAAGGGAGGGTGGAGTGGGGGCCATCTATAAGGGAGGGTGGAGAGGGGGCCATCTATAAGGGAGGGGGGAGAGGGGGCCATCTATAAGGGAGGGTGGAGAGGGGGCCATCTATAAGGGAGGGGGGAGAGGGGGCCATCTATAAAGGAGGGGGGAGAGGGGGCCATCTATAAGGGAAGGGGGAGAGGGGGCCATCTATAAGGGAGGGGAGAGAGGGGGCCATCTATAAGGGGGGGAGAGGGGGCCATATATAAGGGAGGGGAGAAGGGGCCATCTATAAGGGAGGGGAGAGAGGGGGCAATCTATAAGGGGGGGAGAGGGGGCCATATATAAGGGAGGGGAGAAGGGGCCATCTATAAGGGGGGAGGGGGCCATCTATAAGGGAGGGGAGAAGGGGCCATCTTAGGGGAGTGGCATCTATAAGGAGGCGAGGGGGCCATCTATAAGGGAGGGGGCCATCTATAGGGGGGACAACACAGTCAGCCTACCCACTAAATGAGGGTGCAAAGCGGCCATTACAGATTGCAGTGTGTATAGTGATGAGGATGGTGTCAGTGTAAGGAGCCTAATATGTCTGTCTGGCGGATTCTGTGGATTCGTGGTTCGGAGAACTTCTCATAATGGCCCAGGACAGAAGAATAAAATGAAAAGGGAAGAACTCCGATCAGAGAAGAGGTGAGTCACCTGATATAACAGCAGGTGTACAGAACCTGTGTAGAGCTGCGTCCACTTCTATATGACTGGATGAGGTGATGGTGATCTGTGTACAGTGGATGTTATTCAGTAGCAGCGGTGGTGTTAGTCAGTATGCTGTGGTATTTGTCAGTAGCAGTATTGGTCTCAGTATACAGGATTTGGTCAGTAACAATATGGTGGTGATGGTAGTGGTGTGGCAGTAATATTTCCTTCTTATATACTGGTAATATTGGCAATATTGGTCTCAGTATACAGGAGATATATATATATATATATATATATATACCAGTAGCATTACATGGTCGTGAAGGGGGGGCAAGTTGACCTCTCGTATCAGGGCCCAGGAGACATTATCTACACCCCTGCAAGCAAGGTATCCATCCACAGACAGCTGTTTCGGGATATTTGCCCCTCATCAGTGTGGAGCAGAATTCTGGCTAGTGGGAGCAAAGCCCAGTAGCTTCCACTGCTTATTTTTGACAGCAGTTTGGACGGTGGTTAACTTGACTGCAGACCCCCCCCCCCCCCTTGGCTTGGTTATTCTTTCTTGGTAGAAGGTCTAGCTAGCAAACTAATGTTGAGAAACTGACAATATAGATTCACTGACATTGAGAAACATGTGATGGTGTCTCTGCTGTGTTTTGGATAATCTCCTTGAGATCAACCATCATTTCATCCCACAATTAGGGCTGGGGCCACACTGTGTTGCACTGTCTGTCACAAGACCCCTTCACTCACTTCACTAAAGAGGTAGTGTGACACGGCTGTCCCAGAAATTGCTGTGTATCCCCAGAAGAAAGGGTAATGTGGCCCTGATACATGTTGGATTTGTGAATAAATTATTGTTTCATCCAGTGAGGGCCCAGTATACTTACCCAATACATTGGCAAAGGAACATCAAGTATTGGTCCGCTAATGGCACTGAACCCGCTGTCTGAGTGGATATATCCAGGCTTTCTACAGTAGAGTACTTACTGATACACGTTTTCCTATTCTGGGTGAAGCAGTGGCATGGCTCCCCTCTGTTGTGTACAGAGTACTGAAGACACTTGATATTCCCCTATTTGTGTAATATTCTTGTGAAATATCATAAGTTTAACACCTTCCCGCATGAGGGCGTAACTGTTCGGGTGGGGGCATTCAGAGACGGGTCGGACGGCGACCCCAGGCGCTGTCTGCAGCCCGGGACCCGGCAATTAACGGGCACTATCTGATCGGCGTGCCTGCTAATTAGTCTTTTAAATGCAGCTGTCAAAGTTGACAGCTCCTCTTAACAGTCTTCTTTTCCCCTTCCCTGGTGTCTAGTGAGAGATCATTCCTGATCTCTCACGGTAAATGACGTAGGTACAAAAAAATTCCAAAGCGCAAAATTGCGCATTTTTGGTCTGTAGGTGAAAAACTGCAAGCGCTATGGCCTTTTAAACACGAGGAAGACAAAACAAAAGTGCAAAAAGGAAAATTAGCCCAGTCCAGATGGGGTTAATACATCTGATCCATGACGTTTTAAACTTAGATTTCTAATCAATGTTATATAATATGTTCCTAGTTTATTTAAATACATAATCTGTGAACTGGTAGTAATCTGAAATGTCTACCCCTTCTGTGATCTGGTTCCTTATAGAACTATCTTATGATATACCTGTCTGGGTTCAGTATCGTCCTTAAAACTACCTACAGTGGGGAAAATAAGTATTTGATACACTGATTTTGCAAGTTTTCCCACCTACAAAGATCATAGGTACACTTCAACTGTGATAGAATGTGAAAAAGTGAAAAAAAAAATTCTATAAAAACACATTGTATGATTTTAAATAATTATTAGTATTTTATTCCATGAATAAATGTTAGTTCTCCTTTAAGAAGCCCTCCTACTCTGCACTCATTACCTGTATTAATTGCACCTATTTGAACTCGCTACCTTTTTAACATCTGTCCCACACACTCACTCAATCCCACTCCACCTTTTTCACTGTGGCAATACCAAACAGCTGTCTAAGTATACCAGGGACAAAATTATAGGACTGCACAAGGCTTGGATGGGCTATAGAACAATATGCAAGCAGCTTTGTGAGAAGGCAACTAGTGTTGGTGCAATTATTACAAAATGGAAGAAACACAAGATGACTGTCAATCTTCCTTGGTCTGGAGTTCCATGCACGATCTTGCCTCATTGGGTAAGGATAATATTGAACAAAGGTCAAGAATTTGCCCAGAGCTACACGGGAGGACCTGGTCAATGACCTAAAGAGAGCTGAGACCATAGTCGTAAAGATTGCTTTTAGTAACACACTACGCCATAGTCATAAAATTCTGCTTTGCATGCAAGTACAACCCCAAGAACACAGTCCCAACTGTGAAGCATAGGGGGGTGAAAACAGCATACTTTGGGGGTGCATTTCATGATAAGGGACAGTAGGATTCTATTATATTTAAGAGAGGTTGGATAGGGCCCTGTATCGCTACATTGTGGACAACAACCTCCTTCACTCTGTAGGGCACTGAAGATGGGTTGTGGCTGGGTCTTCCAGCATGACAATGACCCGAAATACACAGCCAAGGCAACTAAGTAGTGGCTCTATAAAAAGCATTTTTTAAGGTCCTAAAGTAGCCTAGCCAGTCTACAGACCATAACCCAATAGAGAATCTTTGCAGGGAGCTGAAACTCAATGTTGCCCACCGACAGCCTTAAAGCCTGAAAGATCTGGAGATCTGTATAGAGGAGGGGGGAAAATTGCTGATACAGTGTGTGCAAACTACATGAAACGTCTGACTCCTGTAATTGCAAAGGTTTCTGTACCAAATATTAAAGGGGAACTCCGGATAACAAAAACTTTTCTATTAAAAGTACATTAAAAGTTATTTAGATGTGTCTATACAATGTATTGCTGTACCTGTGCGGTTCTGTCACACTGGTAGTTGATAGTAATCCAGGAAGTGAAAAAAAGCCTCTGAGGAGGCTGGGCTGGATAACCCAATCCCCTGAGTGATTCACCATCTCAGATCAACCAGAAGCAGCTGCTGCACTAATTTTACTGATTTTAATGGGTGGGGGCTGTGATGGTCAGCTGAGGGAAAGCATTGCATTCTGGGAAATGCTAAACCAGGAAAGACAGAAAAACAATACAGAGCAAAAAACCCCAAACAAATGGATTTTTGGTAGTTTTAACCTGGGATAGACAGGTAAGTAATGCGTTATGCTTCTGCAGAAGTTTCATTTTTTTACCTCTACCCGGAGTTCCCCTTTAAGTTCTGTTTTTCTATTGTATCAAAAACCCATTTCAAGCAATTAAATGATAAATAATTATTTAAAAATCAAACAATGTGATTTTCCTATGGTAAAAATTATAAACCTGTCTATTGTTTTTAGATAGCAAAACTTGCAAAATTGGTACTGTACGAAATAGTTATTTTCCCCATTGTATGGCTAAGTTCACAAAATGTGATTTTGTGTTCGTCTTAGCTGACAGCAGTCAAAAAGACGTCCAATATTTGCAGATGGCGGCCGTCATGATCATGATCACAAAATCACATTGTGTAGGGTTCCTTATTCCTAGCACATAATAGAAAAAGCACCATGTGACTTTTTTTTACTCATAAATAACACATACTCTATGTTATTATAGTAGAATACATTATTCCATTCATTGACTCCTGGGACTCACCAGAAGTCCAAGTCCACGCCAAAATAAAATTTTGCCTTCATTTTTGGAAATTCCTTATAATATTAAATTGAGCACAAGAAACAACAATGTCCTTAAATCATAATACAATTGAGAATCAGTAATTTAAGATAGCAGACAATATCTGGCCTAAAGATCTGCAATGTGTCTTGTGGTTTAAAAGTTATCAATATAGAACAACCACCAGGAACCTTCCCTGTGATGCTTAGCTATTTGGTGCATTTAATTTGCGGTCACTGAACCCCGAGCATCACAGAGGTGGTTCCTGGTTGTTGTTGCAACTTTCTGTATTGATAACTTTTAAACCAGAATATTGCAAAGATATTGCAAGTCTGACAGTGACAATCAATTTTTGGTCTTTGATATGCTACATAACCACCTTTCCATTGGAAAAACCCTTGTTTCAATATAGCGGCTTTCAGGAGGGTGGCCACGTTCCGAGCACAACCTAAAAGATAGGCCCCTCATCCACTACTCTTAAGTATGATCCATACTGTTACCAGTGTTTGTATATGGAGATTGCATGTGCCTAATTTTATGTACCTGTATGTAAAGCAAAGAGGAAAAAAATTAGGCTCTGGAGTTATACACACTAGTAATCTAAACCGGTCCATGTACAAATATCTTCTCTCCCATGTTATCTTTACCCTTCTCTCTCACACTTCTAGAGATCCCACTTATATATAGCACAATGGGATCTCATTTTCCTGAATTGTCCTCTCCACTCTCCCCACCATCCTTTTTATTTATTATTCGTACATCATTCATGCCCTTCTCTTAGCCTGTATATGTAACTAGAGAAAAAAATAGTACTACACATTGCTGCATTCTCTCTAATATAATTTCTTATACATTTCTGTGTAGTTTTCACCCTCTTTTTATATACAGATAGATTTATCGTGCTATCTTATAGTAAGATTCTCGTTGTTGCCCATAGCAACCAGTCACAACTCAGCTTTCACTTTACCAGGGAAATATGAGACAGGCAGCGACTGGTTTCTATGGGCAACAAATAGACTATTACTATAAGACAGCTCAATAAATCCCTCGCTTTTATTATGCTTGCATGAGTAAGTATGTAATATTTTTGTGGGATTAACCATTTAATCCCTGAAGGACACACAACATTTTTTTTTCATCATGGGACTTTTGAGGCTGCTCCATAGGCAGCGACTCCTGACTGCTTTCAGTGATCGCCATGCCGCCTATTTAACTATTTAGATGCCACTATGAAAGCTGACAATGGCATATAATTGCCTTGTTAAATGTTGTTGCTGGTATAGGATGATACATACTGTAGTTTTACATAGCTGCTGGGCTCAGCTGTTGGCAGCTTGTACCAATAGAGATCAGGGTCACTGTAAAAATGCCATGTGCAAACATAGCCATAGGCGGAATTCACACCTTCTGTGGATATGGTCTGTGCACGAAAAATGTACTATGGACCAGAATTCATAATGACTCATTATGATGCCGGATGGGAACCTGTGAATGTCCTTTTAGAACTGATGGGAATGTAATACACAAGTGTTGGTTTCCTACTTGAATTATACTTGTCTTTTATTTGTATGAATTATGATTAATATGAGTGCAGGAAATATGCAAGGTACACATAATTTTCATCTGATCTCAAGGTGAACCCGAACTGATTTAGGTGAACCTAATTCTAGATGGTAGGACAAGTTTGGAGAGTAAATAAAGCCTGAGGGTACAAACCCACACACCGTATACACAGCAGATACGCAGAAAAAACGCAGCAGATTTGAAGCAGATTTGGTGGTGCAGATTTGATGCTGTGTCCAGTTATTTAGATCTAAACTGCTGCGTATTTGTTGCGTGTTTGTTGCGTGTTTGCTGCGTATCGCAGCAGTAAATAAGCTGCATATACGGTGTGTGGGTTTGTACCCTAATGCTGCGTTTACACGGAGCGATAATTCGCCAGATCGTACGATTAACAATTTCGAAGTAACAATTTTTTTTTTTCTTTATAACGATCAGCTATTAGACGGAACGATATATCGTACGGAAAAATCGTTTTGCGATCGCTTAAGCAAACTTTTTTGCAAACAAACAATTTAAGAACTTATTGTAAGATCAAAATGAACGATTTCTCGCTCATCATTTGATCGTTCACTGCGTTTACACGCACGATTATCAGTCAAATTTGATAGTTATCGTGCAAATTTGAACTATAATCGTTCCGTGTAAACGCAGCATAAGTTTTGACCAGGGCTAGAGAGATCCATTCTCTCTTCATTTGACACTGTTAACCACAACAGATTGCACAAGAATGGAAAAGGTTTATCTTTCCATACTATCTCTTTTTGGTGATATAAACTTAAGTCATGAAGGGTTTCAGTCATCTAAGTGAGCATAAAGTAGTTTTTGGGCATAAAGTTTTTATAATATGTCTCTATAGACAGTTGTTGTCAACACACACACACACAAGTTTGATGCTTTTAAAGGCAAAAAAACTAAAGAAATGAAATAAAATAACTAGAGAAAGAACTAGAGAAATGAAATAAAAATATAAAATAGGTCTAGAACATAAGATTATTAATGGTACCCGTGTTCATTATAGTTAGTGACGAGCGGACCATCTGACTTTTGGTCCGACGGCATCTGCGCTCTATTATCATGCCTGTGATCCCGACCGCATAGTTGCGATCCCGCAAATATGTGGCCAGGATATTCCAGGGAATTCCAGATAGATTCCCTGGAATATCCTGGCCGCATATTCCCAGGAGCGCAACTATGCGGCCAGGATCACAGGCATCACGATCGAGCGAACTGCTTTCCGACCAAAAGTCCGAAAGATTCACTCATCTCTAATTATAGCATGTTCATGTGTTCAGGTTTTAAAATAATTGCAAATATTGAAAATAAAGCCAGGAATGGTTTAGAAAAAAGGTAGAAATCTCAGTCTTTCCTATGTAACTTGTCCTTAATTTTTAATCTGTTCCTGGCTTCCATTATTGCAATTAACATAATTGTGGCAACGAATGAGCTGAGTGATCGCTGACGCACTTGTCAGGTCTCTCATCGGCACCCCCATAACGTGATTGCAGGTTGCTGACAGGTTACTTAACAAGCCGGAGGTCTGTCGCTCCCCAAGTGTCTCTGCTGATTAAGTCTGGCACATCCAAACTCTATTAGCAGAGCACCGATTTTACAGATCTATGCAATGCTAGAGTAGTTGTTCTTGTTTCTTTTCGGTTTCATCCCTTTATATTTTTTTTCTTTTTTACTTTAGTGAAACATTTTTAAACAGCGTTTCCAAATGACAGCCATATGTTATTGGTCATATCCAACCACTGGGATCTAAAACAGGAAGACAAAGAGAACGCAGTGTGCCACCATGGATCTGGTATAGGAACTTAGCCTCAGTCAAATGAGTATGTGGCACAGGGCTACTCGTGACCTAAAAAAATTTCAATTACACTATTATGTCAAAGGGTACTCTGGTATCAGAAAATTGTATTAGGCATTGTCCAACATTAGAAAAACATTGCCATTTTCCCGCACAGACAATGCAACTCTTTTTTTTATAGACTCTCTAATTTTATAGACTCTCCTATCATATGATAACATAAGTGCACCGACACAGTACTATGTATATGTACTATTTTGATGATATCTTTGTAAATAAATTGCACAATAGAGACTTTTTGGTGTAAGATTTAAATTGTTATTTTTATTTTCCACATATATAATAATTTACACATACATTAGGTCATTGCACAGCTTACTTCAAACAGTGATGAGCAGATATTACCATATTGCACGATGATGCCTTGATGATGCAAGCCTATAGATCTGTATTAATATTTCTTAATTACCAGTTAGATTATGAACTACTAAGGACAACCAGGTACAGATATTGTGCAAGTGGGTTTGGTATCCCAATAGAAGCAGAAAATGAAGCTTTACATTCTGCGACCCTGAAAGTCTGATTCAATCACCATTTTCACTAGAGCAATATTGTGATGGTGAGGCATTTTTGAGGCATGGTTGGCACTAATCAGTATTTGTTTTTGTAAAGGAATACCAACTATGCCATGACTGATATCCTGCTGTGGCCCTGTTCTTTATAAACATGTAGCTCTGCCCCCTGCCAATCCCATTTCCTTAAGGGAGGCCGGACAGCACCTCGTCCATAAGATTGCTAACTATGAAGGAGCATGTGAAGATACACATCACTTTGCCTTCTCCACTGTGCCTGTGCTACTTGCTTGAGGCAGCACAGTGATGTGTATTATCACATGCCCCTCCATTGTCAGCAATCATATGGACAGAGGAACCATGGGGCCTCACAGGGGGACATAGGATCAGTGGGGGACCAAAGTGGGACATAAGTGATTAACTGCCATGGTTAGTATTCTTTTACAAAAAGATCTTCCAGTCTATAACAGCACCTGTAAGTAAATTGAGTATACTACATTATATAGTGGAGTTGGCCAACAGTTTTTTTTGCTGGGAATGACTCCTTAGTGTTACGGTTACTTTAAAAAATTTTGACACGTCTATGTAACATGTTAAGGTTTTTTAAGTGACAGTAATGCTTTAAGGACTATTTATAAAAATAAAAAAAATACTGTTTACACTTATGAAAAAGCAATGGATTAAGAAGTCACTTCCATTAATCTGATGAAACTCCCCCGCCCCCCAAAAAAGAGAAGCATCATTGTGGCCTGGCAATGGTTCTTACAAGAGCTGTGCACCAGATAGTAATGCATTTTGTAAACATTACCGTGAAAGCCATTTACATTTACTGATTCTCGCCACCAACACTGAGGGTGGCAAAATAATTCAGTACCAACCGCAAATGACCGTTTTGTCACGTATTGCTGATTTTTCTCACAATTACACTGGCATATTATCATTATTACAGTCATTCCAAGACCAGTGAATCCTAGTGATACATGACCAGTGGAATAAGATCTCTACAAATATATGGTTAAAGATCACATTTGTCACTTTAAAATGCTTTCATCTATCGATACCCTTGAGCTGTCATACGGAACTGATCTATCTGGATGTCACAAATAACTTCTGAAAGCAGATTTTCAACTTCATGGAATGTATGTATGTTTTTCACACCAAATAACAGCCTAATGTTACTATCTTCACTAGACTTGTGCAGTTGTAAGCGGGTGTGTATACATTACTGGCAAAGTCCGGTGAAATTTTTTAAATTTAAGTATTGTATTGCCCCCCCCCCCAAAAAAAAAGTTAAACACATCACCAATATACACTTATTCTGGGAAATGATTATAAAGTGCTTTTTTTTCCCTGCACTAACTACTGCATCAAGGCTTCACTTCCTGGATAACATGGTGATGTCACGACCTGTGCGGGCTGTGGCTGCTGGAGAGGATGATGGCAGAGAGATGCTCAGTGTCCCTCCAGTGCCCTGTGTCCCTCAGTGTCCCCCTGCCATCATCCTCTCCAGCAGCGACAGCCCGCACAGCTCTGGGAGTCGGGTCGTGACATCACCATTTTATCCAGGAAGTGATGCCTTGATGCAGTAGTAAGTGCAGAGAAAAAAGCACTTTATAAGCATTTCTCGTAATAAGTGTTTATTGGGGATTTGTATAACTTTTGCGGGGTAATACAATATTTTAATAAAATTTTTTACCGGACTTCTCCTTTAATAAGTCTTTAAGCACTGATAAGTTGTAATGTAAATGCGGTTGTGTCACAGATAAAAAGGGATGTGTAAGGGCTAAAAGAAGGAATTCTCAGAAAATGGGACTGATTTTATCTGACACTCCAAGGAGTTTTCCAACCACGAACTGTAAAAACATCTTTGTATAGAATATATCTTTTTATTGGCGTTTGTTGGTGAACTCACCATCCTCAGATATATTTCTCTATGAGTGAAGCTCAGCAGAACCTCAGACGAACTATAAGCATAGCCCATCAATGTAAGATGCATTATTCTTCTTAGGACTATAATACACAGATATAGTCTTATATATATAGTACTGGTATTGTCAGCTTGCAGTCACATTCACAGAAACACTGTATGGATCTAGTATGACATGTCCACGTGACTGTGTCCTGTTTGCTTTCTTGGCTAGTGTTAAAACACTTGCTTTACTTTTGCTTGTGTATGTTCCCTTAGGAACAAGCGTCCAACATCTACAGCTTCAGGGAACATGTCAGGTGTGGTACTTTATATACATTAGCCCATGTCCTCTCCGATAAGTGCAGATTTTCGTAAGTCTTTGCAGTGGGTGGGCTCTGTGTCTTGACACCACATAGTCTTATTGCCTTGTGAATCATCTTTAGCTTTTAAGTTCAAGACTGCAAAAAACAATTCACACACTGACGTGTTTTCCAGCTGTCTTTTCAGCCATGTCCATGGTTATTGTGCTGTCATGTTACTTTGTAGACCTGCTCTGTCTTCTCTCACATAAATGACACCATCTTTAACAGCCACATAAACAGTGCCGGACTCAGCAGTGTAAGAGATGGAGCTGAAATACCCGTTGCTGCATTAGAAGGTGAGATTTCCTAGAAGCAAAGGCACAGAAATATTATTATTTCCAGTTACTTTGACTGAAAACCATGCAAGGTAAAGACTTGAGCACACAATATTCCTTACCGGTTTCTGGTCAGAAAGGATGGCTAAATTTGTTCCACTTTTATCATCCGAAATACTTCTCTGGTCATCATTTACTGCCATTGGAATGCTCTGGTTAATGTCTGGGGCACCAACACTCTCTGTGAATAAGTATTATGGTATCACACCTTTATAGAATGACAGCATATATACTGGTATACTTTATAAATAAATAAAAGGTAATGTCTAAAGATCTAAATCATATCAATATATACCACAAAAAATACATGGCAGAATATCCATGTTATACATTGATTAACTGCAAAATTCAAAAGCCAAATTTTAACTACCACCATCAGGTAGCATACTTTGTGCTCAAACTGTACAAGCCCACTTTCCACTTCACAGGCACCCAATTCCAATCGGTCCCTAACCTAAATGACATAGGCATACTAGGCATACTTGTTGCAGATAATGGCCCTATGTAAAAGGGCCTTAAAGGACAACTCCGGTGTAAAGCTTTTTCCCAGTAAATGAAAAGTTATATAACTTTGTAATATGCTTCAATCACCTATCTGCCCCTCTTCCAAATCTTTTCCCCCCTCAATCCCCCACCAGGAAGTGAAGTAAACTCATTCTTACCTAATGACTGTTGACCCCAGGCTGTTCTGTGGCAGCCATTTTGTAACAATGACATCATCAAGAGGGAGGCTCATCTAAACTGTGTTAGGCCAGTCTCCCTTTGTCAGATGACTCAGGTTGCTCAGCTTTGATTGGCTGAGCAAGCTGTAAGCCATCTAACAATTCTACTGAGTCAGTTAGACAACACAGAAGACAAAGTGCATCATGGGAAAGCCCAAACCAGGAACTTAACAAAAAATGAACACACCAACTGGAGCTTCAGTTCAATTTTTTTTTTTATCAGCGCCGGAGTTGTCCTTTAACCTCTTAAGGACATAGGACGTACCGGTACGTCCTATGTCCTCATTAGCACTTCAAAGCGGGGCCGCGCGGCGGCCCCGCTTTGAAGTGCCGCGATCCCGGGTGCCGCGTGTAGCCCGGGACCGCCGCTATTAGCGGGCACGGTCCGATCGCCGTGCCCGCTAATTAGCTAATCGGAGGCAGCTGTCAAAGTTGACAGCTGCCTCCGATTACCGGAGGCAACGTTTCCCTGGTGTCTAGTGGGGGAGATCGCTCCTCCGGGACCTTGTCCCGGAGGAGCGATCTCCGTTACTGATGCCGGCCGGGGACGCGTCCAAGATGGCGCCGTCCTCGGCTCGGCACTCGTTCGTTTTCGGCTGCAGCAGCCGAAAGCAAACGAGTGCCGATCTCATGGATCTCTGCAGCATATCTATGCTGCAGAGATCTCAATGAGAGATCCAAGTGTATATACTAGAAGTCCCCTAGGGGGGCTTCTAGTACATGTGTAAAAAAAAAAAAAAAGTGTTGTTAATAGTAAAAAGCCCCCTCCCCTAATAAAAGTCTGAATCACCCCCCTTTTCCCAGGTTTTAAATAAAAGTAAACAAATAAATAAATAAATAAACATGTTTGGTATCGCCGCGTGCGTAATCGCCCGAACTATTAATTAATCACATTCCTGATCTCGTACGGTAAACGGCGTCAGCGCAAAAAAATCCCAAAGTGCAAAATTGCGCATTTTTGGTCGCATCAAATCCAGAAAAAATGTAATAAAAAGCGATCAAAAAGTCGTATATGCGCAATCAAGGTACCGATAGAAAGATCACATCATGGCGCAAAAAATGACACCTCGCACAGCCCCATAGACCAAAGGATAAAAGCGCTATAAGCCTGGGAATGGAGCGATTTTAAGGAATGTATATTGGTTAACAACGGTTTGAATTTTTTACAGGCCATCAGATACAATATAAGTTATACATGTTATATATCGTTTTAATCGTAACGACTTGAGGAACATGCATAACAAGTCAGTTTTACCCCAGGGCGAATGGCGTAAAAACACATTTCCCCCAAATAAAAGAAATGCGTTTTTTTTTTCAATTTCACCACACTTTGAATTTTTTTCTGGTTTCGCAGTGTACTTTATGCAAAAATTCAGCCTGTAATTGCAAAGTACAATTAGTGACGCAAGAAATAAGGGGTCATGTGGGTTTCTAGGTGGAAAAATGCAAGTGCTATGACCTTTTAAACACAAGGAGGAAAAACCGAAAACGTAAAAACGAAAATAGGCCATGTCCTTAAAGGGTTAAGGCCACTAAGCACATAAATATAGCTGATAGCCAAACTGCTTTTTCCTTCATAAACATGCTTGGATTAACCAAGCATACATATTTACTGCAATAGGCAAAGGGGAATAAGAGCCCTTAAACACAGGCCAATTGTCGGCAAGGAGCATTGCTCATACTCGGCCTTTGAAAAGATGTCAGTAATCAGCCAATTAGCGGGAAAACGCTAGTTTGTTGGCTGATTGCATCTATTGAGCAGCCCTATATATTATTGTTTACACAGAGAGATGTGTAGCCAGTAAACAGGACATGCGTCCATTTGTGTGTCCCGGGCATTTGATTAATTTTGCTGTGTAAAGGCACTGCAAACAAGCACCGATCTTAAGAAGATGCACAGTAGTGGCCACTGAATATGGGGGGACAGGGGGTAAGTGGGCCAACTCTGGGTTGGGGGTAACTATAGTGACTACCTGCAGACAAAAAAGTATTCAATATGGGGGGGGGAACAATTATAGAGGGGGAAGGTAGGTATACAGTATGGTAATTATCTACAGAGGGGGCATGTATACAGTATGGGGGAACAACTACAGAGGCAGGAGCGAGGTATACAGTATATTGGGCTAACTACAGAGGAACTGAGTATAGGAGCCTACTAACAGTGGGACATACAGTATGGCAGCTGACTACCGTATAAAAAAAACCCTACACCGGAAATCAAGAAACAAAATTATATAAAACCCTGTCTTATTTTACGAGTAACAAGGTATCAGTCTGTCCCCATACACAACGGGCTGTAGGTTAGGTTGGTGAATGTAAGGTATGTATGCAAGTACCTTGTGGCGTGTGTAAACAAATACAGTATACAAGTAGTGGTTCTCAAAATCACTCCCAAGCCTCCTTTGATTAACAAGATTATGACTGCTCTCATTGTTCTCTTAGAAGTGTTAAAGAAATAAAGGCAATCCAGCCATCTTGCCTTGTTTTTAATATCAAATTGATGCTTAGAGTGGAATGAAAAATATATTTCTGCTCATGTGATAGTTTTTTTGTGTTTACAACTAGAATAAGTGTTTTTGCAATATATGCTGTGTCAGCCACCTTGTGAGCCCCTCCCAAGAATTGTTGCACGTACATCTCAATATGGTGGAAGATAAGAAAATGTACTCTATGCCCAGGATTCAAGCTCCAGGATTGGTGCAACCACCTTACATGGACATTTTAAACATTATAAGAACCCAGTATTGTTATCTGATGGTAGCGCGCTGACTTGCATACATGAAGTGCACGTCTGTATGTCATATTATTGTTATCTTGTTTGAATAATAATAATAATCAACAATTTGGAGCAGCTGTCTCACGTTGTCTTTTTCCACGACAATTTGGTGCCGAAGTACCGGGAATCTGAAAGCGGCAGCGAACGGATGCAGGATCAGGAACCGAGGACGAGGAGACCAGACACTGGCGCCATATCTAGGTGAGAACCTTTGTTTCTCAGTCTGCTCTCCCTCCTCTGATCCCTAATCTCTCTGTTCTGTCGTAAGTACAGATCCTAAGAACCTGAAACAGCTGTGTTAATGTTAAATGTCCTAACATCTTTGGTTACAAATGTGTGAGTGAATGTGGATATTGGTGTATTAAAACCCACCATATCAGCGTGACAGAGATCCTTTACGGTGTATGAAAGTGCTACTTCAAGACGCCCCTCTACGGAGAACGCCAGTGGGAGTAGTGTGTATGCTAAGACAAGGGGGCCCTACCGTCCCTAGACACGTGTGTTTTCTATCTTCTCAGTTTGTCAAGTAAGCGTTACTACTCCTTGTCTGCTAAAGCGGAGGGACAAAATAGCACAAGGACAGGTGTTGGTAGGTGCAGGTTTTCCTGGTCTGCCTTGGATGGACAGGACAAGACTCTAGGTACCCCCTAGAAAAACGAGAGCGATTTGATCTTTTGATCACCTCTCGGCTTGTTCCTGACAGCCTCGTGTCACACTGGTTGGGAATCTGCACTTCACTAAGCACTGAAGGGCCTGTCCCAAAGCTGCAGCAGAACTGTGTATCTGTCTCATGAACAACCAAACTGCTGACTCAGTAAGTCCCTCTCTAGCGTGGTTAAATTTGGATGAGATAAGAGGGCAAAGAAAAAAAAAACTTTTTAGAATCTTCTCCTTGCTGTTTATTATTTGGCTCTTTTGGGAAATTTGGAGGGATCAAAAGCGGGTGTACGCTGTTTGAAGGTTTCCTTGACAGCCAATAGCCATATAAATCGCTGGGTAATCGAGAGAGAAGGGTAAGGGTCCCCTCCATCATAGCCGGGCTATGGGCAACGACCTCAGCAAAAGAGGCTGTGTGCCTCAACGAGGCTGTGTGCCTCAACGTAGTAATGGACGTCCAACATCTCCTCCGGGAGGAGATGAATATAATATATGGCAAATGGGTCAGCAAGCATTTACCTAAATGGTGCATGCTGACTAGGGGAATAGATTTGGGAATCCCTAAAGAGGGAATGTTTGAGTTACCCCGCTGGGTTAATCTCTATAGAAATTGTAAATGAAAATTCACAGAGCCAAATGAAACAGCAGCTTGGAGTAGATGGATTGCAGAATCCTATTTGAAAGGTAAAAAAAAAGCCCTAGGTATCTTTTCTGTAGATAAAGACAGCACAGTCAGGAAAGGAGGGACAGTCTGAGTTAGATACAGAAGAGGCAGAAGGAATAGAACAGCTTGCATTGTCTCTGGTGGTATCCATCATGGATAATACAGGTATCCCTGACTCAAGTATACAGGGCTCCCCAGTAGACACAGCAACTAGACCAAAAGGTCCCACTAGCTCAGCCATGTTATACCCGACTGAGCAATTGAGACCTCCCCTGTATACTGAGTCACCATACTAAGGTGCAATGTGTTAAAGACAGTCACCCTACTGCCACTTCATGATGACATGAATGGGGATTACAGGGACATTACAGGGCACAGTTGTGAACAGGAGATGGACCTCTTTTATTCTCCTCCCAATTCTGTCCTGGATGTCCCCATCGCAGATGCTGAAATAACTCTGTATGTAGATGGGTCAGGAATGCGGAGACCAGAGGGAGGGTTCACTGCAGGCTATGCTGTTGCGGATGACACCTCCATCCTGTACTCTGAATCCCTGATCCTAGCATATATTCTGCCCAAAGTGCAGAGTTACCTGGCCTGATCAGGGCATGTGAATTGGCAGAGGGAAGGACTGTGTGTATGTATGTGTGTGTATATATGTATATATATATATATATATGTGTATACATGTATATATGTTTATATATATATGTGTGTACACCGACTCCTGCTATGCATATGGAGTCCTCCATGACTTTGTTTTTTTGTGGGCACATAGAGGTTTCTTAACCTCTAGTGGAAAGGTGGTGAAACCTGCAGACCTCATACAGGATCTGCTAGAGAAGGTGAAGCTCCCTAGAGCTGTAACTGTAATCAAGTGCCAGGCACATTAGCAACACTAGACCCCATAACCAGGGGCAACAACAGAGCAGATGAAGCAGCCAAACAAGCAGCAGTCATGCTTCTGCGAGAGTCCAATCCAGGTACAGAGAACCTGACAATGGATGTTCTAATACAGCTCCAAAAGCAAACAGGACCCCTAACTCTTAGCAAATGGAGGAAAGCTGGCTGCAAACCACAACATGACGTTTGGAAACATGGGGATGGTCGATTGTGTGCACCCCCAGTGTTATATCCAATTTTAGCTACTATATCTCATCTCCCCTCCCATGTTTCCAAAGGGGGAATGATTAGTAGTGTTAACAGATTTTGGTTTGCACCGGGCTTCCCACAGTTTGCAATGGATTGGTGTAGGAAATGTATGATCTGTGCCAAACATAATCCAGGAAAAATGACCAAGGTTGACATGAAACATCTTGTAAAACCTGACTACCCATTCCAGAGGTTACAAATAGACTATATACAACTACCTAAGTGTGGCACGTATGAGTATGTCCTGGTATGTGTGGACATGTTTTCCTCCTGGATTGAGGCCTGGCCTGTTTCCAAGGCGACAACTCAGATCACAGCAAGGAAGCTAATTTCTGAGATAGTCTGCAGGTATGGCCTACCTGAGACATTAGAGTCCGACCAAGGGACTCACTTTACAGGACAAGTGTTTGCAGACGTCCTGAAAGGGTTGCAAATCAACCAGCATCTGCACACACCGTACCACCCACAATCATCAGGGAAGGTAGAAAGAGCAAATGGCGTTCTGAAAAATAAAATAGCCAAGATCTGTGAGCAAACTAAGCTGACCTGGGTACAAGCCTTACCCTTAGCTCTGTTTGCTATGCGGCATACCCCAAAGGGAAAGCATGGTCTCTCAGCATATGAAATTTTATATGGAAGGCCACCGCTTACAGGCCTTTTCTTTCCACAAGAGCTGCATGGACAATATGCTTCTTTAACTGATTATGTTATTCAGCTCCACAAACAACTGACTAACTTGCATGGGAAAGTTTTCTCTTCTTTACCAGATCCAGAGCAAACAACAGGAATTCATCATCTGCAGCCGGAGACTGGGTGGTGATAAGAAGATACGTGAGGAAACATCTGGAACCCCGATTTGATGGCCCATACCAGGTGCTGCTGACTACACCCACCTCAGTCAAGGTGGGAGGGAAGCCAAACTGGATACACGCTTCCCATTGTAAAAAAGTTACTTTTCAGGTCAGCGACGATAACCTGTACCAAAAGGGTGAGGCCATTGGGGAAGAGGAAGACTAACAAACTACTAACATGCAGTTACTGTTCAGTTTGCTGTTGTCCTACCTATTGTTTTGTGCTTTGTACTTTCATGTGCGGGTGAAAGGAGAGAAGCAGAAGAACTCCATCTGGCTTCTACATCAACAGACAGCCAAACAGCTGAATGTCACCGACTGCTGGATCTGCTCTCATATCCCTGCCACCCACAGAGGAATCCCTTTAATTGGTGTACCAATATCAATGAATGATTTAAATCTCACAGACTATAGCTATGATGTCCAAATAGATGTAGACCACACAACTCACAATGCTCTCTCAGACCAAGGAACATACCTAGAAATTGTTGGCATAATATCTCCACCCACTATATGCTTAGGCCCTATGTATATAAATCACATAGCCAAGATTAAAGGCCGACAAGTGGGGTTACCTGAGGTACATGTGGGAAAACAGATTGTGAGAATGCCACCTTGATATTTAACATTTAGTATAATGATGCTACATGTAACCGGCAGCATGCCAACTGTAATAGCCTATTTTTCTGCCCAACTCTAAAAGCTTCTTGTGCCCCCAGGTGCGCCTGTCCTGAACAAACAGATGATGATGACTGGAGTTGTAAAACGCAAGTGCACAGAAATATGGTATGGTTTCAAAGCTGGCTGGGAAATCATGGTAGCATGATTCCTAAGGTGCTGAAACAAGAGCTCTATTATATTTGTGGCAACAGGGCCTACTCCTGGCTGCCAATGGGAGCATGGGGGAACTGCACTATAGGAAGAGTTGTTCCAGCCGTTAGACCACGATCTAACATATCATTTTCTGAAAAATTCACAAGGGGACTTAGATATAAGAGAGAGTTATTCACCTCAGCTGATAAAGCGTGGATGTGGTTCCCTTCTTGGACGGGCTGGGGAATTGAGCTAGCAAATAAGTTAAATAAGTATGCCAGTATCATGGATGGAATTATTAATGAAACCACAAGTTCTATCCATGCCCTTAATGAAGAATTGGCCCAAGTTAGAAAAGTAGCCTTACAAAATAGAATGGCTCTTGATTATTTGTTGGCCATAGAGAAGGAACATGTGCTATTATAGGGGAAGAGTGGTGTACCTGGATAGAAGATGCCCATGACCCCATAGAGACACATAGTGGTGGTGATAATACTTCTCATAAATTGGAAATCTCTAATGTGTTGTGTTTCTCGTTGCAGTAAAGGTGTGGATACGTCCATCCCTCAAAAAGGATAATACAGCTTCAGGGATGACCGTCCGATAGCCCAAGTTCGACTACCCGTCTCTGCTGAAGACCCTCGGCTGTTTGTGAGACGTGTGGAAGACATCATCCCTGAATCAGGGTCCCACAGGTGCACAGGCATGCGGCCCGGAGCACGGCAAAACCGATGCAGAGTCCATAGGCTTTGTAAATCCTGTGACCCAGCTCAGGCCCCATGGTGGTGCATCTCTGGAAGTTGCTGTTATTATCCATTTAGTTAGAAATATATTTCTGTGTGCTTCAATAAAATATATCTTCATACTTAGAGGAAATGGTCACTAATAGATGGTTGGGAATGGATAGAGTATCCCATGTTATATGCAGCTTATCTGTATATACCATGCCCCTACCGACTGTCTAAGGGGTCATTTCCGGATAGGAAGGATGTTAGTTAGGAACGAGAAACTCAAATAATAAAAATAAATCAAATAAATAAATCAATAAAAAATATAAGTGATAATGATATTATCAAAAGGGTGAGAATTGTTAAAGAAATAAAGGCAATCCAGCCATCTTGCCCTGTTTTTAATATCAAATTGATGCTTAGAGTGGAATGAAAAATATATTTCTGCTCATGTGATAGTTTTTTTGTGTTTACAACTAGAATAAGTGTTTTTGCAATATATGCTGTGTCAGCCACCTTGTGAGCCCCTCCCAAGAATTGTTGCACGTACATCTCAATATGGTGGAAGATAAGAAAATGTACTCTATGCCCAGGATTCAAGCTCCAGGATTGGTGCAACCACCTTACATGGACATTTTAAACATTATAAGAACCCAGTATTGTTATCTGATGGTAGCGCGCTGACTTGCATACATGAAGTGCACGTCTGTATGTCATATTATTGTTATCTTGTTTGAATAATAATAATAATCAACAATTTGGAGCAGCTGTCTCACGTTGTCTTTTTCCACGACAGAAGCTTTTTCTGAAAAATATTCCAGATGATAATCGGACTCTGCTCCTCCTCAATATTGTGTGAGGTAAGGAAAGTTGTCTGTACTGCATCTACTACTGTAGTCATAGAAAATGCTTATAGCACTTATCACCTTTCTACCTCTTGGACACCTCAAAACCTTTAAAAAATAACAGGGATACTTTAAAAGGGCAGCGACAGAGTTTGCAACTATATATTGTGATTTATACTTACGGAGACACCTGTTAGAAGTGAACATCTCGAGAAAGGCATTGCACTGTTCCTCCTTGTTAGCACTACCTTCACAGGTGCACCACAGTGAGGTATCCATACTTGAGTTGTTAATGAAGTTGGGGGTGACTGGAGTACCTGTTTGGAAAATAATAAGATACGCATGTGAATTTCAATGCTACAATGGGTAAATGGAGACTAACAGAGTTTCGCAATGGTATTATATCTATACTCAATAAAAACAACTACATCTCACGTAGCATCTGAGATTACTTATGGTGCAATCTATATTTGTTTATAAGATATTCTCTTCAATATTCAATCTCCCTGTACTGATATCTTCCCTGTACTGTTCTGAGAACTGGAGACCTCCATGATCACAGATTTAGACAATATCTAATTAATATCCTATTGAACGTTATAGGAAAAAAAAAAACAAATTACAGTGATGAGTTCTTATATTTACACTCACCAATCATCCTTATGTAGGACTTTATACATTTATCATGTTGCTCTGGAGAACAGCTTTCTTTGTTTTTCTCAAGCAGGAGGCACTGTTTCTGGTAGTCCAAAAGACGAGATCTAAAAAGACATAAAATTATTGTTGCAACTAATGTGAAAGCAGATTTCACCTAAAGTTCATTTCATTTCATCTTTGGCTTATGTCAGCAGCAGTTGTATTTCTAATGGTGGTTTTACACGGAGCGATAATTCACCCGATTGCACGATTAACGATTTTGAATAAACAATGTTTTTTTTATAACGATCAGCGTTTAGACGGAACGATACATCATACGGAAAAATCATTATGCGATCGCTTAAGCCTATCTCACACATAGGTGAAATCGTTGAAAGACTGTTTACATGGAACAATCTGCGAATTTTTTGCAAACGATCAACGATTTAAGAACATGTTGAAAGATCAAATTGAACGATTTCTCGCTCTTCGCTTGATCGCTCACTGCATTTACACGTACGATTATAGTTCGAATTTGATCATTATTGTGCAAATTCGAACGATAAATCGTTTTGTGTAAAACCACCATAAGTCATCATAATTGGCCACTTAAGGTGATTATACTCTTCAGGCAGTTCATTCAACAGCTTTTCCTCCCAAATTCACCATAAACGTGCACGCTTGGTTTGGCTGTGTGTGTGTGTGTGTGTGTGTGTGTGTACATGTTTATTCAGTGGGAAGAAAAAATAAGCTGCTTCCAGACCCCTTTATGAGCACAGGAGCAAAGCATGAGGCATGTTAAAATCCAATCCTTCATCAACCACTGCCTCAACCCCCACAGCCTTTGAGCAGCTCACTCATGCAGACATCTCAATGAAAAGGTGTTATTTCAGACATTTATAAAATATTAACCAACCCCTTCCCTGATCGAGAGAATAAATACCCTCATATCGCTAAATAAGAAACATTTCTGGAATTCCAATTGTCTATGAATAAATGTCATATCATCTGGACCAGGGCTGCCAATACTTCCATTTGCACACAATACAAAGAGACCCAGTAAAAGCTGCTAATGTTTTGGTATCACGCACGGGTCCTTCTACACGTCTGCAACTTTCCATTCCCTTACGTTCCATTAGCATCACAACGCATGGAGTATTATCGCCCCTGAGAGCCACTCGGATGAAGGTATTTTTATTGAAAGTACATAAACACAAAGATTAAACCCTTCCTACAGGAAGTATATAAGAATCCCACCCACTAAGCTCCACAGTCTTTATTCTTTGTCCGTAAGCCCTAGGGGACCTTGCTTCCTTCTATAAGCTATTCTTATCTATCTTTCTTGCTTTTCAGATACCTTTATTGCTTTACAGGCTCTGTATCTTTAAAAACATTCTCCGGGTGGCGTAACTAGGCTTCGCTGTGCCGTACTCCTTGGGGCCACCATTTTTCTGTAGCCCTTAGTTTGTAGAAGCTGGGTAGTTGCTCCTGCGAACGCCGATGTCGAAGCGTTGTGTGTACGAGCGATGTTGTGGTGCAGGAAAGGCATCCTGCTGGGGACACTACTTGCTAACTCCCCATGTGTTGTGATGCCAATGGGGCGTAAGGGAAGCTAATATTATTAAGTTAATTTGTTTTCCTTAAGACCCATTGGCATCACAAGACTCCCTCCCTATGTCTGTGATTTACTTTATTATTAGACTGTGGAGCTTAGGGAGTGGGGCCCTTATATACTTCCTGTAGGAGGGGTTCATATCTTTATGTTTACGTACTTTCAATAAAAATTCCTTCATCCCTGGGGCTCGCAGGGATGATTATATGTTATGATGCCATTGGGTCATATGGTGGTTTTACACGAAGCGATAATTCGCTAGATTAAAGATTTTGAACATTTTTTTGAAATTTTTTGGAATGTTTTTTTTTATAACGATCAGCGTTTAGACGGAACGATACATCATACGGAAAAATTGTTATGCGATCGTTTTGCGATCGCTTAAGCCTATCTCACACATAGGTGAAATTGTTGAAAGAATGTTTACACAGAACGATGTGCGAATTTCTTGTGAACGATCAACGACGATTTGAAAGCATGTTGAAAGATCAAAATGTACGATTTCTCGCTCGTCGCTTGATCGTTCGCTGCGTTTACACGTACGGTTATCGTTCGAATTCAATCGTTATCGTGCAAATTCGAATGATAAATCGTTCCGTTTAAAACCACTATAAGGGAAAACAAATTAACTTAGTTTTAGCTTCTTGACACCTGCTGGCTTTGCAAAAATACAGAAGGTGTTCTTTCTTTCCCCACACATCTTCATGGCACACTCTCCTAAAAGAGAACTAGTTTCCCTTTCACCTATGTAGTTCCATACACAGCAGATTGTGATGCAGTGTGTGTTCTGAAACACATCTATTATAGCCAACATTAATTTTTTTTAGCAATTTGTGCTACAGTTTCTCTTCTGCTGGATCAGACTGGATAGGCTAGCTCTTGCTTTTCACTCTCAGTAACCCTCCTTAGGTACTAACTGCTGCACACCTGGAACACTTTACAAGACCTGCTATTTTGGAGATGCTCTGACCCAAACATCTAGTTGTCACAACTTGGCTATTGTCAATGGCGCGTTTTTCCTGCTTTTGACTAATCGATTCAAAGAGTGGCTGTTCTTTTGTTTCCCCACAGCTTGACAGGTACCAACTGTTATTGTAAAGACCTAATCAATGTAATCCTGATACTGCCCACCAAATAAAAACACCTGGATCCAGGACAGAGGATGGGGAGCCCAACCATTTGTCTGTATGGGGCCCAGATAATACTGTTGACAGCTCTACTCCTTATTGCTCTTAGAAAACTATGAGTAGGCAGTACTCACTTGCACAAGTTGTCGCTCATGCAGGTGTCGTAAAGCTCCAGGCAGTTTTTCTTTTCCTTTTCCTCAAAAGAACATTTAGGTACAATATTTTGGCGTCTGCGTTCTCCACAGTATCTATCCTCATCACACGGGCAAAATAGAAGCCTTTTTGTAAATTCCATGGAAATTTTTCTAATGAAGTTCCTGAGATGGTTATGACACTTCCGTCGATCACAGCTGCCATCAGAATTTATAGATCTGCAGTGGATAACATATTCATTCTTCAGCTGACTGCACTTCTCATTTGAACTGCAAATAGTAGCTTCATTTAAACAAGCGTTAGATGCGTCACTGAGGGGGTAATCCACTAAAATGCAATAGAGGTACAAGTCTTTGTTAGACAAGATAATAGTACATACCGTTTGCAGTCAATATTACTGGTATAGTTGAGTTTTAGGCTAGTCTAAACAGTGTAGTGTGCACAGTCTGTTTCCTAAAAGGTAATCCATTATCAAAAAATTTGATATGCTGCCAAGTACAGGGTAAAAAAAAAGTCATACTTACCTACCTCAGTCCCACACAGCTCCCATTCCAGCCTTCTGGTCCCATACTCCTAGCCACTTGTTGAAGCCTCAGAAGTGAAATGTCTCAGCAGGACCTGTCTTGCCTACTCAGCCAAACATTGGCTGAGATGGGACACCACTGTGGGCAGTAACCGACTGAGCAAGCAGGCTCTCCTCTGACGTCTTATGTATTGGAAAAGCAAGTGAGGAACCAGAAGGTGCTGGGATGGGTGCTGTGGGGGACTGAGGTAGGTGAGTATGACTTTTTTTTTTACCCTGTGCCCAGCCACATATCAATTTGATGCTGAAATACCCCTTTAAGTTTGATACCTACATTTTCATAATAAAACATCTCCAAAATGTAAAATTTAAGATATATAGATCTCCTGCTATTCTATATATGTTGTTTCTGACTTGTTTTGTATATGATATAGCTCAAATATTAAACATTTTTTTCTGGCTTTAACATAATAGATGTTAATATCTCGGCACTACTAGATGAGCAATTTTCTTGCCATGTGACCACATAGATAATCTTGCTGCAGACCCTTGTAACCTATGGTGTTGCCCAATAGCTCAGAAAGTCCAGATACAATCAAATAAAGAAAGCACTGTGGCACTAACCAACTTTTTAACTGCAAAAGTGAATACTTTATTCCATACAACGCATGTACGGGCCGCTGAACAGTGAACGGACTACAGTCTCTCTGAGAGGGCCAGGAAGAAGCACATTGATTGCGAGCACAAAACAGGCTGTAGTCCATTCACTGATCAGAGGCTCGAATACCATGCGTTCTATGGAATAAAGTATTCACTTTTGCACAGTGCTTTCTTTATTGGATTGTATTTTTTTCTGACCCCCACACAGCAGTCACATAACGTGTCTTCATTGACCGACTATCATCTATTACTGTCTATCACTCTGAAGCATTTGGCAAAAAATGACAATGAAGTTCTTTGAAAACACTTCTTCTCAAACAGATTTTGATCATTCTGTAACATGAAGGGGCCTCCTTTCACCTCTGCACTGTCACCCAGTCAAGCACAGTAAGCACTGATCACCATATGACTGGTAAATTGGGCTCCCCACAGGAAATAAGTTAGGATCGGTATGTGAAACTGAACTACTTTATACTGCTTAAATGGGTTTCTAACAATTAAATCCATTTTTAAACATATAATAAATTAACATTAATTAGCTATTAATAGCTATTTTACTACCTTTCTGTGGTCTGTTGTCTTCCTGACCCCAACTTCTCGTCTTGTGTACATCCTCTAACTGACTTCCTACGTCTGTGTAGACTTCAGATGGAAATTTGGTCACCCACTAGACCCACAGGAGCCTTCCATATAGTGGGAGAAAGAATTGGCTGCATTTGTTACAGGATGTACACCAAAGAGGAGGTTGGACTAATGAAAACAGTAGATCAAAGAGTATTATTTAGAAGCAGTAGTAAAATAACTTTAGGCACCAATACATGGTCATTTTTACACCCCAAAATTTTCACATTCTGGTGCATGGCATAGCATTTAAGCCAGGCTCCCTTTATCAAAAGCTGTTCCCTGCTAAGGCTATTTTTATACTATACATAAACAAGGACGTGGACCGCAAAAATCAAGAGTGTAAGAGTCAATAGGATTATTGTGAATTTATCCACTCCCCAAGGGCCAAAAAACTTAATAAAGTGCAGGGGTCTAAAACAGATTAAACAATGTGGTGCAGCTCACGTATTGCACCATATTTTTTGGGGGAAAAAACAGTTTTGTCTCCCCCATGTTTTGAATAGCCGAAGGCCTCAGGCATGTAAACTCTGTTAACCCCTTCCCCATAGGAAATTTGGCAAATTTGTAACTTCTCACATTCTAAGAGCTATAATTCTTATATTTTTCTATATACTGAGCCATATGAGGCCTAGCTTTTTAAGACCAAGAGTCCCTTAATTTGACTATAAAACGTACTGCAAAACAAAAACAAAAAATCCTGGGCTGAAATTGGAGAAAAACTGCAGTTCTGTAACTCTTTAAACAGAATTTGATACTACTTCATTCAATTGGCGATAAAACCAATATGTATCTATTTTTCTGCAGGTCAGAGCAATTACAGTAATACCCAATTTTTATAATTTTTGCTGTTTTACTTAGGCTGGGTTCACACTACATTTTTACTGTCCATTTGACGGATCAGTTTAATGGAAAAAAAATGAATGCATTTGTTTGCATCCGTTTTGATCAGTTTTTCATTTACTTCCATACCTAAAAAAGGAATCAAAACGCATTATTTTTTTCAACGTAAACAAAAGCGTAGTTGAATTTAAAAAGAAACATGGGGTTTTGCCATATTTTGACCTCTATAGCCTTTAATTTTTTGTCTGTGGGCAAATATGAGGGCTTACTTCTTGCACTGTGGCCTGTAGGTGTTAACGGTATCAGAAAAAGGTATGTTGTAAATGCTGTTTTTCATATCTATCCAGCAGTATTGCCAGCTCGAGGCAGCCAGAGGGTCAAGTAATCTGCCCCATATTGGCAGGATCAGATGGGTTTGTTTGCTTTTGAATCTAATGGTCTATGTTATGGATGGAGCTAATTACCAGAATCTGGGCCTATAAGCAGCAAGGGGGTTTTCTGCCCCTGTTATGGCCTTGTCCAACCTTGCAACAATCCTGTTAACATATATATAATTTTTTTCAGGCCCCTCAAGCCCTTAAGACAAGGCGTGTTACAAACATGTGGTTTCCATGCAACTTTTATTCCAAAATGCAACATCCTGTATGTAGGACATAAGGAGAATGACCCAGATCAAGAAATTAAAGATGAATGGTCCTGGTGGAATAGTACCATGTGTAAAAACAGACAAAGATAACACATGTCATGTAATGGATCCAGATGTTTTTAACTTTCTCTTAATATGTAGATATATAGCTGTCAATATGTGGAAATTCATCAGGTTGAGTATACATAAGGAATGAGTTAAAATTAATCTGTAAGCTAATTACTGCTCTCAATTGTCCACCGAGCTTGTGAGTCCTGGGGTCCTGTATAGGTATCTGAGTGCTAGTTTGAGTTTAGTTATATAAGGTAAAATGAACTTGATAATATTTATATAGCACCATTATATTCTGCAGCTCTTTACAATTCAGACAGTACATGGAGGTAATACACATAAAGCTACATCAGCCAGTCATTCAATCAGTGTAGGCAACAGATATAAAGTGTATTTGCATCTAGGGATGTTTTTTCAGTAATGGGGTTATAACCGAACCCGAACTCTCCGCATTTGATTACAGTTGTCTGAAGAAGTTGTATGCAGCCCTAGGGAGTCCTGAAAAACATTGATACAGCCCTAGGCCTATGGCTGTATCCATGTTTTACAGGCAGCCTTTGTCAGTCTCTGTCTCTGTCCAAGTGGCAGAGACCTCTGTAGCAGAGGGGAGGTCGGTAGCTGGCATAGTCACGCTAAGTTTTGGAGATTCATGCCCGCCTTTCTTAAGCGTCAAGAGATTGAGAAAGGAACACGTGAACCTCCGAAACGTAGCATGACTACGCCAGCTACCGGCCTCCCCTCTGCTACGGAGGTCTCTGCCTCTTGGACACACGGATCTCAAGAACATCTGTGCAGGACGTGAAGACTGAATCCTGTTAATGTGTCTGCACTCATGGGTGTCTTTGAATGTATACCACAAGGTTTGAATTATTTGTGAAGATTTTACAAGTTTGTTAAAATTACTGAATACAGTTTTGAAGTAGTACTTGCAAATATTTGAGCGTGTCAATTATTTCTTATTGGGACTATAGGATATCGAGGAGCCGGTGACTCTTATTTATTGACATGTGACACCCTGAGCAATACAGTGTACTGGACTTACATGCGTATTTACTAAGAGGCATGCCTCTTAGTAAAACTGGCCGGGCCTGTGCGTGGAGCAGGCTCTGTGCAACAAATCAGGTGTAGATTTGTAATATGGTTTTCGCCTGCGATGATAAATCAGGCGCTGGAGGTGGCCACGCCTCCTCACCCCCCCACTTACCCATACAGCAGGCATGCACTGGGGAGAAGGGGCATATCTACGCCAGGGGCGCAACAATATTAAAGGGGTTGACCACTTTATAGTAAAATAGGTCAGTGTGCAGTATTAGTAAGTGTACCTCATAAAGCTAATCTCAGACTCCCCTCCTCCAGGCTGGGCTGCCCTGCTCTGTTTTGTTTCTGTCCATAAAATGGCATGGGGATCATTTGACCATGCCCTGCCTCCAGTGACCTATATAGACCCAGTGGTGGACACTGGGAGTGGGACATGGTCACATGCTCCTCCTTGTCAGCCATTTTATGGACAGGAACACCACAGAGCAGGACAGCCCAGCCTGGAGGAGGGGAGTAAGATTTTACCTCTATGAGGTACATAGGGAGCTGCTGTCAGTATATAAAGTGAGTACAGTTAATACTGTACACTGTACTATTTTACTATAAAGTGGCCAGCCCCTTTAAATGTCACCCCTAATGTACATTGATTAGAGTGACCAAACAAGACAGTGCAAGCTATACCCAGAAATGTGTACATAAGTTAAATAAATTACATAACTAAGTTAAAGCAAATTAAAGAACCAAAGAACCCCAACTACACCCAATGCACATTTTGGCAGTGAATGGTAGCAGAAAAAAAAAAACATTCGCAAAGCATGAGAACATGTATAATAAATACTATAAATATGTTTATAAATCAACATGCACAGTATACAGTAAAAATGAGAGCTACATAATGGCAATGTACTCCTTGTGTAGAATTCTAATCTTTCCCTCTGTTAACTTGTTTCAGTTTCCTAGATAAATGTTAGGTTCTAGGTGCCACAGCACTGAGATTCCCACTTATCATGAAGTGTACCCTGTACTCTAGCATTAGGCCAGTGGGAGATACATAAAGAAAAGGATGTACACATGGGCAACTCAATGAATTAAGGTTTATTATGGAAAAATATGTATCCTGCTCTTAGATTATGCATTGACAGATATATGGCTGATCTACCTCCAGCAACATGAAGAAATGAAGACAATTTTTATTGGCACCATATTATATTATGGATAAATATTATTTGTAGTTAGAGAAGGTGAGAAAAAGAGAGATGAAGAAAAATGCAATCAATATTTACCAGAAGTAAAATAGAAATGTGTGTGTTTTGTCTCTAATTCATCTGCATATGGAGAGTTATAGTCAACCATGTAACCTGGAAAGAAGAAAACAGAACATAATAAATAATAGAAAGTAATATGGGTGCATTTTCAGTCTAATAATGGCATGGTGGTCAGTATAGATTATAACTACAATTTAAGGCCGTGTTACGTAGTAAGACACCAGCCGTTCCGTGACCCGGCCGGGTCATGGAACAGCCAGTACTGCATTACCGGACGGATGATCTTCACTGCCGTTGAATTCGGATGCGGGCGCATCAGTGTGCGCTGCATCCGAATTCCCCGCTGCACGCAATGGAGCGTGCGACCAGAGCCGCACACTCAATTGTGTGCACTGATATGTCTCCTGCGGCTGCTATTCAATGAATAGCGGCCGCAGAAAACTGACATGTCAGTTTTTGGTGGCACCGCTAGGGATCCCGGCCGGAGTGTATACTATGCGTATACACTCCCGCCAGGATTCCCTCAGCTGCAGTACTACGTAGATTCTGTTGTAATCTCGGCCCTTGTTGCAACGGCCGTGATTATTACGAAACTTACGTAGTGTGAACATAGCTTAAGGCTGTACAAACTTCGGTTCACGAATTGCGCCTTGTACTGCATGAAATCACCCTGCATAATAAGACTATGTTCTCACACACAATATTTCAGTCAGTATTTTTGGCCAAAACCAGGAGTGTAACCAACAGAAAAAAAACCTTTAATGCAAAGAATTGCATCTTTTCTGTGTATTTTTTTTACCTATTTTAGCTTTCGGTTAAAAATACTGATTAAAATACTGACTGAAAAACTGACCAAAATACTGCATGTGAATCCAGCCTAATATTAACCTCTGGGTCATGATCTTTGCATCTATAAAAAGTGACTGCAAGGTATTTTGCCTATTGCCACTCACTTTTGCATTCTGATCTTCTAGATAATGGACCACTGTATAAATGTACTGAATTTAAGGCATGCAATAATGTTTGGGCATAGAATACCTAATCCATTCAAAATCTTTAAACCTTTACAGTCTCATTTTTTGGGATACTACCCCTGAAGGTGCAGGGGAACTTAATAATTTCTGACAACCAAAGATACCCCATAGTTTACATCTGATCACTAAAGGTCTATGTATCCCAATATCCAGTCATCAGTTTGGGGGGGGGAGGGTTGTCTAACTCTAAAAAGTTCTACAGAATTAAACTAGGTCACTCTTCAATCATTAAAAAAGCAAAGATGAATCCTGAATTAACATAAAGGTTATGTTGACAAATACATACATGGTAAGGGAACATTTTTTATTAGACGTAATGCTACAGTGTTTGTGGAAGATTCTTAGCACGGAAACAATCGTAAGCATGGAATTGTAAGCACTATTTTATGAGTTACATTTCACATGAGGTAGAAAGTTAAGTAAAGTGCTCACCAGGAATAAAGTCAGGATGAACAGTCCAATAAATGTTTAAACAAAGCTCCTCCTTCTTCATACGATGATAACACTTGCAGTGGATGATGGAGGTAAGAGAAATGGCCTCCGCTGCCTCTTGACATTCTGGAGCATTTATGAGGGATGCTGCATCTGCTCTGGAGCAGTTCTTTAACACCAGGTAAGCGTTACTGCACAGAGCGTCATTCTTACACAGCACCTCCGCTGCCACACAGTCCTTTGGTTCCACTGAGTTAACGGACAAGGTGAAAGCTGAAGAAAGTAATACATATGCAAGATCATCTCATCTGCTCATTGGCCATCAATGCTAATATACAACAAATGAACTCTATTGTTCCAATACATGAAAAATTAAATTAAAATAAAAAAAAAAAATGTCTACAGCTCCTATGCAGACCCATAAGTTCCTACGGTAAAAGACAACCAACGAACACTATGTTCCAGATATGGGGCAGTAAGAATAGTGTTACCAATAGAAGGCAATATGAATACAGGTTCAAATGACATAAGATTAGTTTGTTGTCTTTTACCATGGAAACATATCATTCTGCATAGGAACTGTTGGCACAAAATGGCCGGAAATTTTTAATGAATTTTCAAAGCTGCCAGTTTTTAACTTCTCATCTGAATTAGGACTTTAAGAAAGTAGATGTGGTGCAGCAGCTAGTGGAACCAGCTAGTACTGAGACCAACGCTCCCTAATCTTAATGTATATGCCAATGATATTTAGAAAATGGCTAACCTCTTTAACCTACCCCATCATTTCTTCTCTGTGGAGATAAGCAATGTCAAAGGTTAATCACTAGAGATGAGCGAACCGGGTTCGGGTTCGAGTTCATCCGAACCCGAACGATCGGCATTTGATTTGCGGGGGCTGCTGAAGCTGGGTAAAGCTCTAAGGTTGTCTAGAAAACATGGATACAGCCAATGACTATATCCATGTTTTCCACATAGCCTTAGGGCTTTATCCAACTTCAGCAGCCACCGCTAATCAAATGCCGAAAGTTCGGGTTCGGATGGACTCCAGCATGCTCGAGGTTCACTCATCTCTATTAATCACATATCTCAATTTTCTTTATCAAGATTAAGACACATGGTAGATACATGACTTTATGATGGCATAGGATACTTTAATACCTTACTTACATCTATCTACAGAAGTATTTTCAGTGCTCACTATAAATATGGGGCATGTGCTGCCATCCTCAACACTGTGGATAGAACAAATAATGCAAAATTCTCATGGGCATACATATTGATAGGAAACGGAACAGAACTATGTAAAACCAGTACAAGCGATTTTAAGAAACTTTGTAATAGGTTTTATTAAGCAACTCTGTACTTAAAAAGCGGTTTTCCTACCTCTCCCCTAACTTCAGGAAAAAAAGGATTTCTGTGTCCATTATGTTCTATGGAGGGGGTAGGGGTTGAGGGAGAGTAAGCACTGAGAGAAGAAAAGGCAGCCCTGCACAACACAACATCCTGCAATATTACCTTACCAAATTTGCCTAGACAATATCCAAACTGTACAGCTGCTTGTCTCCTCTTGTCTCCTCTTCCTGCTCTTCCCATTGCCCCCCACCCCCCGCATAGGTTATAATGGACTCAGCAAACCAGTCTTCACTTTGCTCTTCTGTAATGAAGATGGCTTTAAATGATAATGTACAGATAAGTAGTAAGTGGGAAGGCTAGGAAACAGCTTTTTGAGTACTGAAAGTGGCTTTTTTGCCTAAAAAAATCTACAGTATTACAGAGTGTCTATAAATCGCTTTGTACTATTGATTCTGCAAAAATATTTTAAATGACAGTTGGGTTCACACTACATTTTTGCAATCCGTTTTTTGTTTTGTTTGTGTGCATCCGTTTTTCCATTGAATTCCATTATCAACCTCATTTTTGTGTCCGTTAAAAAAAAACGGATCTGTTTTGATCCCTTTTTCTAAATAATAAAATTTAATGGAAAAACGGATCAAAACAGATGCACATGGTTTTTCCATCCGTTTTTTGCAAAAAAGTATGGAAAAAAAAACTGATTGCAAAAACGTAGTGTGAACCCAGCCTTATACTATAAAGTTTTATCGCTACAATTACTAAATATCAGACACTGCAAACTGTCTATGAATGGAGAGTTTTTATAATGTTGCAAAACACATTGTACAGACATGGACATACAGTGAGTAGTTCAAAATCACTGACTGTGTTCTCTGCCTATGTACAAGAACTAAACTGTGGACATAGTAGTTTTGTGGAGAGATGGAAATACCAGTAAACCTTTGACCTGCCCATTGACCTCCTATTAAAATGTAGTTGAACTTCCTGAGTTCCTTTAAGACCCTTAAGGATAAACAAAGAAAAAATTGATTTTTTTTGTGGACTAATTGTCAACTCCGCTTTAGAGATGAGTGAACCTGCCTAATTTGCAGCAATTCCACTTTGCAGGATATTGGCATTCTAGCTGTCAATTTCTATATCTTAGTTAAGTTCTTTACAGGTTATTTTATTTTATTTTATTTTATTTTTTGCCTAAATAGGTAATTTGGAGCAATGCTTTGGATCACAATCCAGTGTAGGATGAAATTGGATCCAAAAATATGTAGCTTGCTATAATATTAGAAAATGTAGTCCCTATGGCTCTCAGAATTTCCCTTCTTACTCGAGGGCTTACTCTGGACATTGTGGAGGAAGGACACGAGCCAGATAGCTTTCCACAGTGATCCTATCTGGGCCCTGGCCCCCTGCCAGGTCCCCGTACCACAAAGTTCAGTCTTAGTCAGTACCCCGCATGGGAAGGACGCAAGACAGCACGTCTCTTACAAACTTTCTTTGGAGTAACACTCCAAAGCACTATGCGCTGGTTAACTCCTCTTAAGAGAGGATTAGCCAGAGACAACCTCAACCCATGCCGTGGACAAGGAGAAGTCACAGAGCAGAAGTCACAGAGCAGGACAGCATCCACAACAGAGCCAAAGAGCTAGGAACTCATCCGAGTGGAGCAAAGTTGCAGTAGCCTATGAACTCCATCTCGCAGCATGGGTGTCAGCAAGGGAAGCCTCAGCATTCTGCTCATCCCGAGTCTGTGGGTGGCGGTTCCTATCATCTGGGAGAGTCACTACACCACTCTGGCCATCCGTGACATAACCCTAAGGGACCCAGTAGCAACCAGTCAGGACACTGACCACAGGGGAAAAAGGTACAACCGGCCTTGTAAAATAAAAGCAGGCGTGCCATCACACCTGTGAGCCCCCCAGGCACTGGCATCACTTGACAACATACCAAGGTCCAGCTGTATTTCGGCCAACCACCACAGAAGTGGCGTCACACTACAACACCTAGCAAGTGACCGGCCGTTCCTCTGACCATCATCACCGGGGGTACACCACAAATGCAATGCAAAATATAAAGGGAAGACTTCTCTTCTGGTTTTGGCACAAAAAGTGCCAGTTTTCCAAAAAATTGCCATGTGTGTTTCCAGCCTGATGATAGTTGATAATGCTCCCTTTTTTCCATATTCCCTATTCACTAAAAATGCTGTACTAATATATGGCTGCAAGTACATTTCCGTTTTCCAATTGCTTTATGGTGACTACACCTGCCTTAGCCTCTGTTTTACAGTAATCTATACTGTACTTTTTCCATCTCCCACCCACCACTTGCACA
Source organism: Dendropsophus ebraccatus (assembly GCF_027789765.1). Classification (NCBI taxonomy): domain Eukaryota; kingdom Metazoa; phylum Chordata; class Amphibia; order Anura; family Hylidae; genus Dendropsophus; species Dendropsophus ebraccatus. The sequence goes on from NC_091454.1 coordinate 73,380,579, forward strand.
CAGGTCCAGATGGAAGAATCGTTCACCACATCCCTCCAGATGGAAATGCTTTTGTTTACTTAACCACGAATCAGCTGTTATGTTAGAATATATTGGTTAAACTGCTCTTATCAGGAAAACAATAGGGTTAATTTATAACCTGTGATCAGCGTGTTGTGCATATTTGTCCTGCGCGCTACGAATAGTGACCTTTACTGATACAACACTTTAAGCACCCGGTGAGAGATTGTATATTGCAAAGGTTTTTATCTGTCTGACTAGGCATAAGGTACTGTCTATTCTCCAGTTTGCATATATTTGACTACAGATGTTTATAAAATGTTATGGGGAAAATCCACGAGATGATATGTACATGGTGAGGTCAGCGAGATGGCTGCCTAATCCCAAGGATCCAGAAGCAGCAGAGCAGCATCTCTATAGTAATGTTGCGTGCACCTGTCAAACTGTTAGGGTTCAGCAGTGTTCTCTGAACCCGAATGCTCGGCCATGGCTCCTAGGGAGTCCTTGAAAACTTGAATACAGCCATAGGCGTTGCCGAACAGTTTTACTGTTTGGCTTTAGCATTTACTCTTAACTGTGAATTACTGTGTAGCGCACAAACACTCCATCCAGCAGTTGTACAGTATATTTTTTTATATATAAATATATATATATATATATATATATATATATATATATATATATATTTATATATATATATATGTTTTAATATTGAAACTTTCTACCCATCTTGGAGTGCTGGATCAAAAATGTATTCCTTCTGTTTCCATGTGTGAACTCACGCTTGGCTATCGAGCCTCCTCCATCCATTCTAATCAAGCACAAGCCTTCCATAGATGCAGGTGAGCTGATCCACCCTCTCTCTTTCTCTGCCTAGTAGTATACACTATATAGTCGAGATTGCATTTCCTTAACTGTTCTTTTAAAAGGGTAAAGAGCAGCTGACCCTCAGTTAATCCCAAAGTATCTCAGAAGGCGTTCATAGTTCATCCATTCTTTTCATTATAGCATTCTCTTAGGAGCCAGTATACCTGGACAAATAGCCATAGCTGAGCTTTTTAACTTCCAATTCCATGTTCATGTATCCACGTGCTTGTGGTCTATTTAGATACGACTTCTCTCCAAGTAATCTGGACTCAGATTTCTTATAGTAAATAGTGGTTTCTTCTTAATTCTGTAGTTGTCCCTCAACCCTCTGAGCAACAGTTTTCATTTTTGCATGGGCTTTCACCAGATGATGAGGTTCCAGCATCTTCTTGGTCAGGCATCACTTTGTTCTTTTAGGTAAGGCCCCAGTAGAAAATGTTTGAGAAGCTACCAAGTGTTGTCTACCATGAATTTCACACCTGATTTGAGATGGGGATATTGATGGGCATATTTACCAATTCTGTCTCCAATATGGCATGGTTTGTAATAATATTAACAATGTTTGGCACATGCCTTATTCTTAAACATGTAAGCATAGTATGGAATATGGTGACAAAGGGGGAAAGGGGGACAATTGGGGTTTTGCGCCTATTTTTAGGTGGATAATTGGATTTTTCACCCATTTTCGGTCTAAGTTCTATTTATTAACCAGTATTCGACAGGCGACTATTTATTGGATGCAACTTTTTTTGTAATTTGCCTGTTTTGAGTATACACCTACAAAGTTTGCATTATCTGGGATTAGCGGCCAATTTATCATTTGCAACTTGTTAAAAAGTCACACAAACAGGTGCAGACTAGAGATGAGCGAACCGGGTTCGGGTTTGAGTCAATCCGAACCCGAACATTCGGCATTTGATTAGCGGGGGCTGCTGAAGTTGGATAAAGCCCTGAGGCTATGTAGAAAACATGGATATAGTCATTGGCTGTATATATGTTTTCCAGACGAGCTTTATCCAAGTTCAGCAGCCCCCGCTACTCAAACCCGAACCCGATTCGCTCATCTCTAGTGCAGAAATATGTCTAGTCACTACCAGGTGAATATGCTTGCACAATTTTTGCTTAGATGCATTCACTATGGTACTGCTACATTTTAATAAATTAGTCACAAGCTATTGGAACAAAATATACACCAATCCTCGTTAGAATAGTCACACAAATCAGACTCCTTAGTAAATGTCCCTCAAAATGTTTATTTAGAATATTTTCCATGTTTGTCCAAGTTTAGTTTAGACCCCTATGATTAGCCAGGAGAAGTACATGACTGAACATCTCTCCATCTTGCTGCAGGAGACATGCTCAATAGATCTATTATAGATCTCCTGCAGTAAGACGGGAAGAGCAGCAAGACGGCAAGAGTTGCACTTAGCTGGGTCATTGTAGTGATCAGGGGGGAACTGAAGATCCAGACCCCAACCAATCAAAACTTTTGACATTCTCTAAGATATGTCAAAGGTTTGTTAGCTAGTAGTAATAGTGACTGCCCACCCTTAAATATAATATTGTTCATTTGTTCTAAATAAATCTAACATTCAGTGACATTTGTTTTCAAATATTTTTATAGTTTTATTTTTCTAATAAACAAATATATTTTGATTAAGACATAAAAGGGATTGCCGAGCATCTCACCACTTCCTGGTCCTTGTCATTATAGAAATCAATTCTCAGCTAATCACTGGTAGCAGGGACCAGGCAGCAGTTCTGCTGTGTTATATTTCTATCCCAGTCTGGCCATGTCAAATAAATAAATAAATAAATATATATATATATATATATATATATATATATATATATATATATATATATATATATATATATATATATATATAAACACTGTACAACCCCTTTAACCATTACTAGATGCCTTAGTTTTTTTGTTTTTGTTTTTTTTTAGACGTTACATTGATGCATCAATGGATCACTTCCTTGGACTACTTATTGCTATAACTGTAGTTTCATAAATTTAATACAGAGAAATAAATTTAACCAGAACATAAGTCTAGGCTGTTTTGCATAGCAAAAATTCTTGCCCTCGTCTGATGTATTTTGTATTGATACTGGTGTCCTGCCCATGTCACTAGGTCTGGCAGCTGGCCAAGTTCATCTCCTTTGAAGATTACTGAAGTCTTTTCATTATGTGAGAAGAATACATCCTCAGATATAGATATTTCAGAGAAGGACTAGGGAGTATTCTGAAGACTATTTATGACCTTTCGATAGTACTATTCTTTCTGTATGGAGACTTTTGGCTCACCATGTATATACTTTCATCTGTATGAGTTGCTTATTTATGGAAGTACACACAATGCAACAAACATAAAATATGCATTTACAATGTTTTTATCTTAAGTAATAAAATATTAAAATGCAATGTTCTAATTGACAACCTCCCGGCATCATAATGATACAATAAGCCAAGAGGCTTGTGAATCCGGTCTGTTGCACATCTTCCTTGCACGGACCGTATTCACAGAACATGTAAATGCACCATTATGGGTATGATTAACCAGACTGCCTTGCTCCATACCTTTTCTAGATTTACCTTCTAAAAAGTATCTATATAGCACCTGGTCACCCAGGCACACCTTATTCTCTCTAAGGATGGGTTCACACTACGGAATCCGTGTGGATAACTTCCGGCGAATTCCGTCGCTAGTACGGGCTCACGGCCGTGCGACTTTCCACCAGCTTCCTAGACACCATTCTATGGGCGGGCCGATTCGGCTATCCGCCGAAAGAATTCACATGTCACTTCCTTCGTTGGAATGCGCAATCCGCGCGTGCATAGAATGGTGTCTATGGCACAGGCAGAGAGATGCGTGGTCTTGAACAGGTTCTAGCAACAGTATGCTCACGGATTCCGTAGAGTAAACCCACCCTATAGCAGTGAGAGTGAAATAACATTTCATTGCATCAATGCATCCACAGAAATATCAGCGATAAGGTCATGTAGCTTATTTCTAAATACAATCCATAAGAAACACCTCAAAGAAGCAAGTGACTGGCTGCAAATTTATCTGCAGATAGGACTGTCTTCTGCTAACATTTGGGGCCCATTACTACTTTGCCAAGCAAAGAATTTTAGGTACTCTGGCGGTCCATTGAACACAGACTCAGTTCAATGATTTCTGTCTTTTCTATATTTTGGTCCCCTGTACATTGCATCTGCCTTATAATAATCGTTATGTTATCATGCTAGGAGAAGGGGAGGGTCACCTACTGATAAAATGTAAAACACCATCATCTATATGTCATATCACTGTAATCTTTAATTAACTTTCATTGCAAGTGGCATGTTCAACATGACCCTAGCCTTTTACGACTCCGGTCTTCAATTATCTATCCTCTTTATAGTGAATATCTTCGTTATATAGTGCCTATAAATTTCATCATATGAGGGAATCATTAATTTTATAACTAGTATCCTAATGACTTTTTGCCGAGGTGTAATTGGATCTGGGCAACCAAGGGCACTTACAATTTAAGAAGTGGCCCGCTATTTCCCAGAAAGGAAATGTTAAAGAAAGCCAAGACCAGAAAAACAACCATATATTTGGTTAATCCCGCTAATTTCAATAAGAGCAACGCGGAACGGCCATTGTTGTTACACTGTGGGAACATAGCCTAAAGTTGTATGCTGGAGATCTCTGGAAGGGGATACTCTGATCTACTTAATGCAGAAGGTAATACTGTCCAACATGCAGAACGCCATGCAGAACGCCTTTAGAAGGGTTATCCATGGAGCCTTTCGGCACTCCACTTTCTCCCTCTCACCAGGGAGGGGGGTGGGTGCATGTCGCAAGTATTGCATGCGGGTGAAACCACTCCCCTGTCCTACAGCTGCCCAATGTTGCCACAAAATCGGTAACATCAGGCAGCTATTGAACATCTCAAAGACATGCATCCAGCCTTCCAGTCAGAGAGAAGAGGTGGAGCGCCAAGGAGAACAAGTTTCTGCTTCCCAGATAACCCCTTTAAGGCTTCCCTTAGACACAACTTTTCCACAACATTTTTGGGGCTTAAAAACCACCCAGCAGTGCTTCCTGTGGTTTATTTTTTTTTTAAATTGTCGGTTTCTCATTTTAGGGTAAATTACTATAGGCAATACTCTGGCATTTTATCGATGCAATTTTTCTAGCAATTAGGGGGAAAAAACAATAATATGCATTTAGACTAGGGATGGTCCGAACCTGCCGAGGTTCGGGTTCATACGAACCCGAACTCTCGGCAATGATTCCAGCTGTCTGCCCGCTCCGTGGAGAGGGTGGATAAAGCCGGAGGACCGCCTGGAAAACTGGGATACAGCCATAGCTATAGGCTGTATCCCAGTTTTCCAGGCGGTCCTCCCACTGTATCCACCCGCTGCGCGGAGCGGGCAGACAGCGGGAATCTGATGCTGAGCATTCGGCAGGTTCGAACCATCCTTAATTTAGACATAATGGTTTTTTTTCTGGCAGTTTTTACCTCTTTATAGAAGTCTGTGGGGGAAAAATGCCACCATTTCTATTGGAAAACTCGAAATAAAGGCCCCGCTGCAGTTAAAAAAAAATCTGCACATGCACCAAAAAAGCCAAAACAACTGCCCAGAAAAAATATTTTGTAAGTATTGTGTTAAATTTCTTCACATTAACTCCCGGCTAACATTAGACCCCTGTGTTTTTTAACCAAGAAAAACATCTAGTCTGAGTCCACCCTAAGATCAGTACTTAGGGACTTAGGGGAAGATTTATCAAACTGGTGTAAAGTAGAATTGTCTTAGTTGCTCTTAGCAAACAATCAGATTCCACCTTTTATTTTCCAAAGAATCTGTGAGGATTTAAAAGTGGAATCTGATTGGTTGCTAGGGGCAACCAAGTCAATTCTATTTTACACCAGTTTGATAAATCTCACCCTAAATTCTGGATTAAAATCAGTTTTTTAAGCACTGTGCACATAAGGCTCTCTCAACACTGGAGGTATGTTTCTGTGGACCCTTAATGTATACTTCTGCTATACAGTTAGACGCTATCATCCATCCAGAAGAAAACTGCAAACTCCACCAGAAACCAACTAGAGGCCATAACAACACTTTTCTGGCTTCCATCATGTGACTGTGCACCCAGAAGTTTTCCTACGTATACGCACATGGATACCACAAGCAAGTTTACTATAACAAGGCGAAAAGTAAAATAGGTACTATATCCTATAAATCAGTAATGTTAATGATTCTACTGCTTCCAGACAAGGATACAGAATAATCTTATTACACCTTTGATATTGTGCCCTTGTTTAGTATGTTCACGGCTCCTTCATACACTGTAGAAATCCATCAATAATACATAATACAGCATTATGAGCAAGTAAAGTGGTTTTTCCAAGCAGAATTCACTTTGCCCTTCATATTTAATTGCTGGTGATGTCATTTACTATGTGAATTGAATTCTTCCTTCATAATGTAACAATACAATGTCAGGAGTTAGGGGCATGGATTTCCCGTCAGTACCCGACTTCCCACTATTGCTTGACATTACATAGTAGAGCCAATTGGGAAATGTATGCATGTACAGTATCTGCTTTAGACCCTCACAATCCCTACTAGGGATACAGAACCGTAGAGCATCAGTGCCCCAACAGTAAATCCCACCAATCTTAAAATGAGGAAACCTGGTCCATCACTTGGCTGTGTCTCTATCTAGCTCAGACTGAACATGCATATGAGTTTATTTCCCTGGCAGTATAGGAACTGGGTACATTCAGATCTGTCTTAGGAAATCACTTTAATTCAGAGTTTTTAATAAAGCAATGTCGTACTCGATGGCACTCTATATGAGATATAGGTGAAAGTTTTATTAGACTGACATCTACTACAAGGAATGAAACTCATTAAAAAAAAACTCTGAAGGGGTTTGTGTGTTAAACCTCTTATTTCTAGACACAAAGGGTGGTCCCCACACAAATACACCATACAGGTAATCCTAATAACTGCAACGGACAGATTACTACAGAAAGGACAAGGGACCCATGAAGCAAGCTAACATGAGGATTGAAGCATGGTAGTATGGATCTGCAAAAGGAAAGGCTGTCCCATCCAATAGGACTCAGTCTGGAAACACACATATATAAATATATAGAAAAATTCTGGGAAATCAGCACTTCAGAGTAACTTCTCCATTCACATAAGATAAGGACCACAGCACTGGAAAAAAAAACCTGCACTCTGAAAAGAGGTTTATCCATCCAACAGGCTGGTGGTCAAATACATGGAACTTTTTAGCTCCAGCCTGGAGCCTTTTTCAAGCTTGGAAAAAGCTCAGAGCTGTCACTAAAATGTTGCAGCACCAGAGCTGAAACAAGCCCTGTATTTGATGCACCAGACTACACCTCTTTTCTGAGTACTATGATTCATTATTATATCACACCAAATAAAATGACATGTTAACCATTGTAAAGAATTTTGGCCAATTTTTTTCTAACCAGAGTCCAGCTAAGGATTTTAGGACTTTTAGGTCCACAACATATGGAGCCAGTAAAAGCTACCTACAGCCTATTCAAACATGGACTGAAAAAATAAGATAGATAAGAATTGCCAGGAACATATGTGATGAGATAACAGAGAAGTCTGTGGCATCTGGGAACTCTATTAAATTCCCAATCACATCAAAGACCTGATGTAAGTCCATCTATGCACTTAGCCTAAGAACCACAAAGAGCATGGAACAGCAGACATGTCTACATAGCCCATAGAGCAGCCAGAGCTGTCCCCACCAGGATTTACTGGTCTGGGGCAGAATCTTATCCTACTTCTAATGTCTAGCTGGGAGGGCAGCTGATGGGAGTTGTAGTAATTCTACACCTGTAACCAGGTAATATCTAGTACAACCTGCGCACTGGTGCATTATGGGACTCATTGCATGTCCCTAATAACAAACACTTCTGCTAATAAATCCTGGGCAAACACCATGAGTGACGGGGCAATGTGCTGGGTGAGTGCCCCTGCCATATTACAGGCTGTCTGCAGGTGATGGCTGGCACTAATCTCCATTGTGTCTGCTGTCACAATAGCCAACACCTGTACAGCACCGATCCCTCGGTGATACACAGTGCTGTGTACAGCGCTGCCCGGGGCACCATCACCTGTCTATAGAGGAGTAACAGAAGAGACACTCACCAGCTTTCACAAAGAGCAGGATGACCCCCAAACCCATCATGATGGGGAGCAGCAGCCGAGTCTTCTATCACACAGGTCCCAGAGCTAATATCCAGGCTCTATGCCAGCAGCTCCATCCCCAGCCAGTGCGCCACGATGATGGGAGTAGTCATACTCTGTCAGGAACTTTAGGCAGTGGTAGTGGGAGCCTCTCTCCTCGGCAGTGACTGAGAAGTAATTGAGCCGAGTGGTGTGTCCACCCGAGCCCCGCTCTGCGCCCCGCCCCCGCCACTCTCTCGGCGCTGCCCTGCACTCTCTCAGCTCTGCTGCCCTGCACTCTCTCAGCTCTACTACCCTGCACTCTCTCAGCTCTGCTGCCCTGCACTCTCAGCTCTGCCCTGCACTCTCTCAGCTCTGCTACCCTGCACTCTCTCAGCTCAGCTGCCCTGCACTCTCTCAGCTCAGCTGCCCTGCACTCTCTCAGCTCTGCTACCCTGCACTCTCTCAGCTCTGCTACCCTGCACTCTCTCAGCTCTGCTGCCCTGCACTCTCTCAGCGCTGCCCTGCACTCTCTCAGCTCTACTACCCTGCACTCTCTCAGCTCTGCTACCCTGCACTCTCTCAGCTCAGCTGCCCTGCACTCTCTCAGCTCAGCTGCCCTGCACTCTCTCAGCGCTGCCCTGCACTCTCTCAGCTCTACTACCCTGCACTCTCTCAGCTCTGCTACCCTGCACTCTCTCAGCTCTGCTACCCTGCACTCTCTCAGATCTGCTACCCTGCACTCTCTCAGCTCTGCTACCCTGCACTCTCTCAGCTCTGCTGCCCTGCACTCTCTCAGCTCTGCTGCCCTGCACTCTCTCAGCTCTACTACCCTGCTCTCTCAGCTCTGCTGCCCTGCACTCTCTCAGCTCTGCTGCCCTGCACTCTCTCAGCGCTGCCCTGCACTCTCTCAGCTCTACTACCCTGCACTCTCTCAGCTCTGCTACCCTGCACTCTCTCAGCTCTGCTACCCTGCACTCTCTCAGCTCTGCTACCCTGCACTCTCTCAGCTCTGCTACCCTGCACTCTCTCAGCTCTGCTACCCTGCACTCTTTCAGCTCTGCTGCCCTGCACTCTCTCAGCTCTACTACCCTGCTCTCTCAGCTCTGCTGCCCTGCACTCTCTCAGCTCTGCTACCCTGCACTCTCTCAGCTCTGCTACCCTGCACTCTCTCAGCTCTGCTACCCTGCACTCTCTCAGCTCTGCTACCCTGCACTCTCTCAGCTCTGCTACCCTGCACTCTCTCAGCTCTGCTACCCTGCACTCTCTCAGCTCTGCTACCCTGCACTCTCTCAGCTCTGCTGCCCTGCACTCTCTCAGCTCTACTACCCTGCTCTCTCAGCTCTGCTGCCCTGCACTCTCTCAGCTCTGCTGCCCTGCACTCTCTCAGCGCTGCCCTGCACTCTCTCAGCTCTACTACCCTGCACTCTCTCAGCTCTGCTACCCTGCACTCTCTCAGCTCTGCTACCCTGCACTCTCTCAGCTCTGCTACCCTGCACTCTCTCAGCTCTGCTACCCTGCACTCTCTAAGCGCTGCCCTGCACTTTCTAAGCTCAGCTGCCCTGCACTCTCTCAGCGCTCCCCTGCACTCTCTCAGCTCTGCCCTGCACTCTCTCAGCTCTGCTGCTCCTGGTGACACTCCATGCTTTTTTGTTCTTTATGTTGAGCACACACAGATTGTGGAGAGGCTGTTTTTTGTGAAGTCAATGTGTTCCTTTTAACAAGGAGGCATTGTTCTTTAGATGGTTTTGCTATAATGGCACTGACCATACAATGGGGAGAATAAGGTCCTTCTGTACATAAATCAAGTAGTGATAACCACAGAACAGACAATTCCCTACCTGTGTTGTTGCTTCTGTCAAAATATTGGACAAAAAGTGCTGCCTACTGTTCTACTTTGGTAAAGTCACCATGGCAGATGAAGAGTCAATAGCGCCCATTGGTGTTCACCCAGCTAATTTGACTCAAAATCGAAGCAAAATATCGTTAATTAAACACTATGCGTGACCATGAGATATGGTGCGTTTACACAGACAGATTGGATTAGATTAGAATGGATTAGAAAAGAGGAAAAATCTCAGTCTTTCCTTTATGACCTGATCCCTGTTTAGTCTGTTCCTGGTTTTGGCTTAAAAAATCTGTCAGATAAATCTGTCTGTGTAAACGCACCAATAGCCTGAGACAGATCATGCAGAAATTTGTGCCAGCTGACGCTTATCTCATGCGCTTGACCAGCTTAAAATGTACCTGTCATCATAACTTTCAAAATGTAAATCAAAAGTAGATGTGATATAAAGCAATTACATTCATTATTTATTTATTTTTTAGTTAATATGGAAAACACGGCACTTTCTGTGATTAGATATTTTTGAAAAAAAGGTTTTCTATGTAGATTTGCTGCTGCTCTGGACAGTTCAGAGAAGTCAGCAGAGAGCACTGTGTCAGACTGAAAAGAAAAAACATGTAGGACATACAGCAGCTGATAAGTATGGGAACACTTGAAATGTTTAAATCGAAATAAATTACAAATTTTTTCTTAATTTGAAATTTTTTTTTATTTCGCTGGATAACCCCTTTAAGTCATTGCACTCTGTACTGGTCAGGACTTCCTGTGTTTAGTCTCTTTTTTAAAAAAAAATCTAAAGTCTAGGATTACAACAGTTTGGGCTGTTCAGACTGTACAAGTCAGGTGCACCACTTAGCCCAAGTAATATATTCACAGCCCTGCAGAGAAGGAAAAGTGAAAGTCATACAAACCAACATGCCCTGTGGGAGGGAGCTGAAACATTGCTGTATTTAGCATGTGGTTTTAGCCATGCGGGCATCTACTGCATATCTATGGGTGCGTTTACACAGGCAGATTTATCTGACAGATTTTGGAAGCCAAAGCCAGGAGTGGATTTGAAAAGAGGAGAAATCTCAGTCTTTCCTTTATGACCCGTTTCCTGGCTTTGGCTTAAAAAATCTGTCAGATAAATCTGCCTGTGTAAACGCACCATATGTAACTGAACCCTTATCAAGGGCCTTTCCAGCTGACACCCTGAAATGTTCACTTGGAGTAGTGCTGCTTTTCATAGATTTTTATATTCTGAATACTGTAGCTTGTTCCATTCACTCGTTCACACAGTCAATCCACTGAAAGCACTGTTTTCAGCAGGGTGCACAGTGACTGACGGGTGCATTTTTCTTTTATAATCCCCTAGTTGCGCAAACACTAAACGAGACCAAGAGACAAAGGATAAAAGACATTGCTAGACATTTCAATAGGAAATCTATTTTGAGGTGTCCTTTTTCTGCAGTGTAGTAAACCTACACAAGAAGAAAGTGCATTGACCTGTGTAGTCACTTGGCATGTTAATAGTTTGTATGACTTTCACTTTTATTGCAACCAAACAGGCTGTTTTATGCAATTTGCATAACATCCATAATAGTTACTGGGAGTGAAAAAGCAGAGCACTGCAAGCTATATGGTTTGCATAACATGTGAGTTAAGTAAACAGCTTACACTGTTTACACAGTCCCAAGATACATAACTTACTAATATAGTGTTCTAAATGTGCTTTTGCATGATTCACCACTGACAGGAAATTAGAACTACAAAATATGTATTGATACAGCTTCAAGGCTCCTCTCTATTTACGTAGACAGTATATCTTGATGTCACAGAAGGCTCGGCTGGATCTTATCTCTGAGCTCAAGCTCCACCCCCCCCCCCCTTTACAGTATGGCGCCTTCTGATGAATGCTGCTACAAAAAAAGCAGAGAGAGAGAGTGAATGCAGCAGGTGCTGCAACCTCACTGATAGTACAATAGTCTGCAGTAAAATGAAAAGTTTTGCAACAGCTTTCACAAGTGCTGTGGGAGAGGAGTAGGCAGTGTGGGAGGGCTGTGATTAACAGCTGATGGAAAGCAATGCATTATTGGAATTGTAGTACTGAGCAGTCAGGAAGTACAGAACTAAGACCCCCAAAACAAACCAAATTTGGTTGGTTTCATAACTGAGGTAGATTGGTAGGCAGTAGAGATGAGCGAATAGAGAAATATTTGTTTCGATTGGATTAGATTCGAATAGCTCCCGATTTTCGACTATTTGATCGAATATCGGATCCCATTATAGTCTATGGGAGAAAAATCCTTGGGACTTGGAAATCAAGATTCCACCACTAGAAGGTCACCAAGTGCCCAATGAAACCTCAGAAAATGACGCCAACACCACTGGAATGCATATGGGACAGCAGAGGAAGCATGCCAGGGTACATGAACGTAAAGTAGAAGTGTACCTTTTGGTCTAGCGGTACTTGCCTGCGAATTAGGTGGTGCGTAATATTAGCGTATGTTTGTTTCTTGTTTATTCAGTACACTTGTGAAATACAATTGTTTGCAGAGTTATATATTGCCCAGCCAGTGATGTGAATTGCACACATGAATATATTGCATATATATGTCCACTTTCAGTATTACGCCACTATCACAGACTATCAACTATAGACTCCAAACACAATATAACCGCTTTGTATAATGGAAAAAATACTCAGACAACTTATTTCATATACAGCCGTATACTGGATATAGAATTGTTTTTACAACAATAGAAATAAAGGGCTGGTCAGCGCCATTCCTGGACACAGACTGTGCAAATCTCTAGAGTCGAGACAACAGCTATATTATCCCACACACTGTATACAGCCGTTTACCGGATATAGAAATTGTTTTTACAACAATAGAAATAAAGGGCTGGTCCACGCCTTCCCTGGACGCACACTGCGCAAATTTCTAGAGTAGAGATAACAGCTATATTATCACACACACTGTATACAGCCGTTTACCGGATATAGAAATTGTTTTTACAACAATAGAAATAAAGGGCTGGTCAACGCCTTCCCTGGACGCACACTGCGCAAATTTCTAGAGTAGAGATAACAGCTATATTATCACACACACTGTATACAGCCGTTTACCGGATATAGAAATTGTTTTTACAACAATAGAAATAAAGGGCTGGTCAACGCCTTCCCTGGACGCACACTGCGCAAATTTCTAGAGTAGAGATAACAGCTATATTATCACACACACTGTATACAGCCGTTTACCGGATATAGAAATTGTTTTTACAACAATAGAAATAAAGGGCTGGTCGGCACCTTTACTGGACGCAGACTGCGCAAATTTGTGAAAGCAAGATAAAAGGTATTATCCCACAATTTCAGTATACAGCCGTATACACTATCAGTGGCTATACACACTGTGTATACACTGCCTGTCTCACAACAGCTTATACAGTGTATACACACTGCCTGTCTCACAAATCCTTCTACAGTGTGTGTATACACTGCCTGTCTCACAACAGCTTATACAGTGTAGACACACCGCTTGTCTCACAACTGCTTATACAGTGTGTGTATACACTGCCTATCTCACTACAGCTTATACAGTGTAGACACACTGCTTGTGTCACAGCAGCTTGTAAATGTCTGCTTTTATATAGTATCAGCCCTAACAAGGGCTTTTGGGGGTCCCTTCCTACCTACCTTGACCTAAAACCTTCCTCTCCCTGTTTTACAGTCTGTCCCTCTCTAGTTCCAACCAGCAAGTGACACGAATCTCAAATCACTATTCTTCTATTCAGGAGTTCACATGGTTTAGCCAGCCAATCACAGAATTTTTTTTTTTAAGTCCTGCCTTCTCCTAGTGCCTGTCCCTACCCCCTGCATGTGTATTGGCTGGAAAAAAGCGCCAGGGGATGTGGGAGGGCGACTCAAATTTTTACTGCGTTTTAGCACGAATATTGGACCGTGGTTGAATACTTCGTAGCGTACTATTCGATTGAATAGCTATTCGATCAAATAGCATTCGCTCATCTCTACTGTGTCCAGTAAAGGCGCCGACCAGCCCTTTATTTCTATTGTTGTAGAAACAATTCTATATCCAGTATACGGCTGTATACAGTGTGTGGGATAATATAGCTGTTATCTTGACTCTAGAGATTTGCGAAGTGTGCGTCCAGGGAAGGCGTTGACCAGCCCTTTATTTCTATTGTTGTAAAAACAATTCTGTATCCAGTATATGGCTGTATACAGTGTGTGGGATAATATAGCTGTTATCTCGACTCTAGAAATTTGCGCAGTCTGCGTCCATGGAAGGCGCTGACCAGCCCTTTATTTCTATTGTTGTAAAAACAATTCTATATCCAGTATACGGCTGTATATTAAATAAGTTATTTTTTTATTTATATTAAATAAGTATTTTTTCCCATTACACAAAGCGGTTATATTGTGTTTGTAGTCTATAGTTGATAGTCTGAGATAGTGGCGTAATACTGAAAGTGTGTATATATATATATATATATATATATATATATATATATTCATATGTGCAATTCACATCACTGGCTGGGCAATATATAACTCTGCAAACAATTGTATTTCACACATGTACTGAATAAACAAGAAACAAACATATGCTAATATTACACACCACCTAATACGTTCCGTTCATGTACCCTGGCATGCTTCCTCTGCTGTCCCATATGCATTCTAGAGGTGTTGGCATCATTTCCTGAGGTTTCATTTGCCACTTGGTGACCTCCTAGTGGTCGAATCTTGAATTCCAAGTCCCAAGGATTTTTCTCCCATAGACTATAGTGGGATTTGATATTCGATCGAATAGTCGAATATCGGGAGCTATTCGAATCGAATCCAATCGAATCGAATATTTCACTATTCGCTTATCTCTAGTAAGCAGCGCTATATACTTCTGCAGAATGTTTATTTTTTAGCTTATATAGAGCTAAACTGCCTGTTTTTTGTCTTTCAGACTAATTCTGCTGCTGCAAACATGCTGGGCAATGCCAGGAAGCCCTCATTCTTTAGATAGTCGAATGACCCAGAGGCATGATCCGCATTTATAAGACATTTATGGCATATCTTCTGGATATGTTATAAATATTGGAGATAGGAATACCATTCTATTGTATCTATCTCCTTTTAGTTATATACCAAATATTTCTTAAAACATGTCATGTTCTCAGAAGATTGCAATGGTTGAGATCTGAAATCATTGCCCAGTTTCCAGCTATATAAGGTAACATACTCCTTTGGTTTTTAGATTTGAGATTCTTTATATATCTTATCACAAAGCTTCCTTTCAGAGATATAAAAAGCTAGGGGCAAAAGGGAAAACCACTACGCTTCTTTCTCATGAAGTGATCAAGCTCATGAAACTCCATCATTGGCATCTTCTGTAACATCTCAAGACAAGTCAAGACTTTAAAGTGGACATTTACTTTAATTGGTTCAAAATTCTGTGCAGGTTTATTTAATAACAAACAGCAATTACTAACATATTGTCTGCTTGCAGCCACCACTAGAGCAAGCTTAAAGGAGAAGTCCGGGCAGGAAAAGTGGGAAGAAACAATACTTATCGGTCCCCATGCCTTCGCAGTGCCGCATCCCACCCCAGGACTCCCATTGATATTCCCAATCTCATGCCCCCTGCTAGCTCAGCCAGTCAGTGACTGGGGTGGGATGCCACTGCAGTCACTGACTGGCTGAGTGGGCTTTCTCCTACCCTTTTCCATCATGACATACTAAGAAATGGAGAGCAGATGACATGCGCCAAGGTTCGGGAGCCCGGTGGTGCGGTGCTGTGAGGGCACAGGGACCAATAAGTATAGGTTCTTTATGATGTTCCCCCCATCCCCTGCCCACAGTGTAATTATTAATCACTACCCCTTTAAGAATATAAGCCCCTCTCCATATCCATTTGGCATATGTAAGCAGGGCCGTATTTACCACTAGGCACCCGTGGTCCGGTGCCTAGGGCGGCGCCCAGCAGGTGGCGGCACCCGCAGGGAACAATATTTTTTTTTTCTAAAAAAAAATTTTTTTTTTACCCCCGCCGCCGTAGGCACCGGCCCACGGGTGCCTGGTCCGCGACCGTGGGGGGGTTGTGCCGCTTCGGTCCGGTGAGCTTCCGGCAAACGCTGCCTCTTATCACTGGCCGGAAGCTCACAGCTGCAGCCCTGCGGTCCTTCTCTCCTGCTCGGCAGCGGCGCACGTGACGTCATCGCGCCGAGCAGGAGAGAAGTTCCTGGACCGCGGGGCTGCAGCTGTGAGCTTCCGGCCAGTGATAGAGGCAGCGTGTGCCGGAAGCTCACCGGACCAAAGCTGCATGTGAAGGGGGGACCTGCCAAGCCTGCCTCACCTGCCTCTGCTCCCCCGGCCGCTCCCTCTTCCCCCAGCCTCTCCTCCTGTACCCCCCCTCCAGCCTCTCCTCCTGTACCCCCCCCCTCCAGCCTCTCCTCCTGTACCCCCCCCCCTCCAGCCTCTCCTCCTGTACCCCCCCTCCAGCCTCTCCTCCTGTACCCCCCGTCCAGCCTCTCCTCCTGTATCCCCCCCTCCAGCCTCTCCTCCTGTACCCCCCCTCCAGCCTCTCCTCCTGTATCCCCCCCTCCAGCCTCTCCTCCTGTACCCCCCCTCCAGCCTCTCCTCCTGTACCCCTCCTCCAGCCTCTCCTCCTGTACCCCCCCTCCAGCCTCTCCTCCTGTACCCCACCTCCAGCCTCTCCTCCTGTACCCCCCTCCAGCCTCTCCCCCTGTACCCCCCAGCCTCTCCTCCTGCACCCCCCAGCCTCTCCCCCAGCCTCTCCTCCTGCACCCCACAGCCTCTCCCCCAGCCTCTTCTCCTGCACCCCCAGCCTCTCCTCCTGCACCCCCAGCCTCTCCCCCAGCCTCTTCTCCTGCACCCCCAGCCTCTCCTCCAGCCTCTTCTCCTGCACCCCAGCCTCTCCTCCAGCCTCTCCTACTGCACCCCACAGCCTCTCCTCCTTCACCCCCAGCCTCTCCTCCTGCACCCCACACCCTCTCCTCCTGCACCCCCAGCCTCTCCTTTTGCACCCCCCAGCCTCTCCCCCAGCCTCTTCTCCTGCACCCCACAGCCTCTCCCCCAGACTCTTCTCCTGCACCCCCCAGCCTCTCCTCCTGCACCCCACAGCCTCACCCAGCCTCTTCTCCTGCACCCCTCAGCCTCTCCTCCTGCACCCCACAGCCTCTTCTCCTGCACCCCCAGCCTCTACTCCAGCCTCTCCTACTGCACCCCACAGCCTCTCCTCCTGCACCCCACAGCCTCTCCCTCAGCCTCTCCTCATGCACCCCCAGCCTCTCCCCCAGCCTCTTCTCCTGCACCCCCAGCCTCTCCTCTAGCCTCTTCTCCTGCACCCCCAGCCTCTCCTCCAGCCTCTCCTACTGCACCCCACAGCCTCTCCTCCTACACCCCCCAGCCTCTCCTCCTGCACCCCCAGCCTCTCCTCCTGCACCCCCAGCCTCTCCTCCTACACCCCCCAGCCTCTCCTCCTGCACCCCCAGCCTCTCCTCCTGCACCCCCAGCCTCTCCTCCTGCACCCCCCAGCCTCTCCTCCTGTACCCCCCAGCCTCTCCTCCTGCACCCCACACCCTCTCCTCCTGCACCCCCAGCCTCTCCTTTTGCACCCCCCAGCCTCTCCCCCAGCCTCTTCTCCTGCACCCCACAGCCTCTCCCCCAGACTCTTCTCCTGCACCCCCCAGCCTCTCCTCCTGCACCCCACAGCCTCACCCAGCCTCTTTTCCTGCACCCCTCAGCCTCTCCTCCTGCACCCCACAGCCTCTCCCACAGCCTCTTCTCCTGCACCCCCAGCCTCTCCTACTGCACCCCACAGCCTCTCCTCCTGCACCCCACAGCCTCTCCCTCAGCCTCTCCTCATGCACCCCCAGCCTCTTCTCCTGCACCCCCAGCCTCTCCTCTAGCCTCTTCTCCTGCACCCCCAGCCTCTCCTCCAGCCTCTCCTACTGCACCCCACAGCCTCTCCTCCTACACCCCCAGCCTCTCCTCCTGCACCCCCAGCCTCTCCTCCTGCACCCCCAGCCTCTCCTCCTACACCCCCCAGCCTCTCCTCCTGCACCCCCAGCCTCTCCTCCTGCACCCCCAGCCTCTCCTCCTGCACCCCCAGCATCTCCTCCTGCACCCCCCAGCCTCTCCTCCTGTACCCCCCAGCCTCTCCTCCTGCACCCCCCAGCCTCTCCTCCTGCACCC
Source organism: Dendropsophus ebraccatus (assembly GCF_027789765.1). NCBI lineage: Eukaryota > Metazoa > Chordata > Amphibia > Anura > Hylidae > Dendropsophus > Dendropsophus ebraccatus. The sequence goes on from NC_091454.1 coordinate 73,398,735, forward strand.
CCCAGCCTCTTCTCCTGCACCCCCCAGCCTCTTCTCCTGCACCCCCAGCCTCTCCTCCTGCACCCCACAGCCTCTCCCCCAGCCTCTTCTCCTGCACCCCCAGCCTCTCCTCCTGCACCCCCCAGCCTCTTCTCCTGCACCCCCCAGCCTCTTCTCCTGCACCCCCCAGCCTCTCCTCCTGCACCCCCCAGCCTCTCCTCCTGCACCCCCCAGCCTCTCCCCCAGCCTCTTCTCCTGCACCCCCAGCCTCTTCTCCTGCACCCCCAGCCTCTCCTCCAGCCTCTCCTCCTGCACCCCCCAGCCTCTCCTCCTGCACCCCCCAGCCTCTCCTCCTGCACCCCCCAGCCTCTCCTCCTGCACCATCCAGCCTCTCCCCCAGCCTCTCCTCCTGCACCCCACAGCCTCTCCTCCTGCACCCCACAGCCTCTCCCCAGCCTCTTCTCCTGCACCCCCCAGCCTCTCCTCCTGCACCCCACAGCCTCCTCTCCTGCACCCCTAGCCTCTCCTCCTGCCTCTTCTCCTGCACCCCCAGCCTCTCCTCCAGCCTCTCCTACTGCACCCCACAGCCTCTCCTCCTGCACCCCCCAGCCTCTCCTCCTGCACCCCACACCCTCTCCTCCTGCACCCCACACCCTCTCCTCCTGCACCCCACACCCTCTCCTCCTGCACCCCCAGCCTCTCCTCCTGCACCCCCAGCCTCTCCTCCTGCACCCCACAGCCTCTCCCCAGCCTCTTCTCCTGCACCCCCCAGCCTCCTCTCCTGCACCCCTAGCCTCTCCTCCAGCCTCTTCTCCTGCACCCCCAGCCTCTCCTCCAGCCTCTCCTCCTGCACCCCACAGCCTCTCCTCCTGCACCCCCAGCCTCTCCCCCAGCCTCTCCTCCTGTACCCCCCAGCCTCTCCTCCTGCACCCCCCAGCCTCTCCCCCAGCCTCTCCTCCTGCACCCCACAGCCTCTCCTCCTGCACCCCACAGCCTCTCCCACAGCCTCTCCCCCAGCCTCTTCTCCTGCACCCCCCAGCCTCTCCCCCAGTCTCTTCTCCTGCACCCCCAGCCTCTCCTCCAGCCTCTTCTCCTGCACCCCCAGCCTCTCCTCCAGCCTCTCCTACTGCACCCCACAGCCTCTCCTTCTACACCCCCAGCCTCTCCTCCTACACCCCCAGCCTCTCCTCCTACACCCCCAGCCTCTCCTCCTGCACCCCACACCCTCTCCTCCTGCACCCCCCAGCCTCCCCTCCTGCACCCCACAGCCTCTCCCCCAGCCTCTTCTCCTGCACCCCCCAGCCTCTCCTCCTGCACCCCACAGCCTCACCCAGCCTCTTCTCCTGCACCCCTCAGCCTCTCCTCCTGCACCCCACAGCCTCTTCTCCTGCACCCCACAGCCTCTCCCCCAGCCTCTTCTTCTGCACCCCCAGCCTCTCCTCCAGCATCTCCTCCTGCACCCCACAGCCTCTCCTCCTGCACCCCACAGCCTCTCCCCCAGCCTCTTCTCCTGCACCCCCAGCCTCTCCTCCAGCCTCTCCTCCTGTACCCCACAGCCTCTCCTCCTGCACCCCCAGTCTCTCCTCCTGCACCCCAAAGCCTCTCCTCCTGCACCCCACAACCTCTCCCCCCAGCCTATCCTCCTGCACCCCCAGCCTCTCCTCCTGCACCCCACAGCCTCTCCCCCAGCCTTTCCGTCAGCACCCCCCCCCTAGCCTCTCCTCCTGCACCCCCTAGCCTCTCCACCAGCACCCCCAGCTGCTCTCCCGGCCCCCCAGCTGCTCCTCCTGCCCCCCATCTTCTCCCCCTGCCCCATCTGCTCCTCCGCCTGTCCCCCATCTTCTCCCCCTGCCACCCCAGCTGCCCAATCTTCTCCCTGCCACCCCAGCTGCTCCTCCTGCCCCCCATCTACTCCCCCTGCCACCCCAGCTGCTGCCCCCGAGCTGATCCCTCTGCCCCACATTGATCCCTCTGCCCCCCATCTGCTCCTCCCCCTACCCCCAGCTGCTCCCTCTGCCTCCCCAGATTTTCCCCCTGCCACCCCTAGCTGCTCCCCCTCCCCGTCACCCCAGCTGCTTTCCTTCCCCCTGTCACCCCAGCGGCTTCCCCTGCCACCCCCAGCTGCCTCCCTTCCCCTGCCACCCCCAGCTGCCTCCCTTCCCCTGCCACCCCCAGCTGCCTCCCTTCCCCTGCCACCCCCAGCTGCCTCCCTTCCCCTGCCACCCCCAGCTGCCTCCCTTCCCCAGTCACCCCCAGCTGCCTCCCTTCCCCAGTCACCCCCAGCTGCCTGCTTGCAGACTAGTTGTGGTCGGAGAAGTCTTCTTGATTGCTGCGCCAGATGGAGAAGAAAGCAAAAAGTGAGCGACGGCAATCGGAGAAGACGTCACCTGTGAGTCATTAGTAACTGCACTGTAATCACTTCTATAGTGTGCAGAGCCTGTGTACCATTGGGGTCTAAATGGGTCAGTGTATTGTTTGCGGTAGTGTACTGACACAGCCTTGCGGTCACTACAGTACACTAGCGCAAACTTTTAAACTAGGACCCAACTACAACAGCCGCAGGCACTACAACTCCCAGCATATGCTGAGGGCTGCAGACTGTCAGTAAATGCTGGGAGTTGTAGTGCTTGCAGCTGTTGTAGTTGGGTCCTAGGTGCATTATACACTGGATGCTTTGTAGCATATAAGAATACATAGATCTGTGGGGGCTCAGTGTAGTGAAGTGACCCCAGAACATCACTAATAGGGGATAGTGGTAGATGTTTTTGTTCTATTCCCTATTAGTGCTGTTCTGGGGTCACTTCCCTGCACTGAGCCCCCACAGATCTATGTATTCTTATATGTCACAAAGCATACAGTGTATAGGACCTAACTACAACAGCTGCAGGCACTACAACTCCCAGCATGTACTGACAGTCTGCAGCCCTCAGAGTATGCTGGGAGTTGTAGTACAGTGTAGACAGATGTATTGCTGGACCCAGGGCCGCCATCAGGAATTTCGGGGCCCCATACAACCAAAGTGTCTGGGCCCCCCACATTAATAAAAAAAAAAAAAAATAGTGTGTTGGCCCCACGCCTTGCTGGGAGGTATAATTTGGTTCAGATCAATTCTAGAGAACTGGCTCATATTCCCCATTTTCCCCAGTGGCTTAAAATGTAACCTCTGTTATACAGTTATAAAATTATAGAAATTAAATGTGAACAAGGTGCAATTCAAATAGACACTTACTTGTATAGCTGCCTCTTGTGCTCTGTATGCAGTGCATTATATTCACCCTTGCAACGTACAATTTATAGCGCGTCTACAAGCCCAGCGGGGCTCATTATGATGGAGACTAAAACTTATACAAGAGTGGGGTAGGGGTTCCCCTGTATTCAGAATGCTGTTGAGTACTAGGCAATGCCCCGTTTGGGGTTATTGAATTTCGAGGGTCCGGGGGGGGGGCTGTGTGATTTGTATATGTTCACCAATATCCCCCCCCCCCCCCCCCCCCCCCCGGTATGCTCACTAACATAGAATATGTTGATAAGGCTAATATAATGAGGCTGTTCCATGTTAGTGAGCATATACAAATCACCCCCCCCCCCCTGGCAGACTAGTTTAGCTCACCCAAGCTAGTGATAGGGAATACATGGCGGTGAGAACGCTTTCTAGGAGATCCTGTTTGTGCAGCAGAGGTGTCTTTATCCTGCTCTGCATAGACCCTCGAAATTCAATAATCCCAGACGGGGCATTGCCGAGCACTCAACAGCATTCTGAATACAGGGGAACCCCTACCCCACTCTTGTATAAGTTTTAGTCTCCATCATAATGAGCCCCGCTGGGCTTGTAGACACGCTATAAATTGTACGTTGTGGGGGTGAATATAATGCACTGCATACAGAGCACAAGAGTCAGCTATACAAGTAAGTGTCTATTTGAATTGCACCTTGTTCACATTTAGCTTCTACAATTTTATAACTGTATAACAGAGGTTACATTTTAAGCCACTGGGGAAAATGGGATATATGAGCCAGTTCTCTAGAATTGATCTCACACACAGACACCAGCACACATGTATACAGACACCAGCACACATGTATACAGACATACAGACACCAGCATACCAGGGCACGATGAAGTTTGAACTTCTGCAACCTGGAGAAATCACCTGATATCACCTGCAGTCCTATGTAACACCACATAACACAGTGGTATCTCTGAGTACAGATAATGTAGTAGATTTCACCTCCAGTCCTATGTAACAGCACAGATAACACAGTGATATCTCTGAGTATAGATCATGTAGTAGATGTCACCTGCAGTCCTATGTAACAGCACAGATAACACAGTGATATCCCTCTGAGTACAGATAATGTAGTAGTCACCTGCAGTCCTATGTAACACCACAGATAACACAGTGATATCTCTGAGTACAGATAATGTAGTAGCTGTCACCTGCAGTCCTATGTAACACCACAGATAACACAGTGATATCTCTGAGTACAGATAATGTAGTAGTCACCTGCAGTCCTATGTAACACAACAGATAACACAGTGATATCTCTGAGTACAGATAATGTAGTAGCTGTCACCTCGGGGCGCCCCTACTAAATGATGTTCTACAAAATAAGAAAAGTGTCATACAGGGACTCACAGGTGACGTCTTCTTTGATCTGAGGCGTTACTTTCCCTTTTCCTCTCCATCCGGCCCAGACCTCCATGATGATTCCTTCCAGATATGTTTCATCCCCTTAGAACCTGCGAGACAAACAATTTAGGCTCCGCACATTTCTAGCAACTTCCTTTCCTTTCTCCCCCCTGTAGGCTCCCATAGTAACTGCGCTGTGTGGGATGCCCCCTGTATGTAGGATTCCCAGCTGTGCCCCCATGAGCTAATAATGCCCCCAGAGGTACCCCTATACACTAATAATGCCCCCAGAGGTACCCCCATGAGCTAATAATGCCCCTAGAGGTGGCCCCCATGAACTAATAATGCCCCCAGAGGTACCCCCATGCACTAATAATGCCCCCAGAGATGCCCCCATGAGTTAATAATGCCCCCAGAGGTGCCCCCATGAACTAATAATGCCCCCAGAGGTGCCCCCATATACTAGTAATGCCCCCAGAGGTGCCCCCATATACTAATAATGCCCCCAGAGGTGCCCCCATATACTAATAATGCCCCCAGAGGTGCCCCCATGAGCTAATAATGCCCCCAGAGGTGCCCCCATATACTAATAATGCCCCCATATACTAATAATGCCCCCAGAGGTGCCCCCATGAGCTAATAATGCCCCCAGAGGTGCCCCCATATACTAATAATGCCCCCAGAGGTGCCCCCATACACTAATAATGCCCCCAGAGGTGCCCCCATACACTAATAATGCCCCCAGAGGTGCCCCCATACACTAATTAGGTCCCCAGAGGTGCCCCCATATACTAATAATGCCCCCAGAGGTGCCCCCATAAACTAATAATGCCCCCAGAGGTGCCCCCCTATACTAATAATGCCCCCAGAGGTGCCCCCATGAGCTAATAATGCCCCCAGAGGTGCCCCCATATACTAATAATGCCCCCAGAGGTTCCCCCCATGAGCTAATAATGCCCCCAGAGGTGCCCCCATACACTACTAATGCCCCCAGAGGTGCCCCTATATACTAATAATGCCCCCAGAGGTGCCCCCATATACTAATAATGCCCCCAGAGGTGCCCCCCATACACTAATAATGCCCCCAGAGGTGCCCCCATGAGCTAATAATGCCCCCAGAGGTGCCCCCATACACTAATAATGCCCCCAGAGGTGCCCCCATATACTAATAATGCCCCCAGAGGTGCCCCTAAAAAAAAAAAAAACATCCTACTCACCTTATCCGCGCTGTGCAGGCAGCAGCTCTTCCTCCTCCTCTTCGGGCTCCATCTTGCGAGCCGCAGGGACGGGACTTCCGGCAGACGTGATGACGTCACATCATCACGCCTGCCGGAGGGGCACATGATCACGGCCCGGCCTCCCATAGGCTGCTGGTATGAAGTGCCGGCAGCCTATGGGAGAGAATACAGGAGGAGGACGCTGACAGGTCCTTCTCCTGTATTCTGATCGCTTTAATGTTCCGCCCGCTGTGCGGGCGGAACATTAAAGCGATCAGTGCATCCCAAGAAGCTGCGTGTCCGCAGCTTCTCGGGATGCTCAAAAACAGGTGGCAAGGGGGGCCGTGCGGGCCCCCCTAGCGTAGCGGTCGGGGGGCGGCGGCCGGCGGGCCCGCCGGGCCCCCCCCCCCGTGTCTCTTAGGGTCCGGGCCCCATACGGCAGTACCACTTGTACTGCCCTATCGGCGGCCCTGGCTGGACCTTCAGGGCTGATGGTTGTCACTTACAGATTGCAGCCACCAGGAGCCTCTGCACACAGTGATTTATTACAGGGTTGTCCTCTCAGAGACTACAACTCCCAGCATACCCTGAGAGCTGTATAAATGTAGGGATTTGTCACAAATACAGATGAATTCTGGAAAGGAGCGGGTCAGCATGTCGTGTCTCACTGGTTCTATATTGGTGGGCCCCAGGTCCCCCAGTCCGACACTGGACAGAAGCGGCCCCCAAACTAAGACGTCCCCGGCCTCCTTCCTCCATCACATTTGTTTGATGAGAACAGCGGGCATCAAGCAGAGCAGCACCCAAGTGCCAGGGTATATACCATGCATGTACAGTAATGGGGGGGGGGGCGCCTCAGCGTGCAAAGTGCCTAGGGCAGCATAAACTCTAAATACAGGCCTGTATGTAAGATGACCCTACCAATTTTAGCAGGAATGGCCAGCCATCTAATGTATACATTGACCTCCTGACTCTACCCTGACAGATGATCTTGGGTATAGAAAGATCAGGCATGTTAAATTTCACCTGCTTTATCCTTTTGTTCTCAGGATGATAAGCCAAAGTTGTCTGAGAACAGCTTAAGCCCCCTTTACACAGGTCGATTAGCGTCAGGGAGCGTTGCTAGAAATGCTCCTTTAGCTGATAATCGTCCCATGTAAAAGTGTCAGCGGTCAGCCAAGGAGCCGATAACAGACAGAGGCGGGATCTGAGCGGACTTGAAACAGATCCCGCCTCTGTCACTGACTGGCTGAGCGGACTTGAGACGTCACGTCTCAAGGCAGCATCAGACACCAGAAAGCGGCCGGGCACCGGGGACCGGAGCTCCGCGATACGGGACCCGCCGCTGGAACCGAGGAGGTGAGTGGAAGTCTTTTCTCTCAGCCACCTCCTCCCTGGCCAGATCCAAAAATAGCCCCCACGTTGGAGTACCCCTTTATAGGGGTTTTCCAGTGCTACAGACTCTTGTCTCCAGATTGGCTGGGTTTTGAAATTCAGTTTTATTGAAAGGAAAGAAGCTTAATTGCAAACCCCACCTGACCTGGAGAGTGGGGCAAAAGTGTTTTTGTAGCGCTGGATAACCTCTTTAAAATGGCACACCGGAGAAAAATGTTTTCAAGCTAACTGGTATAAGAATGCTATAAAGATTTGTAAAAGACTTTTTTTTTTTAACTCTCAGGTCCAACTTCCAGCACTTATCAGCTGCTATATGTCCTGCAGGAAGTGGTGTATTATGCCATCACTGTTCTAGCTGTTCAGGGAACTGAAGTCTGGGCAATGGAGCAGTGATGGTGATGGTTGATGGTGAGGAACACTGCTGTACAGAAAAAATAACCTTCAGGGGATACATTGCTAAACCAGTACAGTCACCTCTATGCAGGGAAAACAATGAGTGGGGAGCAGCCTAAATAATCTCTGCAGGCCCTTCATTTTCAAGATTGTTGGGGGTCCCAAAGGTCAGAACCCCACTGATGATCAAAACATGCCTGTACTTTATAGGTTGGACAACCCCTTTAAATGACTACATTAAACAATAAATTACATTTCCCCATACAGCAAATAAAGATAAAATAGGGAAAAAGTTTCATTTCATTTTGTATTTTTAAAGCCCAATACATGAATTCATGTTGCAGTACATTTCAATCTGAATGCTGCTAATGGCATGAAATATTACTTGTAAGGTCATTTCTGCACAATTACTGTCATTGTACTTAAATGTCACCAATGAGCAACAATTCACAGAAAGGAAGTGCGAATTATTTCACAGTAGAAATTTGACAATTTTTTTTGCTTGTGCATTATAAGAAGCTACAAGATGAATCGGTTCTGTCTACTATGAATTGAAGTATACTGCTGGGCCTTTGTGTTTTCAATCCAGTCCTGGTTGAGGTTGCAAAATACTGACCAAATACTGACTGAAATATACTGTGTGTGAACCCAGCATTTTACATGCATGTCCTCTTATAGAGAAGCAGAATTTCCTATCAGCAATGCACATTACACACGCTGAGGGCCAGAGCAGAATTGTGTGTGTTGTGCTTACTAGACGCACAGATGGTCCGTCGCTAGCAGAAGCAGCAGCCGCTAAAAGGTTTGTTGTGGTACAGTGCACTTAGTAATAAGATTGGAGTCTTGCTGCTGAAATCTCGGCTTCTCTGCCTTTTTCACAAATTAAAATATTGATTTCCACTCTTCCCACTTAGCAGCTTATTCTTTTCCTTTACTAGCAACTGGAAAGAGAAATAGTGTAGGAGAAGGTTATGCACAGCTTTTATTGCGTTATATACAGGACTTTATATTCAGGTTTCTTTTTATATGTAGTTGTAAGTAATTGTCCTCAGAAGTGAGATGGGGATTCTTTATGCCATTCAAGGGAAAAATGGAATAGGTGCAGCAGAGGCAAGGGCAGTTCCTCTGAAAAAGACATATGCAAATCATGCATTCAAAAAAAAAAAAAAAAATTTGATCTAACTCCTGTATGTATTTTACATGTATTTCCCATGTAAACCCAGTCCCTTTCCTACAAGGAACACACAGGTGATAACTGCAGAGCCAGCAGCTGAAATAAACAGCTGTCTTGTACATCACAGAACAGGTATCAGAAGTGTCTTGTAAAAAACCAAGCACCTGTGTGTCCATCACATGACCAAGATAGGTTTTTAGGACCCGGCAAGAAAACAGAAAAGGTTCCCATTAAATGACTGCAAACAGAAACTTTGAAAATAAAAGTATGAATTGGTACAGAAATTATACTGGAAATTTGTAAAACATTCAAAGGCCCTATTACACATAGCTATTATCATGTAAAGATTCACTATAACAATTGGTAGCCAGCAAAAACTATTGTAGCGAATGATTCTGAGGTTATTACATTCACCGATTGCTGTTAAAACAATAATTTTTGCAGCATTATATGGTCCAGATTGTTCCTCAGCACATCTCACACAGCATGTTTTACCTGCAAACTACTTATTAGGCGAATAGATATGTGAACGATCATCAAACTACCAATGTTAATTTTGAATAATGTTAAAAGACGATTAACAACTTTTCGTTCATCATTTCGTGGATGGGTTATCTCCCACAGCCAACTAGGCGGCCACTTTTTCCTGCTGTGTTTCCAAAGTTGGAACATACCCTAAATCTGCAGCAATGGATATATTACAAAGCATTTCCAACTTTCTTTTGAAATGTATAAATTTTTATCTAAGCTATTGGTCTTATGCTGCGTTTACACAAAACGATAATTGGCCCGATCGTACAAGTAACGATCAGCGTTAGGACGGTACGATATGTCGTACGGAAAATTCGTTTTGCAATTGTTTTGTGATCGCTTAAGCCTATCTCACACATTGGTTAAATCGGCGAACGACTGTTCACACGGAACAATCTGCGAATTTTTTGCGAACGATCAACGACGATTTGAGAACATGTTCAAAGATCAAAATGAACGACTTCTAGCTCGTCGTTTGAACGTTCGCTGCGTTTACACGTACAATTATCGAATTCGAACGTTATCGCACAAATTCACACGATAATCGTTACGTGTAAACGCAGCGTTAGAAAGGTGTGTGTAATGATATTGCCTCTTATTCTCAAACTCCAATGAGTATGACCTTTGCAACAGTGAAGAGGCTGAAGAAAGTATTAACAAAATAAGAAAACCTTTGGGCTTAAAGGGAACCTGTCACCCAACCCCCCCCCCCCCCCCCCCCCCCGTGCCGGGGTGAAGGCCGCCCGACCCCCCGCTAGAGCCCCGGATACTTACCCCATCTCGCCAAGTCCCGTCCCTGCAGCCGGTCCCGGGGCGGAGATATCCTTGTCTGAAGCCCGGCGCACGCGCTGCAGAGATGAGTCCAAAGCCCATAGAGAATGACGGCTCTATTCATTCTTTATGGGCATCGGTAGCATCCATGCAGCGCGTGCGCCTGCCTTCCAACAAGGATATCTCCGGCTAGGGACCGGCTCCAGGAACGGGACTTGGCGAGATAGGGTAAGAATCTGGGGATCTAGCAGGGGGTCGGGCGGCCTCCACCCCGGCACGGGGGTTGACAGGTTCCCTTTAATTGCCCAGAGCTTGAAGCTTAATGGCCTCATTGCAAAAGTATAGCTAAGATAACTTCTTTTTTAGGCGTTTTTTAAGTGGGGCCCATATGCACTCAGACTCTCCTATTGCCCAAATAGCCAGATGATCCTAGTCAATAGTACACCCCAACTGTTCCAGCCAAAGGGTCTATCCAATAGGCTAAAGGTTAGAATGAGAATATACAATGCATCAGCTGTTAAAAAATGTATATTATCTAATAAATAATATAATATAACTAAGTCTAAACCTTATCTCATGTTTAAAGAAATGAATGTAAAGCTAGTGAAGGAAGTGTCCTGTCAGCACTTCAATATCAGATGCATTTAGAGAATTCAGGTGTAAAATAAGCAGGACAGTGAACTGTGTATGTAGCTTGTAATGTGGTAGACAAACAGGTAAGTTCACTCAGGTAAATGGAGCATATAGTTAGAATATACATTTCCTTCTGTGTATTTGTAATACTCTTCCACCTTCTATTACTGTAGACGCCCCTGTCCACTTACCCTAGGCTCATTCGGAGAGGTATTTACCTACACTATAATACATTAGTAAGATAATTGACACTGCGTGAGTGACCAGAAGTGTCACTCAAAGCTGTGAAACAGGTTTACCTGTCAGCTTCACCCTGTATGTCTATCTTTTTATATCTGTTTAAAGGTTACATTAAGATGTATTTCACTCTGTGTGCCTAAGATTTTGTAACGACAAAAATGTCTTACACAATTTCGAAAGACTCTGAACACTGTGTGAACCCCTAGAAACGATCTGCTGTTTTAAATCTGTAACACAATGTAACAGATTCATCAAGCAGCCCGGATCCCACTATCTGATAGATCTGGGCCAATGTGTTTTATAGCGTCTCATTCATTGATCTCATAACCCATAGAGCTACTGAAAAAAAAATACTCTTTCTAATTTATTCTAACTTTATTTTTTAAGGAACATAAAATCTATCTTTTAGGTTTTTTCCAATAAATATGAGTTGAACCGGCATCAACCGCAGGATCATTGTGTCATCTATGCAGCAAATGACAACACATAGATCTTGTTCTCTCCTTACTTTAAGGCCATGTTCACACTTTGTATGGCATGGCCGCTCAGTGACCCGGGCGGGTCACAGAACGCCCGGTGTCAAAAAAGATCATCTGGGCCGGTACTGCAGTTCCGGACGGATGATCTTAACCGGCGATAAATTCGGATGTGGGTGCATCCGTGTGCGCCTGCATCCGAATTACCTGCTGCTCACAATGGAGCGTGCGGCCGGAGCCACACGCTTCATTGTGTGAACTGACAGGGTTTCTTTCAGTTTCTTGCGGCACCGCTAGGGATCCCGGACGAAGTGTATACCATGTGTATACACTCCGGCCTGGATTCTATGCTTTCACATAAAAGGTTTGTGCTGTATAAATCACGGACGTTGTTGCAATAGCCGTGATTTATACAACACATACGTTGTGTGAACATAGCCTAACGTGCTTATTTTGAGGGTGTTTACTCTAAAGTGTGAAATATTTGCAGATAAACCAGCGGCACTCCATGTCCATTTATTGTGCAAATCGACACATCCGTGGGTACAAACAGTGGCAGCAGGGTTATTCCACAGGCGACGGCCCGTTTCGCGCTTCACGCGCTTCTACTGGCCTGAAGAAGCATGTGAAGCGCGAAACGGGCCGTCGCCTGTGGAATACCCCTGCTGCCACTGTTTGTACCCACGAATGTGTCGGTGATTTGCACAATAAATGGACTTGATTGCATCTATACGCGAGTGCCGCTGGTTTATCTGCAAATACTTCACATCAGATCTACTCCTTCGGCAGAGCACCGCACTAGTCCTCCGGCACAAGTGATCCTTTTGAGTTGGCTCCAGGCTCCTTACGCACACCTGATCCAGCCTATAAAAATACCGAGCTTTGCCGGATTGCCTTCTTCTATTGCTGTATTATGGTGCGTTTACACAGACAGATTTATCTGACAGATCTTTGAAGCCAAAACCAGGAGCAGACTATAAACAGGGATCAGGTCATAAAGAAAAGACTGGGATCTATCCTCTTTTTAAATCCATACCAGGCTTTGGCTTCCAAAATCTGTCAGATAAATCTTTCCGTGTAAACGCACCCTTACTCTAAAGTGTAGTCTTTTTTCTCTTCCCTTTCTGTGAAGAAAAGCCAGAGTAAGGCTGCATTCACACGGACATGTAATGCCCGTTGCGGACTTTCCCCCCGCCCGGGCACTATCTGTGATAAGATGCTGGGAGCGTAGGAACTGTACAGATATGTGCCGCGCTGTAATGAATTAGCTGTGTGGTCATTACAGCTGCACATATCTGTACAGTTCCCCCGCTCCCAGCATCTTATTACAGATAGTGCCCAGGAGGGGAAAAGTCCGTTACAGACATTCCACGCCCGTGTTCTGTGCAGCCTAAGTGTTTTCAGTGTCTAAAGATCAGGTCAGACCAGTTTATGGAATTAGTACTCATTCTTATTCAATATATATTCAACTATGTGATAGTTCCGTTCAAACAAAATGGGAAAACGAACTACAACAAATGTTTGGAAACTCACAATGGAAATGAGCACATTCAATTATCCCTACCATATTGTACAAACCACATGGAAATATCTAAGAAACTGCTTTACAGATGGTAGATGTGCCGCGGCCCGGGTTGCTGGGACTGGTGTTGGGCCTGCTGGTGGGCTCTGGTGTTTTGGGGGCTACTTGTAACGGTGGCCAGGAGTGGTAACACCCACCCCCGTACACACAGCAGCCAGACCTTGATTAGGACAGAGGTGAAGAGTGGAGTGTAGGTGCAGGTGCGGTGATAGCGATAACAGAGTCCCACTTTAAACAAAGTCCAACTTTACTTATAAAAGGTATTGCAGTGCAATAATAACAGTAACAGTGCCCAGGTACTTAATGCAAAAATCAACAGTAGCAAAAGGAACAGGCAAATAGGTGAGGTGATAGAAGACTAAACAGTGGAAGGTGTCAGAGACTCGACAGGAGGGCCCCTTGCCTAATTAGGAAGTACTCTGCAGGGATGTGGTGAAGTGTCTCTATAGATGTAATTAAAAATACGACTTTTTCTTTACTTGTGACAGTCTATCTGGCAGCCAGTTTTATGGAACAAACACCTGTGCCCTGGGTATTACAACTATAACTTAATTACAGGAGCAACCTATCAATTTCTTCCCAATTAAATTATGTAAATATAGGAGATGGAGGTAAACACACAGCGAGATAGCAAGTGCCATGGTCTGGACACAGTGTCCTATTTCACTTCTCTTATCGGTTGTATTTATACTAGCTGACACTATAAAGGGTTACATGAATACACATGCACGTCTCCAGTGCACAGTCCACCTGCTTTACCCACACACAGGACACAAAGCATTTATTATCACATTCAGTAGCCTGGAAGTGCACTGCTATTGCAGAAGGATCAGTGCAAAAAATCATTGATGATGCACATAAATAAAATAGCTGTCCATTCAATACAAATCACAGCAAATGTAAACAATAAGGCAAATTAGGATCATAAATTGATACACGTACATCAGAATAGTCAGGTTCAGTATTTCAGGATAAGGTCTTTGTAACATGGGGAGATGAAGCTTATATTCTCTCTTGCAGGAACTGTATCCTCTGGAGATAGTTGCCTGTAAACCTGATGTGTTTTATTGATGAAAATCAAGAACGAGTGAGCTGTCACTGTAAATGGACACTGCACCTGAAGGACTGCTCAGTAATATTGTTCTTTATTTTGAATGTATGTGATATACAGTGTGCACTTTATGTAAGCTAACTTTTTTTTTTGCAGGGAAAAACTGGAAATTGGGCCACAATACTTGGCAGTGCCATCGTGCTGATGTTGTGCCAACATGCTGAGTGGGAGGAGTTTTGGAGAGGATTTAAAAGACTGAGACAAGTGTATGAACAACCCATAACAGTTGCCTATGGTACGTTTACACAGAAAGATTTATCTGACAGATTCTTGAAGCCATAGCCAGGAATGGACTGTAAAAGAGAACAGGTCATAAAGGAAACACTGAGATTTCTCCTCTTCTCAAATCCATTCCTGGCTTTGGCAGGTATTTTATTAACGCCTTGCCGCAAAACCATGTATCGTCACATCCTAATCTGACGGCTGTTCCGGCAAATGGACATGCATCAGGGCTGTGCAAAGCAATCGCACAGCCCCTATGGTTGCTGTGACGTCAGGAGGCTTCCCCAAGGCCTCCTGTGTCACAGCTACGGAAGCTGATCAGGCTCAGCCTAGAAGGACATACTAAGGGCCCTTTAAGATGGCCAATGCCTGCATGATAATTGGTGGCGATTTTGTTGACTGTCTCATTTAAGGACTTTAAGGCCCGTATGTGCATGCCAATTATTGGAGTGTTTGTAGTAAAGCCTGTTCCTTTTAATTGACCAATGTTGGCTAATCTTTTTTGTGCAGGCTTAAAAATCATCATTAGTCAGTTGCACATCGCTTTATGTAAACAGGGATGTGCAGCTAAAATGATTAAATTAAAGGGCTGCTTGAACAATCCAGTGAGCCTGTCTGCACATTCATAGAGCCATGGTAAGGCTTTAAACTGATTCTGATCAGTGAGATCAGAGCTTAATATTGTGCAGCCTTCATTCTGTCTAAACAGGCCCATACATGGCTCAATTATTACCAAATATCTAATATGCTTTACCTCACTTTATTAGATAGGATGGCTAGATTTGAGGCTCATGATCATCAGTGGACAGTGTCACCAGAGAGAACACACAAAAAAACCAGTATAACTTTAAAGATTCTATTAGGGAATATTATGGGAGAGATTTATCAAAGGGTGTAAAATATAAACTGTGGTAATCTGCCCACAGCAACCAATCACAGCTCAGCTTCCAGCTCTGGTAAAATGAAAGCTGAGCTGTGATTGGTTGCTGTGGGCAGTTTACACCAGTGTATATTTTACACCCTTTGATAAATCTGGACCTATGTTTCTGGATTTCTCATTATGTCTTAGAGTACATTCTACAAGAGCAACAGCAGATTTGTGGGTGGAAAATTATCCTCTTGGCGAAATATGTAAAGCAGCAATTTGGAAATCCTCCACAACCTTCATTAAAGGGGTTGTCCAGCCAGGACCCTTTTTTTGCTAAATGTCCGAGGAGGCGGTAAGTGAAAAAATAACGTACAGTGGTAACTTGGTTTAAGAGTGTTTTGGTTTAAGAGCTCACAGTTTTTCAAAATTTTGACTTGTTTAAGAGCATTGCTTTGGTTTAAGAGCTCCCTGTACTGGGTAGGAGTGTGAGTGGAGGAGAGGCATGGTCTGCATAGCGGGGTCTACAGCACTGTACTCTGACCCAGGAAGTCTCTCTCACCTTCCAAATCAGCAGATCCACCTCAGGCTGGGGCTCACATCAGGGGACAGGACTGTGGAGGTAATCTCTCCGTAGCTGTAACCTCTCCCCGGACAGAGAGTGCTGCATGTATGTGCCCACATCTGCCCTGCTCATTCCTTCCTGCTCCCTGCAGTCTCTGTCAGCCCTTATGTTTCCCATCCTCTCCATTACTGCACAGTAACTTATAATATCACAGATTCTGCTGTTTCTGAATGTTTGTTTCATCTCCTTTACATGTTATTCAGAATAATAAATCATTATTTTTGGGGTGTGGAACCAATTGTCTGCATTTCTATTATTTCTTATGGGAAAATTTGCTTTGGTTTAAGGGTACAAACACACACACCGTATACGCAGCAAATACACAGCAGATCTGCAGCAGATTTGATGGTGCAGATTTGATGCTGTGTTCAGTTATTTAGATCTAATCTGCTGCGCATTTGTTGCGTATTTGCTGCGTATCGCAGCAGTAAATACGCTGCGTATACGGTGTGTGTGTTTATACCCTAAGGCTATGTTCTCACTCTGCCTGGATGATCCCGGATGGTACTTAAGTACCGGCCGGATGATCTTTCCGGCTGCAGGGTCCTGATGCGAGCGCAGCAGCGCGAGCCCGCATCAGAACTTCACATAGCACACAATGAAGCAAGCGGCCGGAGGCGGGGGAGTTAGATTAGTCGCCAGCAGAGAGCAGAGAACAAAGGATTACACAGTGGGAGCTGTGTGAAAAGTGGTTTTCAGAGGTAAGAGAGGTCAGTGCTGATAGCCCGGTGATGTAACTGTAAATTAACTCTTTGTTGTCCTGTTTTTGTGGCTCATCTCCCTCCACCCCTCCCCTCTCCATAGACAACCAGGAAAACAGGGGGGGAGAGCTTCAAACTGCTTTTTCATGAGAAAAAAAGCATTTTTCGGCTAATAAACCCAATTACAAAGTTTCTTAAAATCGCCTGTACTATTGATTTCTGCAAAGAAAAATGAAATGACAGGTACACTTTAATGACCAAGGGCGTAAATGTACGGCCTGGCGTTGTCAAGAGCGTTCAGAAATGGGCGGCGACTGCAGCAATAACCCTAATCCCAGGGGGACTTCTAGTAAGTGTGTAAAAAAATATGTTTTATTTTTATTAATAAAAAATCTCCTTCCCTAATAAAAGTCTGAATCGCCCCCCTTTCCCCATTTTATAAATAAAAATAAATAAACATATTTGGTATCGCCAAATATTAATTAATTTCATTAATTATCTCGCAAGCTAAATGGCATAAGCGCAAAAAAATTCCAAAGTGCAAAATTGAACATTTTTGGTTGCATCAAATCCAGAAAAATTGTAATAAAAAGTGATCAAAAAGTCGCATATGGGCAATCAAGGTACCGATAGGAAGTACAGATCATGGCGCAAAAAATTACACCTCATACAGCCCCATACAACAAAGGATAAAAGCATTATAAGCATGGTCATAAAGCAATTTTAGAGAACATTTATTTTTTAAAAAAGGTTTTAATTTTTTACCAGTTTGATAAATCTCCCCCAATGTGTCTGTACATTCCAGCTTCCAGTCCATTGCACTCACTGAAGTATAAAAAAAATAATATATATATAAGTATAAACTCTGCTGCAGTGTGTTTCCATGAACAGCACTTTCATCTGAAACACCAAGGGGGATTTTGTTTTTGTTTTTTACAAACACATAAACAACTCTCTTATTTTTCAATAAACAAAAAGATGCCTTAAAATTAGAGATGAGCGAACCTCAAACATGCTCGAGTCCATCCGAACCCGAACTTTCGGCATTTGATTAGCGGTGGCTGCTGAAATTGGATAAAGCCCTAAGGCTATGTGGAAAACATGGATATAGTCATTGGCTGTATCCATGTTTATCAGACAACCTTAGAGCTTTATCCAAGTTCAGCAGCCACCACTAATCAAATGCAGAACGATCGGGTTCGGATCGACTCGAACCGGAACCGGGTTCGCTCATCTCTACTTAAAATGTCTTTATTTTAAATTAAAGAGCTATTTTTTTTTCACCAAATAAGATTAAAAAGTCAGATTTTGTGATACATTTGTAATCTAGAAAATGGTATTTCCTACACAGGACATTCTTTGTGTGAGCATGACCAAACAACAAAGTAATCTTGTATAGGCCAATTCTTGAAGATGGCTGATTTAGAGAACAATAGCTTGTATTCACTTTGTATGGTATATGTTGCAAGCTCGGTCACAAAGTAGAATAGGTGACCTCTACATTTGCAACAAGCAGCAGTTGAGCTCTTATCTCATACCACTTACAGGCCTTTACATGTGTTCTTTCATGAGATTCCCACTTAGGGCTGAACAAAAAATTATAAGGTCCCATATCAAAACTTAGAATGGCCCATATACGCCACATTACATGCTACATTCAACTGACTTTACTTTAAACGGAGAAAAACCCATCAATCTCAACTCATGCTGGTTTTGATGGTTAACACTAGAAATGAAGGAAAAGTGGAAAAGGCGTATTTTTTGTCGGAAAATGGCCACATGCGGAATGGGGGCGCGGACTCAGGGTCTGCTCAATTCATCTTTTTGTTCGCTAAAAAATAGTCAGGAAACCTATTCCAGCTCTGAGGTTTCCTGGCGCGGATACAGGTGTGCACGGGATTTATGCAGAGGCAGTGCGCCTCTACATAAATCTCCGTACTATCAGAGCTGCGGGGACATTTTTAAGTCCGGCGCAGAAAACGCCAGACTTAATAAATGTCCCCCAAAGGGTATTAGTTGTTAATCCCTTGTCATAACCATCTTGCAGGAATTCTAAGATCTGAGGCACAGAAGGGTTATTGTGGTCTTTATGTCTCTGAGAGCACCAATTTTGGAACATTATATTGACTCTTGCATATGACCTGTTGGTAGTCTCACTCCTTGAGTGAGAAAGCATGTCCAACACCCTGTCTGAGAAACTTTTGGTTCTAAATAAGGACGGGTCAACCTCCTAGCCGTCAGATTTAGGGACCCCAGATTCTGGCATACCTTCATGCCTTGAGACACCAAGTTGTGCCTGAGTGGAAGCCTCCAATAATTCCATTGACTCATAGACATGAGTAGGGAAAACCAGGACCTCTTCAGCCAAAAGGGAATTATTGCAATGACCAAGGCTCCAGTCTCACCTTCATCAATACCGGAGGTGTCATAGAGGTTGGCAGAAAGACAAAGGCGAGGTTGAAGTTGCATGTAATCGACACTTCATCTATCACTTGTCCGCCTAGGAAGGAGAGAAGAATCTCTGCAATTTTGCATTGCTTTGAGTTGCCATCAAATCTATCTCCAGCATACCCCATCTGGAAATTATCTAAATGAAGATTAGAGGGTTGAGGGACCATTTGCCTGCCACAGTTAGGTCCCAGCTCAAGCCATCCGCCAGGATGTTGTGTGAGCCCTTTATGTGGACTGCTGAGAGGCAAAGAACTGTTCACTCCACCCATCTGAAGATCTTTGCGACTTCTGCCAGAAGGGTTTTTGATCTGGTGCCTCCCTGTTTGTTTATGTACCAAAGAGTTGCTGGGTTGTCTGATCTCACCTTCAAAGCTTTCCCCTGAAGAAGTGGAGAGAAGAACTTGAGGGCTCTGAAGACTGCTCTTAATAGACTTTTGTTTGAAGAAAGGGTTCTTTCTGATATGGACCATCTTTCAGAGGTACGTTGACCTGCAAGGTGAGCACCCTGTCCTGAACTTGAGGCATCTGTCGTGAGTATGGTCCCACTGGGTTCTTCTATGTCGGCTCCGTCTAGGCCTGAGTTCCTCCTTTTCCAGAGCCAAAGAACCTTTGATTGAATTGGTCTCATCTCCCAAAGCACTTATGATACGGCTTGAATTGAATGGAGACTGAATGAGGCACTCTTAAAAAGTGGCACCCATGTAGGATTCTTACTTTTCTCTCTGGAGTGACGTGTAACTCCATACTTTCAGAGTCTATGATAAACCCCAGAAAGTTGACAGAACTAGGTCTGACTTCTCCCAATTCAATATCCATCCCCAAGAGGATAGCATGTTGTAACGTGGAGGTTTACATACTCTACAGTCTTGGCTATAAAAAGTCAATTGTGAATATAAGATTTGATGTTCACCTCCTGTAGTCTTAGGGTGGTTACTACAGATGCTACTACCTTTGTAAAACAATATTTCCTTTCATCTGAAACACCAAGGGGGATTTTTTTTTTTGTTTTTTACAAACACATAAACAACTCTCTTATTTTTCAATAAACAAAAAGACGCCTTAAAATTAGAGATGAGCGAACCTCGAGCATGCTCGAGTCCATCCGAACCCGAAATTTTGGCATTTGATTAGCGGTGGCTGCTGAAGCTGGATAAAGCCCTAGTGCTATGTAGAAAACATGGATATAGTCATTGGCTGTATCGATGTTTTCCAGACAACCTTAGAGATTTATCCAAGTTCAGCAGCCACTGCTAATCAAATGCCGAACGTTCAGGTTTGGATGGACTCGAACCCGAACCCGGTTCGCTCATCTCTAGTCACTACTGATATCACAAAATACAAATCACTTTGTTTATTGATATTAATTATAAAATCACATGATGAAGTAAAATTATGCGCACAAGAGGTACTGAAATAAATAACAAGAGAATAATAAGACTATAATAACCTATATAAGGTGCTGTGATACACTAGTTGCCAATATGGGGAGAATAGCTAACCCCTAATAGCTAAGAAGTCAATTGTCCATTTAAGATATGATGTTCACCTCCTGTAGTCTTAGGGTGGCTACTACAGATGCTACTACCTTTGTAAAACGAAGGGAGACGTTCTTATCCCGAAGGGTAACTCCTTGAATTGAAGATGATGAAGCTCTTTTCCTATATACATTATTTACATAGCAATTCTCTAAAATCTTCTGTGTTGTTGGTAGCTAAGTATGTGAAAATTGGGGGGGGGGGGGGGGTTAGGTCTAACAACGCCATGAAGTCTCCTCTGGATATGCATATTTTCACCAATTTTATAGTTTCCATTTGAAATTTCTTCTTTGTAATGAAACAATTGAGGTAACAAAGGTCTATGATTAACCTTCTTTTCCTGGAGGGCTTTGATACAAGGAACCACGGTGAGTAGACCCCTAAAGGAAGGGAGGTTAGCGATATTGCATACCCTCTCCTTATGATATTCAGGACCCAAGAGTTTGATTCTCTTCTCCCAAGATGGAAGGAAAGTCCACCTACTGGAGGACTGGTGTCAGAAGTCTTTTCTCTTTGTAGACTGCCTGTCTCTCTTACATGAACCTAATAATGAATATAACCAACAGTAACTGTAAAATGCACACACTGTTCCCCAGTATTTGAATTAGCTATATGCAATACCCAAATATACTGTGTCCCATATATAAAATACCTACAGTATATACACTGGGCCCCATATATTAATTTGCTGTTCCCCCATAAACAAATAAATTATACATTATTAATGTAGCCACATTCTTGAAATAATAACCTCCTTTCCTGTGGACTGTTAAGGCCTTAGGCATTAATAGATAAGAGACTTGTCAGTCACGGGTAATAACACTGGAATGAGAAACATGAGGTTCATTTACTATAGTACTGCAAGACATGTAAGATGTGTGAAGAAGAAAATGCACAATACATGTCAACAGAACATATATGAAGACAAGTGCTTACTTCTATAACAAGCATCCTGAAACCCCAAGAGATCATCAGCTAGACCCATAAACCAGATGCACATTTACCATTGATTTAGAGTGCTATTGGGCCTGCAAAAAACAAGCTGTGCGTATGGAAAATAAAGAGAGTTAGGGCCCATGCACACAGAGCAAGAGAGGCAGAAATTTCAAGTGTAGCGGAGTCACATAGATTCAATGGGATTTCTCATGCGCCTCTGCTCTCCGCTCAAAGAATTGCATCTGGGCAAGGACTGGAGTACATGTAATCATAGCTCTTCACAAAGCAGCTGTGATGTCACACACTTGTTTGGCAAAATCTTGTGCTTACCAATGAGTGATGACTGGCATGTGCAGAGAACTGTGTACTGCTTAGGTTGGCTTTGGTGCAACTGTATCATAACTTTAAAGCGACTCTATACCCACAATCTGACACCCCCCTCCCCCAAAACCACTTGTACCTTTGGATATCTACTTTTAATTCAAGATCTGTCCTGCCGTCCATTCGGCAGGTGATGCAGTTTTTGTTCTAAAAAAATACTTTTAAACTTGCAGCCCTCACAAAACGGGAGTATCTGTGCCCTAACTTTGCACCACCTCTCCGTCCCTCCTCCCCACCCTCTTCATTATTAGGAATGCCACTGGGGGGGTCAGATTGTGGGTACAGAGTCGCTTTAAAGAAGATCACTGTGGGATATTCATCTGAAGGTTGGATTGACTGTAGGAATCCAGGCTCCAGAGGAACATCATACACTTATCATTTTCTTCAGGTTTTGTTGAACCCCTTAAAGAGGATGTACCACCAGGTGCATCCTCTTTAACCTGAAGCCACGGATCGAACAGCGCCGGCACAGGAAAGCCGGTGCCGCGGACTGTTTTCTGGACCGATGCCCGGTTCCTGTGCACGGCACCGTTCTATGCACCGGAACCGGCTGGAGCTCAAGCACTGGAGGTAGGCCGCCCCGCCCCCAGTGGGAGGGAATTCCTTCCCCTCCACGACGCGGCTCCCTTAGAATGAATGGAGCCGCGTCATAGAGGAGCAAACAATAAGGCTGACGGATCACGGACGTGGAATGCATGTACCGGAGTCCCCTCGCTCCCAGCATCTAATTACAGATGCTGTCCGGGCGCGGGGGGACTCCGGTACATGCATTCCACGTCCGTGATCCGTTAGGATCACGGAACGTGGGAAAGCGGCCTTACACTACTAGCTGCCTGTTAAAGCGTCAATGCAGTGAAAACCTACAGTAGGTGCATTGCTCCCTGGGAAACATCCCAAAACAGCTGTCTGTGGATGGATACCTAGTCTTGGTTTTTCCCTTGTCATAACATTGACTTATAGGGCCACTTAACATGGTGGTTTTGGTGGTTTACCTACAGGAGCCACCCCTAGGCTGGGTCCTTCCTGGAGGGATATCTGGCTGGTCCTGTGTTTTAAGACTCTTAAGTGAGGTTCCACAGGCTCTTCTTTTGCATATCTAGGTAAAAAGTAACTCTGAGGTGTCACACAAAAGGGGATGAGGTTGCTATTAGCACTTTCACCACTAGGTGTCTCACTCTCCCCTAAACTGTTTGTATGGACACAGCTGAAGGTAAAGGGTAAGCTTCTGTACTATTATGTACTGTTGTTTGTTCTGACCAATCACAGGTGCATGTACCACCTGGCCACCTTGACAAGTGTTCCAGAAAAAACACCAAAGCCCACACCAGCTGCAACACCTCATCAGCACCCTGGGCCTCGGCAATTACAACATAAAGTGACCAAGGATCAGGGGCGGGCTGGGCCGGGGGGGGGGGGGGCAAATGCCCCCCCGGACCAGTCTCCCCCCTGCTGTTAGAGGGCCGCGGCCGTCGGATCTCATGTAAGTTCAGTGAGCTTCAGACAGCCTGCTACACACCGGCCCCGGAAGCTCACTGCTGCAGCACCGCGGCTCCCGGACTTCTCCTCTCTGCTGCTCGGCGGTGGACATGTGATGTCATCATGTCACATGTCCCCGGCCGAGCAGGAGACAAGTCCGGGTGCTGCAGCAGTGAGCTTCTGGGGCCAGTGTGTAGCAGGCCATCTGAAGCTCACTGAACTTACAAGATCAGCTGCCAGACCAGAGGGAGACGCTGCTGCTGGATCCAGGAGAGGTGAGTGTATTTTTTTTTTTTCACATAAATGCTGCAATGTGGGGGCTGTAACTGCACTATAATCACTTATGTCTGCAAAACCTGTGTAGGCTGGATCTACTTCTATATGGTCACTGCACAGTACACTGAACAGTACAGTGGTAATATCCACTCAATGTGTTGTGAAGATGGTAGTGTTCATGGTGTATTATTTGCCCTTTGTATACTGGTATCATTGGTAATATGTGTTTATATAGTGGATTTTATTCAGTATCAGTATTCAGTTTTTTTGGGGGAAAGCAGACATGTTTTTTGAATCCTGGATAACCCCTTAGAGGGAATCTGTAAGATCACAGCTGCAGATCCCACCAGACAGGTGTTGGGGAGATACCTTTAGTCGCCATTTGTAAACTTTTAAAATTTCCTTTTTCATAACCAGCCGTGTCACAGAGATGGCACTGGCAGCACCACCCTATGTGTCAACGAGAGCAGGAAGAAACAGGGTAGAGGCTGCTGCTGGTGGCTCCACCTCTATGACACTTCAGCTGGTAACGGCTGATATTAAAGGGGTACTCCAGCGGGGGGGGCACTTTTTTTGCTGGGACCGGGGAGGAGGTGGCCCAGGCAAAAGACGTCCACTCACCTCCCCGGTTCCAAGACGTCACTCCGTGACAGAGGCGGGATCTGATCGGACTTGAAACTGATCCCACCTCCTTCACTGAGTGGCTGAGCGGACCTGAGACGTCACGTCTCGGGCCCGCATCAGACACCCGGAAGCGGCCGGGAACCAGGCACCGGAGTGCCGCGATGCGGGACCCGCGGGGAGGTGAGTGGACGTCTTTTCCCTCGCCCACCTCCACCCCGGTCCCAGCAAAAAAGTGTCCCCCCCCCGCTGGAGTACCCCTTTAAACCTTTACAGTCAGTAATCTGCAGCACTATGGGGGAGATTTATCAAAGGGTGTAAAATTTAGACTGGTGCAAACTGCCCGCAGCAACCAATCACAGCTCAGCTTTCCTTTCAGCACTGCCTAAAGCTGAGCTGTGATTGGTTGCTGTGGGCAGTTTGCACCAGTCTAAATTTACACCCTTTGATAAATCTCCCCCTATATGTCCAGTCACCTCTATCTCCCCAGCACCTGTCTGCTGGGATCTGCCCCTCTGTACCTCAGATGGACCTGACGGATTCTCTTTGAAGAGGTTTTCCAGGCTCTAAAAAAACATGGCGGCTTTTTTCCAGAAACAGAACCAATCTTGTCCTCAGTTTGGGTGTGGGTTTTGCAGTTTGGTTCCACTGACATGAATAAAGCCTAATTTTAATACCACACAGAACCTGAGGAAAAGGGTGGCACTGTTTTTGCAATAAAAGTAGCTGTGCTTTTTTGTAATCTTGGATAACCTCTTTAAGAGTCTTTTCACACTTACTTAATCTGTTTTAGATTTGATGCTGTTGATTTCATCAGTATAAATTCCTAAAATCCGCAACATTAAATTCAGATCGGATTAAGAGCATGTGAATGTATCCTGACGATTAGTCGCTACTTATGGGCCAGTGCTGTGTGCTTGCCCCCCAGGCTAAAATTTGCCAGCCAGCCCCTGCAGAGGATAGATTTGAAAAATACTGCCCAGTGCCTAATTTTCTATTTTTTATATTAATCTATTACGCTATAAAAAGGGGTTTGTTTTTACCAATTAAAAAAAAAAAAAAAAAAGTGGCGAAATCGAAAAATAAATAAATAAATTCAACAGTAAAACATGTTAAACATTTATTCCATGGTTTTGAACAGAATTTATGGAACCTTTTCTTTTTAGGTAAAGGTTGCCCCCTAGTGCTTTAATGACCAATTACAAGAATTACAGATCTTTAAAAAAAAAAAAAAAAATCACCTTTTTATTATTATTTTATTACCTTTTGCAGCTTTTGAGTGTATAGTAATAACCGGTACATGGATTTCAGCAATGTCTCATCTCTTTGGAAATATATGTTATATATTAGCTAATCTTATACCTAATATAGTTGCAACATCCTGCAAGCGGGAATTCAGTCTATAGATGAGCTAAGAGTCTGGTCCAACCATGAATCCATGTGAAGATTTATTCAGTTCTAAGATATTGTTTTGGGGCGAGAGAGGACTAGTTTTTCTGAGTTCTTACATAAATGTTTCTTACACCATTCACCTGAGCCAGCCTATACATGTAAATGTACACAGCGGACTTGGACTTGCAGGGTCGCAAGCAAGACCTGCTCCCCTGACTACATTTAGCACATCTAACTCAGTTTAAATGTTTATCCAGATCTAGCATGTACTGTAACTCAGTTTATATGACTGCCAAAACACCCATATTAACCTGCCCCTTCATGGTTGGCCTCAACCTGGTACTCTATCGCCAATACACAGTTAAGACTAAAACATACACAGCTGTCCTCAAGGTTCACATTTTAATAATGCACAAAAGATCAATTCAAATACATTTACTCGTCCATTTGTCTGTACATTTACTGCACATAATTATGCCATTGAAGTCCCTAAAATATATACAGAAAAATTAACAAGCTCATACTGTATTGTTTAAAAAGTATCAACCTTACTGTTCAAAATCACTGATTCTACTTACACACATACTCCACATAAATCATATTACCTTTTGAGGGGAAACAGAAGCATTATTTTTCAAAGTTACAATATTAATGGGAATCAGCAGCTGTAACATTTATGTAATGTAAACTGAGGCATCATGGTCCCAAAATGTCATGAGGCATCCTCTGAATTGTGCCAAATACAGTGGTCATATTAAAAATTATAAATGTATTGCATTTACAACAAATTGCGCCCCACGCAACAAATTATAAAAAGTAATGTTTGCAGATAGTCATGATTAAAGAATCAATACTAACCCATCCACCTCGTGCAGCATCACTAGCTTTCGGGCAGCCACCAGCCTCCTGCAGCTCCTGACTGGCTAAGCGGGTACTTCACGTTGGAATGTGATGATGCAGGAAGCAGGGAGAAACAAGAGACCAGCGGCTGTCAGAAAGCTAGTGATACTGCGCTGAAGGGGGCACGTGGACAGGCAAGTACAAATTCTTTACCATGCCCCCCCCCACCCCCTCTGCAATGGATTTTTAAATTTGGTTGATGTTCCCCTTTAAAAAATGCTTATGCGCATGGTTATTTAGAGCAGTGCTTCTCAATTCCAGTCCTCGGGCCTCACCAACAGGTCATGTTTTGAGGATTTCCTTAGTATGTCACAGGTGATATAATTATACTCAGTGCATCAGGTATTATCACAGGTGTCCTTTGTATGGGATATCCTCAACCCATGACCTGTTGGTGAGGCCTGAGGACTGGAATTGATAAGAACTGATTTAGAGGAATTATGAAGATGCTGTTATGCATAAAGAACACACTTTTTACAGATTCAAGGGAAGCTGCATTTAGAAATGTAGGAAGGCACTTTTGCTCACCATTCTCATGAAGAATTGTATCCGATAGTCAAAACCTAAATTCACTTTCAAAAGTATGCACACCTGATGTGTACATGCATTTTTTTTTATTTATAGAAAATAAAATTATTTCACAGTAAGGGCAGTACAAAGGAAGGTGTCCTTCAGACGTGGAAGTAGGCACGTTCATGTTAGAAGTGATAACAATATTGCAAGGTGTTCATATTCAGGTTCTTGACAATGTAGTTGAAGATGTATCCAGGCAGTGTGCTACAGTTTCATTAATCGGGCAATTTGATCCCTTCTCTTACGTTCTCCAGCCCAGGATTTGCTTTTTGTGCGGCATTTTAATAGTTCTTGACGATAATCCTGGTGATGCATTGGACAGTAGCTTTGAGGCTCACACAAAACCTGAAAACAAGGAAAATGAATGAATGTGAATGTCAATCCTGTCACCAAAACAGCAAGCATTATAATATACTGTACACAGCAAATGCTACATGACAGAAATCCCTGTGTGTTTCCTGCTGTATTGACTACACAGCATTCCTGTCAGTCAACTTAAACTGCATTCTACTACATAGAGTGAAGACTTCACCTCTCGCAAGGTACCAAGCTTTGGCTGTCCAGGCATGATGGAAGTTATAGTTTTACAACAACTGGAGAGCAAAGGTTCACTACCCCAGGCCTAGCTGAGTGGTTGCTAACCTTCAGCTCTCCAACACCTGCAAAAATATACAAAAAATTCTCCAGCAAATCCATAGAAAGCTGCACAGATACTGCAATGGTAGATCTGAAACAAATCATGCAAATTTCCAGGAGCAGCATGCTGAGCTGCGTGGCACAGGGATTAGGAAATATACATTCTTTATTATGTTCCCCCTAACCCCTGCCCAAACAGTTTTGTTTTTTTCCGCACCACACTTCTCTTTTAATAATAGCTTTTTGTTGTTGTTTTTTAGCATTTGTTATTTAAATGTATACACACAGATGAATAGATTTTATTAATAAAGGTCACCTTATATTCTGGGAAAAACTCCTTGTATCCTCCTTTCAGCAGATAAACTTCTGGATAATAAAGACTTGGATAGCTGTTCCTGGCACGATCTTCTTCCCTCAATAAACGACACCTTTCATAGAAGAAAACAAATAGTTACAGAACTTAGAAAACTTTAGAGAAATGATTGACAGCTGCACATACACATAAAACAGGACTAAGAATAGCAGTACATATAGAATGCAGCTTTACTTTTACTGAAAGACGGCATGGGATTGTGATTTATTTTTTGGTCCATGCCACTCTAACACAACTCGGAAGTGCTCACTAACATTTTATGCTATTCCTAAATGCATAAATTCTGACATTTATAGTTTTCCATTGAATAAAATATCTATGTTGTCAAGTGTAGCTGTCATTTCAAATAACTTGAAATAAAGAAATTAGTAGTACAAGAGATAAGAAAGTTTGTAATAGGTTTTTATTAGACAAAAGTGCTTCCCTTTGTACTCTCTTGTTCATTAAGAAGACAAAGTAAATTTCATTACAGACAGGCAAAGTGAAGACTGGTTTGCTGTGTCCATTATAATGGAGGGGAGAGGGGCCGAGGGGGATAAATGAGCAGGAAGAGGTGAGAACCTGGATTCACAGGTCAGACTGCTCAATGCTGGTCTGGAAGGCAAGACTGCAGGATGTTGTGCTGTACTGGCTGCTATAACTGTGCGGGCTGGTTCTCTCCTCTTCCCGCTAAAACAAAATTGCTTAATTTTTATTTATCACTGCGTTCACACTTTCCTATTTGTGTTGAGAATTTAACAAATCGACAATGCCAAAATGTTGAGTTAGCTGCAGTTCTTTTAAGATTACAAAAAAAGGAAGAAAAAAAAACCTAATTGAAAAACTGTGCTATTATTCATTTGCATACATTTTTGGACCCCTTTCAGATGAGAACTCGCAGTGAAACACCAGTATAATGCGTTTTTCTGCCACTGATGGGGCCAAAGGACACTTGAGAAAATAATCCAACACATCTTCTGGTCGATGAAGATTCAAAGCGCCCTATATATATATAAAAAAAAAAAAAAAATCAGTATCAGTATTATAAATTAAGATTGTACAAATGAAAACAATGGCTACAATAGGGGGCAATAAAATGGGAAAGTAGAAGTAAAATAAGATGTGGCAACTGCATATTAAATAGGGCAATGCACGACAGCCAGCATATCGAACTTCGGCGCCACATGGATCCACACCAGGCTTCATCTAACTATACTTGAACCATAGCGGTCCTCAAGTGTTCCACACTTGTATGTGGACGAGCACCTCATTAGCACAAAAAAGCAGTTTGAAGCCCCCCCCCCCTGCGCCTTCATCGTTCTCTGTGGAGAGGGGAGGGGTTGAGGGAGATGAGGCACCAAAACAGGACAACAAAGTTAATTTACAGCTACATCACCGAGCTATCTTCTCCGAAGTCAGCACCGATCTCTCTGACCTCTGAATACCTGCTTTCACACAGGTCCCGCTGTGTAATCCTTTGTTCTCTGCTCTCTGCTAGCGACTAATCTCCCTCCTCCCCCCTCCGTACGGGAGCATAATAAACTTATATTTCCCCATCCCTGTGCCCTGCAGCAGAGTGTCACCACCTCACTCTAACCCTTCAATTTCTCCCGGGTTCCGGTGTTGTCACAACCCGGCAGGAACTGTCCGATGAGCCAGTCAGTGATGGGAGGGGTGCCCTGCTCCAGTCACTGACTGGCTGAGCAGGCATTCCTGAGCTGGGTCGTGATGTTGCAGCAGTGGGAGCTTCTGGCGATGGGGGTCCATAAGCGGTGATGCAGTGCTGCAGGGGCACGGGGACAGGTAAGTATAACTTCTTTTTTATGTTCCTGCACCCACCTACTCGCATTTTCACCATGTTCACATTTAGAAAAGAAAAGAGCGCTTGATTTTTTTCAGCTTCTCAAAAGATAAAGCTAACTATTATACCATGAATGGGATTAGACTAAAAATCCCATAAACAAAAACTCATCACCTGTGGAGTTGGTCAGGTGATCCCTCAAAGACAAAGGTGGGCATCCAATGAAGGCCATTACACCTAACAGCTTTATACTGTGCTCACAAAACAAATGTAAAATAGAAAAATTTAATTATTCTTAGATAAAGAAAGCAAGCACCTCACCTGGATATGGCCCCCTTCATATTCATATGGATAGCGGCAGTCAATTATATAGAACTTCTCCACCAGACTGTTGAATTCTCCATGTATTAAGGCTGCCATCTAGTGTCAAAACAGTGAACATGACTTTCAAAGACAAAAAAAGTGTACAAAACCAGTTCTTCATAGGGTTTTTTTTGTTTTGTTTTTTAACAGCCAACAAATGAGGTTTACACCAACATAAGTCATGTAATAGGCTTACACAGTTAGTTAACTTTCTATATAAATTAAATACACTTTAAGAATATCTTCTGCATAGTCTGAGAAGAACTAAGCCAAGTGATGGTAACATTCTCTATCTCAAACACATGCATTTAAATATCTGAACACTATATTTACAGTCTCAGCCGTTATGTAGCGGAGATCCTGATGACGTCCCGTCACGGTAGGCAAAGCATAAACCTGTAGAAAGGAAAAGTTGAATTACTCAACAAGCTACAAAATTTGCAGATGCACACTCCAACGGCTCTTATGGCTCCTTGAAAGGATACTACTGTCCCCCCACCCCCAAATCACTGCAGGAGACAAATTCTATAGAAGTCTATGGAGCCCATCTCCTGTTGAGAGCAGCAGGAGTAAAAAGCACTTAGAGTGTATTTCCTGTCTCTTTCTAGTGAATGGCACAGCTCTCAGCACCCAAATGATCCTAATGTTTAAGTTGCTGCAGGTAACATATTTAGGCTATGTTCACACGTCGTACCTTTCATGAAAAGAACAGCCGATGTTTTCAATTAACACAACAGCTGTTCTTTTCATAATGCAATGATCTGCATTGAAATCAATGCAAAGAATGGACATTATTTTACACAATAGAACAGAAAAAGAAAAACGTCCCACCAACTTAAACTGCCTGCTAGCAGAGTTTAAACTCCAACGTGTACACCTTATTACACTTAAAGAAATAAAAGGAAAAAAGGAACATGGAGAAGACTGCAATGATAGTAGTATACTGAATAGTACCTACTATCATTGCAGTCTTCTCCATATTCCTTTTTTCCTATTATTTCACACAATGTATTGAACAACGGCCTACGGCTACCGTCATGGGACTAATGTCAGTCATTTTTTTCCATCCGTTGTCCATAGACTTTAATGAAATTTTCTATTTAAAAAGAACGGCCTTTTTTTCTTTAGTGCCAAATAACGGCCGTTGTTTATACCTAGTGGAAACATAGCCTTATGGCGATATGAACATATTTATGGTACGCTTATGGTAAATTTTCTGCCATATACACAGTCCATTGTTAGTGTACACAATCTCACCTTTGTAAAGTCTCCTATGAGCTGCCTGTGACTGTAATCCTCGTCCAAAGCTTTTGAAATATCTACATCACATAGCGAAAGCGTTTTCTTCAGCAATGTGCCCTTAAAACACATTGTGTAAAATAAAATCAGACAGGCAGTAATATAACATTCAGCAATAAATAGAAACATTAGAAATAAATAGAAAGTATTAGTAACAACTGTGGCCCGGTATATTGGCACAAGATAACTTATTGTGTATAAAAACGGCCATTAGTAGTAAAAGAAGGGTTGACAAAAGTAGTCTTGGGATGTTGGGTGTTAATTTGAGAGGTGCTAATTTGGACCTACACACTCAGCCAACCACTGGCTGCAGCAGTGGCCAGTAGAGATGAGCGCAACTTGAGCACGCTCTAGGCCAATTGTTCGGAATTTGAATACCATTGTCCGAAGTAGTTGATTGCAGCCATAGGGAGTCCGCAAAAACATGAATACAGCCTATGGCACACAGACTGAAAATTCTGGGACTCTGTGATTCACATCCTCTCAATTTTAAGATTTTTAATTCAATGCAAGAAATGAGAATTAGGCTGCATTCCCATGTGCAGAGGAATGCATATGGCCAAATCCACAGGATGATCAGCAATGCCATGTGGTTATTGGTGACGGCATGGGTTGATCTCAAAATGTGAAAATGCTGTAACAGGCCAAAGATTTAAAACAACCTGCCTAATACTGTGAACAGCTTTACCCTTCAAAACACAATGAAGGTTTTCTGTGGTCTCTGGATGAAATTTTAAATTAAATTGGAAAGAGCCAGGTGCATCTGCACTGGAAAAAATCTCACCTAGGTGCATTATAAGGAGAGTGCAAACTGTCAGAAGAAGTGTGATGTTTTGGGCAATGTTCTGCTGGGGAAAAAAACCTGATCCTTACATTCATGTGGATTTTACTTCTCACGTCTCACCTAAACACTATAGACCCAAATAAACCCCTTCAGGTCACCAATATTTTTAAATGCCAGTGACCTTTCTGCCACTGTTTAAACAATGTTCAGGAGTAGTTTTAAAAATACAGGAAAATTCAAGGTGACGACAAGAAGGCAAGGTTAATCAGAAGAACAAATGGGGAAAAGCGTGCAATAGCGCATTTTACTCCCAGGCTGGCAACAATCTCCATCCGGGAGGCTCCATTCTAAGTATATGTGGCGCTGGATGGAGAAGATTGCCTGTGGAGACGTGAAGCGTGCTGCCACATGCATATCAATGCTCATTCTACTGACTGGTCGGGGTCTCAGCAGCGGGACCCAGATTGATTAAAATACTTGACGTCAATGTTATTCTTTAAGTATGCTTTAAAGTTAATCTGTCAGCTGCAAATGATGTTTCTCCTGACACTGTTAGATAGCTGTTAGGTCAAGTCGATACATGGTACATCATATATATCGGTCTTTGCTTCCAGAACGTAGAAAAATATTTTTATCAAAGGGGCCTCCCAAGCTTCTGAAATGCTGCATGCTGGAATGCATCCTCGAGATATGGATGGTTCGATGTTGTTATAAGTATTCTCAGTGTTGTTGCAGTGTCCCAGAGTGGGGGTCCACTGCTTCTGAGTAAACATATATAGGTCAGTACTATGTATGTGTATGCTCTGAGACTAAAGTCCGTGGTATGCTGTCCCCACCCCCAGGTGTCACTGTGACGTGCACCTTATGTTACACACCTGAAGGAGAAACTGTAGAGGGTTAACTGATTTCTGTATTGATTATATGAGTCATGCCTCTGGTGATTTCTACTGTAACCAATCCTTGAGTTTGCTACCTCAGAGGTCTCCAACCTATCAAAGAGGGTTTTCTTAGTTCACTTGTCCTTAGTTGGGGAAGGTTGTTCCAGAGAGAGTGAAACTAGAGAGCCTGCTGAGGAGAGTCTTCCAGGACTTGGCCTGAGGCCAGAACTGATTTGTGGGACTATTTCCTATTTGTCACCTGTCACTCTCCTAGCCATGTCCGGCTAGAGCACCTCATGGTGAGGCCAAGCTGAAAAGGTGGGACTAACCCTATCCACACTGGGCAGCATCTTCAAAGTTCCTGATGATCACTCCTGTCTTTGTCCTGTAGTTAGGTTATAGCATATTGCCGACAGCCTGTACTGCAAGTTCTAGGTTTCCTAAGGATTTGCCCTAACTGCTAGCCCCTGGTCCTGTGTCACTCGGTGCCCACAAGATAGCTTAGGTGGATGTTCATTCCTGTCAACGTAAGACTCTTCTTCTAACAGACCTAACCTCTAACCGGCAGCCCACTGTCACCACCGCTAAGACAGCTAAAAGGTTATTCCAAGTCACTACCACTAAAGACAAGTTTATTCAAGTGTATACTACATCCAGAAAACTGTGTCAAGTGCTTATCTATATTCCTACCAGTGTCAAAGAGATTTCAGTAAAGACTTTATTGGTTTACATTACCTGGCCTACATATTTCCTACTGCCCTATATCTGCAATACACCTGTTCTACAACCAGGAAACCTGTGTGTCAGTGTATCCAGGGGTGGGCGCATACCACCCCTGGCCACTGTTCCTAGTGTGTAGTTGGTACACCACAATCTTGCCCTGGTAATCCAACATCTAGTAACCCCAGGTCACTGCATTGTTAACTGTTCACTCTTTATTCTGCTCAGCAACAGTGATGTATTAAGGGAGGAGGGGCAGATGCTAGACAGGAAGCATGGAATAAAGTGTGCTGATCCATCAGATCTTTGTTACACAGTGGACTTATTTCAGGTTACCTGCATCCTCACAACAACACAGATGGGAGGTGGAGAAAGTAGGCATTTCAGCTTACACCATTTAAGGAGCTTGGGAATGCCTCTAAGACGCTTTGCGTTGGAGAGTAAAAGCATTTCCAACTTCAGGAACCACTAAAGGATACATGAAAGGTACCATGTGTCTCCTGAACCAGCTATATAATAGTGTAAGAAATTTGGAACGAAATTGCAACTGACAGAGACACTTAAGGGTCTGCGGCAAACGTCATGAGCTCAGATACTAAAGGACACCATAAAAGGTCTTGCTGACTCAATCACTCAACAATCTGTTTTTGGTGGCATGAGGACCTACAGAAAATGTAACCGTGGTTAGTGTTATGGTGTTGTGTATGAACAACCCAAAATGCAGAATATCCTTACTCGTCTCCTTGTTTGGCTGTTCTCATCTGCTTCAGGCTGGAGAGGACTGCTAGTGCTGCGCCTTCTTTTCACCCTAACTGGAGTTTCATTATCTTGGGGTCTCACGGTCCTCTTTAGCACAGGTCGGTCTAGTTTCTCTGGCATAGATGGTGATCTGTAAAGGCGGCTACGGTTCATAGATACCTGCACGAAGCAGAGATTACCACTAAACGTTTTATAAAAGTAAGCCAGACATTAGAAATTTCACATTAGTAAGATAGCCCTCAATTGAAAACTCAGATGCCCTGATCCAGGTTTGTAAGGTCATCCCCCAGGACACCATCCTATGTCACATCAGGAGCATGCCTAGATGTTTTCTGGGGTGAATTCACACTACTTGCTGTAAAGAAAATCACACAAGTTGGACCTGCACACAATTTACATCTTTTTACCTTGATTTTGAGGCAAACCTGTAACCCCCTGACCGCCTACCAAGCTGGTAACACCAATGGATAGATTTTTTTTATTAATGAAAATAAAAACACAGACACAGGCAACAAATGGTATGCCCTGAATGCCATTATCAGTGGTACCATCAGCATGGTAGTCTAGGGGGTGACATTCACTTTTGACCTTTCATACATCATTTTATTCTCAATTAACTACACAAAGTATACATTTATATATCATTAACAATTTTTTAAAACTTGAGTTAGGGTAGGTTCACGCTGCATGTCTGCTGTCCCTTTAACTGATCCATTTTTTTAAATGGTTACTTTTAACATACAGAAAAATGTGGTAAACCATGTGTTTGTGTGCGCTAAAATAAAAAAAAAAAAATCATTTAAACATTCATTAAAGCGACTCTGTACCCACTCTGACCCCCCCCCCCTCCAAACCGCTTGTACCTTCGGATAGCTGCTTTTAATCCAAGATCTGCCCTGGGGTCCGTTTGGCAGATGATGCAGTAATTGTCCTAAAAAAATACTTTTAAAACTTTGCCCCACCTCTCCGTCCCTCCTCCCCACCCTCTTCATCATTAGGAATGCCACTGAAACATTTTCTCCATGTTGAACATTGCACAGGTCCTTAAAGGGGTTATCGTGCGCTACAAAAACATGGCCACTTTTCCCCCTACTGTTGTCTCCAGTTCAGGTGTGGTTTGCAATTAAGCTCCATTTACTTCAATGGAACGGAGTTTCAAAACTCCACCCAAATTGGATACAACAGTAGGGGAAAAGTGACCATGTTTTTGTACGGCTGGATAACCCCTTTAACGATCCAGCCCATGTGCTGGGCTGCCACAGGTGGGGAATAGAAGGCAATCTGCCTGGAGCATTCCTAATGATGAGGAGGGCTGGGAGGAGGGACAGAGAGGTTGTGCAAAGTTAGGACACAGATACTCTTATTTGGCATGGGGCTTCAAGTTTAAAAGTATTTTTTAGGACAATAACTGCATCACCTGCCGAACGGACCGCAGGACAGATCTTGGATTAAAAGCAGCTATCCGAAGGGACTAGTGGTTTGGGGGGTCAGATTGTGGGTACAGCGTCACTTTAAGTGATTGAAGCTGAGTTCTAATATTTGGTAAGTAACTATGTTTTTCTAATTCTGGACTATTCCTTTAAAAGTAGTGTTAGAAGCATACAAATATAAACCTTACATACACAGCTATTTATCCTATTTGCTTGAGTTCTGCTTCCCTCTTTCAATGATGCAATCGGGGACTAAGTCCCCAGTAGAGTCAGCCCTCGGGTCCTAGAAGCACCCAAGGGTTGCCTGTACAATAAGATGTAATTAACTTGTACAATTCCAACACAAGAGCAACTCAAATATCAAATCCACAGAGATACAGAGGGTGGGGAGGAGGGACAGAGAGGTTGTGCAAAGTTAGGGCAGAGATACTCCCATTTGGCACGGGCTTCAAATTTAAAAGTATTTTTTTAGGACAATAACTGCATCACCTGTTAAATAGACCGCAGGACAGATCTTGGACTAAAAGCAGCTAGCCGAAGGTACAAGTGGTTTGGGGGGGGTCAGATTGTGGGTACAGAGTCGCTTTAAGATTTAATGTGTGATTATATTATGCACAACACAGTGAGAAGAAAATCATGTTTTACTT
This sequence comes from Dendropsophus ebraccatus, assembly GCF_027789765.1. Lineage (NCBI taxonomy): Eukaryota > Metazoa > Chordata > Amphibia > Anura > Hylidae > Dendropsophus > Dendropsophus ebraccatus. The sequence continues at coordinate 73,435,491 of NC_091454.1, forward strand.
ACGTTACTGACATCGACATCCTGATTCAGGAAAGGTCCACTCAGCAAAACTGCCATTGAAGAGGACAAATTAGCAGCTACTGTGGATGTATTCTTGAGAGCAAATAAAAACATGATATTAGTAGGGAAAGAAATCAGGAATAAAACCTGTGTTACACAAATATCATTAAAGGAGAAGTCCCATGGAAGGACAGAAACTGCAGGTAGGTTGTTGGGGGCAGGAAAATATGGAAGAACTGAACTCACCTGTCCCTGTGCCTCAGATGTGGCACTCCCGGTTCCCATTTGCAAGTCATCATCTGGTGACTTGCAGCTCTGCTAGCTGCAACATCACATACCCTGCTGAGCAATTGCTTGCCTAACCAATCAGTGACTGGGGCAGGACACCATCCCAGTCACTGACTGGCTGAGCAGGCTTTCGCTCAGCTGGGCCGTGACATTTCAGCTGGTGAAGCCGGGTACATAACATACCTGGTTTCCAGCAGAATCTGGCAGCTGTCTACTGAAAATGGGACCCGGAAGCAGCGCATCAGCAGCATGAGGACGGCTGAGTTCAGGTCTTTATTATTTTCCTTCCTCCACCAGCCTGACTGCAGTTTTTGGCCTTCCATGGGACTTTTCCTTCAAATAATAACAGCCAGTTCATTTCTGGTAATTGTTGTGACTGTACATGAGGAGTAGCACGGCTACTGCCCATTTAAGCCCTTGTATATGGCGTTCTCAGCAGTTTTAGGTTCAGGTGTCACTGAACTAGCGAGCTGAGCCTAGCCTCTATGTCTTCCATAGACCACACACACAGAAGAGGGGCTCCTGCTCCCCTATATTTCTATAGCACACATTCAGAATCAGCAGCAAGAAGGTCATTATAGAGCAGTACAAGCTGTAGAACCAGCATCAAGGGGTAAGATATAACACTTACTTGATCATCTCAGTGTCTGTCTTAGTTTAGAAACAAAAGATGTCACTTCATAGAAATAAAGCCTACATTTAAGATTCTTACCTCAGCCTCCTCTTCATCATCTATAGCAAAGAATTCAGAGAACCCATCAAGGTGTTCTTTGTTCTCATCTACACACATTGGAACAGTACTTATAGGTGAACCTAAAACATGTAGCTCCACCTCATACTCTGTAGAGGGATCGTCCTGCAGACATAAAAATTTGTTAAGTTCACGAAAAAAGTTCCCTATGAATGTTCAGTTAACTAGATCTGTCAGAAAAATCTCAGTGAAGAGGAGAGACTCATTCACATAGCTGTACAATGGATTTGTTTTATTTGAAGTAGTAGAAGTGGCTTCCCTATTGTTGCATTAGCACTTTCCTGTACCTTAATTCCCTTAGATTTCTTATAGGGATTTTTCAGTTGGATTCTGAGTCTTCAAAACAATGTCATGTGGCCCAGTCAAAAATGGACTTGCAACATGCAACTGGTGTCCATCTGTGGTTACTGTATTCTGTATTTCTGCTTCTATGACAGGAAAATTGAATGGCCTCCGTAAAGGGGCAGCTCAGTATTCTTTAACCCCTTCAAGACCAAGCCTATTTGGGCCTTAAAGAGAACCAATCATGGCCGAAATAAAAAAAATAAAAAAATTCTAATTAGCTGTAAATTAATATTTTATTAATATTTGTAATTGGAATTATTTAATTTTACGCCCGTGATTTTACAATATACACATTCTCTTTTCCTGTCTCGCGCCGGCTCTTTTCAAAAGAGCTGGCGCGAGACAGGAAGCTCCCGGCATGCCGAGCGGCGGGAAGGGCTCCCATGAGCCTTTGCCGCCGCTCTGTAAATACACAGTGATCCCGCGCTATACAGCGCGAGATCACTGTGTATGTCTATTGTAGCTGGGCCTATTAGTATGTCCCTGAAGATACAGACTGCCTGTGCAGTCTGCATCTTATGCGTTTACCTAATCCTGTATAGCGGAGCAGTAAGGGCGGGGGCGGCCATCTTGATGACGTCACTGGTGCGTTCCAGCGCTGGAACGCAAGGGACGTAATCAAGATGGCGTCTGGTTTAGCTGCACCGCTACAGAGGACTGGGTAAAGTATAAGATACAGACTGCACAGGCAGTCTGTATCTTCAGAAATAAACTACATGAAGATACAGACTGCCTTTGCAGTCTGTATCTTATACTTTACCCAGTCCTCTGTAGCGGTGCAGTAAAGCCGGGCGCCATCTTGATTACGTCCCTTGCGTTCCAGCGCTGGAACGCATCACTGTGACGTCATCAAGATGGCCGCCCCCGCCCTTACTGCTCCGCTTTACAGGATTAGGTAAAAGCATAAGATACAGACTGCACAGGCAGTCTGTATCTTCAGGAATAGATTTAGGGAGAGATAATCTTTTATTATAGGGACAGTTAATTTTAGGTGATTGGTTCTCTTTAATGACCAGTCTCATTTTTCAAAATCTGACCTGTCTCACTTTATGCGCTTACTGCTCAGTGATGCTTTAACATATGCTAGCCATTCTGAGATTGTTTTTCGTAACATATGGTACTTTATGTTAGTGGCAAAATTTGGTCACTATCTTGTGTGTGTTTTTTGTGAAAAACATCAAAATATGAAAATTTTGAAAAATTTACAAACTTTGAAATTCTTTGCTTCTAAAAATAGAAAGTCGTATCACATAAATTAGTTACTAAGTCACATTTTTAATATGTCGTCTTTATTCTGGCTTCATTTTGTAAACATTTTTTACTTTCTACATTTTAACCCTACAGGGGCTTGAGGATAGTATTCACAATTAGGCCGTAAAAAATGAAAAATAGAAACTTTCCAATAATATATTCATTAACATTAAATTATCCAATTTTCACAAGTAACACGAGAGAAAACGCACACCAAAATCAGTAACACGGGTTCTCCTGAGTACAATGGTACTCCATATGTGGGCATAAACCACTGTATGGGCACTCAGCAGGGCTCAAAAGGGAAGGAGCGCCAATTAGCATTGTCAGTGCAGACTTTTCTGAAGACGTTTCCAAGCACCAGGTGCGTTTGCAGTGCTCCAGTAGTGTCAGCAGAATAGAACCCCCCAAAAGTCATCCCATTTTGGAAAGTACACCCCTCAAAGAATTTATCTTGGGGTGTGGTGAGCATTTTGACCCCACAGGTATTAGAGGAAAGTATTCAAAATTAGACAGTAAGAATGAAAAAAAAAAGGATTTTTCCAATAATAAGTTTGTTTAGTTTGAAATTTCTAAATTTCACTAGGAACAGGGGAAAAGACGCACACCAAAATTTGTAACGCAGGTTCTCCTGAGTACAACGGTACCCCATATGTGGGTATAAACCACTGTATGGGCACACAGCAGGGCTCAGAAGGGAAGGAGTTAGGGCTGGGCGGTATACCGCAAAAATACCGATACCGTCACTGGGGTCGGTTAACCGACCTCAACTCTGCCAGGACGGTATCTGCGGTAATTTTGTATTTTTAGCTCCCAGAGTACCCTCTTTCCTGTATCCTCAGAGCGCTCCTGCACGCAAACTCGCGGCCCGGCGTGATCGCTGCACGTTATGTGCAGGGACGCCCATATCAGAGCGGGAGTAGCAGCAGGGTCCCGGTGAGAATGCCCGGGGGCACAGCCGTCCCCCCGCACCCGTCCAGTCCGAGCGCCGGCCCACCCCCCGTCCCGCTGTACTTGTCCTGGCCGGCGTCCCTGCACACACAGGACATTAACATGTGCAGCGCTCACCGGCCGGAGGATGTTAATGTCTTGTGTGTGCAGGGACGCCGGTGTGCGCGGGGGAAATGGAGGAGCAGCAGGGTCCATGGGAGAATATTCCTGAGTGCACAGCCTTCCTCCGCACCCGTCCCGCCGCACCTGTCCTGTCCAGTGTCCCTGCACACACAGGACATTAACGTTCAACGCTTGCTGGCCGGGACTGGTGCCGGTCCCCCCCCCCATCCCCCGGCCGCGCGAGCACTGCACATGCTAATGTCCTGTGTGTGCAGGAAGGAGGCCATGTCACAGCTGAAGGTGGAGGAGCAGCACGTGGGGGCGGCTGTCCTGTAGTTCCCTCAGTAACAGTACAGGACTATAAAATAGGAGGGATAATTGGCTGCAACAAGCAGGATAATAATTGGCTGCTGCAGCCCATGCATTCCTTCTATGTTACAGCCCTGTACTGTTACTGAGGGAACTACAGGTCCCAGCATGCAGCTTTCTGTATAGTAACACACCCCTGCCCGCCCCCCTATACAGCAATACACCCCTGTCCGCCCCCCCCCGTATAATCATACACCCGTCCGCCCCCGTTTACCCATACACCCCTGTCAGCCCCCCCCCCGTAGTCATACACCACTATCCACCCTCCCCTGTATACTCATACACCCCTGTCTGCCCCCCCTGTATACTCATACACCCCTGTCCGCCCCCTCCGTATAGTGATGCACCCCAATCTGCCCCCCGTATACTCATACACCCCTGTCTGCCTCCCCGTATAGTAGGGCAGAGAGATAGATAGAGAGATAGATAGATAGATAAATAGATAGAACTGTACTGTCACCTGTATATACTATATACCCATCATATATACTCTGGGTACCTATAGTACATGGCTATATACCTGTATATAAACGTCCTGTAGTGTGTACATAGCTGTATGCTGTATATCTGTACATACACGTCCTGTAGTGTGTACATAGTTGTATGCTGTATACCTGTATATACACGTCCTGTAGTGTGCACATAGCTATATGCTGTATACCTGTATATACACGTCCTGTAGTGTGTACATAGCTGTATGCTGTATATCTGTATATACATGTCCTGTGGTGTGTACATAGTTTGGGTTGCTGCTCATTAAGTTACTGTACTTTTTTTTAACTTTATAGAAACAAACTATCCCCAGTTTGGCACGGCCAAGTGGGTGTGGCTTGTAAAAGGGTGTGTCTTACAAAGGGGGCGTGTCATAGTTATCGTCCAATTATCGTTACCGCAGCTACATATGCGATAAACCGCGATATTAATTTAGGCCAATATCGCCCAGCCCTAGAAGGAGTGTAATTTAGCTGGAGCAAAACCGCAGCTAGTATCAGTTATTAGAATAGCAAAGTTGCTAAAAAAAAATTGAGAAGACGGGCAATCTCTGGGAGGTGACGGGCAATCTCGGGTGGTTACAGATAATCCGGGTAGGTTATAGGTAATCTGAGATGGTTAAAGGTAATCTGGGGTGGTTACAGGTAATCTGGGCCATCTGACTTTTTATCCTGTTACCAATGATTTAAGTTGACGGGATAAAAAGTGTCGGCAGCATTTGGAACAAGCGATCAGCGGTATATAGTATATACCGCTGAATGCTTGTACCAGGACCACACCAGGTGGTCCCTGATCCTTGCCCCATGCTCTCCTACACCTCCGGTGGTGGAGAGAATGGGGCTTTGATCGTGTCTAGGAATCCATCACTGTTCACAGTAATGGGGGCTATTTTCCTAATAAAAAATGTCGCCGCATTGCAAGATCCATAGTGTTTTTATCTTTTGCGCGACAGAGCTGGTTTGGGCTTATTTTTTGCGGGAAGATCTGTAGTTTCTATTGATACCAAGTTTTACATATATATGACTTTTTGAACTCTTTTATGACGTATTTTCTAAAGCGGATTAATAAAATTCTGTTTTTTTTCTTTCTTTTTTTAAATTACAGAGTGTCGTGCTATATATTTAAGGATTTATATAGATTGGGTTGTTACGGATGTGGGGATACCAAACATGTATAGGTTTTGTGTTTTTGATCTGTTTTATGAAACGGTTTATAGTGTATAAGGAATGTAATGCATTCTTATTATTGGGGGGGGGGATGTTTTGGGTTTTGGTGCACTTTTTTTTACTTTTACACTAGCGTATATTACTGTACACTAGGGTAATACTGTAAAGTGATCTGTGATCACTGATACAATACATTGTACTTCTACTGTAGTGCAGTGTATTGTATTATGCATCATGCTGACAGGCAATCTGCATAGCCATGCCTGTCAGCATGATAGCATGTCCATCGTAATCCTGGGGGCCTTTCATTAGGCCCCTGGGATTACCATGGAGACCATCAAGGGACAGGACGGCGCTGCAGGACCTCCGATCACGTGAGCATACCCGCTGCAGCCCCCGGAACCCATAACATGCCGCTGTCATGATATGACAGCAGCATTTAATGGGTTAAACTATCTGGAGCGGGGGATCCTCCGCTCATGGTAGTTTCAGGTGAGTATCAGCTGTCACACTGACAGCTAATCCCCCGCTCTGCCACCACAAGGGGGCAGCAGAGCATTCGGATACGTACGCCGGTAAAAGGCGTAGACATATCGGAATAAAGCCCATTAGTGACCGCCGTGAAAATACGTATTGGCAGTCACTAAGGGGTTCATGTAATATTTGTATTGCCAGCGCCATTACACACGCGGCGATACTAAATATGTGTACTTTTTTTTATATTTATTATTGTATTGGGTAGGGCTGGGCGGTATACCGCAAAAATACCGATACCGTCTCTGGCGTCGGTTAACCGACCTCAACTCTGCCAGGACGGTATCTGCGGTATTTCCCCCCTCCCTCCTCCTCCTCCTCACCAGCGGCCGCATGCTCTGCTCCCCTCTGTTAATCTTCCTGAGGAGGAAGACTGGAGATCTGACAGGCTGCGCACAGGCGTGCTGTGTGCTCAGTGCTGCTGCTGCTTCCGGGCGGCTCTGGAAGCTGCACGGTGTGCCCTGCCTCCCCTCTCCCGTACATAAAGTGGCTGCTGGGGTCAGGTATGGGTCGGCACATCCTCCCCCCACCAGGCACCGCACTCTGTCCCGCACAGGAATCCTCGGCGTCCCGTTATCTTTTGGCAGTGCTGGAAGCAGCCGTGTGTGACGCTCTGCCGGCAGATATATGTGCTACAACACTGAGGTACGGGGGCAGAAGATTCCTGTGCAGGAGAGAAGAAAGGATATGCAAAGTAGCTGTGCAGGAGAGAGAGAGAGAGAGAGAGAGAGAGAGAGAGAGAGAGAGAGTGCGGTGCCCGGTGGAGCATGGAGGTGCCGACCTATACCTGACCCCAAGTGTATGTGCGGGAGAGGGGGTGGGGGGGTCCAGAACAGCTTGTGACTGGGGGCAGATATTGGGTAGAAAGAGATAGATAGATAGATAGATAGATAGAGAGATAGGACTCCTATCTCTCTATCTATCTCCTATCTATCTATTTATCTCCTATCTATCTATCTATCTCCTATCTATCTATCTATCTCCTATCTATCTATCTATCTATCTCCTATCTATCTCCTATCTCCTATCTATCTCCTATCTATCTATTTATCTCCTATCTATCTCCTATCTATCTATTTATCTCCTATCTATCTCCTATCTATCTATTTATCTCCTATCTATCTCCTATCTATCTATTTATCTCCTATCTATCTATCTCCTATCTATCTCCTATCTATCTATCTATCTATCTATCTCCTATCTATCTATCTCCTATCTATCTATCTCCTATCTATCTATCTCCTATCTATCTATCTCCTATCTATCTCCTATCTATCTCCTATCTATCTCCTATCTATCTCCTATCTATCTCCTATCTATCTCCTATCTATCTCCTATCTATCTCCTATCTATCTCCTATCTATCTCCTATCTATCTCCTATCTATCTCCTATCTATCTCCTATCTATCTCCTATCTATCTCCTATCTATCTCCTATCTATCTCCTATCTATCTCCTATCTATCTCCTATCTATCTCCTATCTATCTCCTATCTATCTCCTATCTATCTCCTATCTATCTCCTATCTATCTCCTATCTATCTCCTATCTATCTCCTATCTATCTCCTATCTATCTCCTATCTATCTCCTATCTATCTCCTATCTATCTCCTATCTATCTCCTATCTATCTCCTATCTATCTCCTATCTATCTCCTATCTATCTCCTATCTATCTCCTATCTATCTCCTATCTATCTCCTATCTATCTCCTATCTATCTCCTATCTATCTCCTATCTATCTCCTATCTATCTCCTATCTATCTCCTATCTATCTCCTATCTATCTCCTATCTATCTCCTATCTATCTCCTATCTATCTCCTATCTATCTCCTATCTATCTCCTATCTATCTCCTATCTATCTCCTATCTATCTCCTATCTATCTCCTATCTATCTCCTATCTATCTCCTATCTATCTCCTATCTATCTCCTATCTATCTCCTATCTATCTCCTATCTATCTCCTATCTATCTCCTATCTATCTCCTATCTATCTCCTATCTATCTCCTATCTATCTCCTATCTATCTCCTATCTATCTCCTATCTATCTCCTATCTATCTCCTATCTATCTCCTATCTATCTCCTATCTATCTCCTATCTATCTCCTATCTATCTCCTATCTATCTCCTATCTATCTCCTATCTATCTCCTATCTATCTCCTATCTATCTCCTATCTATCTCCTATCTATCTCCTATCTATCTCCTATCTATCTCCTATCTATCTCCTATCTATCTCCTATCTATCTCCTATCTATCTCCTATCTATCTCCTATCTATCTCCTATCTATCTCCTATCTATCTCCTATCTATCTCCTATCTATCTCCTATCTATCTCCTATCTATCTCCTATCTATCTCCTATCTATCTCCTATCTATCTCCTATCTATCTCCTATCTATCTCCTATCTATCTCCTATCTATCTCCTATCTATCTCCTATCTATCTCCTATCTATCTCCTATCTATCTCCTATCTATCTCCTATCTATCTCCTATCTATCTCCTATCTATCTCCTATCTATCTCCTATCTATCTCCTATCTATCTCCTATCTATCTCCTATCTATCTCCTATCTATCTCCTATCTATCTCCTATCTATCTCCTATCTATCTCCTATCTATCTCCTATCTATCTCCTATCTATCTCCTATCTATCTCCTATCTATCTCCTATCTATCTCCTATCTATCTATCTATCTCTCTATCTATCTCCTATCTATCTCCTATCTATCTCCTACACAAACAACAAAAGTCCATGGCACCCGGGCAGTAAATAAGGAGAGTGGGTGCCACCCCTGCACTGTGGATCCTCGAGTGCAGAATATACACGTCCAAAATTAGGGTACCGGCACTCCAAATGAAGAATAAGTGTTTTATTTCAGCTCACAGGAACAAACTAGCCTTGGCTAGTTTGTTCCTGTGAGCTGAAATAAAACACTTATTCTTCATTTGGAGTGCCGGTACCCTAATTTTGGACGTGTGTGTGTATATATAATATTTATATATATACACACACACACACACACACGGAGAGACTTATCAAACATGCTCAGTTGCCCCCGGCAACCAATCAGATTCCACCTTTCATTCCTCACAGACTCTTTGGAAAATGAAAGGTGGAATCTGATTGGTTGCTAGGGGCAACAGCCAGTTTCACTTTACACCTTGTTTGATAAATCTCCCCACAGTATAAAGATAGATATAGCAAAAAATATAGGCAGCACAATAAACAAACTGTGGGTGCCAGCAGATGAATCCCAGACCTTGGATCAAGTCAGCTAGTAAAAAATACTCTGATGGTAATACAAACGTGAAAACGTGAATTTACTCCATAGAACAATGTGCAGCAAACTTCACAAGTAATATACAATGTTTTGGCATCTCCTATGCCATTTTCAAGTGCCACTTGAAAATGGTGTAGGAGGTGCCAAAATATTGTGTATTACTTGTGAAGTTTGCTGCACATTGTTCTATGGAGTAAACTCACGTTTGTATTACCATCAGAAAATGGGGTTTTCAAAGGGGTGTGGCTTTTAAAGGGGGCGTGTCATAATTATCGTTCAATTTATCGTTACCGCGGCTACATGTACGATAAACCGCGATATTGATTTAGGCCATTATCGCCCAGCCCTAGTATTGGGGGCTATGGGGCTTGTGTATAAAATTTTATTATAATTATATTTTGTGTGTTTTTGTTTTTTTTACACTTCGTGTTTTAGTCCCACCATGGGGACGTTACTGTAAAATTGCCCGATTACAGGCATATTGCATTGCAGTGCTCATCAGCACTGCAGTGCAATTTGCCTATAATAGGCAAAGCTGATCAGACTCAGCCTTAGGCTGAGCCTGATCAGCCACCGTAGCTGTGACACCAGGAGGCTTCGGGGAAGCCTCCTGACGTCACAGCTCCATTGGGACTGTGCGATCTCACCACACAGCCCTGATGGAGGACCAAGGGAGGATTTTTCCTTCTCACACCACCTATAGGGTTAACTGCCGAGATCCGGGCTCGGCATGGATCTCAGCAGTTGCCCGGCTATCACTGACAGCTGGGCCCTCCCCGCAGATGACACGGGTGCAGCTCCTACGCCCGTGTCATCCCTGTGACAAGCCGACCCGTCCATCTGCATGAACAGAATGCAGATTTGGATGTGGCGGCACGTCCATATGCGGGAAGGGGTTAAGGGCATTGCAAAAGGAGGGGACGGGCAGTCATATTGGTTCAACAAGAAGTAAAAGGACCAATGCACCAAACTGTCTAACATAATAAAATGTTTTTGGTTTTTTTTTTTTAAATAAAAAGCATACCAGAGCCCCATATTAAAGGCAATATGTGCTTCTGAATAATGCCCTCTAAAAGGATCTATCAGCTGGTTAGGATGCCCTAACATGCTGATACATTGCCTTTAATTGTCAATCTTTTGGGTAAAGCGACTCTGTACCCACAATCTGACCTCCCCCCCCCTAAACCGCTTGTACCTTCAGATACTGCTTCAGATCCTGTTTTACTCAAAGATCTGTCCTGAGGTCTGTTCGGCAGGTGATGCAATTATTGTCCTAAACAACTTTTCAACTTGCAGCCCTGTGCCAAACTGGCGTGGCCTACAGTGTCTGTGCATTAGGCTGGCACACCCTCTCCGTCCCTCCTCCCTGCCCTCTTCATCCTTAGGAATGCTCCAGCCAGGTATTTTCCTATTCATCAGCTGTGAGAGCAAGGCACATGGGCTGGATCTTTAAGGCACCTATGCAATGTTTACTGCAGAGGAATAGGAAATATCCTGCCAGTGGCATTCCTAATAATGAGGAGGGTGGGGAGGAGGGACCGAGGGGTGGTGCAAGGTTAGGGCACAGATACTCTTGGCCACGGCCATTGGGCACAAGGCTGCAAGTTTAAAAGTTGTTTTTTAGGACAATAACAGCATCACCTGCCGAACAGACCCCAGGACAAATCTTGAGTAAAAGCAGCTATCCGAAGGTACAAGCGGTTTGGGGGGGGGGGGGGGGGGTACAGATTGTGGGTACAGAGTCACTATAAGCACTTCTGACACATCTATTCTAAATAGAACAGATTCCACTTTGAATGCGCATTTCACAGAGATCCCCCTACAATGCTACGATAAAGTTCTAATCACTTACCTTGCCTCCAAATGTTGGAGATAACTGCACATCAGCATGTTCTGGGGGAAGCAGCATAGAACATGGTTTACCTGGATTCTTAAACGTTCCACTCTCCTAATGAACAGAGAAAGGGACTGTTAAGGATAAACACCCACATGGGTGAATGATTTAAAAATGCAGGGTTCTGATCAAAACATTCCTCGAAAGTCAACTTTTCAGCTCAAAAGCATTGCCTTACACTAAACAAGATTTATAGGTGTCTCATAGTGAGAACATAAATGCTGGAATTGTGCAATTGGTTGTGGGCAAGCACAAGACAGCATCTCAGATTGGCTAAAATCTTCAAAGATCACAAAGGGTGAAAGGTCACATTTTGTGCAATAGTAACAAGCCAAGGCAACAGCAGCATCTCTTTATGCCACCGCTAGGGTGCAAAGACATACTTACATTTTCCTTATTACTAGTGTTGTGACTTCCAGAAGACTTCTTAAAACTTGGTGTGCTGCAGAGAAGCCTTGGCTAATTGTGGAGAAAGCCAAATAGATGGAATGTAAAAGAAGAGGAATGATTAATCCCATCGTACACATTGATCCTTTATCAGGCCATTCAACTGCTGGTCTTTAACAACTTTGTATAAATCACTATTACACTATATGCAAGACACCACTGACTTAGAAAGGTTCAGGATATATTATTTGTACCGCACTATATAAAATACATTTGAATCTAAAAAAAACAATGCACATGAAGATAAATGGTAGGTCAAAACCACCATTAAAGAACTCAGTAGAACAGTAAATTCAGCAAATCCCAATGGCTAGGCCGTTGATTGCTTTAGTCTGCAACTTGGAAAAGGATGACAGACATAGGTCTCATAGGTCTCGTAAACTAACAAACTGATGTGCCAAAGCGGAACAAATAGGGTGGATTTAAACAACCACAAGAGAAAAGGGCCAAAAAAACAAAACGCACACAGATGGTTCCACTATACTGTTTAAAACATAACTTTTAATTGGATTACGAGCATAATTTGTTCCGGGTCCATGCTTGAAATCCAAATCACTCCTAAACCAAAGAAAATGAATGATTCTTAGCTAACTTTCTAATGACAAAATAGTGGGGTGATATTTTAAAAGAGTAACTGCATAGCTCCGGTTTTGGGCTTTTGGCCATTTTCTCTTGTGGTTGTTTCCTAGGGCTGTAAACACCTTAAGCAGCCTTAAAGGGGAACTCTAAATTTTCTGTTAAAGAATACGCTGAAAGCTATAAAAAATTTCTCTCTATAGTGTATTACCATGTCTGTGCACTTCTGCCACACTGGTGGTTGGTTGACATCCAGGAAGTAAAAAAACAAAAACAAAACTGGCCTCTGTGCAATCCACTCTGTCTTCTGCTCTCTCTGCTGCCGCCCCCCCCCCTTTTCAGTAGACAGATCACGTGATCATGTTAACAAGGCTGCCCAGAGTTCTCTTTTAATCAAAGGCGAGCCATCAGGTTCAGATTAAGTTACTGTAAGATTGCTCATCTTTAATTAAAATGTAGTACTTTCAGGCAGGTATTAATTCATTTGTCAAACTGCATGCATGGCAAGACATTACTATAATTCCTCATTGTTTATAAAGTGTTAAAATATAGGCACTCACCAATACGCTTTTAACTTTTTTTCTATGGCACTTCCTGTGAGATAAAATGAAGTTGAGAAATGTTCATTTAAATGGTATCCAAAATACAGGCAAAAAGTTCTTCCTAGTTACTTATCAATGAATACTGGACAACATCTGATAGAAGACAGCTTTATAGGGCTAGGCACAAGGTAAAAATGTACAGATTTTATTGATAGAGTAGTTAATGGAATTCCATATGATAGGGCAATCTTAGAATGTGGGTGTTAATCCCCACCAATCTTGAGAGTCACTCCAAAACATGCTGCCTTTCCCATCTCGCTGCTGGAAATGGTCTCCATTGCAAGTTTACAAAGACTAGCTCCATTGGAGAAACAGATTAAAGCAAGCTGTGGTAAGAAGCACTTATAGTAGCTGATCAAACATACCAAAATTGCTTAAAAAAAGGAAACTTTAAAAACATATACCGCAGCATACAGCAGTGGATTAACTCACTTGCGTACCAGCAAGCCATGAAAAGTTCCTGCATCATGACGTACTCGTTTGCCATAATGCGTAGGGGCTATATTAAGCAAGCTCAGAAGCAATCAGCCACTGGGTCCTCACAGTTAATGACTGTCACTCTCCGATCTGGACCCCCAGTGTGATTGCGGGGATCCCAATAGTTTTCCCTGCCTGCTGGAGGTAAAATACTTACCTCTGTGCAGTCTAATTGGCACTATTCATAGCACCGACTAGTGTTAGCAATCTAACAATTGCATGTAATAGTCCCCTAGGGGGGGCTTAAAAAGTGTAAAAAAAAAAAAAGTTTTCAAAAAAATATTACATACCTTTCCCCCAATAGAAGTTTAAATCACATATCCTTTACCATTTTACAAATAAAACATGTAAAAATAAACAAACATTTAATATCATATCATGCAGAATTTTCCAATCTAGTAAAGTATAAGATCCCAATACGCTGAACGGAGTTAACTAAAACAGTAAAAAAAAAAAAAGATTTTAAAAAAGCAATGACAAATTCCTATCTACACAAACGATAATAGTAAACATCGTACCACAAAACATGACGCCCCACTTATCCCTGTAGGTGAAATATTCAAAGTGCAGTGTGCTAGAGCTGGTGTCAACTGCTTTATCTATGCAAGCAAAGGTCGGCACGGTCTGTGTATATGCACCAAAGTCTGCAGGATGCTGCTCCCACCACTTGGTGTCACTGTCTCCTAGTACACCAGTAAGGCAAAGCTGAAGCCAAAGTGACCCAAGGGTTAACTGCTTTTTATTGATTATGTGTGTTATTCAATGATCTGCTTAATTTGTAAACTGAATGAGATCCAATCCCTGTTGAGAGTACCTCATATGCAGGGCCCTTTCCTCACTCCTAGCCTGTCAGGGGCTTTAGTTTATGTCACAAGGTAGGTTTCCCCCAATACTAGAGTTCCCTGGTGGTATAAGAGGAAAAGTGGACCCAGTTTAGAGCACATCGTACACTGAAGTTAGCATGAGAGTAGTGGAGTTAGGTTCCAGAGAGTGAGATAGATATTGTATGAAAAGAGTTCCAGAGATAGCCATGTCTGGCCAGAGAAACACTAGTGAGGCCAAAGAGGTAGGGGGAACACCTTATTCTCATATAGGGGCTGTGAGGAGAGTCTGCAGGAGGTTGTCTTCAGTCAAATCAAGTCAGTAGGCCGCTAAGAGCATCTCCATGCCAAGAACTCTACTACCAGTGCTAGGAATTCTAAGGGGTCCCCCCAATGGCTAGCTTACTCGGAATTGGGGCCTGCGTTCCTGATCATGTGTCACTCCATAGCAAAAGGCTTAAATTCATCCCTGTGAATGCAGGTACAATGTATTACCACTTACAAGGTGGTCAGTCAGAGACCTCTCTAGTTGAGTACCCAAGGATCTGAATAAGCCCACCTTTCCTTAAACTAGCCCACTATCACTGAAAGTCAAGTCCTTTCTATATAAATATCAGTGACTAGCTGTAAAGTATCCCTATAGCCTATTCAGGTATATATCCAAAGTCGCCCCATTCAAGGGATCTCAGTCAGAATAAGTATTAACTACTGTATTGCAATTGTATTCCAAGAGACTGTATTGCATGTACTGCACTTAAGATTTCAGCAAACCTGTTCCTGTTTAGGTTACCTAAGCGTCAGTGATTACTGTTGAACAACCTACACCTAACCTACTCCTAACCTAAGACGACATGTGTCAGTGTATCCAGGGGTGGGCGCAAGTGCCTCAGCAGTACACCACCATCTCACCCAGCTACCCAACATTATCAAAAACACTGTGGCTCTTAGAGGGCGAGGAGGAGAAAAGAAAACACAAAAAAGATGTTAAAGAAAGTTTGCAATATACAATCAATATTTTTTATTTAGTTATCAGGAAAACACGGCACTTCCTGTGTTCTGACTTATTTCCCTCCAAAGAGTCTAAACACAGGAAGTCCTGTGTTTCCCAGGTCATCTGCACGCTCACAGGGAAGACAGTAATTTGATTGATGGACGCAGTGACCTGTGACATTTTTTACAGGCCAGACTTCATGTGTTTAGTCTTTTTTTTCAACCTGCATAATACTAAAAAGCTGACTTCAGAAGACTGAACCTAGATTTCTGGTAAGTATAGCTTTGTTTTACACCATAACAGAAAGAAAAAATAATAAATGTATATTGCAAACTTGATTTCACATCTACTGTTAATTTAGACTTTGAAAGTTATAATGACAGGTACACTTTAAGACCAAAACAGGCTGTGTCATTAAGGGGTTAATGGCCCGAATGTAGTCAGCTAATGACTAATGTTCTGGCCACTTCCTGTATATGCATTATTTTGCTGAACTCGGTAGCATGGTCTGTTGCGCTATTGAGGACAGCAAGATTAATGTTAAAAGTTGCATTTAAAGGGGTTGTCCGGCGATAAAAAATTATTCACAGAATAACACACATTACAAAGTTATACAACTTTGTAATGTATGTTATGTCTGTGAATGGCCCCCTTCCCCGTGTCCCACCACCCCCACCCGTGTACCCGGAAGTGTGGTGCGCTATACATACCTGTCACGTGCTGACCACGGTCTCCGATCCTCAGCAGTGACGTCTTCTTCGGGCGGCCAGCGGATCTATGCAGGTATGTATAGCGCACCACACTTCCGGGTACACGGGTGGGGGGTGGTGGGACACGGGGAAGGGGGCCATTCACAGACATAACATACATTACAAAGTTGTATAACTTTGTAATGTGTGTTATTCTGTGAATAATTTTTTATCGCCGGACAACCCCTTTAAAGGGAATGGACACCTGCTCTGTGTCACGGTATACATCAACATCTCTTTTTTGATGGTGAGGTTAACTTATTCCTTTGATGTAAAGCAATATCGATATTGTTTGAACCCAGCCTTAAAGTGACACTGTCACCCCCTTTGTGCATTCTGACATCTCTACACAGGTGTAAAGGGTAAATTTAGCGTTTTTCATACCTTATTTCATATCATACGTCATGGTGCTTGTTCAAGTAAAAAGTTTCCTTTTATCAACTGCAGATTGTATTAAGTGGGCGTGGCCTCGCGTCATTAGTGCCACTTAGCCCCCGCCCATAACGGTTGACCCCGCCCCCTTGACACCCATTGGTTGGCTGGCGTAAGGGGGTGGGGTCTAGACCTTTTGGCCAGCCTGTTCCAATGGCCAGCGAGGGGGCGGGACCAACTGTGACGTTGTGGGCGGGGCTAAGTGGCACTAATGCTACAAGGCCACGCCCACTTAACACAATCTGCAGTTGATAAAAGATGACTTTTTACTTGAACAAGCACCATGACGTATGATATGAAATAAGGTATGAAAAACGCTAAATTTACCATTTACACCTGTGTAGAGATGTCAGAATGCAAAAAGGAGGTGACAGTGTCACTTTAAGGCACCATAAATTGCTGATACAGGGCTTTTCTTTCGAACTGTTTAGAAACACTCAAACACTCAAACAACATTACTCACCTTTTCTCTGCCTCAGGTTCTGGGGTAAAACTGGTAAAAAAAATAATTATAATAAATGAATAAATAGATAAATAAATAAGATTAAAAAAACTCATCAAGGATTTTATTACAGACCCTTGCACTTTCTTGAGCAGAACATACTCATATGAAAATTAGACACGTGACAAGTGGGCAAGATTTTCGCTGTTTCACTGTGAATCCACATTAGAATGAGAAACTCCAGCGATCTGAGTGACATTGAGCAAGCAGCAAAAGGAATCCTGTGGACTTAACTCATCGACACAATGGGTAAGAAGAGGATGTAAGGAATCGTTCTGATAAACAGGTGGTAGATAATGAAGCCAAGTGAACCTGAATTCTGATGCCAAATACAATGCACAACTTGTTTGTGTTTAGCACAGATGAGCAATCAATGGAAGCTACCAGTTACATTGCTGTATGAGTTAAGCAGAAAGGCAAGACTTCCAGTGAACAAATTTCCACTGATCAGTGATTCAAGTTTTTGTGGGCAAGAGATGCTTGGGGATATGAATGGATATGAATCTGATTTCTGTTGCACCATACTGATGGAAGAAACAGAAGTTGGCACAAGCAACACAAATCAATAAACTCTTCCTGTAAGACACAAGCGACGTAAGGCAACTTTTCTTGGTATATCCTGGGTCCTCTGAAATCCAGGGCTCTGGCGTCGGGTAAGCCACAGCTCAGACTCCCGAATTAGACTCCTGAATTTTATCAGGGACTGACTCAGACTCCAGCTCCTTTATAAATTGCGAGTCAGACACCAGAGGAGTTATTTATCACACTGGTGTAAAGTAGAACTGGCCAAGCAGCTTCTTCCAAATATCCTAAATGATCCTGGAGCGACTTTTGAGTGAATAAGGCAAAGATATAAAGCGGATTCTCCTATACTGGATGGAGCAGGTGGTCTTTTCTGCTGACAATCTTCTATGTTTCTAACTAAATTTTCACCATACACAAAAAAAAAAAACTGCTAACAATGACAGATACCTGTGCTATAGAGGTCAGCCATAGGCCCAGATTTATCAGTTCTTTCAGTATCCGTGCTCCTGAATCATCACGGCCCCACAGGAACAACCCGCTCAGCCAGTCAGTGACTACAGCTGTGTCCTGCCTCAATCACTGATTGGCTTTCTCAAACACACATGCAGCTTTATGCAGCCATAACACACTGAAGAAAAACACACTGGGGGACAATTATTATCATTGTGGGGAACAATAAGGGAAGGCGCAGATTCTTGCTTTCTCCCAGGCATAGACACCAGCCGTATCTCCTGCTCGCCAGGCAGGGAGGGTGGCATGGTGGGGAGGAAGTGTGGCCTTCTCCCGCTCCAGATTTATTAAGGTATACACCTGGAAAGGCGTAAGCCAAGCAAAAATCTACACCTGCTCTGAGCGGCGTAGATTTTTGCGCAATGCTTGCGCAGGGCTGTCCGGCTGTACTAAGAGGCATGCCCCTCTTTAAAAAATCAGGCTGGGAAAGGGGCTTTATTTAAAGCGTAACTGTCATTTCAGGGTAATTTTTCTGAAAACATTAAATATCAACAGTACAAGCGATTTTAAGAAATTCTAATAGGTTTTATGTACTAAAAGAGTTTCCTTCTGTACTGAAAAAGCAATCTCCCAGCCTCCCCCCTCACTGCAGATGAAGCAGGATTTCTGTCTCCATTATGTGGCTATGGAGAGGGGAGGGGCTGTTAGGAGTGACTGAGCACGGAGGATTTCTGCAAAGCACAACACGCTGCAATCTTCTCTCAGAAAGTTCATAGATAAGCACTGACCTTTCTGACACCTGAATTTAGCGTTTTAGGTGCCCAGAGAGTCTACAAACAGCTGACCTTCATGTCACCTCTTCCTGCTCCCTCATCTCCCTCAGCCCCTCCCCCCTTCATAGGCTTACAATGGAGAGAGCAGAGCCCGTCTTCACTGGCTTCTCTGTAATGAAGACGTGTTTGCCTGATAATGCACAGATAAGAAGTCAGGGGGGGGGGAGGCTGGGAGATTGCTTCTTGAGTACAGAAGGAGGCTTTTTGTGGCTGATGAAACCTATTACAGAGTTTCTTAAAATCGCTTATACTACTGATTTCTGCAATAAAAAAAACATGACAGTTACGCTTTAAGACTGGTATACGAGTACTCTAGTCTTGATAAAGGTCCCCCACAATCTTCTACAGGAGAGAACACACCATATTGAGGACAGAGGTTACTGCTACACTACTTTTTCTCCTTTTTATTACACAGGATATCACACTTTTATAGCTATCTAATGTGTGGCCAACTATAAGAAGCTATTCTGTGTGGATGGGCCAAAATACCTTTTGATACCTAGTAGAATCTCTGCCACAAGGAACTGCTGCAATTCTGAGGGCCAAAAGAGGTACGACATTTAGAGTATACATTTCCATTATTACTTACGGTTCTTCTGGCTGGATACATATGGAATTTGTAGAGTCTCCTTTGTCTATATACAACAACAAAAAAGTAATCTTACAAAGCACTCTCTTTAACGTTACCAAAAACATGAAGTGTCTAAATTTGTCTAAAACGTTTTTACTTCAGGGAACCCCTACTCCTATTTCTACTTCAAAAACACTTATTTTACTTGTCACACTGCTAACCATTGCTTTTATATTGCATACACTTAAGTATGGGAGTTCAAGGGTTACAACTGCATCGTTTTTGCCACACCAGGTCAATCATGTCTGGCTTTTATTCACATAACCTACCCACCAAAAACTCAATCTGAAGTGTCATTTGAGGGAGGTGTCTTCTAGGTTCAACCTCTTTCTGTGTAAGAACGGATCACTGCAGACTAGGGATGAGCGAATTTACAGTAATAGCAAAGCAAAGCGCTTCCCTAGTCCTGGTGGTCGGCTTGTCAGCCTGCTGCCTTTGAACTCAGTGCCGCTCACCATGCCTTGAATAGCTGGACCCAGTCCTGGGAAACTACTACCAGTTTTCCAGGATTGGATACAGCTTTTCCCGGCACCCGAAGCAGAATGGCATGGAGCAACACAGAGCTCAAAAGTATCCTGCCGACAAGCTGACCACCAAGACTAGCAAAGCAATTTGCTTCGCTATTACTATGAATTTCCTTACTACAGCCGCAGAGGGCTGGAACTTTCTAGTCAGTCTTGAGTTGACCAAGGGAGTGAGAACATCTGCTTCTGTCTCTTCTGTTTGCTGAGCGCTACACCAAGGCCTAAAGCCTAGACTGTCTCCAGTTGCTCAAGCTACAAGCAAGCTATCAGAGATCCTGTTTAAAGGGGTATTCCCCCCAAAATTATTTTTTCATTAATACGTTGGCCACCCATAGCTTTCCATCTTTCCAATATAAAGTTATTATAGATTCTGCACAGTTTTGCTGTTATCTAGATGCATTCACCGCCACCGAATGCATAGAATCATCATATCTCAGTCCAACCCGACACGCTCCCTTCTCCTGGCCCCCACCCTCCGTGTCGTCTCTTGAATAGGCCGGGTTAGCGCTTCTAACCCAGTCCACTGAAGTGAAGGAGGACACTGACAGGGTGGCTGCTGTTGGAGAGGGAGACAGTGATCAGTGAAGCTGTCACTGTCTCCCCTCTCTAACAGCAGCCACCCAGTCACCCGCACCATGTGCTCCCCCAGCCCCATATCACTGTTCCCCCCCTGACTGTGTTGCCCCCCTGCCCGTCACTCACCCCCGCCTCGCTCTCACCGAACCGCCCCCCCCCCCCCCAAAACTCACCAGTGGCACCGACCCCGCTGTCACCCGTGACACCCTTCCCGCTCACACCCGCGGCAGCCACAGATCACTGTTCCCCCCTATCTGCCCACCTCGCCCCGTCACCAGTACCCCCGTAAACCCCACTCCCGAGCGCTCACCCATGGCACCCGACCATCCCTCTGCCATAACCCCTGCCACATTCTCACCCGCGGCAGCTGCAGCACACTGACGGGGATAGCTGCTGTAAGAGAGCGAGAGACAGTGATCAGTGCAGCTGTCACTGTCTCCCTCTCTCACAGCAGCCACCCCCGTCACCTGCATCCCCACTCTCAGCCCCAGATCACTGCCAGCCGCCACTAGTACCCCCCGGCGCTCACCCGCGGCACTGACACCCCCCAGTTTGGCCCGCTTTTCACCCTGTTCACCCGCAGCCCTGTGCACAGTGCGACACCCTCCCCAGTCACCCGTGACCCCCCTCAACTGACCTGCTACTCTGCTGATTCAACTCTGCTACCCCGCTGACTCACCGCAACTCTGCTATATCTTGTGGATATCAGCTCTGCTACATCATGGACCAATCAGGCATACGCATTGCATGATGGGAGATTTAGTTTTCTGGCCAGCGCCATGTTGGATATATTTCGGCTTTTTAAAAAAACTTGTAACTATGGAACGTAAGCAGCTAGAAATACGCGAGACGGCTCAAAATTCTCAGGGGGACTTGGTGAGTAAGGCCAGCTAGGTTTGGGAGAATTTCATTTTTTTAAGCTCTTGGGGGGAATACCCCTTTAGGTTGCTACCCAAGACAGATGTGATCAACACATACTAATCAGTGCACTGGTACAGGACGGAGAAAACACCTCCTTCACTGCAGCCCTGACAGCTCCTCTGTACAAGTGTAGGAGAGAGGCACAGAGTTTGTAGAGCCCTGGTAGCACACACCCTGCAGAATAGCGGCGGTAGTATATGGGGCTAGCAGCGTGGCGGTGGAGAATGGAGGTCTCTCCTCCGTTCTGTACCATTGCAGTGATTACAATGTGATGCCTTCTCCTCCTGGTGACACGTCTTCTGATCTGCTCACACTAGAGATGTTATCCTGCGTGCAGCAGCTGTACAACCCACACATCTAGGACTTACAGCGCGGCAGGAACAGGAGGCCTCTAGGAGGCCACCAAGGGGGACGGGGTTGGGGAAAGTCTGCTCACACCGGAACTGTCATCAGGTTTTTAGCACTTACACACCACGGCAGCTGCTGCAAAGCCTGCACCTCCGGCATTTTCAGCGTGCCAGGGGCACGAGATAATGTGACATCAGAATAAGTAGCCAGGAATTCATCCTCCGCTCTACTCACACTGGAGCTGTCATCCTGTATGCCAGTGCCACAGAGTCCGTGCCCTCAGGGACTTACATGGCTCTCCCTCCTGTCCTCACCATTGTAGCAGCCAGTCACTAAGGGGTGGGGGTGGGGGCCGGGCTACTAGACCCAGACTACCACCAACCGTCGTCATGCCTTATAATCACCATATGTGGTTATGCAAACTGGAGAGTCACAGCTTGCAGAACTACAAGCGGTGACTCTCTTGTTTGCCTAACTACAACCACCAGTAGTATTTCTTCAACCACCTTTTTTATTTCTGCTCTCACTGCTAAATTAGCAGTTGACAGAATTATAATGGAGCCTATGGAACATAGGTTTTGAAATAACAGCAATTATTTGCCTTTAAATGGCGACCATCCACTCAATTCCAACAGTGTGTTAACATGGCCTTTCTGTGTTTTCAATTCATTGCTGGTTTTGGTTGTAAAATACTGACCGAAACACTGAGCAAAAATACTGTGTGTGAACATAGCCTATAGATGTAGTTAAAATCTTACCTTTTGGCATTTTAACAGGCGAGACAAAATTTTGCAATCCAACTTCATCCCCGCTGAGATCAGACAAATTTAAGCAACGTTTAGGAGTGTCACTGCATGGACAAAAATATTCACAAAGTCAGTCAGAGTTTTCAGACGAAAAAAAATAAAAGAAAAACCATTACAACCCAATATAAATTAGAGGGACTTTCTAATGAAAACTTTTCTTTAATAATGTTTACCCTGTTGCTGATCAGCTGTGACCACGAAGAACTTCCTGGGCAGTGACCACTGGAGGTTATATACTAGCTACTCATCTGAATAGTCAACCAATAAAACGACTGGTCACAAAACACTTAAAACCTGGCCATACTCATTACATTACAGTACACTGAACCTGACCATTTTGAGCATTTTAACATTAGGTGTTAGGATAGTGGTACATATTATTTCAGGACATACTATTTTCAGGGATTACTCCACCCATTTTGTGGTAAAACCTTGATAAAGTTTATTGAAAAGTTTTTAAAAAAATAAATAAACCAACCTACAAAAAACACGAGTTGAGCAGACACATATTGTTCCTACATTTGGCAAGTTTTGTATGAGAATAGATTTGAAATAAGTCTAGATGCACTTTAAAAAATACTTACCCAGTGAAAGTACTGAGGTTACTAAAGCCCATGGCGAGGTCTGTGACTGGCGTTAATGGCTGCTCTGGAGAGAAAACTACTGAAGCATCTTTGTCTCTCAGCAGATTTAAAATCATGCGACAGTTTGTTCGGAAATGAAGACTAGAAGACTTCATGCCATCTGATGTTATGGAGTGATTGTCTGCCATGGCCTCACGCATCAAGTCTTACAGAACCTTGAGGGTTGGAGCGCTACAAAACAGGAAAATTCAGAAACACATATGAAATACACATCCACACTATCACTTCAAAATACAATAACATAATGAACCCCTAGTCTCATTAGCAAATCCCCATAGAAAACCTCTCTTCTTCAGACTGGAAAGAATACCACTTCCTGAAGGACATACAGCAGCTAATAAGTACTGGAAGACTTAAGCATTTTTAATGGAAGTAAATTACAAACCTCTGGCACCAGTAGATTTGAAATAAAAAAAGAAAATGTGAACTACCCTTTTAAAAACAAATTCCCTTAATTTGATAGTTTGTAAAATATTTGCAAAATCACTTCATCCCCCCTCCCCCCCCCCAAAAAAAAAAATACTCATTACACTTGAAAAAATGCTCTGAAGTCTTGGCCACTTGGTGTCTCCTTTTCCTGCAATGAACTGTGGTGGGACCCCGGGTGAAGTTCTGTCAGAGGACTGGCCGGTCACTTGCTAGATGGTGAAGTGTGACGCCACTCCGGTGGTGTTTGGCCAAGATACAGCCAGCCCTCGAGATGTTACTTCGTGAAGCCAGTGCCAGTGGGGCACACATGTGGTGGCACGCCTGCTTTTGTTTTAGAAGGCCAGTTCCCCATTGGACAGTGTCCTGCCGGGCTGCTAGGGGGTCCCTTTGGATAGTGTAATCACGGATGACCAGAGTGGTGTAGTGACCCTCCCGGACTATTGGAACTGCCACCCAGAGAAAGGGGTAGTGTCCCAAGGTCGTGGTGTCGGTGTAAGGTGAAAGATCACAGAGACTATCATAAATAAGCCTGTTTTACTACAAAAGTACGTGCTTGCAGCAGGTTACACAATTATGATGTTTCTATTGATAAAGCACTTGATAATACACTTTTAGACAAATACTTGACAATACAGCAACTGAATCTGCGATAGCAATGTAGTATAGAATACAGTCGTTCTGACCGAGTAGTGTGCTGAGTGATACAAAGAAACAGAGTAGCAGAGAGGAGGATGTCGTGAGAGTCTCAACCCAAGTAGTACTGTGTTCTGCCGGGATGTTGGAGGATGAGGCAGAAGAATACTTAGAAGAAGAAAAACGCTTGTGCCTGTGTATTGACCTTTTGTTAGTCTTCACATCACCTTATGCCCACTAGATTTGGCTGAACGGTCCTAGGGGGTGACACAAGACCTCAGACCTTGTTACCTGGGATGAGCAGAAGTGTCCTGTCTTGCTTCCTACCCATACGGGGTTCTAGCTTAGACTGACAGAGTAGGGGACCTGGCAGAGGGCCAGAGCTCAGAGAGGACCACTGTAGAGAGCCATCTAGCTTGCGTCCTTCCTCTACAATGTCTAACACGAAAAGACATACACACTTCCTCCACCCATGGGACTTCCTTCCTTCATGACATCTAAAGTGCTTCAGCTGTGCATCATCTGAAAACACATATCTAATACAGTGACATCTAGTGGCGAAACTTTATTACTACTTTCATCACCACTTCTATACAATAAGTACAGATTTTTCTGAAGGGTGTAACCAATAGTAACACCCGTGGTAGGACACCACAGAACTATCCACTGCTGGCTGGGAAATTCTCTCTTTAGTAACAGCTAGATCATGACAGAACACATGACGTGGTTGTCCATATCCAAGCAGTACATTTAATACCCCACTGGACGTGGTGTTCTCTGCTGCCACCTTAGAGCAGTAGCAAATCCCCATAGAAAACCCCTTCTGTTCTGCATAGTCCCTGTCAGACAGAGGTGGCAGTAGAGAGCCGACCAGCCTAACCGTGGCTCGACCCCAACCCCCCTTCAAACGTTACCTGGGTGCCTTTTTTGGCTCTCCTCCTATGATATGTTTGAATAATCCTGATCCCACCTCTTCCCCATTACTTGAGCATGTAGCCGCCTGACAGTATCGCCCTACCCCATAATTTCAGGGGTAGTGAGTTACTCTACATGCTGTGGGCATCTATGACAGCATGTAGTCTTAGGAATAATGTCCTCACCAACCTGTGTGTGCCACTGCTGGAGGTAGTCTGGAAGCAGAAGACCCGCAAGAAGCTTTGTGGAAGGGGATGTGTGTTAGGCGTACTGGTGCCTTACTGTCAACCCCCTGTCCTTGTGATGTTGCATACCTTATGTGTATTCCCCCCCCCCCCCCCCTCAAGTTACTGCCTATTGGTTGTATTAACCAGTTGAGCCGTGTTAGATGGTTTGAGCACTTGCACTTTAACTGCAAAATATACTTACTGATTTTTATTTCATGTGCAGTGGGGAACATTGTATTATGGCATTATTACTATACTAGATATACTCATTCAGGGGGGATCTTGGTATCCCATTTTTTGCATTTGTGTGGTTATGTCCGTTCTGTAATGAATTCTTTTCATGTGACATCACACGCACCCCAGTGTTGGTTCCTGTGTAAGTGTTTTTTCTTTATCTTTTGAAACAATAAAGAACATTCATATTTTCCCTATAAACGCTTTCCCTTTTGTTTGTATATATTGAATTGTGCATTGGAATTTTTTTTTTTTGTGTTGGGGATTTTTTTCTCTGTTAATTAAAACCTTTGACATGTCAAAAGTTTTCCCAAACGACAGGTACACTTTAAAGTACAGTGTGTAAAAAAAAAAAAAAAAAAAGACGTGGAGCAGATGGGTAAATACGGCTTATTTTTTCATTTCGTATTTATCCTTGGCTTCAAAATCCCCAAAATTCACTTTTTGGGGATTTTGGGGGCAGCTTCACACAAATCGCAGTGGATTTCATGTAATCGCCACCCCCTTTAACCTCTGTCTGCTGGTGAACACACTACCAGTCCACGCTACGGCCTGCTTCTGTGGCTCCCGACATCCTGCTCAGCCAATCAGTGGCTGGGGTGGGACAGTGGTACTGATTGGCTGAGCAGGATGTCAGGAGCCACAGAAGCATGGACTGGTAGTGTATTCACCAGACCTCCATGGGTTAATGGGGTGGGGTTTACATACAGTGGGATGAAAATTCTGCAGCAAGTATGTAATCCTAGTCAGACTGACAGTATGGGAATCGCAGCGGATTCTGCTGTGTGTGACCCGACTTATATAAGAAAAAATATAACACGATAATGGAAGCAAATTTCCATAGAAGACTAGAGCTCATCCTCACCAGGACAGCCCGGCAGTTACTGAATAGACTCAGTACTATGGAGAAGTGGCAGCCCCTTCTGGGGACAATAGATACGACAAAACGCATGGAGACATTCACACTATGGTGCTCACGTTCAGTGGAAGGTGCTCGTCATCCGCGAAGGTGACCCTCCGTCGCCATAGACACCATCAGTACATGCCCGCTCCGAGCTCGTCCTCCCCAGGCCCACTGTCCCTGACCGCTAGCACCGAGCCAGGCCCGGAAACCTAAAACTACCATAGAGCGACCAGAAACCTAGCACTCCAGAAATTGAATTCTTCCGCCTCAACCATTGACCAATCATCGAGCAGCATGACGGTAAGCAGCGCTTAGACCGACCAATAAGATAAGGAAGAGGTGAAGGCGCTCGGGGAAACAAGTGGGCGTTGCCCGTTTTGAAACATCCTCTACTTTGATTGGTTTAGCCTAGTGACGTGTTAGGGCCGCGAGCCTGTGATTGGCGGACGAATCCCTATCACGTAGTGGGAGAAGTCCCCGCTATGTCACTAGATTACACATACAAGCCCCGCCCCTGGGTGACGTCGGCGGGACTTTTAAAGCCCGGGGAGGGGAGTGTCTGCGATCAGCTGTTTCTTGAGCCATGCAGCGGTATGATGCGTGATGTATGCTGCAGCTTGTGTGGGGGCCGGGGGAGGCACGCTTCAGTGTACAGCATGGCTATAGATGGGGAGCTGGCAGGTGATCTGTCCTGCACTTGCACCAGGTGTATAGAAGAAACTATAGGGGTGCGGAGCTGAGGCCACCTTACCCTCAGCTGTTGTGGCTGAGCTGTCTGTTTGCATTAGGGAACGTTGTATCTTTCTATGCTGTGGGATCCCTTAAGTGTTTTTGCTCAATCAAACTCCTTCTGTTCCTGTGCAGGAGGCTTGATAAATCCGCAGCCTGGCGTCACCATTGTGCAGGCTGTGTGACCGTCTTACAGCCAGAAATACCCTTGCTGAGCTTGACTTCCCACTGTTTGCCTCCTGCTGATGTGCTGCAGCCATACCGGGAAGCTTTCTACCATCTGATGGATCTATGGTGCCTGTATCCATCTTCAGGGTACCTTCATCCCTACCATGATATTGTCACCCCCTTCCCACATAAGGTGTTCTCAGCACTCTTCTTATTGTGGATATGCCCCATTTTACTGTGTAAAGGATTTTGTAGAGGTCTGGTGAAAATGTTTATAAAAGTATTGTATTGCCCCACAAAAGTTATACAAATTACCAATATACACTTATTACGGGAAATGCTTATAAAGTGCTTTTTTCCCTGCACTGACTACTGCATCAAGGCTTCACTTCCTGGATAACATGGTGATGTCACGACTCAACTCCCAGAGCTGTGCGGGCTGTGGCTGCTGGAGAGGATAATGGCAGAGGGATGCTCAGTGTCCCTCCAGTGCCCTGTGTCCCTCAGTGTCCTCCTACCATCATCCTCTCCAGCAGCCACAGCCCGCACAGCTCTGGGAGTCGAGTCGTGACATCACCATTTTATCTAGGAAGTGAAGCCTTGATGCAGTAGTCAGTGCAGGGAAAAAAGCACTTTATAAGCATTTCCTATAAGTGTATATTGGGGATTTGTATAACTTTTAGAGGGCAATACAAAAGCTTAAGTTTCACCAGACTTCTCCTTTAGAGTCACTGTACCACCAGGCCCATGCTGAAGCACTGGAGGTGGGCCGACCCACCCTTAGTGGGAGGAAACCCTAGCACCTCTATGATAGGGTTCCATTGATTCTAATGGAGTCACGTCATGGAGGGACTGGAGTTTCTTCCCACTGGGGGTGGGTTGGCCCGCCTCCAGTGCTTCAGCCTGGGCCTGGTGGTACAGTCACTTTAAGAGCTGTGGTGCCCCATATCTCTGCCCACATTGATGCAGTAGGCACCGCACCTGGATATAATTGTTCTCTTGGCCCGACCCTCTCCAGTCATTGACAGGGCCTAGCAGTAGTGGATTATAATAGGGGCGTTTCGGGTGGCAGCCTGGGGCCCTGAGCTCCTGGGGGGCCCATGACCACCCAAAAAGATTTCTACTTTCAGTGGTGTACTGTTTGCTGGCTACACTTCCGCCATGATTTGCAAAAAATCAGTTTTTTTATGGCAATTTTGCACAAATCATGACATTCTCTATCCTGTAATATAAACATCAGGCTAGTGCTGCCATAGTTACAGTGGGGTGGGGGGGCCCAGGCTTGGTGAACAGCCCGGGGCCTATGGTAAAGTTAATCCGCCCCTGGGGCATAGACAGCTATGATGTCACACAGTGGGGGTCTATGATGCTGATGTGGGCTATGAGGCACTATAACACTGTCCACAAGCAATAACATGCATTTTTGAGGGAAAAGACCACCAAGAAATCTCTAAAAGGGTAAGATATGAAGTCTCCACAATAGAAACTTAAGAAGGGTGCTAAGAATGCAGAGGGGGTGACAATATCACTTTAACTGTGCTCTGTGTCCCTTGAAATGCTAAAGGTCACTGATTGAAAAATCCTATTTAGGAGCATTTCTTTGTAATGCTATCGGGATGAAGTGGTAATAAACAATGTTGTCTCAATGGGGTGTTGGAGTTCTATGTGCTGGTTCTGGGCACCATTCTGCTCCTGTCCTGGTGGGTGTGATTGGCAGACTTGCTGAAACCTGCAGAAGGTTGTGAGAAGTAGAAGTCACTCTTTTCATTCTGATGAGAAGCAAATCGGTGCGCTCCTTGGAGTCACAAGTGTTTGTAAATGCTGTCTTGGTGAATAGGAGCATAGTTTGTGTAGTTAATGGTGGGACAGAACAGCACCAGTAACTAGCAAAGTAAAGAGATTGCACAGCATTGTACATAATTGAGGTGGATAAGAGGCAGCAGAATAACACTATGCTGGGAGTGCAGCTTTCAAGTCAATTACAAGTTTTAATATAAAAAGGGTGTCAAGCAGCATGCATCAGGTTGTCTGCCCTGCAGAATCCTGTCACCATAGTTATGTATGCTTATTTCTGGCAACGGGACATTGATCCAGGCACTAATTCTATTGTCTGCATGGTTTGATGCAATTGGCATCTGGCGCTTATCCCCCCCCCCCCCCCTTCCTGGTAAGGATATAGG
Source organism: Dendropsophus ebraccatus (assembly GCF_027789765.1). Taxonomy (NCBI): domain Eukaryota; kingdom Metazoa; phylum Chordata; class Amphibia; order Anura; family Hylidae; genus Dendropsophus; species Dendropsophus ebraccatus. The sequence continues at coordinate 73,465,186 of NC_091454.1, forward strand.
TAGGACTTGATAGACTGGATAAATCCTATGGCTGTGTCAACAAGGTAGCCAAGCATGTCAACAGGTCCAAACACGGTTTACATTGAAGGCTGTTTGGGTTCCTATTTCAATGTCTGTTCTGATTCCTGAAGTCCTGTGACACAGCAGAGTATTTCCACCCTGTTCAGTCATTAACATGCATGAAGGGGATGGGTGTGGCTTTCTAGCTGACTCAACCCATTTCATCATGGCTTATTGTGAACTGAGAAAGTGGTCCCTTCATGCCTGTCACTGACAATGCTGGGGGAAGCACTATGCTGTGTTGTAATGACTATGCTGTGAGTAATGCGACTTTCAAGGGATTGGCATATGGGCACTGAAGTCAGACTTGGGTAGCGTTTTAAACCAAACTATTCATTTTGCCAGGAGAAATAAACTTAAAAGGAGAACGTAACTTTATACCTCTAACAGCCATCCGCTAAGAGATCTAATTTGTTTAATCTCTCTGCCTGTGTCTGCAGCACTGAGTGTGATTATAGATCCTAGGGTACTTCTACACATCCAGATAAACCACAATAGTTTAGAGAACAAGTGATTTGCTGTTTTGAACAATAGACAAAAAAGTTAAATTGCCACAAAACCTTGTTTTTTAATATTTTATTGTAAAGTGTACTCCAATTATCTCTGCAAACGACATTTGTTTATGCTAAGATATGTGAATGTTTTTTGTTTTTTTGTGTGTGTTTTTTATGGGTGTGAGCACTGACAAACGAATGGCTTCTTGTTCAACATTTAGGGTGCCTTCACACCTACCGGATCCATAGGTGTGAAGGCACCCTTAATCGCTGACCGTGGAATATCTGGCTAGTCCTGTGACCTAGGACTTCACTGCATTGAGCGCTTTTACTAGCAGCCGGCGGTGTTGTCTTTGGCTGGTCTCCCTGAGGTCAGCAATCTGTTTCTCTTACAGCTATGTTTTTTGAAGCACCAAAACAAGCAAGAGAAGAGCAAAAAAAGTGCAGCATTGTACAGTAGTATGAACTATTTCGGAGCCCCTGGCATAATAGTATTGTCGGGAGTTCAGAAGTCTAGAAATTATTCAACTTGTCTAAATGCATTCCTAGGCAGGTAGTCAGTTGCTGCTCCTGGCCACTTAACTGTATGTGCTCCTGATCAGGAGCCCATACAGATAAATGTGGAGCTGCTTTATAGGGCCAGTGACACCCTGCTGCAATCACTCTTGTGGCTAGAGGCTGCATTATACCTCCAGCCACAAGAGGCTGTGCCCTCTTCCAGTGCTGTGGGACTTGAGCAGACAAATCTGGAAAGTAGTGCTGCAGCTGTGAAGCAAGTAAGTGTTGTGGGTTTTTTCTCTTTAGTTTTTATGGTCAGGAAATTCTGATTTCCTGACTGTAAAAATTGACACTGCTTTGTGCATAATGTGGTGGGCTACAAGCCATTGTTGTAAGCTCAGCCAGTGATGTTACTTGTCAGTGCTAGTCCAGCACACAGGTGTGATGTTAGTAACTGCTTGTTGTATGGTTGGCTGTACTCCCCAAAATGGTCGTTAACCTTCCGGGTTCTTAGTGTGTGTGTAATAACCTGTGGTGTGTATGCGAGCAGGTGCGAGCAGAGAGAAGTCGTTCCTGTGCGTTGATATAAAAACAGAACAACTTTACTGTAGAGCTTTTGTAAGTTAACAGTAAACGTTTTACGGACAATCTTGATACAAACTTGAGTGTTTGACTTAGTGCATGAGGTAGGTGTTTGAAAGGAGTAGAAGAAGCAGTTTAGTAAAGCTTGTAGACAGAACAGGAGTTTGCCAGAGGAGCCCTGTGCTCAGTGTAGCCTTGTACTCTGCTGTAACCTTGGTAGATTTTTTTTTTTTAACCAAATCTTGAAGAATTTTTTAAACAATTTATCCCAGTACAAACAAAGCCCCAAAAGGGCATACCCCCACCACAACTTTCCATTCCTTATTGTGGGATAGAAATGCATATGTGGTAACACTCCTAATTACAATGCTTAAATCAAAAATTACAGTATTTTTTCAGCCTATCCGAAGAGAGTACATACTGAAACCATCATAGTACCTACCATTAGACAACAGAGTACACAGACCATCACAGCATACAGGCAATATAGCTTATGTGTGGGAACCTGGGGACGCAAGGTCAGAAGACATCCATTTGCCCCAAATCTTATTGAATTTCATGGTATCTTTCCATTTCTCGTATGCATATTTCTCTATGCCGACCAACCAGTTAGGCCGCATTCCCACGTTCCGTGATGCTGACGGATCACAGACGTGGAATGCATGTACCGGAGTCCCCCCGCGCCCGGACAGCATCTGTAATTAGATGCTGGGAGCGGGGGAGACTGTATTCATAAGCGCTGCGCTGTAATGAATCAGTCGTGCGGTGCTGTTACTACAGCGCGGCGCTTATAAATACAGTCTCCCCCGCTCCCAGCATCTAATTACAGATGCTGTCCGGGCGCGGGGGGACTCCGGTACATGCATTCCACGTCCGTGATTCGTCAGGATCACGGAACAAGGGAATGCAGCCTTAACCTTCCTCACGAGTTCTGCTACCGAGCTTTTGTACCATAAACAAGATACAAGCCACTGCAGTTTGTTCCACAATGTTTAGCACTAGATCTTCTACATATCCCAATATGTATACCAGTGGGGATTGCTGTAGTTCCACAGAATAGGCTTTGTGTATGGATGATGTCACCCCTCTCCAATAGCGAAATATTTTGGGACTGCGCCAAAACATGTGTAAAAGACCCTCCTCATGAATGACATCTTGGACACTGGTGTATCCTGTACATTGATACGGAAGAGAAACTGCGGTCTACGGTACACACTATGTAACAAATATAGATTTGAGAGACGGCGTTGTTCTCCTAGGGACAATTTAGGTGTCATTTCCAATATTTCTTTCCATTGGCCTTCCTCTATAGGACCGATGTCTGCTTCCCATTTTTCCATCAATGTCAGTGGGAACTTGTCGAGATATGTCTGTATAGACAAGATCAGACCCTTAGTGGATTCCGATTCCCCGGCTATATTCACTGGGGGCCAGATACTGTACTTCTGATGTGAGTATTTCACCCTCTGCTTCACACGTGTGACGTATTTGCAAATATTTATAGAACTAAGTGTGAGGTAGAGCAAATTGGCTTTGTAACTGATCAAAGCGTTTCAGCTGTCTACCATCATACAGTTGTATAACTTTCCTAGGTCCCGCATCTCTCCAGGTAAAAACCCCTCCAAAAAGTTAACTCTCTTAACCATGGGGTGTCCCAAATAGATGTATAGGGTGTATATTCCATGATACCATAGAGATCTCTGAGCTTCCAACACACCTTATGTATAAGCAATAAGGTTGGTATTTGTGGGCTGAGTAATAACACTCCTTAAAGCGTAACTGTCATTTCAGGGCCATTTTTCTGAAAACATTAAATATCAACAGTACAAGCGATTTTAAGAAACTCTGTAATAGGTTTTATGTACTAAAAGTTTCCTTCTGTACTGAAAAAGCCTCCCCCCTCACATCAAATGAAGCAGGATTTCTGTCTCCATTATGTGGCTATGGAGAGGGGAGGGGCTGTTAGGAGTGACTGAGCACGGAGGATTTCTGCACAGCACAACACCCTGCAATCTTCTCTCAGTAAGTTCATAGATAAGCACTGACCTTTCTGATACCTGAATTTAGCGTTTTAGGTGCCCAGAGAGTCTACAAACAGCTGACCTTCATGTCACCTCTTCCTGCTCCCTCATCTCCCTCAGCCCCTCCCCTCTTCATAGGCTTACAATGGAGAGAGCAGAGCCCGTCTTCACTGGCTTCTCTGTAATGAAGACGTGTTTACCTGATAATGCACAGATAAGAAGTCAGGGGGGAGGATGGGAGATTGCTTCTTGAGTACAGAAGGAGGCTTTTTTGGCTGATGAAACGTATTAGAGTTTCTTAAAATCGCTTATACTACTGATTTCTGCAATAAAAAAAGACAGTTACGCTTTAAGGGTACAAACCCACACACTGTATATGCAGCGTATTTACTACTGCGATACGCAGCAAATACGCTGCAGATTAGATCTAAATAACTGAACACAGCATCAAATCTTCACCATTACATCTGCTGCGTTTTTGCTGCATATACGGTGTGTGGGTTTATACCCTAAAGCGTAACATGTTTTTTTTATTGCAGAAATCAGTAGTATAAGCGATTTTTAAGAAACTCTGTAATAGGTTTCATCAGCCAAAAAAAGCCTCTTTCTGTACTCAAGAAGCATACAGAAGCAATCTCCCAGCCTCCCCCCCCCCCCCCCCTGACTTCTTATCTGTGCATTATCAGGCAAACACGTCTTCATTACAGAGAAGCCAGTGAAGACGGGCTCTGCTCTCTCCATTGTAGGCGTATGAAGGGGGGAGGGGCTGAGGGAGATGAGGGAGCAGGAAGAGGTGACATGAAGGTCAGCTGTTTGTAGACTCTCTGGGCACCTAAAACGTTAAATTCAGGTGTCAGAAAGGTCAGTGCTTATCTATGAACTTACTGAGAGAAGATTGCAGGGTGTTGTGCTTTGCAGGACTGCTCCGTGCTCAGTCACTCCTAACAGCCCCTCCCCTCTCCATAGCCACATAATGGAGACAGAAATCCTGCTTCATCTGCAGTGAGGGGGGAGGCTGGGAGATTGCTTTTTCAGTCCAGAAGGAAACTTTTAGTACCTAAAACCTATTACAGAGTTTCTTAAAATCGCTTGTACTGTTTAATGTTTTCAGAAAAATGACCCTGAAATGACAGTTACGCTTTAAGCTTCTAACACTTCAAAAAAAAGTCTGACTGTAAATGGTGCCCAATAAAGGCCTTGTTTTGGTATCCCTTTTCACTCACATTCCACCCCCTTAGGTGTTGCAATTGAGCCGCCAAAAAGTACATGGCTACATTTGGGATTGCTAGACCCCCGTCATCTTTTGCTCTCTGCAAGGATTATAACCTGATACGTGGGTGTTAGGGACCCCATATCAGAGCGAGGAAGAGCATGAATTTTGTGAAAGACAGAGGAATCCACAGCGGGAATTATGCAAAAGATATAATAATTGTGGCATCCCGATCATCTTCACAAGATTTGTTGGTAGATATCTTTAGTAGTGAAGTGATACTTGTACTCACATTTAGACACTGAGACTGTCTTCTGCCCCCTAGTATTGTAGAACCGGTCCTAGATGGGGAGCACAACCCCAGTCGTGGTTATCTGGATGTAGCTAGGTGTCTGGGGTTTCCCAGTTACCTGCACTGCATAGTAGGATACCTTTTACTTTATGGTGGTTTTGTCCTGCTGATATCAGGAGTCTGTCCTGCACTTTTTAGACATGTTCCTGGTGTGGGCTAGAGTGTTCCTTGGTGGCTGCTCTCCCTTACTGTTGCTTAGCACTGCATAGTGTAAGTAGTAGCTTCAGAAGAACCTTTGGTCACTAGCTGCATCTGTTCACCCTGGAAGCTAGTCTGAACTGCTCTGGTGTCCCTGACAGGAATCCTTGCATAAGCCAGGCCTCGAGTGTCTTAAAACCCCCTGGACACCTGTAGCTTGACCTACCACATGCCATAATACATGCTTGCAAGGTAGCTCTAACGTGGCCTGTTGCATAAGACCTAAGAATATTGAAATTTAATCAGTAAACAAACTTTCTGGCCAAAGTATTGGGCTACACCAATTGACTTGCCAATTTCTTGAGCACAGAGGCGCACAAGCCCTCCCATTGAAGCAGAAATCAGGCAGGATTCAGTGCAGAGTCTGTGCACAGGGGTTCCGCACGGAATTTCAGTGCAGATTCCGTAGTGTGAATGGGCCCCTAAGAGTGGCTTCATTGAAGCTGGTGAGTAGGGGTCCTATTACAATTTTTCTTTTTCTCAGATTAACGATCTGATTAGTTACGATCTCCTGTACAATCTAGTATATGACCGATTTTGTAATAACAAAGAAATTATGTACATACACAAGGGTTTGTGAACAATTTTATGGTCCGTTAAAAAGATGCAGTCAATGGTGTATGAACAAATTTTGGTTAATCGTTTGTTGCCTGCATGCACACTGAAAGATTAAATTCAACAATTTTTTTTTTTGCATGGTAAGCTTTCCCTGTTATAGGGCCCTTACCACCAGATTTCGACAATTCACTTTTAGCTGCTATGACGGCAGGGCACAAAGAATTTTAACTGTGCATATATCATATGGCTGAAGTCTCCACATAGCCCAAGGATATTCTGATTGAATGAAACCCAGCATGCTACTAGTGTAAAATTACAATTAAGGGGAGGTTTTTTTCCTTCAGTCTAATTGTTTTTTGTTTTTTGTGTGAAATTTGTTTTGCACACAAGATTTCACAAACAAGAGGTAGCTAATACTGGAAATACTGCACAATTCACATTTTTAAGCAACAAATTAGTTTAAAGGAAACAAATTGGCGTGATTGTGGTAATGTGGCTACCAGTTCTACCCAGTAGATCTACTGTCGAGGAGCTGGGGGAGGTGTTGTATTGTGGCACACAAGGCTAGGATAGTGGCGGCAACTAGTTATCTGGCAGGTGACTAGTCGCGGCTCTCCGACTGTGTGCTCCGAGGGGATGATTGACAGGCAGAGAAACCCATTAGTGGCCTTTCTGCCTTACAATCATCCTCACAGAGGATGATTCTGTCGAATGCTAGTTAAGCAGTTAAAGCAGAAAAGAGGCAGAGCATGTGCTGCTGAGCTGTTCTGCCACTTCATTCTTACAATTGGTGAGGGTCTGGGCACCCTGACCCCACTAATAAAGACTGCTGACACAGCGCTCTGATATGTCAGAAGTTTGCTTAAATTATAGGTACACTTTAAGGGTATATTCACACGGGCGGGCTCGCAGCGAGAATCTCGCTGCGAGCCCGGCAGGTCCTGGCAGTTCCCATACACTATATACTTGCTGCGGTCTAAACGACCACAGCGAGTATGTAATTCTGCCACCCTTAACCCCTTCTGCTCCCTCCCGGCTCCCCCGCTGTAAGCATACATTACCTCTCCTCGCAGCACGGGTCCGGCGTCCTGCTCTCCTGTCCGGCCAATTAGTGTGTTGCCCAGCCGCAGCCACTGATTGGCTGGGCGGAAGAGCAGGACGCCGGACCCGTTCAGTGAGGACAGGTAAAGTATGCTTACAGCGGGGGAGCCGGGCGGGAGCAGAAGGGGTTAAGGGCGGCAGAATTACATACTCGCTGCGGTCGTTTAGACCACAGCAAGTATGTAGTGTATGGGAACTGCCAGGACCTGCCGGGCTCGCAGCGAGAATCTCGCTGCGAGCCCGTTCGTGTGAATATACCCTTAAGGGGGTTATCCAGTGCTACAAAAACATGGCCACATGGCCACTTTCTTTCAGAGACAACATGATTCTTGTCTCTAGTTCAGGTGCGGTTTGCAATTAAGCTCCATTTACTTCAATGGAACTGAGCAGCAAAACCCCACCCAAGCTGAAGACTAGATCGGTGCTGTCTCTGGAAGAAAGTGGCCATGTTTTTGTATCGCTGGATAACTCCTTTGAAGAGGCATTCCAGCGGAGAGGGAAAAAGTTTTCAGCTGATGCAAGTTATTCAGACTTGTAAACTCTAATTTTAAAAAGTCAGTTTGTCAGTACTTATCGGCTCTTGTATGCTCTGCAGGGTGTTTGTACCTTTTTAGGCTATGTTCCCACACTGTTAAAATTCATTTAATGGCAAATAAGGGCCGTTATTTTAAAATGGCTGTCATTTGCCATTAAATGGCATCTCTCCACTGAATTTCAACAGTGTGTTAACATTGCCTTTCTGTGTATTCAATCCACTCCAGGTTTTGGTTGAAAAATACTGAGCAAAAATACTGTGTGAACATAGCCTTACACTGTACATGCAAAGAATAAATGTGTCCCCTTGACGTGACCTAGACTAGGCTTTTGAGTGCCTGTTTTCCCCACTTATTACACATACAGCTATGCTTTGAAACAAGGCATCCTGCTCCTGTGGCCCTATTAAACCAATAGATTATCTGACAGGTGTGTTTTTTTGTTTTTTTTTAAGCCAAAGCCAGGAATGAATTTGATAAGAGGAGAGATCTCAGTCTTTATTACCTGTTTTTGTTTAGTCTGTTCCTGGCTCTGGCTCAAAAACATCTGTCAGATAATCTATTGGTGTAATAGGGCATTAGACCCACTTGCATTATGCTGGTTTTCGCTGTAGATATGGAGATGCGGCAGGAATCTCAATCTCAAGTTATAGCTGTATGCAGCGGGAGGATTCAAAATACACCACTGACTTTTTGAGAGACTTCTATTGTGCCTTTTCTCACACTGGCAGTATACTTTTAACTAGACCAGTCAGTAGATGTGACTCATTCTGTATGACTTATAAACAGAAGCACTGCACTCTCAGGAGATTATATGCTGGTGAAATTTTATTCAGAAGAAAATCATATATCACAATCCAACCAGATCAAGCTGTGCGAATTAAAGTAGGGAAGTAATGCTACGGGCGATGTTTCGGTCGTGCTTCCGACCTTCCTCAGGCCTATGTAGCCATACTATGAAGAGAAAAGCAGCAGTAAATATACAAACAAAAAATTATTTTTTGTTTGTATATTTACTGCTGCTTTTCTCTTCATAGTATGGCTACATAGGCCTGAGGAAGGTCGGAAGCACGACCGAAACGTCGCCCGTAGCATTACTTCCCTACTTTAATTCGCACAGCTTGATCTGGTTGGATTGTGATATGATTTTCTTCTGAATAAAATTTCACCAGCATATAATCTCCTGAGAGTGCAGTGCTTCTGTTTATACGTATTATGGGATTGAGGAATCCCTCTGCACTAGCACCCAACAATACGATATAGGGTGTGCGGACTGTTGCTGCTTCACAATCATTCTGTATGACTTGCTGCATTTTGCTAGACGTTTTAGATGCCCTTTCCCTTATCCCACTTCTTGGCTTTTTTACTTTATGCTGAATTTTGTATCTGCTCTGAAGCCATTTTGGAGCATTTTTGTGCCCTTTAAGCAATGTGCTTTTATTTAGGTTATTTTTAAATGGCTGGAAGAAGCAGATGGCTAAGTGCTTTACTCCCTGGCTTATCGTGTTCTGTCTCCTTACAGGAGACAGGTTCCATAGAGTAAAGGGGGCCATACACCTTCAATAACTGATGACCGAATGGTCAGTTATTTCTCCCTCCAGTTCCCCTGTACACGTTAGGCATGGCTGAGCGTTCCTGTGCTCGCTATGGGGAGGGGTAAGCTGCAGCCAGAGCACTTTTTTTCAGGGTGAGGTAAGCCACAGTCAAAGGAGTCGGGGCGTGATTTAGTTTTTTTTTTTTTTTTTTTTTTTCCCCCCCCCATCATGGCTGACCCCTATCACCAACCACTTACATCTGTCAAAGGTCTTTGGGAGAGGCCATACACCATATGTAAGCAGCGCAGACTGCCAAAAGCACAATTTTTATTTTGCATAACTTTGGCAAAAATGATAAATCACCCTCTTGGGTCAGTTCACACAGACCCGCCACAGACCCGCTTTAAGTTCTGTGCAAATTCTGTAGTGAGAGCAGGCCCTTGTAGTAAGGAATCTAACATCCGTCAGAGCAGAAAATGATTTGTGGAGGAACACAATCTGAATCTTTAGATAAATTGCAATAAAGCTTTATTCTAATGATTAAATGTATGACTTATATTGAGCATGTATGTTGTATAACCATACTAATGTGTTGTAGGCTAGATCCTCAGCTGAAAGTGTGTATGCCGCCACTGACCTACCATGACTCCCAACTGCACGGGCTTTCAAAGTCTCCTGAACCCTGGATGCTGATCGATAACTTCAGTGCAATGGAGGACATTTTTGGGTAACAAATATAAATGATTCTGCAATAAACAGGTTTGCTTGTATTTGCAATGCTAAATTCTACTAATGTGCATCGGTGGTGCTCTGTGCTTCACTGAGCACTACATTGCCACTTCATTAGTATAGCACTCCGTGCCACAAAATGCGGTCTGCATTATAGCTTTTTTTTTTTTTTTTTTGCGGCACGGATCGTTGCCCATTATGGACATGTGAACGGGGCCGTTGAATAACATTGGTCTTATGTTCTGTCCGATTGCATGCTCTCAATTGCAGACAGAACAGACATAAGAATGTAGCCGCTGCCTTCTGTTAGACATCAACAATGCTTCAGTTTGGATCACTTCATGGCATATAGGAAGCATGACATACAGTAGTTTTGCTATATAACTTTCTCTTACTGATGTCAAAAGGTGAGTGCACCTTTAAAAGTATAATGTTACAGACTACCTGTTTTGTTCCTGTTCAGACAAGCAATATCTGGCTTTGGCTTAAAAAGAATAACATTCCACTGACAATAAAAGGGAACTCCGGATAGAGATTATTTTAATTAAAAGTACATTAAAAGTTATAATGTCTCGAATGTATTACAATATCTGTGTGGTTCTGCCACACTAGTAGTTTGACATCTAGGAAGTCAAGAAAACTGGCCTCTGTGCCAATCCACTTTGTCTCCTGAGGGGGAAAGCAGAAGGAGCGGAAGACAGATTACATGCCTCTGTGTCTCATTGAGTTTGTTTGAGCACATGCTGCTGATGCTGACTTGACAGGGGGCAGGGTGTGATGTCACAGGAGCAGGGCCGATTCCAGGTTGTCTGCCGCCTGAGGCAAACTCTTAGATGCCCGCCCCTGCGACATGCTAAATGCCCTGCACAGGAGGCTTGGCTGGATCTTGTCTCTCAACCCTCTGAGTGATTCACAATCTCTGACCAGCCCCTCCAGCATTCACCTGAGCAGGCAAGGAGTGGCAGAAGCAGCTGCAGCACCTGCACTAACTATGCAAAAGTCTGCGGCGAAACTAGGGCTATGTTCACACATGCTGGAGCCTCACTGCAGTATTGCAGCGTCTTCACAAAAATGATGCAGTGACACAATTAAATGGCACAGAGGATCAGAGTCGGCACTGCCGATCCCACCTGGGCAAAAAACAAGGCATAAACAGTATACCATGTAAAATAATATCGGATAAAGTCCTTATTGTGGCGCAGCAGGAAATTCTGTTATAAAATTCTGTGTCAGAGTGAAAATCCTATTGAACACAATGGGACAATTACGGGAGGAATTGTAAGGGGAAATTCAGAGCGTATTCCGCTCCAAATTTCTTGCCTGTTCCGCAGTGTGGACATACCCTTAAATAGAAGTGATTTATAAATCTGTATAACTTTGTGAAACCATTTGATTTGAAAGAAACCTTTTTTTCACCAGAGTACCCCTTTAACTTCTGCTAATTATATTATCTTTGCATGCTCACTAGGAGACAATGGTGTTTGTTATGCAACAATTCAGTCAATATAATGACACTGTGTGGTTAAAGGGGTTATCCAGCGCTATAAAAACATGGCCACTTTTCCCCCTACTGTTGTCTCCAGTTCAGGTGCGGTTTGCAATTAAGCTCCATTTACTTTAATGGAACTAAGTTTCAAAACCCCACCCAAACTGGAGACAACAGTAGGGGGAAAGTGGCCATGTTTTTGTAGCGCTGGATAACCCCTTTAAAGTGGTTTTGGTGCTGTGGCAGAAGAGCTTGACCATACAATGCCAGCACCCCCAGGATTCTGCCACTAAATGTAGGCTGAACCCTTGTGTAAGGAAGGTAGGCACCTAGTGACCATATGTATAGGTTGGTTTTAAATAGAAAACCTAAAATTATTGCAAAAAATGCTTGCGATCATAACCCCCATTTCCTTAAATTTTTTAAATGGCCATGCCTCTTTAGACTAGAGCTCTATGAAAAGCTATTTTTTTTGGTTGTAAAGCCCCCTAGCCCTTGGCTGTCCAGGCATGATGGGAACTGCAGGGTTCACTTTCCCGCTTTAACCCCTTAACGACACGATGGGTATACCAGTCATGCTGGCATTAAAGGGGTTGTCCACCAAAATTTTTTTTCTTTCAAATCCACTGCTGCCATAAAGTGCCAGAGATTTGTAATTTACTTCTATTAAAAAATCTCAAACCTTCCAGTACTTATCAGCTGCTGTATGCCCAACATGAAGTTGTATTATTTCCAGTCTGGAGAGCAGGAGAGGTTTTCTATGGGGATTTGCTGCTGCTCTGGACAGTTCCTGACATGGACAGAGGAGGCAACAGAGAGCACTGTGTCAGATAGGAAAGAAAACACCACTTCCTGCAGGACATACAGCAGCTGATAAGTACTGGAAGACTTAAGATTTTGTAATAGAAGTGAATTACAAATCTCTGGCACTTTATGGCACCAGTTGATTTGAAAGAAAAAAAAAATTGGTGAACAACCCCTTTAAGAGGGTATGGAGACTAATAGCTGGTGCAGCTTGGAGGTAGAAGCCTATGAAATGTTAAAGTTCTTCATCACGCTTATCTTACTACTCAGCGGTAGGAATAGCAGTCTGTTGCTCCCCCTTTTTACAGTTAAAAATGTCAGAACCCCAACAGAAAGCTTACAGACCTAAAGCCCTTGAGATTTGTGGGGCTTCATTTGAAAACTGGTAGGTCATAGTTTAAATAGTGCAGTACTTGTGTGAACAGGTCCCCATGCACTTTTATCAGCCATGTTTTTTGAAGCATGAATAACCTCTTTAATGCAACACCTCCAGTGGGCCACCATTGATCCCTACTGTAAGACAATAGAACTGGTGGTCATATTGACAGACAGATGCATTCTCCATGCAATACACCACTTAATATTTAATGCTTTCCAACGTTAAGACATACAGGCATACCTTCACAATTGGGTAGGCTTTGAAGCAGAGCCCACCCAATCTGTGTCTGGAGTCAAACTATCAAACACAGCCTCGCTCCCACTGCAATTTCAGAGACTGGCTCTGGTGCTGATTTTGGCAGTTTAACCCTGCAGATGTCAGTCACCACTTTAAAGGTTTTAAAAGGTGAGGGAGCCACTGTTGGCCCATCAGCAACCCCACAATGCGATCATGGACTTCCAATGGTAGCCATGGCTACTAGTGGCCAGATCATGGCCTCCAAGCTGGCCATGTATAGAAGCATGTGATGCCAAGCCACATGCAAGGCCTCATAGGCTAAAACTACTAGTTATCCTACACCGCAGCACAAGTTTAAAAGAAGTCAAAATGGTATCTGCAAGGTTCCAGCAGGCGGACCCACTATAATTAGTCTTTGTACAATGATTCTTGTGCAAAGTTTGCCAAATCATACACCACTAAGAACCGCCCTTCCATAAACTGGTCCCTAGTATATTTTCCAATGTATAGGGTGCATGTCTCCAGGGGGCAACAGATGGTGCACACCCTTGAAAGATTTCAGTTCTTTTGACCTTCTGATACACTTTAAAAAGGGTTATCCAGGCTAAGGTAAACCATGGATGCTTTTTCCAGAAACAGTACCCCTCCTGTCCTTTTGGTTTGGGTGAGGTTTTGCAGCTTGGTCCATGGATTGACATGAATTGCTAGAAAAAGTGGTACCCTAAAACCACTCCAGCAAAATCCATACTAAACTGGCTGTGTCCAACCAGCAGTATAAGGTCAAATATAGGGTAGTGCTGTATTTGGGACAGTGTACTTGACAAACTTAGGCCTGCATATACCCCTATGTTTCTTGTAAAGGTTGGTAATTTTGAGCTAAATACACATTAAAAACTAACTTTTTAATTTATTTTCCCCCCACATACCCCTAATGCCAAGTTTTTCTCCCAACACATGTGGGATTAAAATGCTTAAAACACCCCTAAATGAATTCTGATGGGTGTAGTTTCAAAAACTGGGTATTATGAAAACCTAAACTTTTGTTAGGTGATGGAGAACGCAGAAGTAAGCAGTCTTGCAAATGCTTTCAATTAGCAAAATTCCGTGCTTTTTTTTTTTTCTAGGTTAGCCCCTTTCTCTCCTTGTGAATTCCCCTTTAAGTGTGGGTTCACATTGAGGAATTCTCGCAGATAAACTCAGCGGAATGCCGCCGGCTGGACGCGCGCCTTTCCGCCGGCTCCATAGACCCCATTCTATGGGCCGACTGATTCCGCTATCCGCCAAAAGAATTAACATGTCATTTCTTTTGGCGGAATCAGCCGGCCCAAAGAATGGTGTCTATGGAGCCGGCGAAAAGGCGCACGTATAGCCGGGGGAATTCCGCTGAGTTTTCCGCGAGAATTCCATAGTGTGAACCCACCCTTAGGGGTTCCTATTGTAATGGTACCTCTGGGCAGTACATATGTGACATGGCATCCTAAAACCACTCCAGCAAAATCTGCACTTAAAGGGCACTTGCTGTGTTCCCAAAGGATTTACAGTCACATATGGATACTACTGTAAACTGCCCCAATTTTGGGTGCTTTCCTGTGCGGTCCAGATGCTCACTTCACCCCTATGAACTTTTTTGAGGTGCGGGTTTATAAAATGGGGGTCACTGCAAGTGTGCATGGTGCCCAAAAATGGTTCCAGCAAAATGTTGCACCTATCCTTTTGAGCCCTGACATACACCTAAATAGCAGTTTGACTGCTTTTGGGGTACTACCATACTCTGGGGAAATAAGACCCCTAAAACTTGTTACATAGTTGTGTTCAGATTTTTTTTTTATTTTTTTTTAAAAAGCCCCCTTATACAGGTCTGTAGATAGAAGTCTTATTAACTTTCTAGGACCAGTGTCCCCAAGGCCCCAGCTGGTAAGTATAACAGATTGGCTTCCTGTGATCGCATGGCAGAAAGCAGATTGGAACAATAGGGCTTGCATGTCCACTTTATCTTAAAATAGGGCTGTTATGTTTCTTCTTCCATGTGGACTTGCTTCTGAAAGCTTACCTGTCCAATTTTTCAATTAATCCTGAAAGCTTACCTGTCCAATTTTTCAATTAATCCTGAACGTACAACTATCGTTCATATCGTCCTTCAGTCTTTTACATGAACTAGTCACTGGGCCAAAATGCGTTCCTAAGAACACTCATTGCCGACAATTGGTAGAATGCTCAGTGATCAGCTGTCAATTAAGTGCTTGTTTGTCGGATGACTGTGTAAAGGCATGATGTGTGGTATGTTGCGGAAACAACCTTGTAGGTTAGACTACTTTTGAACAAACTCTGGCTCTGGCCTAAAGCCCCTATTACACAACTATTACGGTCAGTATTTGGTGGATGTTGGCTGTTACGGCCTATAAACATCTGGTGTAATAGACTATGATCAGCTGAAATGAACAATGTCGGCTGATCGTTGTCTTTCAACATGTTAAAAGACAAACTACTAAGATAGCAACGATCTGCTGCCTTTGCTCCGTGGAATAGGCGCAGCGGCAGCAGATCGCTGCTATCTTCTATGGGCTGCCCAGACGATCTAGCAATAACCTGGGCAGCGCTCCGTGGCCCCTCTTGCATGCACGCACGCACTCACTCGTTCGCTGCCGGCGTGTGTAATAGTGCTGGCAGGGAACAAGGAGCAACAAAGTGCAGACAGAGCTCATTTGCTCCTCTCATCGCCTCATGTAATAGGAGCTTAAGGATAAGCCTTTAATATTAGATGTAGAGATGAGCGAATTTACATTACAAAAGTAAGCGCTTTGTTTGCTCTGCAGTCAGCTTATACGCTATTGCCTTTGATCTCTGTGCTGCTTTACCCTGGATGCCTGGAAAAGCTGGAACCAGTCCTGGCAAACTTCTCCCAGGACTGGTGTGGTGCAATGCTGTGAGGCACCCCATGTCACTTGCCAGATGGTACTGTGTGACTCCTAGTGTGGTGGTTGGTCAAGATATAGCTCAGCCAGATGTTATACTGTCGTGACACCAGTGCCATGTGGGTATACAGTTATGGGAGCACCCCTGCTTTTAGTTTAGAGTGGCGAACTATACTCTTTCCCCTGTGGTCGGTGACCTGCCAGTCTGTGAGGGGGGGGGGTCTCTTGGGTGCTTATCATGGTGGTCCGGGGTGAAGTTGTGAAACACCCGGACTATTGGTACCGCCACCCACAAAGGGGAGATGACCCAAGGAAGGTGCAATTACTGTGTCAATGTTCAATGTTTAAGTAATTACTGTACCAAGTCCTGTTACCATAAATAAACTTTTTAGTTTAGAAATACTTGATGCAGTAGGATACAGTAGATTTGTGACTTGACAATATATTTTGGACTTGACTGACAAGACTTGTGTTGAGAGCTTGAGGTGGTATAGCTGTGCCAGCTTGGTTGCGTGCAGAGGAGTAGAGAGGAGGATGTTGCGAGAGTCCCAACCCAAATAGTAATGTGCTCTGTCGGAACCTTAGAAGTCTAATACTTAAAAGAGAAGAGAGAAAACTTGTGCCTGTCTTTTGACTACTTGTCTTTGCACCACCTATTACCCCCCCCCCCCCCCCCCCCCCCCAGTGTCAGGTGAAGCGTCCTATGAGGGTGACACAAGCCTCAGACCTTGTTACCTGGGTTAAGCAGAGTGGCCAAGGGAGAGAGTGCGAGAGAGTATGTAGGCTTCTAGCAACTTTGCTCCTATCCAGATCAGTTTCCCTGGCTTCAGGATACTGTCCTGCACTTTTTTAGACTGGTTCTCAGCGTGGGCTGCGATGTTCTGACTTTGTCCTCTGTGAGTGTTTAGCACTGCATAGTGTGTAGAAGTGCTGCTTTCAAGAAAAGTGTCTATGCTTCCCATGTGTCTGTCCACTAACAGGGGACCTGGCATAGGCCAGGGCCCAACGTGACTGCTGTAGGGACTGTTCTGGCTTGTGTCCTCTGTGTGGGAACCAGACTAAGACCGACTAAGTGTGTGAATACACTTCCTCTCCCCATGTGACAACCTCCTGCAGGGTATGTAATACCTGCTGTGAGTGGTTGTGGTGTGCAATACATAGGTACAAGACATACATACTAGTGGCAAAACTTGGGTACTACTTTTACTTAGAGTACAGGCTTTTGAGGGGCGTATAAACTAGTTACTAGTATCAGCATATAAGCAGATAATATGGGGTGTTATCTAGGACTGTAGTGCCCATTGTCTCATAGTGGGGAAAGCAAACTTTTCACTTATCTATGTTGGCTGCCTTTCAGAATAGTGGCAAGGGCACAAACTGCTGGAACCCCTATGAGATCATATTGGGGGGGGGGGGGGGGGAGCTAGTGTCCCCCATTAGCATGGAAAGATTGTCAAACATTCTTGTAGTGTTTAAAGGTGGTTTCATTCAACATAATGAGAATTATCGTAACGTCAGCCTTTTTATATACCTATATATAAATATATATACTATTAAATCGAAGTTCTAATTATAGTGGTGCTTCTATTACTGTTGAATACTTTGCAAATCTTTTAAAGGGTACCATCAAGATCCCGTTTCCTCAGTGCTCCAGGGTTGCTGTCAAAAGAAGGTGGCTATCAACATAAAGCAGTATCTGATACCACAAGGTACATGAGTGCTCCTGTAAAAAAAAAAACACACATTTCAGCGCAGAGGATATGGCTGTGTAAAATCTGCTTTGCCTGGCTGTAAACCTATGTAGTATATGCAGTGATACACATTACTAAATAGATTTATCCTTCTCTTAAGGAAACTATAAATGCATTTTGCAGGCTGACTTTTCCCGATTGCAAACTTTCCCCTGAGAAGGACTGTGGCCACACAAGGGTCAGTGTTGGTGTTGATACACAACTGGATTTGTTGGAGTTGAAGAAACATCGAATAAGGTGTGTTTACTTTGACTTCTTTACCATTTGATTAAAAAACTATTTCCTAACTCAATCTCTTAATTTGTGCAAATGTTATAACTTTACAACATGGACTTTTACAAATATTGTACACAGCAGTTCCCCCACAACGCAACATTCCAACAAGTTTGAGACTGATGAAGCTGTACTTCAAAGGCGACAGAAGCAAATAGATTATGGCAAAAACACCATTGGTTATCGGCGCTATCGACAAGAAGTTCCCAAGTAGGCCTCTAGATCTTTACCTAAGTCTTTACCTAAGTAAATACGGGTATGTTAACACAGATAGTTAAAAACCACGTGGAAAGACAGACTCCAAAACTGCTTTCAAATCACACTGGTTTTTAAAGTACAGACTTTTTAACATTTCTTTAGGGTACAAACACACAGGAGCACATCTGCAGCAAAATCCCTGGCCTGTAGTTTGTATGGGAAGCAATACTCGCAGCGGGATGTAGGTAAACACCCCCCCACCCCACCCCCGCGAGTATGGATTCCACAGCAGATTTAGCTGCAGATCCGCCCTGTGTATTTGTACCGTTAGGAGGGAACCATTCCTATTTGTGCATATGAGTATGAATGTAGGAAGGGACATATAATGGCCCTATTCCACGGGTCGTTTTAGAGGAGCAAACGAGCGCTATTAGCGCTCGTTTGCTCCTCGTTCGCCGCTCGCTGCCGCCGCTATTCAACGCGGCTGCAGCGAGCGGGTGAGTGCGGGAGGGGCGGCGGGGAGCTGCGGGGGGGCTGCCCGGGGGATCGCTGATCGTCCGGGCAGCCCATAGGATATAGCAGCATCTGCTGCCGACGCTCCTATTCAACGGAGCGACGGCAGCAGATCGCTGCTATATCAGTCGCTTGTTTTTCAACATGTTGAAAAACAAGCGACTGCAACGATCAGCCGACATGAACGATGTCGGCTGATCGTTGCACTCTATTCCACGGAACGATTATCGTCCGTAGCGGTCGATATCGTCCGAAAACGAACGATAATCGTTCCGTGGAATAGGGCCTTAAGTCAGCGGTGCAATAATTGGCATAGTTGTGTTGGATCTAAAGTCTCCAAAATAGCGCCACATGGGAAAACAAGATTTGTATGTATGAACCTGCTGATGGTTGCCCTTTAACCCCTTCCCACATCAGCACATAACGTATGTACTGATGTGGGTGGGGGCGTTCAGAGAGGTCGTGATCTCGGGTGCTGTTTGTAGCCCGGGATCGTGGCTATTAGCTGGCGCGGTCCGATCACCGCACTTACTAATACATTTAAATGCAGCTGTCAAAACTGACAGCTGCATTTAAATGTATGATTTCCCCCTATCCCTGGTGTCTAGTGGGGATCTACCTACCCCCCCCCCCCTCACCCGCGCAATATGAACCCTTCTCCTTACCGAGCCAGGGCTCAGCGTCACACTTACCCTGAGCCTGGCTCGGCAATCGATCATTGCTGTATAAAGTATACTGCAGTGATATCTGTGGCAGATCACTGCAGTAATACTGAAAGTCCCCCAGGGGGACTCAAATTTAAAGTATAAAGTAAAAAAAGTATTAATTACAAAAAATTAAATCCTCCCCTTTTTCTCATTTTATAAAAAAAACTAACTAAATATTTGTTATGGACGTGTCACATCAGATCTAGAAAAATTGTAATTGATCAAAAATTCGCAAAGGAACATATATAACATGTCACTGCACAAATTTTTTTTTTTTCTGGTTTCACAGCATACTTTATGGAAAAATTAAGTCTGTCTTTGTAAACTACAAATAGTGGTGCAAAAAATAAGGGCTCATGTGGATCTGTAGGTGAGAAAATGCAAGCGCTATGGCGCCAGTTAGCCAGTTCTGAAGAGGTTAAAAATTAGGCAGATTTATCAGAGTGGCCAATGCTGACTGATTTACTAAATTGATGATCACCTTTTGTAGAAGGGACTGTTGGGGGGGCTAGGCTAAAAGGTTATAGGTAGTAGAACATAAACCCTACAGGTTTAACAAATCCAAAACTACTTACAGAAAGCATTTTACTAATTTTGTCAGATCTGAAAGGATACCAGGAATTCATCCCCGCAGCCCCAACAAACATAAGAAGTACAGTCGTCGGTCTTGGGATATGCAGATTAAACTCTGGAGGCGTGCGCTTCATGCATGGGATCCTCCTGAGGATATTTCATTTAAGTAAGTATTAGGAGATGTGAGTTCTTTCTGTATGAGAATTTATCTGAACTAGTCTAATGCATGCAATAGCCATATTTCCAAGGTCGCATACAGTGAGGGCACCTCTGCATCAAGATCCATTGAACTTGTTCAATTGGCCTAAACGAAAGACCCTTTTACACGGGCAGGGACTGCTATTGGCAGCCCAGCCACACATTTATCATACGTGGCAAAGACACTGCAAGCAAGGCCATGTAAAACAACCCTAATTTACTTCTGATTATCAGAAAATAAAACCATTTACTATAACTGTCCACAGTACTTAATGGCATCCTTGTCCTGCAGGAAAGAGAATTATCTACCAACACACAGCTTGTTATCTTCTTGGTTGGATGATACAGAGTCCCTTCAAGGTTTAGAAGCTGATTTGTTTGAACTACAGGTAAGTTTGGGGTATGTGTGGGTCTATTTATTTAGGACAGGATAAAAAATGCCATATTAAAGCGACTCTGTACCCACAATCTGACAAGTGGTTTGGGGGGGTCAGATTGTGGCTACAGAGTTGCTTTAAAAGCAACTAGACTACATGTATGCGAAATTAGCAAAAGTAAAAGGAAGAAAAAAAAACTATGGTTCACTAGAGATGTTAAGGCTATTGTAAAGGGGAAAAATGCAGCCTATAGGAGGTATAAAGAGACTGGAAATGTAGATGACAGATGTATAAAATTTATACAGAAGGAGGCAAAGCAGATAAGATTTGCTGCTAAAGCTTTAAAAGAGCAAAAAATGGTAACCTTTAGATATAAGTGACAGGAAGAAAAAGAATAGGTGCAGCATAACTTAAAAATAGTAATGTGTAGAATACGTTTTACAGGGATAAGGTGCTGAGTACATGAATAGCTATTTCTGCTCACTGTTTTCAGAATAAGGCCTTCACAATCACAGGCTGGTTGGACACCGCATTGGCTTCAGATGTATGGGTTCAGTGGAACTTGCTCATTTTTAAGTTGAATACGGTGAAATGTACAGATGGTGTCCACCCCAGGGTTTTTAAAGAACTCTGATCTCTGATTGCTGCTCCCCTTATGGTCATCTGACAGATTATCTGCCAAAGCCAGGAGATTTGAAAAGAGGATAAATATCAGGCATTCCTTGATGACCTGATCTGCTTAGTGTTTCTGGCTTTGGCTTCAAATCTTTGGCAGATGATCTTTTAGATAATCTTTCTGTGTAAATGGATCCTGACCGATCTGTATAACCAATCCCTCCTAACAGATGTCCCTAATGATTGGAGAAAGGCCAGTGTTATACCCATCAACAAGGAGTAGAGAAGAGCCCAATTACTACAAGCCAGTTAGCTTAAAGGGGATGTACCATCAGGTACACTTTTTAAAATTACATGTGAATTTAATGGTGCTGGCACAGGGAAGCCGCAATCTTTTTTTTTTTTTTTTTTTTTTTTTTAACCACAGCCCGGTTGCCACAGTGCCATTCTATTCATGGTTACCGGGGTCTGCCCCCAGTGAGAAAACCCTGCCCCTCCATAACACTGCTCCATTGATTCTAATGGAGCCCAAAATGGAGGGGCAGGGGTTTCCTCCCAGTGGGGGCGGGCCAGCCCACCTCCAGTGCTGCACCGCGGCTCGCTTAGAATGAATGGAGCCGCGTCATACAGGGAAGGGAATTCCCTCCCACTGGGGGCGGCCCGGCCAACCTCCAGTGCTTGAGCACCGGCCGGTACCGCTGGATCGAACGGCGCCATGCACAGGAACCGGGCGGCGGGCCTAAAAAAACGGACCGCGGCATCAGCTTTCCCGTGCCGGCGCCGAATGCTCTGTGGGTTCATGTTAAAGAGGATGTACCAGGTGGTACATCCTCTAACATCTGTAGTAGTAAAGATTATAAAAACTCTTAAAAAAAAGGATAATGGATCACCTAAGAATAAACCATTTGTTGGATCCAAACCAGCATGCTTTACTGTGGACAGATCATGTCAGACTAATATTATTGATTTCTTTATCACAAAAGTGCTGGTTGAAGGTGGTGCTGTGGATATCGCCTATCTGGCTTTAAGCCTTTGATACTGTTCCCCATAAAGAGCTAATAGAAGTTAGAGGAAACTGGATTTAATCCCTGGATAGTTAAGTGGATTTGTGGTTGGCTGAAGGATATCAGAGGGTTGTTAATGGTGTATATTCCGAGCAGAGACTGGTTACAAGTGGTGTGCCACAAGGGTCCGTTCTGGGTCCTATTTTTAATGTTTGTAAGTGACATAGGAGAAGGTTTGATAGCTAAAGTTTGTTTGCTGATGACACAAGCTTGCAAAAGGGTTGATATTCCTGGACATGTCGGTAATATGGAAAATTATTTAGCTTTCCTAGATAAGTGGTCCAAACCATGGAAACTGCAGTTCAATGTTTCCAAATATAAAATAATGCACTTGGTGAGGAAGCTGAGTATCATATTGGCAGTTCTGTTTTGGTAAGAGAAGGATTTAGGGGCAGTGATTTTTGACTGCCTTAAAGGACAAGTGCCATGAAAAACTTTTTCCCAGTAATTGAAGCACATTACAAAGTTGTATAACTCTGTAATATGCTTCAATCACCTATCTGCCTCCCTTCCCTGTCTTTTCCCCCCTCCACCCCCCACCAGGAAGTGTCCTAACTCACACAGACCTGATTACTGTCGTCACCGTCACCAGGCAGCTCCTTCTTGTGAGGACGAGTCATCAGCAGGAGGGCTGCTCTAGGTCCTGTTACACCAGCCTCCCCCTCCCCCTCCTTGTCAGGTGACTCTGCTTGCTCAGCTTATCTTCTCTAGTGACATGACTCCTTTACTGAGTCCATGGCAGCAGGAGAGAGGGTATGAGGGGGGGCTGCCTATGTGCCGGAGTCAGTCTGAGGGAAGATAAGCAAGTGAGATGTGACAAGTGATGGCTTGCAGTTGTTCAGCCAATGGGAGCTAAGCAAGCCTGTCACCTGACAAGGCAGGGGAGGGGGGAAGCTGGTGTAACAGGAGAAGGAGCTAAGAGAAGAGCTTGGTGACGGTGACGACAGTAATTAGATCTGTGTGAGTCAGGACACTTCCTGCTGGGAGGTGGAGGGGGGAAAAGACAGGGAAGGGAGGCAGATAGGTGATTGAAGCATATTACAGAATTATATAACTTTGTAATGTGCTTCAATTACTGGGAAAAAGTTTTTCATGGCACTTGTCCTTTAAGAGTCACCAGTTCAGTCTGTATTAAGGGGAAAGTTACTTGCTGGCTACCTGCTTAAATCTGTTCATTAGGGACATAAAAGCAGGGCCAGGTCCAGGTGTGCCAGAACCTTTGGGTCCTATTACACAGGCCGATGAAAGCCCGATCAATATTGTAAATATTACATGGCCCAATCATATGGCAAGGGCTGCACAGACATCCTTCGTGATGTCTGTGCAGCCCTTGCCCAGACAGTAAATACTTCACCTGTCCATGCTCCCTGTCCTCTCCTGCGCTCTGTATGCGCCCCACCATAGCACGATATGACTTCAGAGCAGCCTGTCTAAGCCCTTAGGGCCCTATTACACACAGCAATCTGCTAATTCAGGCCCCTTTAGCAGATCATTGCTCTGTGTAATGGTGCATTTACACAGGCATTTATCTGAGATCTTTAAAGCCAAAGCCAGGGACAGACTATGAACAGGTCATAAAGGAAAGAGGGATCTATCCTCTTTTCAAATCCATTCCTGGCTTTGGCTTTAAAAATCTGTCAGATAAATCTGTGTAAACGCACCCTAATAGACAACTATTATCAGCTAATCATGTCTCTAGGTCCTGACCTAAAATCAGCAGCTGCTGGGCATGCATTGCTATGTGCAATAGTGAAGAGTGGCTGATGAATCTGTAAAGAAAATGTCCATTACCTCTCCACACTCACCGGTGTTCTCTCTGCTCCTTTTGGCTGTTCATTTAGGTTCACACCTAAAATCATCGGTCAGCGGCGGGCGACCGACTGTTTCACAAACATCATACTTTACCTGTCCAGGCTGCAGGTCTTCTCCTTCTCCTGGTCCCGCGCCGCAGCAGCCTGTCTGAACTGACAGACCGCTCAGCCAATCACTGGCCAGAACCGCCGCCGCCAGTGATTGGCTGAGCGGTCTGTCAGTTCAGACGGGCCGCTCCGAAGCTGCTGCGGCACGGGACCGAGAGAATAAAGACCTGCAGCCTGGACAGATAAAGTATGAAACAAGGGCTGCAAGAACACCGGTAATTATGTCCCTGCAGCCCTCACTAAACTATTGTCGGCCCGTGGAATAGGACCCTTATTCTCTGAAGTGACAGGGTGCTCAGGAGCAGCGAAAATCAGGTAGAGTGGAAAGGTTATGTATGAACTTCACTAAAGCAAGCTGCACGGACATCGCTAACTATATATATAATATATACACATATATACAGCCAGTGTCGGACTGGGATACCTGGGGCCCACCAGAGGAAATGATCCCTGGGGCCCACCAAAGAAGAATCGGTAAAAAGCGACATACTGACCCAGCCCTATTCTGGATTCATCTGGATCTGCGACAACTCCCTTGTCCCCCAATCAGAGCAGGCTATAGAGAGAGCACTCCAATGACTGTATATACTGATAGTTTATGCCCATATGATACAGCTGCACCCCATATCACTATTTTATTACCATCTTCATCCTCCTGCCCCTCTATAATCATACTACTCCCCCCTTCATTATCCTCCTGCCCTACCATCATACTACTCCCCCTTCATCATACTACCTCCTGCCCTGCCATCATACTACCCTTCATCCTTCTGCATAAAGATCATACTACTACCCCCTGCCCTTCCGTCATCATAGTATTACCCCTCTCATCCTTTTGCCCCTCATCACCATACTACAGCCTTCTTCATCATTCTCCTGCCCCTCAATCTGTTTTTAAAACAAACCGCTATACTTACCTCACCCTTACGGTTCCTCTAGTCCCCCAGCGACTCCTCTCCCCACTCTGCATGAGAGAGATCAGTCACACAGACAGGGGACGGGGCTTCCAGCGGTGGGGGCGGGGCTTCCGGGTTGATACCTGGGACATGGTTTTGCCAGGGCTTGAGTCCAGGTATCCTCGCAGGCAGTGGCGCAGCGACTGCGGTCGCCGACACGACCGGGCTGCTACCAATTGGGGGCCCGCGGGCCCCCCTTGCCACCACACTGCCCCCACTCCCTCTTGTCACCACAAGCAGTGTTTTGCTTGCGGTCACAATAGGGAGGCTGGAACTGGCCCCCGGCTGACCCATGGCTCCCTGACTTTCCCGTCCCAGCCCCGGCAGCACACGCACAAGTGAACTGTGTGCGCCGAGGAAGTACTTCCGGCACAGGGCGCGTCACTAACACACGCCTCCTGTGTCGGAAGTAACAGCCCTGGCACACAGAGCTCTGTGGTGCGTGTGCTGCCGGGGCTGGGACTGGAAAAAGCCGAGGAAGTGGGGGCCAGGAGAGAAGAGCCATGGTGGGGGTGCGAGTTGTCAGGTGAGTTGTTGGGGTGTTTTGTATCTGTGTTTCACAGACTAGAGGGGGATAACTAGGGGGGCATCTATAAGGTTGGATAACTAGGGGGCATCTATAAGAGGGATAACATAGGTGGAGCCTCTATAAGGGAGATAACATGGGGGGGGGGGCATCCATAAGGGGGACTCCATGGAGGGTGTATGCAATAGGGCATGTACTATAGTGGACTACACAGAGGGGGCATAAACTATAAGGGTGATCACATAGCGCCAGCCTACCCACCTAATGAGGGCACAAAGGGGACAAGACAGATGTGCAGTTTGTAGAGAGGAGGATGGTGCCAGAGTGAGGAGCCTAATGTCTGTCTGGAAGATTCTGTGCATTCATGGCTCGGAGAAGTTCTCATAATGGCCCAGGGCAGATGGAGAAGATGAAAAGAGAAGAACTCTATCAGAAAAGACGTCACTGGATATAACTGCACTGTAATGTATATGGAGTAAAGAACCTGTGTAGAGCTGAGGCTACCTCTATATGACTGGATGAGGTGATATTGGTCTTTGTACAGTGATGTTATTCAGTAGCAGCGGTTTTATTAGTCAGTATGTGGTGGTATGTTGTAATCTGGTACTTTGTTTTATTTGATTTAGTGCACTAGATTTGGTCAGTAACAATATGGTGGTCATAGTGTGGCAGTAATATTTGCCCCTTGTATACATTTATTTGTAATTTTAGTCTCAGTATACAGTATTTGGCTAGTAACAGTATGACTATTATATTTATATTATATTTATATTATATTTATATTATATTTATATTATATTTATATTATATTTATATTATATTTATATTATATTTATATTATATTTATATTATATTTATATTATATTTATATTATATTTATATTATATTTATATTATATTTATATTATATCTCTCTCAATGGCCTAGCTTGGTCAAGGAAGGGGGCCCAAAATCACCTCTTGCACCAGGGCCCAAGAGACATTAGCTATGCCCCTGGGCATAGTCACTGGGAGTAGGGGAGGGGCCCACCAGAGGATCCTCCGGTCCTCGGGTGGCCCAGTCCGACACTGTGTATACAGCCCTTGCTGCACAATAATCGAGCTGTGTAGTAGGCTCAGTAAACAAGTGCCTTTTTTTTTTTTCTCCTTTTTTTGGCAACTTGCGCAGTAATAAACTACAAACCCTAAATGTAATTGCTGGGCACCTGCTGTAATTGAACCAGAACGCCTGTAGCTTTCAACATTTTGCACTGCAAAGGTTAAAAGAAATGGATGAAGCCTGCAATGATAGTTTAAAGATTAGTGGGTACTTGTTTAAAAGGGTGAAATACTCCACCATACCATGACTGTTGCTGAATATAATCATATACTAAAACCCATTAGTAGCTACATAGTTTATATATATATATATATATATATATATATATATATATATATATATATATATATATATATATATATATATATATATATATATATATATATATAAATATATATAAATATAATATTTTGTATGGCCTGCAGAGATGGTGTAGAACTGATAACTGTTCAATATTCAGTGACTATAGTGGGTGCCTTTTCTCATCAGCTTTTTGCTACTTTTCCGTCTGTCCCAGGAATATCTTGTTCGTTGCTCTAGCACATATAATAGTAAGGCCTCTCTGTAGTTGGGACCATCCCATCACACCCTCTAATAAAAAAAAAAAACAACTCATGGTCGCCTGGCTCTCGCACAACCATAGGGTAATCATTCTTAAAAAGCATCACATTTAATCTGAAGCAGTTACTAACCCCCTTCTAAAGCAACATTCACACATCCATAACCGCAGACTAGCAACTAAGGACAGGACTAAGCCCTTGCAGAGGTGTCGTGAACAGCAGATGCACAGCCGAAGACTCCTTCATTGAAGGTAGGGAATGAAGGCTGTATAATGGTTTTCCAGTATTTCTTGTGGCATGAATCCAGGCCCCAAAACACATCCACAACCTGTGGATATGTGTATGGGGCCATAGAATTGAGCAGGTCTGCATTTGTGTACAGAATTAATGGATGTGTGAAAGGGGCCTAAAAGCCTTGTAGTACTTTTTCATGACTTCCTTTCATTTTACTAGTTGCAGGGTAGGGGAGTGGAATGAAATTGAGAGATTTTTGTTTTTATACCATTCAGGCTACAGAAAAATTCTGTGTATTGTCAGTCAATACTCAACTTAAGCCTTATTCACACTTCCCGTAAATTTGTCTGTAGTCGCAGATCCGCGGGCCCATTAAATCCTATGTGTGCATTCACACCATCTGTGCCGTGATCACTGCCGCAGAAAAATAGGACAGGTCATAGTGTGGATGGTGGCACTGGTGCCTTCCCCTGCTCCTGCACTGCTATAAAAGTTGTAGCTTGGGTGCTTTAAGTGTAGATAGTAGGTGAAGTAGTATATCTGAGTAGGTTAGAAAGTGTAGCCGAGTTTGTTGGGTGGCTGTCTTGGGGACCTTGCCCAAGTAGTGCAGTACTCTTCCTAGATGTTTTGTAGTGCCTTTACTGTCTGTACTCTATACAGACAAGTGAGTATCTGATTTGGTAGTATGAGCCTCTGGCCTGAACTGGGCAGAACTAACCAAGATTACCAGAGTAGGCAGAGAAAGATCCAATGGAGTACTTCGACTTATGCTATTTGCTCCACTGCAGACTTTATTTTGGATAATCCTCACAAGTTGAAGAACCCCTGGTGTAGGCAAGGTTTAGCAGTGCATAATGGCTCTCACAAACTCCAACTGGCTAGAAGAACTCCCATCGGGAACTAACTCATTGTATATAGGGGTGACTGGTTCTAACTGCATATTGGTGGGGAAAGTGTTGGAATAGGTGATGTGTAAGAGTGTGATGGTGCAAAAGTGTGAGGCACCCAAGATGGTGATTGGTGAACATAAAACAGTGAAAAGAACAAGGCTAACCCTTTACCTCTTTCAGCTATGCCAATAAACAGGGGAGCGTGAGACACCAAGTGGTGTTGCTGTGGCAAGGCACCCATCGCCCCAGAGTGACACCTGACAGTTACCTTTTGGACAGGTGGAATAAGACTTAGTGGCACACTGTACTCTACACTAGTATGTAGCTATGAGGCTCTTGCTGAAGGTTTATAGGTTTTTTTTTTAACTGGTAAAGTTAAGCTGGATCCACTTGTGGCTTGTTGGAGAACGTCGTCCATAAAAACACACCCAAGAAAAAAACCTAATATAGTTTATATATAATCTTGCTATAGAGATTTATTTTTATTTTATTTAATTTTATTCTTGCTGGGTTGGGAGTTAAACGAAAATAAAAGGTTTGTTTTCCTATAAGAACTTTGTTACTCAGTTACTTCAGTGAGGCCCTTCTGAACACACAGGTTTTAGCTGTAGCAAGCCACGATGCCCCAACTATTGATGTGTTGACAAGGTAAAAGTCCGTATAAAATGGCGCCTATTGCTATGTGTTCTGTAACTTTAGATTTTGTGCAGTTTCAGATTGTCATCTAAAAGATCTTGGTATCATTATTCCCACAGATTTCAGATGTGCATAATATGGACTGTCCTACCGAAGATCCATCTCAGACTTACTACAACTGGTTACAGTACTGTGGCCATACAGAGCCTTATAGTTATCCATATTGGATTGGGCAATAGTTACTGCTGGAAGAAACAAGTACCTGCCCTGTTCATCTTTGCACTACTTGAAGGACAGCTTATTTGGTTTGTACACAAACTAGTGGACAAAATCCTTTGTTTTTACCACATTCTTCATACATGTCGTAGAGGATCCAAGTACGTGGTGTTCCAAAACTGGATACACTTGGTGCACTTCTCAGGCTTATTTATTGTGTTCTGATTTATGGGTTGTATGTTGTCTCACGTTTCAATTACTGTCTCGGTAATTGTCGTCTCTGGAATGGTGGCATGAGATACCACCACTTATTGTACCACTGTGTTTGTAAATCACCTATGTAAATATTTTTTTGGAAATGGTATAAATTATTTTGTATTGTGACCCTACAACTGTGGTATATTATAGTAATATCCACTAAGCTTGTGGTGAAGTTATTGCAGAAGCTGTGTTTTTTTTAGCCTCTGCTTTTTAAAATCTCAGCCATGCAATGATGAGCCATATCTATATACAAGAAGCTATGGAGTGTGTTAAATTATTTCTTTTATGGGTAAAATCTTGTGTGCACTACTAAATCACATATGGATCTGTACATTCAGTAAGCTTAATGTGGTGAATCTGGCTCTTCTCTGGGACTGTTTAGAATTACAAATACATTGCCATTTGCTTTTGTAGCAGACTTATTCCTGAAAATAAAAGCCATTGTTGCCTCTTTGCTTCAGAACATCAGTGACTACATAGTGGCTGCATAATATGACTAGAATCACATGGAGTGCAAGGTGTTGCAGATGTTAGAGGGAAACTATGGCCAATCACTCTTCCTTGGTATTTCTTGCTTTTGACCTGAGTATTGATGTACATCCTGGATTCCATTGGTGAATGTATGACCCAATTCAGATTAATCATACCCAAAAGAAATTAATAGCTGAAAGGGAATCTTTCAGATCCATGCTAGGTACAGAGCTGCAGACATATACAGTGAGTGATGAAGAGCTAAAACAAATGAAGCCTTTGTCTTATCCCATGTTTACACTGTATTTTTGCAATAAATAACGGCTGCTGTTTAATGTAATTTCACATTAATACAATGGCTGTACAAAATGGCCTATGCTCAGTGTAAAGTACCTCTCCTGGATGTAATTTACACTGGTCTATGGCAAATTGGAGTGCAGGCACACTTGGGTGCATTCCAATTCCAAAAAAGTGGTGGTCATCTGGCCTAACTACAGTATCGACTAGGTGAAGATCTTTGATATCGGCTGTTTGACCTGGCCAGGTCAAACAATGGCCAATGTTCTTACCATGTGTGAATATGGCCTTTAAAACTTAACTGTCGTTCAAATGTAATTTTTCCTTAGTGATGCAAGCCATGGCTTGAAGGAGTAATTATGATCTCGACCAAATGGTTAGGGGAATAAATTCTCACAGCTAAGGCTTATCTCTAGTTAGATGACACTAATGTTGGATTGGGCCTGCATCAAGCTGTCTGAACCATGCAGCAGGGGCGTAGCTAGGATTCATGGGGCCTCATAGCATAACTGTATCGCCCCCCCCCCCCCCCCCCTGGATAACACTGCCATACCAGACTTGACCAATACTGCCATACTGTGACTGGATAACACCGCCATACCAGACCTGACCAATACCGACACACTGTGACTGGATAACACCGCTATACCAGTCCTGACCAATACCACCATATGTGACTGGATAATACTGCCATACCAGACCTGACCAATACCGCCATACTGTGACTGGATAACACCGCTATACCAGACCTGACCAACACTGCCATACCAGACCTGACCAATACCGCCATACTGTCATGGTATAACAGCACCATATTGGGGTACATTACTGGTCGCTTTTTATTCAGTATTTTATACTGACTGGCAGATTGCATACTGTCACAGTCTGGGGAGATGCTAGCACATCGCACTGTCACACTCAGCATCATTGGGACACTTGTTTTCCCGAGGGGGCCTGGGCCCTCTACTACACCGGGCCCAATAGCGACCGCATTCCCTGCCCCCATGGTAGCTACGCCAGTGCCATGAAGCATCATAACCACCTCTTGCGCCTCCCCTTGCCTCAACAGCCTTGATTGTGAGATTTCACCCTATATCTAAACAAGGGTAACGCTGGTGGGATGGCAAGAAGACACCAGAGACTTGGTGGGTTTTACTGGGCAAAAAAAAAAAAAAATATCAAGACTACAGTACTGATACTGCTTTTATTGACTGGGTGACAATTTATTTCAAAATCATTAATTTATTTTCAGGCACACCCATCGGGTGGCCAGATTATAATCATTGATTTTCCAGGCACACTAGGGCCACAAGACTGCCACACACAATTTGTGTTACTGTGTTAATAATGTGCAATAATGGCTGTTCTTGTCTTTAAATGTTGTGTGAACATTACCTAAGGTACTACTAACCTTATGTCCAGGTAGCTGTAAATCAGCTTATCAGGACAGAAAGAAGCAATACAATTACACCCTATTTTCGTTTGTAAAAAAAAAAAATTGATAAAAACACCACTGCACATGAAATACCCCAAAATGGCCAGAATATTGGTGTTACTATGAAATTATAAATACTGTAATTGGATTATATATCCATAGTTCACTCGCCATGAGGTATCTGTAGAATGGGACCCTACATGGTCTGACATGTTTGCATTGGGTAATGTGAATACTGTTACACTTTAAGGGTATATTCACACGAACAGGCAGGTCCTGGCAGTTCCCATACACTACATACTTGCTGCGGTCTAAACGACCGCAGTGAGTATGTAATTCTGCCGCCCTTAACCCCTTCTGCTCCCTCCCGGCTCCCCCGCTGTAAGCATACTTTATCTGTCCTTGCTGCACGGGTCCGGCGTCCTGCTCTCCCGTCCGGCCAATCAGTGTGTTGCCCAGCTGCAGCCACTGATTGGCCGGATGGGAGAGCAGGACGCCAGACCCGTGCAGCAAGGACAGGTTAAGTATGCTTACAGCGGGGGAGCCGGCCGGGAGCACAAGGGGTTAAGGGCGGCAGAATTACATACTCGCTGCGGTCGTTTAGACCGCAGCAAGTATGTAGTGTATGGGAACTGCCGGGCTCGCAGCGAGAATCTCGCTGCGAGCCCGTTCGTGTGAATATACCCTAAGGTTGGGTTCACACTACATATATTTCAGTCAGTATTGTGGTCCTCATAGTGCAACCAAAACTAGGAGTGGATGGAAAACACAGAAAGGATCTGTTCACACAATGTTGACATTGAGTGGACGGCCGCCATTTAATGGCAAATATTTGCTGTTATTTTAAAACAACGGCTGTTGTATTGAAATAATGGCCGTTATTTACTGTTATATGGCGGCCATCCACTCAATTTCACCATTGTGTGAACAGAGCCTTTCTGTGTTTTTAATCCACTCCTGGTTTTGGTTGCAATATGAGGACCACAATACTGACTAAAATATACGTAGTGTGAACCCAGCCTAATGGTGTGTTCACACCTACAGGATCTGCAGCTGATTTTCTGCAGCAGATTTCATTTAAATAACTGAACACAGCATCAAATCTGCTGCAGATCCTGTAGGTGTGAACGCACCCTAAGGGTAGGTTCATGCATGCTGCTGCATACACATTCATGCTGCAATTCCTGGTACTGTCAATTTCTATGGGTTTACATACTCGCAGCTGTTTTTCATTCCCGGAGAGTATGTAAAGTCTCTTCCCATGTGGCAGCAGAGATCCTGCTATGGCTGGTGACTGGCTGAGTGGACCTGTGACTATGTTCCCACTACATATTAATAACGGCTGTTCTTTAGTGAATGGCCACTGTTGTAAAACTACAGCCGGAATAATGATCATTAGCATTAATTCCAGCTGTAGCTTTTAAAACAATACCTGTTGTTGTTTGCACTCATCTGTATGTAGTGGAAACATATCCTAAGACACAGGCTGGCTTCTTAGAGTGTTTTTGGCCTCATTTTGGTCAGTAATTTTACCAAAACCACAAGTGGGCCTGAATAGCAGAATGGTCCAGACATTGGACCAACTTTGCTTACAGCAGGGGTAGGGAACCTTTTCCATGTCGAGGGCCGGTTGGGCATTAGTAATTTGAGGGTCGCATACCGTGTATGGCAGTTAGTGGCGTTGGTTTGCTGCACCCGGGGCAAGGCAAAGTATTATTCCTCTAGTGCCCCTGCTATTGTAGTAAACCCTCTTTAATGCCCTTGTACCTGATGTGAATCCTTAGAGATGCTTAGTAGCCAGAGTTAACCTCAAGTGATGCTCCTGGTAGCTGTAGTTAACCCCTTACTGATGCCACTGGTAGCTGTAGTTAACCCCTTACTGATGTCCCTTGTAGTCTAGTTCAGGGCTGTGGAGTCTGAGTCGGAACTAGTTTTGGCTGGAGTCGGAAACGATGTACAGACTCCTTTTAAAAATATCTTAGAACAATTTAGAATTGAATTTTAATATGAATTTTATAAGTTTTGCTCATCAATATATATTTTGAGCAATATTCTAATAGGGTGGTTGAGGAAAAGTTGTCGGTCACTATTTGGCAGCTTGTTTTTGAGTCTATTGTGTGGGGGGGAGGTCTGTGCTGTTCACTTCCTGGATGATTATATATGAGCAGCAGTGTAATATGAAGATATCCTGTGTAATATAAATCAGGAGGAGGAGAAGATATAAGTAGTGTAGCAATAACTTCTGTCCTCAATGTGGTGTTTTTCTTCAGTGTGCTATGGCTGCAGCAGGCTGTGTGTATGCTAATGGCTACAGCATGTTGTGTGAGTGTGCTTTGGCGTGACCTGACCTCTCTATCACGATGTGTGACCCCTATATTACAGGTATCTGGCATTGTTAGCAGTGTTTCTGTGTGTATGGTGAATATTTAGTTAGAAACCTAGAAGATTGTCAGCAGAAAAAGACCACCTGCTCAATCTAGTCTAGTTGTGACATGGAGGCTGGAGGCTGGCTGCATCCCATGCACACACAAGAAGCTGCATTATATTTTTCCTTTATCTCCTCAAAAGGCACCCCAGGATCATGTAGGACATCCGGGAGAAGCTGCTGAGCTAGTGTGATAAATAACTCCCCTGGTATATGACTGGCCATTTACGAAGGAGCAGGAGTCAGAGTTGGTCCTGATAAAATTCAGAAGTTTGAGCTGTGGCTTATCGACTCCAGAGCCCTGGTCTGAGGGCTCATGAACATTGAGCGGGGGTTCTGTGTTTACATAATGCACTTTATGGTAAAACTGACATAACATTATATAGGTCAGTGGATACAGAGAGATGCATGTTTTGTATAGCTGTTCAAATGTGTTTTTTTTTTTTTCTTTTTCTTTTTTGGTGTGTGTATGTGTAAAACTTTTAGCGCTTTTTTCACGTATGGGGCTATATAGGGTGTCATTTTCTTTCTTTTTTTTCCTATGATCTCTAGTTTTTATTAGTATTAGACTTGTGTAGGTGAGACGTATTGCGATAGTGTGTGTAATCATACATAATTTTACACCATATTTTCTGGTGTATAAGACGACCCCTGACTTTTAAAAAGATTGTCAGGGATTTGCCTTATATGCTGGAAAATGTTAACCCCTGCCTGACTGCAGCTAAATTTAAAAAAAAAAAAAACATTTAAAGGGGTAGTGCGGTGCTAAAAAATTATTCACAGAATAACACACATTACAAAGTTATACAACTTTGTAATGTATGTTATGTCTGTGAATCGCCCCCTTCCCCGTGTCCCACCACCCCCGCCCGTGTACCCGGAAGTGTGTGGTGCATTATACATTACCTGATGCGTGTCGAGGCCGTCCGCCATCTTGTGCCAAACGTCATCTTCGGACGCATGGCCGAATCGCTGCCGTCGTCCCACCTCCGCCGCGTCATCAACCGCGATTAGCTGAGCATAACCGTGCGTCCGAAGATGATGTTTGGCACAAGATGGCGGACGGCCTCGACACGGATCAGGTAATGTATAATGCACCACACACTTGAGTGAGTTGAGTGATTTAACCTCTTCCCGCACAAGGACGTGACTACGTCCCCGCGCTGGTGGGGGTGTTCAGAGCGGGGCCACCGCTCTGAACCGCCGTGGTCCTGGGTGCTGCATGTAGCCCGGGGCTGCGGCTATTAGCGGGCACTGTCCGATCGCTGTGCCCGCTAATTCAGAGCAGCCTTTCCCTGGTGTCTAGTGGGAAGATTGCTCCCCCATGATGTTGGCACGGAGGAGTGATCTCCGCGACTGATGCTGGCCAGGGTCTGCGCCGTAATGGCGCTGATCCCGGCTCAGCATTTGGTTGGCATTTGGGGGATTTCTAGTATAAGTGTAAAAAGAAAAAAAAATTTCATTATTATTAAAAAAAGCCCCCTCCCCTAGTAAAAGTCAGAATCATCCCCCTTTTCCCATGTTATAAATAAATAAACATGTTTAGTATTGCTGCGTGTGTAATCGCCCAAAATATTTATTACATTCCAGATCTTGTACGGTAAAAGGTGTAAGTGCCCCAAAAAATCCCAAAGTGCAAAACTGCGCATTTTTGGTCGCATCAAATACAGAAAAATTTTAATAATCGATCAAAAAGACGCATATGTGCAATCAAGGTATCGATAGAAAGAACATGTCATGGCGCAAAAAAAATTACATTTCACACAGCCCCATAGACCAAAGGATGAAAGCGCTATAAGTATGGGAATGAAGCGATTTTAAGGAACATATATTTGTTAATGATTTGAATTTTTTACAGGCCATCAGATAATATAAAAGTTATACATGTTACATATCGTAATTGTAACGAATTGAGGAACACATATATAACATGTCAGTTTTTCCATAGGACACTTGGTGTAAAAACAAAGTCTCCTCAAAGAAAAAGAATTGTTTTGTTTTTTTCAATTTCACTGTGCATATAAATTTTTTTTTTCTGGTTTTGCAGCATATTTTATGCAGAAATTCAGCCTGTCATTGCAAAGTACAATTAGTGATGCAAAAAATAAGGGCTCATGTGGGTCTGTAGGTGTAAAAATGCAAGTGCTATGGCCTTTTAAGCACAAGAAGGAAAAAACGAAAACGCAAAAACGAAAATTAGCCTGGTCCTGAAGGGGTTAAATTTTTATTAGGGAAGGGGTTTTCTCATGGTTTTAAGACTTTTAAATTTTTTATTTTACACTTTTCACGTCTTCCTAGGGGATGCCATAGCATTGATCAGTCTGCCTGTGGTACTCTGTATATTGATTGCTGATCTGACTGCTAGGAGGAATGTAATGGACCTCTGACAGTCAGTTTGTGGTGTTCCACTAGGGGTGTCACTCTTTACACCCTGCGCAAAAGTCTGTACTTTTTGTGGTCTTATTGCAGCCAAAGTAGTATTAAGAGATGGTCACTAGATGTTGCTATATTATGTATGGAAGCTGCACAGCTGAAGTGTCTCAAAGGGTTATTGTGTTTGTGTGGACTAGTAGGATTTTCACTTTCTTCTGTCCTATCACCTCCTTTCTCTGTTCTTCTGTTGCACTCTTTTCACCCAACCACAGCGCGTCTGACGTGCCGGATTGGAAGTTAGTCCCTTGAAGGAGGAGTCTTAGTCGGGATTCTGTGGAGGAAGGATGCAGACCAGATAGCTCTCCACAGTGGTCCCACCTGGTCCCTGGCCCTCTGCCAGGTCCCCCAGAAAGGAAGAGGAGTAGTCTTTAGTCAGTGCCCTGCATGGGTAGGATGCTGGACAGTGCTCTGTTACAAACTCCTCTCTGTGTCTATACCCGTAGGATGCAGTGTTAAACCTCTCAGGAAAGGACTAGCAAACAGATCCCGTCAACCCACGCCATGGACTAGGAGAGGCGACAGTGCAGGACACTAAAGAGCTAGGAACTGATCTGGGTGGAGCAAAGTTACTGTAAAAGTCTATGAACTCCATCTTGCAGCACGAGTGTCAGGCAGGGAACTCTTAGCACTCTGCTCATCCTCGGTAACTAGGTCTGGGGCTTGTGTTACCCATTGGTACGGGTCAGCCAACGCTAATGGGCATAAGGTGGTTTGAAGACTATAGAAAGGTCAATACACAGGCACAGGTTTTCTCATTATTCTTCTTCTAAAAGTATTCTTCTATATCCTCCAACATCGCGGCAGAGCACATTGCTACTTGGGTTGAGACTCTCAGGGCACCTTCCTCTCTACTACGCTACCGCAGTACAACCCTGCCAACTCTACTATATCCTACTCAGCACTTCTCACACAGATCTGGTGGTTCTATGTTCAAGTATTTATTGGAGCTTTATCAAGTGTAAATCTGAGCTCATCTGTATTACCTGTTCCACATTGGCCAATAGTAAATCAAGTCAAGGTTATTTAATACCACCTACTATCGGTGAGGGTTATTTCACTGCTCTGGCCACCTGTGACTACACTATCCCAAGGGACCCCGTAGCAACCCGACAGGACACTGACTACAGGGGAAAAGGGTGCAACCTGTGTGCCCACCTGGCACTGGCATCACGTGACAAAACCTTAAGGTCTGGCTGTATCTTGGCCATCCACCACAGAAGTGGCGTCACACTTCCATCTAGCAAGTGATCGGCCGTCCCACCCCTATAACACCATCCAGGGGCTCACCACAAGTTACGATGAAAGGAACTCCTGCAGTCACACTGCGGAGTCCCAATTGTACTGTGACAGTGCTGCCACGCGATCGTGGCAGCCTGTCATCAACCGTGAGGACCTGGCTGTTGATAGCAGCCAGTCCCCAGGTGATATGAAGAGAGCTTACTTCGTAATGCCACCGGATCCACTGGCGTACCAGTACGTCATTGGTCCTTAAGGGGGTTAAAGGGAATGTGTAATCAGAGTTACTTATTGTTGTATAGGGCAAACGATTGTAGGTAGTTTGCCGGTGCGGTCGTTTGAGATTGTTAATCGTCGAAAAATCGCTTTGTGTAATACCACCCTTCTTTTTAACATTCATCAAAGGGACAGGCTGTCTATTGTCGTCTATGTCCACAAGGCTTGCTGTAAAGCATATCACTAAATGCTGTTAAAAACCGCTTAGACAAGATGACAGCCTTCATAACAATGTACAAAAAGTGAAATAGAAAAATTACATTATTAACCCTTTCAGGATGTAACTGTACGTCCTTTTTTGCAGTAAGTTACTGCTCAAGGACTTATAGTTACGTCCTGGGATAAAACGGGTGCAGGAGCTGCACTTGTGCCATACCGCGGCGGGTCCGACTGGTAGCCATAGGGCCCTTTTACACAGAAAGATTATCTGACAGATTATCTGCCAAAGATTTGAAGCCAAAACCAGGAACAGACTATAAACTGTTTTCAAATCCATTCCTGGCTTTGGCTTCAAATCTTTGGCAGATGATCTGTCAGATAATCTTTCTGTGTAAATGGACCCTAAAGCAGTGCTTCTCAATTTCAGTCCTCACCAACAGGTCATGTTTTGAGGATTTCCCATAGAAAGAACAGCTGTGATAACACCTGATGCACTGAGTATAATTATATCACCTGTGAAATGCCAACGATATCCTCAAAACATGACCTGTTTGTGAGGCCTAAGGGCTGGAATTGAGAAGCACTGGCCTAAAGTGATTCAATGATTTCCTGAAGCCTCCTGTGTCAGAACTACGGTGGCTGATCAGGCTCAGCCTTACCTATTTTACAGGCACATTCAAATGCAATCCAGTTCTGCATTGTAATGTGCCTGTAATCAATCAAATAGCTATGTCTCCATGGTGGGACAGTAAAATAAAGTACACAACACAAAATCTCCCTAGCCCCCAAAGGAATAATAAATGTAAAATAAATAAAAAATAAGTACACATATTCAGTATTGCCGTGTGTGTAATGACGCTAGCAATTAAATTATCACATAACTAAACCTGCACGATGACTGCAGAAAAAAAAAAAAATCTGAAAATCAATTTTTTTTTTTTTTTTTTTCATGAAATGTGGGCATTTTTCACACAAAAATTGTATAGATATCGGCCAAATTTTACCACTAACCTAAAGTATAATATGTCACAAGAAAATCTCAGAATTGCTAGAATAAGTTATAATATCACGGAGGTATAACTACATAAAGTAAGACTGGTCAGATCTTAAAAATGGGCTCTGGTCCTCAAGGCACTATCTGAACCGGTCCTGAAAGGGTTAAATTGGTCTGTTTTGTCTGCAGCACATCCTGAAGCTGCTGAAAATCCTTACTTCCTGGTCCACTCTGTCTCTCCACTTCTCTGTCCCTCCCTCTCCTCCTTTCTGAGACAGAGGTTACATGAGTTCTGTCTCCTGTTGCTAGGCAATCTGTAACCCCACCTACCCATGACATTACACAGTGATCACCTGGCCACCGGCAGGAAAACAGCCTCTCTTGTGTAGTGTAGGGGAAAGGAGACACGGTTTCATAACTCGCTAATTTATGTAGATAAATAAATAGACAGAAACATAGATACTGTGTAAACTAGAAGCAGATAGAGCCAGTGGTGGGCAGATACTACAAGACAGGGGTGGACACCCAGTAGTTGGTCCTGAGGTGCAGTGCATGCTGGGAGATGTGCTTTCCTGGCCTGGTGTCATGATGTAAATCTGGGGTCATGTGTAAGGGCGCCTTTACACAGAGAGATTAATCTGACAGATTTTTAAAGCCAAAGCCAGAAACAGACTATAAACAGGGAACAGGTCATACAGGAAAGAATGAGATTTTTCCTCTCCTCAAATCCATTCCTGGCTCTGGCTTAAAAAATCTGTCAGATAAATCTATCTGTGTAAAGGCACCCTAAAAGTGTGAATCTGGCGATAGGAGCAGCGTAGAGTGGGGAAGGTGTCAAAAAATCAGTGGGATCGGTGAGTGCACCTATATGCTTTTTGTGAATTTTATTTTTGTCAGGGATTTGACATATGTAATCTGTTGAATTACTATCTGGTGTAAGGCCTTAGGCGCTGTTCACACATTCCATACTTGTTACAGGATGGGTAGCACTGTTCTTTATTGAACAAATCCGTGCATTGGGGAAGTGTGGATATGGCCTAACAAAATGAACTGGTCTGTAATTGCAGGGCTGCAGTTATGGGTCCCCTACACAATGTGTGAATGTGGCCTACAACCTAAGATTTTGTAAGGGACCCCGCTTCTCTTGGGGTATGTATTGCATGAGCGGTCTGACCTTGTATTGTATTTATGACTTAAAGCTTGGGGTTGGGTTTATAGGTATTAGTATTGTTTGCAAATCCCTATAGAGCAGGGTTGTCAAACTAGCGGCCCTCCAGCTGTTTCCATACTACAATTCCCATCATGTTGGGTCAGCTAAAGCTTTGGCTGTCCAGGCATGATGGAAATTGTAGTTTTGCAACAGCTGGAAGGCTGAAGGTTCCCACCCCTGCTCTAGAGAATGAATAGAGGGCAGGCCATGGCCCAATTATTCTAGGGCCCATTTTTGTCTCTGTTCTTGGCATTGGTGGGATTCTCAGCAGTCAGACCTATCGGCCTGTTACCCCTTATCTGGTGGTTAGGGGGTAACATCTTTGGATGGCAATACCTCTTCATAAGGGTGCGTTCATACGTTCGGGTTCGGGAAGAGAGACAGCAACCTCTCCTCCATTTTGATTGATTTCTGGCTTTATATGTAATAACTGCAATTAAAAACCTAATTGTGTGAACAGAACCTAAAATGGTGCATGTGTGAAGTTTGCTTTCCTTTGAACTGGAGGGGGATAATTAGACATATTTGATTAATAAGCAATTGCGCAATATTTTGAACAATTAAACACCAAACCTACTCTGAAATAATTGATAAAATGCTGAATGTTTTATATTTGTGCCACATTTCTTTATTTACAACTAATAGTTGTGTAGATAATAGAGCTTTGCCATCCTTTCTGCTCCAGTATTGCATAGCACCCCAGCAGTGTATGGTAGCAGTGCCATGACTACACCACCACAACATGGACCCGGGAGGGCCAGGCCTGCAGCATCACTGAGGCAGATGCACAGCACACCCACAACTTACTCGGATGCGGGGGACAAATACGGCAGCCTCGCCTCACAAAACTACACTTCCCAGCACGTCCTGCTTCCATACGGAACACAGACGACCAATGGGGGTGTGTTCGTGGCCTGTGATGTTACCGGCCAATCCCAGCATGCCGCACAGCCCGCGATACACGCCAACGACACCGGTGACACTGCGCTGAGCTACGGTGACATCACTCGCCTGCCGAGCGCGGTATCAGCTCACGGTGCAGGCTGTCAGCAGACCAGCCGCCTGCCCCGTCTATGCCGTAAGATGGTTTGTTCCGCACTGGGGACCAGGGCAGCCGATTTGTCTGTGGGGGACGCTGATGCCATTACGGCTCGTCTCTCCTACCGCAGGATCACGTTAGCGGTACGCAGAGCGGACCGGCGTTCGGTTGTCATTAACCTGAGCACACCGGGGATAGAGGACTGAGGTTTCTGTGCCTTTAGCACCTTGCTTTGTCGCTACTTGACCCGGCCGTTCTCCCCATAAAAGTGGTTCGGTCCAGACGGTATTTAAGGGCTCTGCAGGGCCGCTGGTGGCTCAGAGCTGCTCTGGGTCGTTGGGAGGGTCGTCGTTGGGGCAGGTAACGGCTGGGCAGGTGGGGGCGGCGGAGACAAGGTGAAGGGGAGGCGGGCTGATGGGGGAGGCCTCGGCGATGCGAGTGATGTAGGATGCGGCCCGGGGAAGGCGCCGGCCAGGCCATCTCCTAAGGAGGGAGATAAACAAGCCTTTAACTCTTCATGCTCCGGAGCTGCAGTCACTGGGGGGCCTGTCATTGCTGCCCTCAGCACAGCATCGTATTCCTGCACAGGCAGAAGATGTCACTGGGCAGGCAGGCCGGCACCGCATTGGTTTGGAGGTGGTGAGAGATGCTCTACCCCCATCCTCCTGCCTCCATTCCCTGCATTCCCATGTCATGAGCCCACAACATCAATGGGTAGATCGGGCGGCAGCGCAGGGGAGACCCTCCGGGGGGCGAGGATCGGGCTGGAGCCTATGGAGATCGGGCGAGCGGGACCTCCTCAGCCATTGTAGACGGGGTTTTGCTTTAGGGCCCACTGCATGTTCATCCATAGCACTGCCATAAGGTCAGCGTGCCTGCGTTATTTACCCCTCTGATAAACACGGGCCATGGTGTGAATACTGTCTATTTGTTGATGGGGATGCGGTAATGGCCTGCAGAATCGTGCTAGCAGTCAGTGTAGTGGTGGGAGCTGCTGCAGACTGAGCCCCCAGGTGTAGGCCTTGTTCACACCAGGACCCCAGGGCAGTGTTGGATGGGGATGTGCTGGTGGTCAGTGGATCTCCATCTGTTCCATGCAC
The DNA here is from genome assembly GCF_027789765.1 of Dendropsophus ebraccatus. Lineage (NCBI taxonomy): Eukaryota > Metazoa > Chordata > Amphibia > Anura > Hylidae > Dendropsophus > Dendropsophus ebraccatus. The sequence goes on from NC_091454.1 coordinate 73,507,514, forward strand.
CTTGTTGTTGCTGCTGCACTGTCCTGTAATGCTGAGTGGAATGACTGTATGTTTATTTAATGCAGGATGGAATGATGGGGTCTTACTGATCCTGTAGTTGTTGGGCCCAGTGAAGACTGGCACTGAGGTTGCCATCATGTCCTATACTTCTTACTGAGAAGACAAGTGAGAAGCCTGACCTAAGCATCATGATCTCCATGATAACCGAACAATTACAAAAACAAAGTCTGGAGGACCTGAAATGCAAATCTTTCAGTATAAGTCTGGTAAGGTTTTGCCTTTCAACTTCTATGTTTTGTCTTGTTGATTGGGTTTGTCCTCCATGTCATACCAAGGAGGGGGTTGTGTTGGAGTATTATCTAGGAGTTCGCCGCTGGAATGTGTGGGGGCATGTCCCCTGGCCACCTGGGGTTAACAATGCCAAGTTTATGTTGGGAATATCATTGGAAAGTAATGTTTGCCCTATGTTACGATAGCACTAAAGATTTCATAATCTCTTATGAGAAACCTCTGCATACAAAAATGTATAGTGTTGCTTTCTAACAAGTGCCTCTTATGCAAGCTGTGAGTTTTCCTGGTATGACCTGTGAAAAGCCAACAAGGTACCCTATGGCCTCTTTCACACAGTGTAGATTTGTAAAGTATTTTGCATTTAAAACCAGGAGTTAAACTAAACACAGATAAAGTACAATGGAATCCTGTGCATGTATCTTTATTGGTCTTGGTTTTAGCCTCAAATACATAGGCAGCCATCTGACCAAGTTTGCACTGTGTGAATATGGTCCTAGTGTGTTGTTGTTTTTTTTTTTTTTTTTTTATCTCTTTGAATTCCAATATTGTCTCTTTCACTTGACAGTATTTTGCATCATTATTTTTAATTCAGTGCCCGGAGTGGGGTACACACACAAAAAGACTGTAATGGAAAGTTGTTAATGTCTTCTGTATCGGCCAAGAGAAAGGAGAGAAGGGGGCGCCTTCTAGTGCAGTAATACGTGTAAAACAAAGGGAGTGAGGATAAGGTGAACGAGTGTATGCTCCCCTGGATGAGTTGTGCAAACGATAGGCACAACTCTATCAATCGCTCCAATAACACCGCTGCCAGCTCCGGCTCATTCACAGCCAAACCGAGGAACAAAGCAATTAGGAAACACAGAGAGCCCCAGCAGAGGCCATCTGGGACAGGGATACCCTTTAAGTGAGCCAGGTGCAGGTGTAGACATCAGGTGTAGCAACAATAAAAAATAAAAATATTCAAACACGTTTCAAGGCACTGACTTAATACAGGGCTGAAATGCGTTGTTTGAATATTTATTTATTTATTTTTTTGGTCCAAGATTGCATAGTGTCTTGGTGATTGGTGGCAAGCGCTCACTCCTATGCGTTGCTACATCTAATGTCTACACCTGGATCACTTGAAGGGTATCCCTGTCGCAGATGGTCTCTCTGGGTTTCCTAATTGCTTCTGTATTGGCTACAAATACTGATGCAAAATGTGATGGTGGCCGAACTTTTGAAGAAATGTGTTTCATGAAAATTTAAACTGGCTACCACATTACACCCTTAGTGATATGTTGGATAATGGTGGGGCTTTGGGGCCATCATTTTCTTTTATTTTAGACTTCATTTAAAGAGGTTCTCCAATTTAGTTAAAGAGAAAACAACACCCTGCTGGGGATATAAAATAATAAAGCACCCATGCTGGCCTTGCATAGTCCAATGCCAGCCTCTGTTTACCTCCCCCGATGATGTGCTCTCCCGATGACATCATGAGCCTGCTGCAGCCAATCACAGAGGCATCAGAGCGCTGGCACTGGACTCTGCAAGGTTATTATGGTGTTTGTTGCACCTTTAGTCAGCATTTGTTTAAATTTGAGGCCAACTATAAAGATAAGTGTTATGATGCTATCAGGGTTTTTTTTTATATCTGTTTATATAATCGCAAACAACCTCAAAGAGTAAGCATCTTCAACAGTGTCGCTTCTGCTTTTCTTCTATATTTGTGAATAGTATCAGAAGAAAGTTCTTTCTCAGCAGTTAGATTTCCCAGCGAACTATAATGCTGTCTATAGACTGCAAATCAGATAGATGCTGTGGACTAAGGCCTATGATACACTGGAAAACAAAATTTAGCTTTGCCCTGCTCTATTTTCAGATATTTCCCACTGTTTCTTAAAATTTGAGTAACTTGGTAGATACACTGCATTAGTCAACAACCTCTGTTTGTCCCAAGTTTTATCCCGTGTTAAAACCCAGAGTTTAATTGATAATTTTGCTTGTTTTGTTGCAAACTGTCAATAAGCTCCCCTCCCTAAGGGCATGTGCACATGGTCATTATGCATGTGATTTTTGATGTGAAAACTGCCCTGATTTCCACATCAAAGAACACAGTTTTAATTTAAAAATAAAAAAAAATAATAATGGTAGAGTGTGGTCTAAAAAAATGTGACCTGTCTCTAATTTCTGCTCAGAAGCTCCCACTTAAATCGGTGAGATTTACAGCTTCAGCATAGGCTTACCCCCAGGTTGCAGCACTGCACATTGTGCATGTACCCTAACAACCCACTTACCCTGTAAGAGTGGAATCACACTAGGCATTAAAAAAAACACAAATGCCAAAGTAGCACATGGCGTTTTTTGGTGTGGCCAGATGTTAGCTGAAGGTATATAGGGAATATGAAACACCATATGCCTTTTTTTTTTTTAGAGAATTTTGGTGTCTTTTTGCCATTTGGCAGTTTTGCTAAATCGCAGAAGAATGTTTTCTTTTTTTTTTTTCATTTATTTATAAAGAAGTAGTGGTTCTATGACGGGGGAGAGCCACCAGGGAAATAAAAAGTTCATATCTATATGCACATTGGCATATTTTCCCAATTTCAACAGAACTGTAAACATGTGATGAAAAAAAATGCAGGAGATAAAACACCAGAGATAAAATCTCCTATTTTAATTTTCACTAAACTGAGAAAATGCCAGAAAACTGCCAAAAAAACTGGAAAAAATGGTGTCTGAGGGAAGCCTTCAGCAGCGGTAGTGTTATATCCTACATCAGATAACTGTATTTAGCCTTGTATAATGGCTACAACATTTCCAGAGACAGTTCTGTGCAGATGGTAAAGAATGCTGGAAGATTTCAGCTCTGAGGTGTGCTGAATTGTCAATGGGCTCTGGGCTATAATGCAGGAAATAGTTTACACTTAGATAAGTAATGTGCTGTATCTACAAAGTTAGGCTCCCTTCATGTCATGACCACAGTCTCACGTGTCTATAAATCAGAAGTGTTTGATCATGGCTTACGTTAGAGAAGAAGCATTCTCTAGGGAAATGGTGTGTCCCAAATTGTTCTGAATGGACATTCAGGAGTTGGATCTCCAGAACATGATGTGTAAAGGGCTTGACGGTACATTTTCGGCTAATTCTGTGTGTAAATTAATAGTAAAACATGTACTATATAGTTCCAAAGTTTTTCAAAACTGAGGTGCTCTTAAAGGGTACCTGTCACTTTAATAACACTTTGAAATAATAGGTTAATTTTAAGTTTTGCAAACCCTTTACTATAGAAGAGCGTCTATCTTTATGTAAAGGGCATCAATTTGTGATCATTCGCTAGTGATCTGTGCTCTGTGTAATGTTAGGCAATGTACATACAATAACAGGGAAACGGCTAAATTATCTGGCATTACCTCAGCAACCAATCACAGCTCAGCTTTTATAACTTATCAAGCACTGTGATTGGCTGCTGTGGTAAAGCCGGACAGTTTTACAGTTTTGCTTTTAGACAGTTTTTATTTATTCCCCCTCCCCCCCCCCCCCCCCCCACTCCCACCATATTTGGGCCTCAATGTGGTTTGCAGATTTACTAAGACTGGAAGTGGAACCAAAAAAATTTGAGCTATATTAGTATTTAGAGATGTTTTTGGTCAGTATTTCCAGTCATTTTGGTCAGTATTAGGCAAAACACCGAAAAAGGGCAAATCTTTCTATGTACACATGTAGCCTTACTTATGCTGGAAAAGTCTGTCTTTTGGTTGTTTGAAAATGATGTCACCATCTTCTTCTATAACAAAAAGGGTAATGGACAATTTTAAGTGACACCAACACCTAAAATTGTATTTACTGAATGAGCAGCAAATATGGGGGCACAGAGTCTAGTTACCACGTTTACGGTGCACATACGGTATATGGCACTCACACACTGAACAGCTTCACAGGAAAGTAGTGTTTGCTACAGTCATTGTCTTGTAAGTAGCATTACATAACAGAGGATGTTAACATTAACATCTTACAAGAAGATTGTGGGGGAGATTTATTAAACATGGTGTAAAGTGAAACTGGCTCAGTTGCCCCTAGCAACCAATCAGATTCCACCTTTCATTCCTCAGACTCTTTGGAAAATGAAATGTAGAATCTGATTGGTTGCTAGGGGCAACTGAGCCAGTTTCACTTTACACCATGTTTAATAAATCTCCCCATATATTCTTTCCATATACATATTAATGCCTAATACCCTGGAGTAGAAATGCCCCCACTTCTGAGATGTATAGAAACATAGGGGGACATTTATTATAAGGCTAAAATGCCTTTTTATGGCACAAACAGGCCATTTTCCAGTGCGTGTGGGATTTATGTAGAGGCATTGAACCTCTACATAAATCCTCAGAGCCTCGGCACTGCAATACATTTTTAAGCATGGTGCATGGTGCAAAAAATGCTGGACTTAATAAACACCCCCCCCCATTGTGTACTTCACCTGGAAAAACACGGCAGGATACCCCAGCAGTTCTCAGGGTAGTTGTATTTGTTTCCTTTTTGGAGGTTCTTGGTGGTAGAAGAAGATATGTAAGATCATGGCCTGAGGGCAGTTTCCTCATAGAGAGAAGGTTTTCTAACTCATCGAAACAGGAGTCTGATTTCTGCAGTGTTCAGTTGGTTCCACACTAGCATAATATAGGCCCATGTTTGCACTAAGGAGGAAGTCTGTTCAGGTCATCAGCTGCTGTCATGCCAGACACACAAATGCATGTGTAATATTCTAGTGTGGACACAGCCTTAGGGTGCGTTTACACAGAAAGATTTATCTGACAGATTTTGGAAGCCAAAGCCAGGAATAGATTTGAAAAGAGGATAGATCCCAGTCTTTCCTTTATGACCTGATCCCTGTTTATAGTCTGTTCCTGGTTTTGGCTTAAAAAATCTGTCAGATAAATCTGTCTGTGTAAACTCACCATTAGGTAGAATACGATTTCAGATTTTTTACAGAAACCATGTGATGTGCTTGCTGCCGAAACCTAGCCATTCAGATAAATGGAAGGGAGTTTAAAATGTCTGCAACTAATCAACCATGCGTGAATTCCCACTAGGGCCCGTTCACTTGCATCTTACAGATGAGGTTATTACATACAGGGCCTATATACTGATATGGACCCATCATGTACCGTCTTGCACTTTCATAGAGACCATTTTCTTTTTGTGTTGTCTTACCCTTGAGGATTCATGCAGAAACCCTGGGAGAAAGATGAAAGGGCTCCAAAATATGCAAAGAATTGCAGAGACTGCATGTGTCTGTGTATGCCCCTTTGCCACGTGCCTTAACCTTTATTTTGTAGGTTGTATTCTTCAGTGTATCTTTAGTGAGCCCTGGTCAGCTTCTGAGTCAAAGGCTTGGAGTCCTTTTACACGGGCAGTCACCTATATACAAGTCATGGAGTGTTTATTGTAAGGCCCTTTATTAGTTAGGGTTATCCCAAGATTAAAAGTACAACTTGGCTTGCCAAAACTCCATAGCTTAGTGTTTTTCAACTTTAGTCCTCATACACGCAGGTTATGATCTGAGGATATCCCATACTAAGGACAACTGATACTTGATGTACTAGCTGTAATTATATCCCCTGTGAAATACTGAGGAAATCCTCAAAACATGACCTTGTGGGAATACCTGAGAACTGCAATTAAGAAACACTGCCGGAGGTTTAGGGTTTGGGTTCGCGTTTAAGTGTTGGAAACTGGTCATTCTCTCTGTCCTATGTCCAGGGCCTATCTAAAGGCCCTATTCCACCAACAGATCTGATGACAGATTATCTGCCAAAAAGCCAAACCCAGGAACAGACTATAATCACAGATCAGGTCATAAAGGAAAGACTGGATTTCTCCTCTTTTCTAATCCACTCCTGGGTTTGGCTTCAAATCTTTGGCAGATAATCTGTCCTCAGATCTGTTGGTGGAATAGGGCCTTAAGATGTACCTTATTTATGGGACACCATGTATCCTTGTTCTACTTGATGGCAAGTGACTACGCCTGTCTTGTGGATGGCCTGTCCTATGTCTTTTTGTTATGTATACAAAAAATTCTGTGAAAAAAATTTAATAAATATATATTTAAAAAAACAACAAAAACACTGCCATAGATCACTAGAATCGGTGTACTGGGTAAATATCTGTGCTGCCCCTTTTCTTTTGTTTCCCCAAAATGATGATCCAGAGCTGTGCATTCGATAGAAATGCATAGCTGCCGGATGTTACCGATGTTGCAGTGTTATCAGGCCGCAATTGGACATTGCATTCGGGCATGCGCAATGCCTGCAACATGCATTACCCCTGCCCCCCCTTCTCGGAAGTTATCATCCGAGACAGCCAGGGAGGAAGCGCAGCACTAAAGAGCAGAACAGGTAGGACTTTTTCCTTTTTCTGCTTTTCTGCTCTCTGGATAACCCCTTTAAGCACTATAAATTACTTGACTGTCGCCTCATTTGAACAGAGGATCTTGGGAACTCTGTTCTCCTGATTGGTGGTAGTCCCAGTGATCTGATTTTTATCACCCTGTGTTCGAGTGTTCAGAGAACCCCTTTAAAGGGGTCATTTTTATTTGTTTCAAAACCATACTACAGCCTGCTAGGGGTGTAAAATAACAAACTACTTCATGCTTGCCCAGTCTGATGCCCCAATCTACCCTGTTCTCTGTGTTTACTTCCACTGATGACGTGCCCACCTTGCTGTCCTGATGACACTCCGAAGCCATTAAGGCCGCAGTGACCTTCATCAGAACAACAGGGAATGCGCATCAACATTAGGGGAAGTAAACAGAGGGACCTCTGTACTGGACCAGGTGAGTTGTACAGTATGCCATAGTTTATTGTACAGCCCTAGGTGACTGCACTGTGGTTTTTTTATTACTTATAATATCCCTTTAAGTAATGGGCTTATTTGAAGATTGTAGTAATCTTGTGTGCATGTTTCTAACTATATAAAAATGGTGACTTGTTTTGTCGTGTTATGTTAAACGCAGACGTGCTTCTAAATGTGTTTTTGGGAAGGTCGGACAAGGGAGTTCTATTTTCACTAGGAAATAACATTAAAATGCTATTTCTGCATCTTTGAATTTTGAAAGGTAAAAGCAGCACAATACTTTTAAAGGGGTTCTCCGATATCTGAACTAATGTTGTGCCCCTACTTTATTTTATTTATTCACTCCTGTTCCTTGCATATATTAAAAGGCGTGAATTTTGCTTACTTTATGTCCTCGCACTATTTCAGAGGGTCAAAGTGTGCCCATTCACAGACCAGCAGGGGAAGCCAGCTAGAACAGTGGCCAGTGCTCCAGTGAGCTATGTCTGATGCAAACCAGGCTGTAGCTGGACCTGTGCATTAAAACTAAATGATATTGGGAAAAGGGGCTGGAAACTTGCATTAAATAGACTGCAGTTTTAGGAGAACCCCTTTAATACACTGTGGAGACACGTGTGGATTGTGAAAACTGAAGCCTGGTCTAGTACTTTGCAGCAGCTCTCACTTATGTTTGTGTCTCTCTCAGCCACTGCCTGATCATCCAGACCCTGAGGGCTGCAGCAGTCCGTACCATTTTGTGACAGGTAAATGAATATATATTTAAGTGAGCTGTAGGCACGGTGGACATTACCTGCATTTGCCACTTTCCATGGATTTTTTTTCCCCCCTCCGTAAGAGTGCCTGTACCATCAGTGATCAGTGGTGTGCATGTGAAACCTGGCTGATCTAAGTACTGGGCTTCTACATGGGAATATGACAATTGTGCTACTTGACTGTATGTCAAGTGTGACTTTTTTATTTCTTAAATTTTGTGACTATAACCAAAACTAGTTTTAAAGGTTCCTAAGAAATTAACATTCCAGTTTATATCAGTCTGCGTGTATGAAACTCATTGCACCATCTACCTCTCCATATTACTGTTGCTTTTGTGTGCACCATTTTGCACTGTGTATGTGTATATGCAGGGTGCAGTTGCTGTGTGATTGCTTATATTACACTAGTTCAGTGATGCTATAATGGGAACCATATTTGCAGTTCAAACATGATGCTTCTTGCCTTGCACTAAATTAAGATGTGACACTATTTGAAATCTACCTAATTTTGTCATTCCCTCTTTGTGTCTGTTGATCCTGAATGTTGGATTCCTGATAGTCGTTCATTTGAGTAAAAGTGGGTGTGAAGTTACAGGTGATCACAGACATTGGTTGACCATTTGGGTGAGAATGGCTTACTATCTGATGGGGGGGGGGGGGGAATCAGTACGTGCACGGATTGGCTGTCTAGCACCTTAAAGACCAATAATTTTGTAAGCAGAAATTTTGTAGTTGAATTTTTTTTGGGAGAGGGGGTGGGGTATTTTTTATATTTAATATAAGAAAATATTTTCCAAAACTATAATATTTCCTTTTTAGTTTCACAAAGGGACTTTAAATTTTCTTATCTCTAATAGGGCTGGGCGATATGGCCTAAAATTTATATCACGATATAATTTGATGCATGCACAATATAACGATATATCACGATATATCAATTTTTTTGTGTGTGTATACAAATTACAACACTTTAAGAATTTTTTAAAGATGTGTATTGTATAACAGATCTTTTTCCAAACAATGCAAAGATTAAGTGTTAGTAAAACACAAAATTGTTTAAAATAAAGTGCGAATTAAATGTAAAAAATAAACATAAAATTTCGTCCTGTTGTCCTGATAACATAATTATGTGCAGCTTAAGGCTGGGTTCACACTAGGGCTGGGCGATATGGCCTAAAATTTATATCACAATATAATTTGATGCATGCACGATATAACGATATATCAATTTTTTTGTGTGTGTATACAAATTACAACACTAAGAATTTTTTTAAGATTGTATTGTATAACAGATCTTTTTCCAAACAATGTAAAGATTAAGTGTTAGTAAAACACAAAATTGTTTAAAATAAAGTGCCAGTTATCAGCCCCCTTGTGCCAGTCATCAGCCTTTCCCTGTGCCATCAGCCCCTCCTTGTGCCAGTCATCAGCCCCTCCTTGTGCCAGTCATCAGCCCCTCCTTGTGCCAGTCATCAGCCCCTCCTTGTGCCAGTCATCAGCCCCTCCTTGTGCCAGTCATCAGCCCACCCTGTGCCAGTCATCAGCCCACCCTGTGCCAGTCATCAGCCCACCCTGTGCCAGTCATCAGCCTTACCCTGTGCCAGTTATCAGCCTTCCCCTGTGCCAGTTATCAGCCTTCCCCTGTGCCAGTTATCAGCCTTCCCCTGTGCCAGTTATCAGCCTTCCCCTGTGCCAGTTATCAGCCTTCCCCTGTGGCAGTTATCAGCCTTCCCCTGTGGCAGTTATCAGCCTTCCCCTGTGGCAGTTATCAGCCTTCCCCTGTGGCAGTTATCAGCCTTCCCCTGTGGCAGTTATCAGCCTTCCCCTGTGGCAGTTATCAGCCTTCCCCTGTGGCAGTTATCAGCCTTCCCTGTGGCAGTTATCAGCCTTCCCCTGTGGCAGTTATCAGCCTTCCCCTGTGGCAGTTATCAGCCTTCCCCTGTGGCAGTTATCAGCCTTCCCCTGTGGCAGTTATCAGCCTTCCCCTGTGGCAGTTATCAGCCTTCCCCTGTGGCAGTTATCAGCCTTCCCCTGTGGCAGTTATCAGCCTTCCCCTGTGGCAGTTATCAGCCTTCCCCTGTGGCAGTTATCAGCCTTCCCCTGTGGCAGTTATCAGCCCTCCCCTGTGGCAGTTATCAGCCTTCCCCTGTGGCAGTTATCAGCCCCCCCCCCCCCCGGTGCCAGTCATCTCCCCCTCCCCTATGCCATCTATCAGCCCCCCCCCGGTGCCAGTCATCTCCCCCTCCCCTATGCCATCTATCAGCCCCCCCCCCCCCCCCCCCCGGTGCCAGTCATCAGCTTCCCTATGTGCCAGCCAAGCCCCATGCCATAGCCATCTGCACCCCCAACCCCTCTGCTACTTACCTTTCCTGCAGGGCTGGCTGACGGAGTCCGCGAGGCGAGACGGGCCGCGTCTTCTTCCCAGCATGCACTGGGAGAGACCTGACGTCACACGCATCGTCAGCTAGCGCGCTGACGATGCGTGAACGGAAGGCCCTGCAGCGCGGTACCATGGAGCGGTAAGTGAGAAGCTTATTCACTACCGCTCCGTGGGCATGTATCGCGATATGACGATATGCCGAAAATCTATATCGTCATCCGAATTGATGACGATATTTTTGCATATCGTTCATATCGCCCAGCCCTAGTTCACACTATGTATATTTGAGGCTGTTTGATAGCAACCAAAACCAGGAGTGGATTGAAAACACAGAAAGGCTCTGTCCACACAATGTTGAAATTGAGTGGATGGCCGCCATATAACGGTAAATAACTGCCGTTATTTCAATATAACAGCCGTTGTTTTAAAATAACAGCACATATTTGCCATTAAATGACGGCCATCCACTCAATTACAACATTATGTGAACAGATCCTTTCTGTGTTTTCAATCCACTCCTTGTTTTGGTTGCTATACAGCCTCAAATATACGTAGTGTGAACATAGCCTTATTGTTGTGCAATATATTTAAACATAAAACCCTTCAAGTTCAACAGGTTTCTTTTCCATAATAGGGAAGGGAACCTGTCATCAACTTTGTGCTGCCTCTACTAACGGCAGAATAAAGTAGAGACAGGTGAGTTGTTTTCAGAGGTCTGTCGTTTAAAAGTTAAAAGTAAGTGGTTGCCAAGAACCAACATCACAATCATTGCAGACTAGGCCTGAAAAAGAGTCATGACCACCTGAGAAGAGTCAAGGGTATTTATAAATTCCTGCTCTCCCCGCCCACCTGCTGTTGATTGACAGTCTTCTGCCTAGTTCCCTTTTTCTCTAGGAGAGAACTGCCAATCATCAGCAGATGGGCAGGGAGAGCAGGAGATTAGGAATAACCATGACTCTTCTCAGGGAGATCTGACTCTTTCTAGGCCTGAGCTGCAATGATTAAGAGGCTGGTTCTCAGCAACCACTTACTTTTAGCTCATCATTGACACACCGCAGAAATCACAATATCTGTCACTACTTTATGCTGGTGCCCTCAGTGAACTCGTCAGCATAAAGTTGATAAAAGTTTCCCTTTAAATGTAGAACAAATTTCACACTTGCAAAGTATGCACATATTTGAACTAAAAACCCTTCAAGTTCAACAGGTTTCTTTGCCATTAAATGGAACATCAATTTTGTGTTGTGCTGCCCCTACTAATGGCAGCATAAAGTAGAGACAGATGAGTTCATTTCAGAGGTCTGTCATTTTAAGTTAAAAGTAAGTGGTTGCCAAGATGAACCGATATCACAATCATTGCAGCCTGCGCCTGGAAAAGTCATGACCACCTGAGAAGAGTCATGGCCCATGGGTATTAATAAATTCCTGCTCTCCCCGCCCACCTGCTGTTGATTGACCGTCTTCTGCCTAGTTCCCTTTTTCTCTAGGAGAGAACTGCCAATAATCAGCAGATTGGCAGGGAGAGCAGGAGATTGGGAATAACCATGACTCTTCTCAGGGAGATCTGACTCTTTCTAGGCCTGAGCTGCAATGATTAAGAGGCTGGTTCTCAGCAACCACTTACTTTTAGCTCATTATTGACACACCGCAGAAATCACAATTTCTGTCACTACTTTATGCTGCCCAGTGCCCTCTAGGTCAGCCTAAAGCTGATGACAGGTTCCCTGTAAATATACAACAAATTTGCAAACTAACATGACTGAACAAGAACAACATTAATGTTGTGTGCCGTGATTAAACTTCTGGCACATCAGACAAGGTTTTTTGCCAGGAACACAAGTTTGTCCACAGTCTCGGGCTTCAGTGCAGATCGGTGGCATGTTACTATGTTGCCACTGGTGCTGAATGCCCTTTCTGAGGGGGCACTCGTGGCAGGTATGCAAAGGTATTTCTTGGCTAGGTTTGCCACCCTGGGAAAATTAGCCTGGTGCAGCCTCCACCACATCAATGGGTCAGCTTCGCCTTCTACATCCAGTGCCTGCAGGTAACTCTTAAGCTCAATTTCAATTGCTTCTCTCTCAGTAAAGGCAGCTGGGCCAGGCTGAGCAGAAGCATTTTTAAAAAAGCTGCCTAGACTTCGTTTACTCCTCTTGGGTTCTCTCTGGGCTCCTGTGCTTGTGTGGGCTCCTGGGCTGAGCTCCTGTGCTTGTGTGTGATGGTGGTGACTCTGTGGCAGACACAGCTTGCGTCTCTTGTAGTGCCTGAATTTCTGCTGCTGCTTTTGTGAAGATGAACTCTCTTCGGTCATCTGCTATATATGATGATCTGAAGCGCAGGTCGATAAAGGAGGCCATATCCAGGAGGTCATTAGTTGCAGGGTCTGAGCACTTCTCATTTAAATACTTGAGGATGACTCTCTTCATGTCCTTCGTCAGGTCTGTGTCACTGTCAATGTCATCATCAGCTAGAGGAAGAACTGTGTTGTTTAGAAGGTGGAGCACAGGTTTGACATAAGACACACTCACATACTCTTCTCCAGACAGAGCATCTGTGAACTCCAACAGGGGATTGAGGGTCTTGTTTATAGATTCCAACACCTCAATGTCCTGCCAATTTGGTACCAGGTGCCTGGTTTTCCTGTCTGCTTTCAGGACCTGTGATATGGCCTTCTCTTGTTCAAGCAGCCTCTGAATCATCTGTTGTCGAGACCCCCATCTTGTTGGTGTTTCAGTGATGAGGCGGTGAGGAGGCAGGTTTAGCTCAGCCTGGGCATTAGCCATTTCTCTCTTCCTTTTCCAAGTGTAAGAAAAGGCACTCATTATTTTCTTGCATTTGCCAATTGCTTGTTCAACACGGGCATCTTTCACACTTCTTTCTAAGGACAAAATTAGAAAATATTATTAGCACAATACCCCCGCATAATGTTGAACTAGTCTCGACTCGGACTAAAAGAAACGTTTACCTACCGATGGCAAGGTGGAGCCTGTGGCCAAAGCACTGCAGTCTTGTCCAGCCATTCATTTCCACAGCTTTCACGATATTTGCGCCATTGTCGGTGGTTATGCAGACTTGTAACTCTTCTTTAAGTCCCCATGACTCGAGTGCTTCCTTTAATCCTTGAGATATGAGTTCACCAGTATGATCCTCGGGGAAATAAGCTGTCTGTAGGCATCTGCTGCACAACTTCCACTGTAAGACTAATGTAAGGCTCCATTGTGCGACTGGACCACAAGTCCGTAGTGGTTGCATAGTGTTTTATACTCTGAAGTTCTTTCTTTACTTGCTCGCGGACTTTGTCATACAGTTTGGGCATTTCAGTTTGGGTAAAGTGTTTGCGGCCAGGTACCTCATAACGTGGATCGAGTGTCTTAATCATGTTCTGAAAGCCGCTTTTCTCCACTGTAAGAAACGGCACCATGTCCTTACACAGGAACAGGGTAATGGCATTTGTAATCTCAATCCACCGCCGATTTCTTTTGTCATATGGAATGCCTTTAGAAAATGCTTTTAAAATATTAATCTGCTGTGTAGGCGCAGGGCCACCTTTTTGGTTTCCACTTGACTGACTGGGCTTTTGTGGAGGGCGCAGTTTTTGGCTATCTTCATATTCCAAAACGTGCTTCGTTTTGAGGTGATAAAACAAATTAGTTGTATTCCCCATCTTCGCTATTATTCTTGCCCGGCATAGTTTGCAGATTATATTTTTCTGCTCAACATCTGGCTCCTTAAACCCAAACCAGGTCCATATGACCGACGTCACACCGGTCTTCCTTATGAGCACCTCCTCCTCCTCCACACTTGTAAGCTCCTCCTCCATGCTTGCGAGTTGACCAAAACAGGCACACAGCTTGATGAGATCTACGGCTGCAGGAAATGATTATTTTAGCAATTGAGTATTAATCCGAGTACTACTCTTATAAGAAAAAAACCTTAAGACTTAGTAACATATTGCTAAAATTGCTTTATTTATCAGCCCCATGATGCCACCATCATCATGTCCCCCAGCCAGTGCCATCAGCCCCATGCCATTTTTTGCCATCATCCTGTCTCCCAGCCAGCACCATCATCCCTTATGTCAGGGCTTGACAAATTTCATCAGAATCTAGGAGCCAAGGTTTTTTTTATACTAATAAAGCGTTATTTTCAACGTCGAAAATAACCCATCTTAAATTAACAATAAAGAAGACTAGAACCAAACAGCATGGGCATTAACAAGATAATGTGACACACACCACGGCACACCCACGTGCCATCAGCGGCTCAGCCCTGTGCAATCAGCCCCCTTTGTGCCATCTGTGCCATCAGCCCCCCCTTGTGCCAGTTATCACCCCCCCTTGCCAGTCATCAGCCCTCCCCTATGCCTTCTGCCCCCCCTTGTGCCAGTTATCACCCCCCCTTGCCAGTCATCAGCCTTCCCCTGTGTCATCAGCCTTCCCCTGTGTCATCAGCCTTCCCCTGTGTCATCAGCCTTCCCCTGTGTCATCAGCCCTCCCCTGTGTCATCAGCCCTCCCCTGTGTCATCAGCCCTCCCCTGTGCCAGTTATCAGCCCCCCCTTGTGCCAGTCATCAGCCTTTCCCTGTGCCATCAGCCCCTCCTTGTGCCAGTTATCAGCCCTCCCCTGTGCCATCAGCCCCCCCTTGTGCCAGTCATCAGTCCTTCCCCTGTGCCAGTCATCAGTCCTTCCCCTGTGCCAGTCATCAGTCTTTCCCCTGTGCCATCATCAGCTTTCCCTATGTGCCAGCCAAGCCCCATGCCATTGCCTTATCATGTCCCCCCAGCCAGGGCCATCATCAGCCCCATGCTATAGCCATCTGCCGCCCCCGACCCCTCTGCTACTTACCTTTCCTGCAGGGCTGGCTGATGGAGTCCGCGAGGCGAGACAAGCCGCGTCTTCTTCCCAGCATGCACTGGGAGAGACCTGACGTCACACGCATCGTCAGCTAGCGCGCTGACGATGCATGTACGGAGGGCCCTGCAGCGCGGTACCACGGAGCGGTAAGTGAGAAGCCTATTCACTACCGCTCCGTGGGCATGTATCGCGATATGACGATATGCCAAAAATCTATATCGTCATCCGAATTGATGACGATCTTTTTGCATATCGTTCATATCGCCCAGCCCTAATCTCTAATATTAAACACTGTACTACTAGTATATTGCAGTGCATTATCCTGTCAACATAGTGTTGATTGGTAACCTAACTGGCCTTGGTGGAGGTCAAACCAAGCAGGCACAAATGACACACATGGGGACCTTCATTAGGTCCCCTGCTGCTATAGAAAATCTACATGTCAGCTATTGGGTCACCCCAGTGCTGATGGGGTAACAAAAGTCTAGAAACCACTTAAATGCCACAATCACCATTTGACCACAGCACCTTAAACCTTAAGGAGCGAAGGTTGCTATGCTCTTGATAGTTAGAGCAGGGGCTCTGCTGTCATGCAACATCCAAGTTCTTGTGATATTCTGCACAGGAGACCAATGCCAGGCTACTTTTGCCCTGCCGACAGAAGACATGTTGTGGTCATTAAGATGCTAGTAATGCCTCTTTACAGTACATGTGATACTACATGTCCTGTACTGCTCTCAGGATGAATTGTTCCTTTGGGTGAGGATGGCTTAATTTTATTTTTCTGGGACCCTGGGTGAACTGTACAGGATCCTGAAAATTCTCCGGTCCTCTACATGGAAAGTAATTTGTCTTCTCTTTCTGACTGTTCTATGTAAGGGCTTGTTTCAGCCAAATGTATCTGCTTATTTTTCTTTAATTTTTTTTTTTTCTTTTTGCATAACTGTTGGGGGTTTTTAGGACCAGTTAGTACTGTTCCATGAGTCTTGGTCTCAATACAATAATATTAACATACAATGGTCTTCCTGGAACCAATTAAAATTGTAACTTGAGGGACCACTGTATATTTTTGACTGTTGAAACTTGGGACAACCCTTGTCAAGAAAGAGGGAAAGCCATTTAGTGTTTCCTTGCATTGCATATGTATCCAAGTTAGTGGGTAGGGAAGAGTGAATATACAGTAATTGCTTTGTTGGCTCGGCAGCCGGCTTATCAGCCTGCTGCCTTCTAAGGGTACTATTACACGGGCCGATAATCGTCTAACAAGGGCTGCATGGACATCATTACCGATGTCCTTGCAGCCCTTGCTGAAACTGCATACATTACCTGTCCATGGTCCAGGGCTCCTCTTGCGGTCTTCTTCTCCCTGGGTCCGGTGTGCTGCAGCTTCAGAGCGGCCTGTCAGCTAAGAGAGGCTGCTCTTAAGCTGCAGCAGCCAGGGAGAAGCAAAGTGCAAGAGGAGCCCTGGACCATGGATAGGTAATGTATTCAGTATGCAGATCGTCAGCCGCCGGCTGTGCACCGCTATTACACGTAGCAATGCACAGCCAGTGCCGGACAATTATAGGTCCATACCTATATCAACGATCAGCCGATGATCATTGTCATCAGCTGATCGTTGTTTATTATACGGAACGATAATTGGCCAGATAGGGCCAATTATCGTTCCGTGTAATAGAGCCCTTACTCCTTGCCGCTCCTCCTTGGGTGCTGAGAAAAGCTGGATACAGTCCTGAGAAACTGGGAAAAATATCTTAGGACTGGATACAGCTTTTCCCAGCACCCCAGGAGAAACTGTCACTCCGTGACGCAAGTTAAAAGGCAGCAGGCTGCAAAGCCGACTGCCGAACTGACAAATCGATTTGCTACGTTATTTCTGTATATTTGCTCATCTCTGTTCGGGAGCTTCCGTGTCCAGTCGTAGCCACAACTGGATGGTTGTGAATAAGACAGCATAGACTTCTGGAATACATGTGAGGGGGTCCACCCCAGTTGGGTTGCCCATATCAGTCAGTGCTAGTAGTTGTCAGCAATTATTGTGATGGAGACATGAATTTCCCTGTTCCTGGTTGAGTTACTGTGTTACTTTGTTGTATTGAAAATAATTTATCACTTTCAAGGCTAAACTTAAAATTCAACCTATTTTCTGTTGCCAGACAGCAGCTCATTGTTGGGAATAATGGCTGTTGCATTTAGCACTGAGCTATCAAGCTACATGTTACACCGTTCATTAGCGACTGAATTGATGTAACCCATGGACCTCCATCTTTGTACATGAGTGCTGACGTACAGGATTTTATACACCCCTGGAAGCTTAGCTGAGCACCTATAAAGTGGTTGGACAGTTGGTGTTCCTTCTATTAGATAAACATACAGACTTCGTTGTAAAGGATGCAAACCACCAGGGCACCATCTTTGTTTTACTCTGAACAGCTGTGCTTTGTCAGAGGAATCGTAGATATAACTTTGGATGTGAAAAGTTTCTCAGTGTCATTGGGGTGGTCCTTCAACCCTGAAAAAGCTGGAGGAGAGCAGCTAAGTGGGCACGTCTCCCTGTATGTTATAAGTGCAATGTACCAATTGTTACAGGAATAACATAACTCTCATAATCAAAAGATAAGTCTTTGTGCTTACATGGTATCAATGCTGTAATGGTAGGGTATTAAGGGACAAAAAGACATATACCATTACATGTGAGAGTTATCCAAGATTAGAAAGAGCACAGCTACTTTCTGGCAAAAACAGCAGAATACCTGTCCTGGGTTTGTGTTTTATCACAAACTGATAAAGGTTTTTTTTTTTGTTCCAGAAATGGCATCACTCTTATTAGGCCTGGATAAACCCTTAAAATTGGACCACTTTGTAGCACATGATATTTAGTGAAAACCTTATAGCACTGGTCATCCTTGACTCCATAGTTTATGAATATCATGCCATAAGTACTGGGCAACTCACCTGGGCAGAGTAACTATGCATAAGAATGGCAAATTGTGGGTACAAACAGCTAATAATGGTTGTCCCCCCCCCCCCCTTTTTTTTGTATGTTTTAGACCAAATTGCTAAATAGACTACTGAAAAGCAACAACACTGTTTTGTGTATGCTAGGATCTTGCATTTGCACTGTTTTAAGTTCAATTGCCTGCTAGTAGTGCAATAGTCCACAGCTATATAACTAGTGATACTGTACTGCTTGACATGACCCATTGAGGCTTTTCTTTCAGCAGTACAGCACAAGGATTTTTTTCCTGACAAGTGTGTTTTTGCACACTTGCTAGTAAAAATGAAAAATTACTAAAAAAAAAAAACCCCGAAGACTACCTTTTTGTATTATAGAATAATCCTAAAATTGTGCAACTTTCATTCTGGTCACTAGGCCTAATATTAAGCTGATACTTTCTGCTATATAGAGAACTTACCAGCAGTCTCCTTGTTTGGGTATGTTCACACTGAGTAAATCAGGCGGAATTCCACTGCGGAATCCCACCTGTTTATGGGAGAGCGCACACTCCTCTACTTCTGCTGCTCTCCACTCAAAGAAGTGAAATGTCCCTACTTTGAGCGGTGAGCAGTAGCAGCAGAGTAGCGCACGCTTTCCCATAGAGAAGCAGTGTAACACTGAGACAGGTGGAATTCCGCCTGGTTTACGCAGTGTGAACATACCCTTAAAGTAAAAATGTTACACCATTCACAATAGGCGATTACCAGAGCTGGGCCTCACTGTCTCTGCACAGGTCACAGAGCATGTCAAGAAACCTTACCCATAGATGCCCCCCCCCGTATGTTATGCATTTGTCAATGAGACTTGCTTCAAAGTACAGTATATATGTTAACATCAAATGGGGAGGTGGAGGGTTAAAATCTCTGGCTCTAATCTGCACAAGTCTTGGTGACACATTCCACATTATTTGTTTTTATTTTTACACCATTGTCAGGATCCTGCTACAATATGGTGTATGCAATAGAAAAATGGTGGATTCCAATTGGTGCCAGAATAACTCTTTTAGAACTTGATCCTCCTGTCTTGGATGAACACACCACCAGGCTCTCTCCGGACAAAATACTACTTCATTAGATATCCAATAAAGAAGTATTTTGTTCGGAGAGAGCCTGGTAGCGTGCTCATCCAAGACAGGAGGATCAAGTTCTGAAAGAGTTATTCTGGCACCAATTGGAATCCACTTTTTCTATTTCTGTATACATTGTGCATTTTACTTTGAATGTAAAGCATTGAGCATCCATCTGCAGACTGTTGGTGCAGTTTTTTCCTATTCTAAGAATGCACATATGGAAATCCTCTATTTATTCCTGAAAATAGGAACAACCACGTTAGGCTTTATAACAAGGTATGCATTCAAACGAGGACTTACAAAATTATAGTGTGAAGAGAAGTACTGAAGGAGAGAAGACATTTTAAAAGTCATGTCCGTGTGGGCTGCTTAAAAAAATATACCGGGATTATTTGGTCAGGAAAGGAGGGGGCCCAGCTTCCCTCCCCTCTGTGACTAGGCTTCATTAAGATCAATGGAGGTGTGTCAGAGAGGAAGGGGATATTATTACACTGGGGGGGAGCATCTTTAAAAAGAGCTGCTCCACCAGGATCCCCGCACCAGCACCAATCTGATAATGTGGTTAAAAAATTAAAAATAGCTATGTACTTCAAATCATTGGATGCGAAAAAGTTATACAGCTTTGTAAATTCTATTTTTTAAAGAAAATCTCCAGTCTTTCAGTACTTATCAGCTGATGTATGTCCTGCAGGAAGTGGTGTATTCTTTCCAGTCTGACACAGTACTCTGTGCTGCCAACTCTGTCAATGACAGGAACTGTCCTAAGCAGTAGCAAATCCCCATAGAGAGCCTCTCTGAGACCGCTGGTCAGACAGAAAAGAAAACCACTACCTGCAGGATATTCAGAAGCTGATAAATATTAGAAGGATTGACAAGTTTGCATAATGGTGCGTTAACACAGAATCATCTAAAAGATTTTTTTTTAAGCCAAAGCCAGGAATGGATTTGAAAAGAGGAGAAATCTCAGTCTTTCCTTTATGACCTGTTCCCTGTTTTACAGTCTGTTCCTGGCTTTGGCTTCAAAAATCCGTCAGATAAATCTGCGTAAAGGCACCATGACTTTCTGAAATCTGTTAATTAAATTTTTTTCCTCTTCTGAAGTATCCTTTTAACTCCTGTTTTACGTATTAAAGGACAAGTGCCATGAAAAACTTTTTCCCAGTAATTGAAGCACATTACAAAGTTATATAACTGTGTAATATGCTTCAATCACCTATCTGCCTCCCTTCCCTGTCTTTTCCCCCCTCCACCCCCCACCAGGAAGTGTCCTGACTCACACAGACCTGATTACTGTCGTCACCGTCACCAAGCTCTTCTCTCAGCTCCTTCTCCTGTTACACTAGCCTCCCCCCTCCCCTGCCTTGTCAGGTGACAGGCTTGCTCAGCTCCCATTGGCTGAACAACTGCAAGCCATCACTTGTCACATCTCACTTGCTTATCTTCCCTCAGACTGACTCCGGCACATAGGCAGCTCCCCCCTCCCCTCATCCCCTCTCTCCTGCTGCCGACTCAGTGAAGGAGTCATGTCACTAGAGAAGAGAAGCTGAGCAAGCAGAGTCACCTGACAAGGAGGGGGAGGCTGCTGTAACAGGACCTAGAGCAGCCCTCCTGCTGATGACTCATCCCCACAAGAAGGAGCTGCCTGGTGACGACAGTAATCAGGTCTGTGTGAGTTAGGACACTTCCTGGTGGGGGGTGGAGGGGGGAAAAGACAGGGAAGGGGGGCAGATAGGTGATTGAAGTATATTACAGAGTTATATAACTTTGTGATGTGCTTCTATTACTGGGAAAAAGTTTTTCATGGCACTTGTCCTTTAAATGTGACCTAAACTTCATCTCTGTTGGAGACCATACCCCTTTATCTTTGGTGGGCAGCAAGAAGTGCACATCATCACTTGCGCTTAATAGATTTTAGACCAATATATATTCTACATACTACAGATCTGATTTAAACCACAAAAAGATAGGTAAAGTTTACCCATCACCCAAAAAACGTGATATGTTAAGTTTTTATCTGTCAGGGCCTGCTGTGTGCCTTTCTACCTGCTCTGTGTTTGTGATCGTAATGGCCCCTAGACTTACATTGTGCGTCCCACAAAAAATAGTAAGGGGAAAATCAGATGCGTACAAAAGGTTGCACGTCAAAAAATCCTTTATTCAAACAACTCCTAATAAAACATCATACAAGGCAGACATAAACCAATAAGTCTAAATGCAAAACATGCTAAAGTTAAGGTCCTGACTATAGCCTGATCATTTTAGTAAGCGAGCGCTCGTTTACTGGACCTATTAGTTGGCCCGATAATTGGGCAGTAAGGGCTGCATGGACATCGTTAGCGATGGACACATTGAGCTGTACTAGCCTGGACTTCATGCCAGTCTCCTGCCTTCAGGAGACTGGGCCTGGATAGAAGAATAGCTTTGTGTTAACCCCTTAGTGACCGCCGATACGGCTTTTTACGGCGGTCACTAAGGGTCTTATTCTGCTGCCATCAGCTTTTTACGGCGATGGCAGAGAATAAGGCTGCGGGGCCGGGACGGCCCCCACCCCATCCCCCTGGCTACCGGAGGTAGCTGAGGGGTTGGGGCAGTGTGTGGGGTCCGTCCCGCCCCCCCCCCCCCTAACCGACGATCGCCGCTATTAACGTTATAGCGGCCGCCGTCTGTAAAGGGGATTACCGGTGCTGCCGCCGCCTTTCATCTCCCCCCGCCGTGAATCTACGGCGGGGGGAGATGAAATAAGTGTCCCCCAGACCTCAGATCAGCCCCCCCTAGTAGGGCGATCACTAACCCCCCTCCCCCGGCGGCCATCATTTCCAAGATGGCCGCCGCCATCGCTGTGAACCGACTAATGTCTGTTCACAGCGATGGAAAAGTTAAAATGAATGAAAGCCCCATGCTCTCCGCCACCGGAGGTAGCGGCGAGCATGGGGCAGTCATCGGGGACCCCCCTGTGGGGTCCCGGTACAAGCGATCAGCGGTATATACTATATACCGCTGATCGCTTGTACCATGTGCTCCCGGCACTTTTTATCCCCTGTCACCATGAATGATTGGTGACAGGGGATAAAAAGTGATGTCGCCCCCCCCCCCCCTGTCACCCCCGTCCCCCAGTCATCCCCCCCTTCCCCATATACTCACCTGATCCTGGAGCTCCGTCCTCCTCGACGTCCTGGCTGGTTATGAAGTGCACATGCGCTTCACAACCAGCCAACTCTGAAAATTTAAAGTGACGGAGACCAATTTGGTTTCTGTCACTGAATTATGATTACTGAGATAGAAAATATCACAGTAATCATAGTAATACAGTGAAAATGAATATGTAAAGTACAAAAAGTGACAAACATACAAAAAAATAAAACACACACTTTTTATTATAGTAATAATTACAGTTTACGCCCAAATTACCCCTAACCCCTCCCCAGATTGCCCGTAACCACCCCAAATTGCCAGTGACCCCCTCCAGATTGCCCGTAACCACCCCAAATTACATGTACCCACCCCAGATTACCTATAAGCACTTCAGTTTATCAGTAACAATCCCAGATTGTCTGTAACCCTTCCAGGTTGCACATAACCCCCCCAGGTTCCCCGTAATCATGCCAGATTACATGTAACCCCCCCCCCCCAGATTGCACGTAACCACCGCGCGTTGCCTCTGACCACGCCACGATGCCTCTGACCACGCCACGATGCCTCTGACCACGCCACGACATGATGCCTCTGACCAACCAAATTGCCAATGACCCCCTCCAGATTGCGGTGCCCATGTCAGATTACAGGTACCCGACCCAGATTGCCTATAAGAACTTCTGTTTATCCGTAACCACCCCACATTGCCCGTAACCACCCCAGATTGTCTGTAAGCACTGCAGGTTGCCCCTAACCACCCCACGTTGCCCGTATCCACCCCAGATTGTCTGTAATCACTGCAGGTTGCCCGTAACCACCCCACGTTTCCCGTAACCATCCCAGATTGTCTGTAAGCACAGCAGGTTGCCCGTGACCAGCCCACGTTGCCCTTGACCACCCCAGGTTGCCCATAACCGCCACACATTACCTGTAATCTCATTTTTTTATTTTTTTTATTTTAGTAACTGCGCTATTCTAATAACCATTACTAGCTGCGGTTTTGCTCCTGTAAATTGGCGCTCCTTCTGAGCCCTGCTGTGTGCCCATACAGTGGTTTATGCCCACATATGGGGTACCATTGTACTCAGGAGAACCTGTGTTACAGATTTTGGGGTACGTTTTCTCTCCTGTTCCTCGTCAAATTGAGAAATTTCAAACTAAACCAACATATTATTGGAAAAATTCCAGTTTTTCATTTTTACTGGCCAATTTTGAATACTTTCCTCTAATACCTGTGGGGTAAAAATGGTCACCACACCCCAAGATGAATTCTTTGAGGGGTGCACTTTCCAAAATGGGGTGACTTTTTTGGGGGGAATCTATTCTGCTGACACTACAGGGGCTCTGCAAACGCACCTGGCGCTCAGAAACTTCTTCAGCAAAATCTGCACTGAAAATGTTAATTGGCGCTCCTTCCCTTCTGAGCCCGGCTGTGTGCCCATACAGTGGTTTATGCCCACATATGGGGTACCGTTCTACTCAGGAGAACCTGCTTTACATATATTGGGGTGACATTTCTCTCCTGTTCCTCGTGAAATTGAGAAATTTTCAAACTAAAGGAACATATTAGTGGAAAAATTCTAGTTTTTCATTTTTACTGTCTACTTTTGAATACTTTCCTCTAATACCTGTGGGGTCAAAATGGTCACCACACACCAAGATGAATACTTTGAGGGGTGCACTTTCCAAAATGGGGTGACTTATGGCAAGATTTTACTCTGATGGCACTACAGGGGCACTTCAAACGCACCTGGCGCTCGGAAACTTCTGCAGCAAAATCTGCATTGAAAAAGCTAATTGGCGCTCTTTCCCTTCTGAGCCCTCCCGTGTGCCCATACAGTGGTTTATGCCCACATATGGGGTACCATTGTACTCAGGAGAACCTGGGTTACAAATTTTGGGGTACTTTTTTCCTCTTGTTCCTCGTGAAATTGAGAAATTTCAAACTAAACGAACATATTATTGGAAGAATTCGAGTTTTTCATTTTTACTGTCTTTTGAATACTTTCCTGTAATACCTGTGGGGTCAAAATGGTTACCACACACCAAGATGAATTCTTTGAGGGGTGCACTTTCCAAAATGGGGTGACTTATGGGGGGGGTTTTCTCTCTGCTGACACTACAGGGGCACTGCAAACGCACCTGGCGCTCAGAAACTTCTTCAGCAAAATTTGCATTGGAAAAGCTAATTGGCGCTCCCTTCCTTCTGAGCCCTGCTGTGTGCCCATACAGTGGTTTACGCCCACATATGGGGTACCGTTGTACTCAAGAGAACCTGCATTACAAATTTTGGGGTGCTTTTTCTCTCATATTCCTTTTGGAAATGAGAAACTTTAATCTAAACGTATATATCATTGGAAAATTTAAATTTTCCATTTTTTTACTGCCTAATTGTGAATACTTTCCTCCAGCCCCTGTAGGGTTAAAATGCTCATTATACCCCTAGATTAATTCTTTAAGGTGTGTAGTTTCCAAAATGGGGTCACTTATGGGGGTTTTCAGGATACCAGACTTCTAAATCCATTTAAAAAAAAGAACTGGTCCCTAAAAAAAAATCAGTTTTGGAAACTTTCACGAAAATGTGATAATTTGCTGATAAATTTCTAAGCCCCATCACACCCTAAAAAAGTAAAATATGTTTACCAAATTATGCCAGAATAAAGAAGACATATTGGTAATGTGACTTAGTAACTAATTTATGTGCTACGACGTTCTTTTTTTAGAAGCGGAGAATTTCAAAGTTCATAAAATGCTAATTTTTTAAATTTTTCATGATATTTTGATGTTTTTCACAAAAAACACACAAAGTAGTGACCAAATTTTGCCACTAACATAAAGTGCCATATGTGACGAAAAAACAATCTCAGAATCGCTAGCATACGTTAAAGCGTCACTGAGCTATAAGAGCATAAAGTGAGACAGGTCAGATTTTGAAAAATTAGCCTGGTCATTAAGGCCCAAACTAGCTGCAGCACGAAGGGGTTAAACCTTAAAATTAATGCAAATTGCAAACGTGCTTTATATTACACCAACTGTTTTAAAAAGTTATAATGACAGCTACACCTAAAAGTTACTGTGTCCTGCCATAACAAATTGTAAACAAAGCCAAAATTTTAGCTAACAAGTTCTCATGTTTGAACTGATCTGCCTCGGACTTTTCTGTTATTTTGGTACACACCAGGGTAATCTGGTTAGTCAGAACTACAGTATAGCTTTATATATGTTAAACTATTCAGTTTGTCATCTTTGTCAGCCTTTAAGAAATTATAAAAACCTGCCCTAAAATGGGACTTTTAAATGGTATGTTTACATGCTGCAGATTTTCTCCTACTGACTTTAGAGGGAATGTACTATCAGGCTCGGGCTGAAGCACTGGAGGCGGGCCGACCCACCCACAGTGGGAGGAACCCCCCACCCCTCTGACACAGCTCCATTAGAATCAATAGAGCCACATCACAGAGGGGAGGGGGTTTCTTCCCACTAGGGGTGGGTCGGCCCACCTCCAGTTCTTCAGCCCAGGCCTAATGGTACATTCCTTTTTAAATACTTTGATTTGTCCACAAATCAAGGTTCGATTGGGTAGAAAGCTGGACAACTTGAAACTTGCATGCAAAAAAAAATAATATTTGTCTAAAACTCATTTTCAAATTCAAGTTATTCTACAATTTCCTGTTTATATTTTATTGTTATTATAGAAATTCTTATGGTAACTCCCAAGACTGATGATAAAATAATGTAGCATTTTAGTAATGACAACTTTTGCTCTTGTGTATCTTTAGTTCATGTCTGAAAGTTTGTTGTGGCGCATAGAAAATCCGGTAATAAAACACTATAGCAGATACTGGTATTCAATACACTGAGCAATATGATGCTGTGTGACTCTAGATTTTTTTTTTCCCTTCCCCCTTTAAATCAGCTTATCAAAGTGTACCAGTCCCAAAAGACGCTGACTCGATTGGCATGAAATTCCTCTTACTGCTGGAAGTTTGGTTATTCATTGATACAACCATATTGGTTTGCATACAACCACACCAATTGGATTAGAATGGGGGTTTTGCACAGTACACACCTGGTGCAGTCATATGCATTGATTCCCAGGCTTCTGACAGCAGAAGGAATTTCACACTGATCGGGTCAGCGTCCTTTGTGACAGGTACACTTTAACCAGTGTTTGCAATAAACAGGAGTTTAGTTATCTTATAGGAAGTTCATAGCTTTCTGTGTCTATTTTTATAAAAAAAAGAAATTGACATGCTAAAGAACAAAAAAAGAATAAATAGCTATATCAACAGCGAATATTCTATCTAGAGCAAGACTGTTTGTGGCTCAGATGTTTGCTTGATCTTTAACACTGTGTATAGTATAATGACCTGTTTTTTAATGTCTCCTTTTGTAGTATATATTTAACACTATATTCCTTCTCCACAGAGGAACGCTCCTGGGGGCTTGTCAGTCATTGCCCACGAATTGAACTTGAAGACGGAATTCGACCTGGTTGCCATCACCTTTCCAGCCTGAGTCTTCATTTTCCTGTTGTTAGCAGAGAGAACTCGCCTAACAGCAGGAGCCCTTCACAAGCACCTGAGGCGGGGAACTCTGCAGCACCTCCAGCCCCACCAACGAAAAGACACTGCCGCTCCTTATCTGTGCCAGAGGACCTATCACGCTGGAGGCCTATTTGGAGGCCTAGTGGTTCTAAAGTTTGGACTCCTGTTAAGAGGAGATGTAACAGTGGTGGGGTTGGAGCAGTACTGGGAGTGCAGACTCAAAGTCCATCCCCAGGGGTCTCCAATCTCAGGTTCCAAAATGACCCCAGTGCCTCTTTTCGCTGCATCCAAGCCAACAGCCCTCCCTTCTTTAGCCTGGCTTTGTGTCGGGAGTCACCCTGTCCCTATACCCTATCCCCAACTACTGTATTCTGGGAAAACGCAGAAGGGCCAAGCTGCTTTCCATTGCAGCGCCGTTTTTCCCTTTCTCCCGTACTTATCAAGGATGCAGGACGATTCCTCCCTTCAGCCAGCAGCTCCCCACCTTCCACCCCAGAGCTGGTGCGGCGACAGCAGTGTATGCCCCGCAGCCAATCACAACCTTGTGATCTTGACACAAGGAAATGTGGAATCAAGCGAAGGCACGAGGAAGATACACGGTGGCATCGTCCTTCTCTGGACTTCTACAAGATGAACCAGGTGATGTTTGTTATCAAGGGTCTACTGCAGGTTAGAATGATTTATCTGGTCTTGTTTTTCTGTTACTAACAGCTTGTTCTATTTGCAGAACGCTGGTGCTATGTGTTTCTTGGACAACTCTGATGAAGGCAGCTCTTCTCCTTTTATGGCTTTTCATGGGGAGTCTCCTTGCACTTCTGGAAGTCCTGTCACAACTTGCACATTGGCACTTAGTGAAGAAGATAACATGGGTAGGAGGGATCACTCGTCCTGCTCCCAGGCAATGCTCTTCCAGCACGACTTTGCGGACCTGGATTTAAATCTAATTGAAGAGAATTAGCACTCTCAGGAAACATCATACTACAAACGGAGTTCTGTTCGTAAGGTGGATGTATGAATGAGAGTGTCTGGGTGCCTGCTGCAGGCCACCACAAAGAGACTTGCACCAAGAGCATTCCACAAACCTTCTAACCTTCATGACAGATAGGAATTGTTTGGGGGAGTAGGGTATAAGGGAGCGAGCCAAAAAGTTCCAATCTTTTGCTGAAGGAGTAGCCTGAGGCGGGATCATCTGTACTACCAACCTCTCATGTCCCAGTGATTCTGCTGGATTTGAGATCTCTCATTAACATGTTACAAAACTTTACATAAAGGGTGCTGTGGGATTGCTTTATTTTTATATTGATGGCTTTTGGAAGGATGTGTTCTGCACTGCCCCAAGGGGATCACATGCAAATAGAGGCATGTGATAAATTCTTGTCTAAGGTGACTGACGGGTGGGTGGGGGATAATAATTCGACTAACAAGGTGGCAAATCTGGTTGTGCACAAAGGCCAAGGCCTTGTTTTCAAATGAATGCCCCAAGACCTGAGCCCAGTGCGTCACAGCAGGGGAATCCATTCCTGTGTGTTCCATAAAGAACCCCTTTTTAGTTCTCCAATGCATCCTGAGGAAGGCTGACAACAGAACAAAAATGTTGTTTCAATTGTTGTAGGTGTGTTTGTATATTTTTATTTTTTTTTCTTACTCCTGAATATTCGCCTGTGGCAAATATTCTAGAAGCGGTATTGAATTTGTTCTTTTAAATTGCTGGCCAGTTAAAGGGAGCTTCCAGGTCATCCTGAACCTATTTGTTGTCTGCACTGCCATCCAAGTCTTGCATAGAGTGA
Organism: Dendropsophus ebraccatus; assembly: GCF_027789765.1. NCBI lineage: Eukaryota > Metazoa > Chordata > Amphibia > Anura > Hylidae > Dendropsophus > Dendropsophus ebraccatus. The sequence goes on from NC_091454.1 coordinate 73,536,148, forward strand.
TCACCCCAATACCTCAGACAGGTGTTAAACCTTTGTCCTGCACATCCCAAATCCTGCTGTATCCCTCTCCCCCCCCCCCCCCCCCCCCCCCATCTACATGCTTTTCACTCTTCAGGAATGTGTCTTTTTGGAGTGTGTAATGAAATGTGGGTGGTTGTATTTATTATTCAGTGCTGCTTCAGTCTCCAAGACAAATAGCAGCGTGTTGCAGATCCATTCAGAGAAGATAGTCAGTCAGGTTATTCTAGGTTATTTTGAATGTTGTATGGGAGCCATGCAAGCATTTAGCGTACAGCATGTACTGTTGTACCATATGGACAGAAAACAGTCTACCGGAGTCTGCATTTACTTGTCAAATTGTAAAACCACTAATTTTTATTTATGTCCATGTACATCTAAACTATGCTATAGTGAAATTCCGTTGCATCCATATTAAATCTATGAAGGTAACGCTTTGTAGGGAAGCACCACCTCTTAAAATATACTTGATAGAAGATCTGACCTGTCCATATTACCCTGCTCCTCCTCACGGGGAAAGCTACTGTATACACTAAGTTTGGTACTTCTAGCGTGGCACAAAAAAACTTGCAAAACCCATTAATGTTCTATGGAAAATGGTCCTTGAACCACACTATTTGCAGCTACTAGCAACGCATGTTGAAGTTCTTGGCATTTCTTTTTCCTTTTTTGCATTCAGATATAAATCAACAGGGAGAGAAAACAATGGACTATGCTTATTATAGATTGGGGGGGGGGATCAGCAAGCTCTAGAAATCTTGTGCAAAATTAACTGGTTAATAATTTCATTCAGTTACGTACGTGTTACATCTGGCTGACACTGAAAGGTGTGAACATGGCCTATCCCCTTCCCTCAGGCCCATTGTCAAGGTTGTGTGAAATTGGTTACAGGAGGGAAGCAGGAGAATAATTTGTTCTTCTTGACTTCACCTTGTTCCACCCCAGTAGCATGACGCAGCTCAGGGACGGTATTTACGTAAATGGCTTGTTGTACCAGCTCTAGAAGATTCTATAAGTAGTTTAGCATTAGGGAGACTATATGGGCATCTTACACGGACAACCCATATGTCCCTGGATAAAAATATTTCCCCCAAAATTTAATTTAAATGAGTGATTATACAGTAGAAAGTGTATGACCCTCTTTATTTTATATTTTGTTCCCTCACTAGTTAGACCTATAGCTGATGGTTAGTACCAAGGAACCGTGCTATTAGAATAAAATCGTTCTTTATAAGGGGTAAATTGGTAGCATGTTTCATAAAATATGCCATTAGTTCATAACTGGTAGGGTCCAACCCCAGGACCTCTACTGCTCCTAAGAATGAATGGTCCACACCACTCCTGTACTGAATTCCTGCCCAGCAGTGCTTCCAACCATCTGTTGGGCAGCAGTATGACCCATTCATTCTGAGGTCGGACCCTGACCAATCATGTGATGGTATATCCTTGCAAAATGCCATTACTTTGAAATAGAAATAACTTTTTATTTCCCTCATATAAAATGTGTATACAGCATTTTAACACTTTCCCCCTACGCAGATAGGTATCAATCTACAGATTAAACATTTTTTTTTATGTTTGTTGGGTAAAAAAAACAATCAGTTTTTGTACTGGTCATTGTTTCTGGTCCGGATTTATCAAGGGCCTTTGTTCAGGCTCCCAATGATTGCTTGAAGAAGCTGGGAGAAGCTTTATGCTGAGTGCTTAGCTGTTCTCCTGGTCTCACTACAGGAGACTTGCATCACAGACTTGGGCTTTAGGCCTTATTCACACGTCTGCAATTGCGGACAGAACATAACACCAATGGATTTCAATGGCCCTGTTCACATTTCTGTATGGGGCCATAAACTGTCCTGCAAAAAAAAAAAAAAAAAAAAAAAGACTGGTCTTAGTGTGCCTTTGCGGCACATATTACTATCTTCTATGTAGTGGTCTGTGACTTGTGGAGCACTACTGAAGCACATTTGTAGTGCGGTCCACAATGACAGGGCGCACTATGGATGTGTGAATTGCAGATCTCTAATTCTAGCTAGTACCCTGTTTCCCATAAAATAAGACCTAGTAGAGGTTTTGCTGAATTGCTAAGTAAAGGCCTCCCCCGAAAGCAAGACCTAGCAAAGTTTTTGTTTGGAAGCATGCCCGCTGAACAGAACACCAGGGCATGCAGCTGTGATTTTTTTTCTAGCCCACCGCCATTGTCCCCTTTCTTCAACACCCATTGCAGAGCAGCTGCATGCAGGACATGAAGACCGTCACCTGTTGTCCCCTATCTCCAGATGTAGAGCTGCACACAGTCTGCTGTTATCACATCGCCTACCACCAATACTGCATGCTGTCTCTGCTGTGCTGTACAAGTGTGCTGTAGTGAGCTCTCCCTGGTGGCTCGAAGCCACCATACCGTTCGCTCTGTCTGTGCTGTATGCGTAACATGTAAATTCTTCTTAATGGAAAAATAAGACATCCCCTGAAAATAAGACCTAGTATATCTTTGGGAGCAAAAATTAATGACGCTGTCTTATTTTCGGGGAAACACTGTATCCTCATTTTGACCTTTCATCCTTTTTTACAAATACATTTTCTCTTTTATGGATCCACAAAAAATACAGATGATACTTCAAATGCAATACAGACACATTTTTGCGGATTGTGGACAAAAAATTGTGAACTGCAAAATTATTTTGACGTGTGAATTAGGCCTTACCAAGTCTGCTACAGCATGCTGTAGAGAGAAGCACTCCCAGCTTGTTCCAGTGATTGGTGGGGATCTGAACACCCAGACACCCACCCATCAAAACGTTTGACAGGTCTCTATATGGAAACATTTGTTAAGGGACAGTAATGCAATAATCTTACATTTCCTGTAGTTAACATCTTGGCTTTGCTGTATAGACTGGGATGAGCCATCCCATTATTAGAAGAGCAGTGGAATTTGATAACCAGAGACTAGTTAGTTGCTTTCTTGCCTCATCTAGTCCTTCCAAAAATACAATGTCATGGTCAGAGTTGGACCCACTGGTTTGACCTACACTAATCGGAATGTTTTCCCCTATCCTGAAGACAGGATATCTATTGAAGATGGGACTACCCCTTAAACTGGTCTTCAAGCAAGGGGGATGGTTAGTTATGTGGCAGAGACAATCTTATCATCCTTCTGGTGCTTTTGCACAGCCATATTTGTAGATTGTATTCTTTCCATGTATTTTGAGTGAGGTTTCTCCCTCTTGGTCTGCTTGTACGTGCACATTATGTGATGAAAACTGGACTATAATTATGACTGTGCAGATGTGATCTTGGGTAATGTTTGCCACTAGTCTTGAAAATGGCTTCCAATTTACCCACTATCATAAGAGCTAGTATTCTGTCAAATTTTCTTCTGACAACTCATTTAGAGCACAAATAGCTGTTGTGATGAAGAAAAAAAGTGTGTGCGATTTAATGCTTCAGGGACCTGTAATGCATATGAAATCAAAGCATTGCAAAGCCCAAAGGGCTCTACTCTGAGTGGCCGTATGTTCTGCACTGAATGCATTTGGGATCTTGAAAGCGGTAGTGGCAATAAGAAATCCTGAGCTCTGTTGAGTAAATTAAAAGTATTTAGGGCTAGACATAAACATGAATGATTAAGGGTGGTGGCCTGTCCTCAATATTTCATAATGTTGTCCCTTTAAGTGACACTATTCTAAGGTTTTTTTGTTTTTTGTTTTTTCACTTTTGTCAAACGGTGTTAGGGGGAAAAACTACCAAGTTTTTATTTACTCAGATCTTAAAAGGAAAAGATTATTCTTTTAAACGTATTTATTTTCTTCATAAAGCTGTGTCTGTGAATGGAAATTCTCGTTTGGGTATCCACATTCTGGATATATATATGAATTCATGTCTGATGTGAATAAATGTTAGTAACCTTTTAAGGTGCTTTGTGTAAATATAGGCCCAGGAACATTGTTTCACGACATCATCTTGGGTTATTTTAAATGCAAAGTAGGGACTTGCTGTTAAGGGTTCAGTTAAAGGAAAATTCTAATAAAAAAAAAAAGTTGCCTATGTTCCTTATCTCCACATTGTATAGGAACTACATTCTCCAGCTCCACCAACATATATTAGACTATTTTGTCTTCCCTGTCATTGCACAAACATTAGCTGGTTAGCACCCAGTCGTATGGCCCTAAGACGGGTTGTGCCATGAGGCAAATTTGTTAAAACCTGATGTGTACCAAATACATAAATGTATAGGAGTACACATGTACTGTTTTTAAAGTAATTTATGTGACTACTGTTTCCTCCCCCATGGATTTAAAAACACGATGGTTTCCCCTTTTAAAATGACCCTACTGTTGCTATGCAACAGTGCACACACATTCCCAAAATGCCCCTTGCTTTCAGACTTACTGGAGACAAACTGCCAGTACTTCCTGGATATTACGGTTGAACTGAGCATGCCTGGCCCACTTTAGTGGATCATAACGAAGGGCAGCTTGTTATGAATACAATGCAGGCACATGGGGGATCTCCCAAACAGTACAGTTTCAGAAATGCTTGTACATTTCAAATATGTTTAATGACACAATCCCTTTAAGACACCATTAAAACTTTGCTTTTGCTGTGCTGCTATACAGCACTGTACTGTGTAGGGCTTGTTGGGTTATTGTACTGAATATGCTCTGCTAGTGGCTTTTTTTAGTCTATTTCACAAACCTACACTCATTTTGTGAGACTCAAAAGTGCACCATACTTATTCAATCTTCTAGCAGCTGTGTACAGTCCATTTTCTGAACACCCAGCCCCTCCCCCCATCACCACCACCACTGATCAAAAAGTTTGACCATGGTTTTGTGTGTGTGTGTGTGTGTGTGTGTGTGTTTTTTAAAGTAGGCACACTCTAAGACAAATGTTGTTGTATGCCCAACTCTGTATCATCATCATTACTCACTCTTAACTTTACATTGATTATCTGGCTTAAATATTGGAGTTTTCCTTGAGGCTGGGTTCACACTACGTATATTTCAGTCAGTATTATGGTCCTCATATTGCAACCAAAACCAGGAGTGGATTGAATACCCAGAAAGGCTCTGTTCACACAATATTGAAATTGAGTGGATGGCCGCCATTTATTGGCAAATATTTGCTGTTCTTTTAAAACAATGGCTGTTGTATTGAAATAATGGCAGTTATTTACTGTTATATGGCGGCCATCCACTCAATTTCAACATTGTGTGAACAGATCCTTTCTGTGCTTTTAATCCACTCCTGGTTTTGGTTGCAATATGAGGACCACAATACTGACTGAAATATACGTAGTGTGAACCCAGCCTAAAAGTGTAAAAGCCTAAAAGACGTATTTGGCAAAATATACCAGTAATGTAATGGGGTCTACTTATTACAGAGAATGCATGAAGACTTGCATTAGGCATCTAAGTGCAGCAAATAGGTTTCATTGTGCCAATCTTTTCTCGCTGAAGTCCTTGCTAGCCACAAAACAGAATACGAACTGCAGCTATTACTTGAATTAGTTTTTTCACATGAACTTTTTCATTCCTTTTTATTTCAAGTTTGCCTTCTCTGGCCATACTAAATACTTGAGTAGAAAAGATAATCCTGTCTGGGAGTTCAGATACTTTATCTTTAGGGTTGGGTGAAGGTAAAGGCTTTAGGGTTGGGTGAAGGTAAAGGCTGGGCTTTTAATTTTTATTTTTTTACTGTTCATAAATTCACTGGAATGAGCTGACTGCCTGACTGATTATACATACTATTATTCCAAGAAACTGTGACCTGTACTGATCTGCTTAATCCTGCAGAGAGCAAATGGCTATCCATTGTGTATACATATCATCATGATCTTTTTTTTTTTTTTTTTTTTTTTTCCCCCCTTTTTAATTTGGCGTCCTTTTTTTACACTTTGGTATTCCTATGTTTTAATCAGTGCCACTTGGCATAATGAAATGCAGCATTATGCTGTGATTTGTACAGACTTCACGCTTTTTTATTTTTTGGAGTCATTTTAACAAATGGTAATGTGGGATTAATAGACGTTTAAGGGTTGTCAGTAATGCTGCTCTTCGGCACTTGCCATAAAGTCAAAGTTCACAATTTCAGTATAAATAGGTCTAACGTTCTGCCTGGATTAATTTTCTAAAAACAAAGCTGACTGCTAAAAAAGCTGTATTTGGATACAAAGATTTAAATTGCCTATATAGACATAGAAATAAGATTTTTTTTTTTTCTGCCTGTAGTCACCACTAGGGGGAGCCTAGTTCATATTTATTTATCATTGAGTTCGATGTATAAATTGTATGCAGTTATCTCTAGTGGATGTTGTAGGCAACCAGAAAGTGACATTTTAAAAGGTATCGTCCAGCAATATATTTATACTTACAAAAGTGCCAAGGCTAGGTAAATAAAAACAAAAAACAAAACCTGTAATCTCCAGCCATGATCAGTCTCCAATGACCCATCTCGCTGGCCAGCGTTTGGTAGTGGCTGCTTCATCTTGAGACTTCATCAAGAAGTGGTGAGAAGCGGGGACAAAGCACTGTCCGAATGGCAGTGGCAAACGAGTAAAGGGTTTTTATTTGTTTAGCCTGGCCTGACTACATTTAAAGAGTTAAAAAATATATTCCTCGACTGCCACTATAACTACATTCTTTGTATAGGTGATTTAAAGAAAGTAAGCTTCAATTGGTCAAAAGCTATGTATATCCTTGCTTTATGTTGGACCTAAAAAAAAATTGTTTAAAAATTTTAAATTGTGAAAAAACTAATTCAAATTATAAACTATATAAGCATTAAAGGGGTAATTCAGAATTGATGAAACACAGCTGCTTTGTGCTAGAAATAGTGCCACATCTGTCTTCAGTTCATGTCTGATATTACAACTCCTGTCCATTGAAGTAAATAGAGCCAAAATGTAACTCCCCACGAAACCTGAGGCCAAGTGTGGCTCTGTTTTTGGAAAATGGCAGCCATCATATGCTAAAGGCCCTATTCCACCAACAGATCTGACAACAGATTATTTGCCAAAGATTTGAAGCCAAACCCTGGAACAGACTATAAACAGACAACAGGTCATAAAGGAAAGACTGGATTTCTCCTCTTTTCAAATCCACTCCTGGGTTTGGCTTCAAATCTTTGGCAGATAATCTGTCGTCAGATCTGTTGGTGGAATAGGGCCTTTACTCTGGATAACACTTGTAACTTCATAGGACATGTCCTTTGGAGACCAGATTTGTTTACATTTTGGCTTGTGGCAAAATGCAGCGTTAAAAGTTTACCTTTCATTTCAACTATCTTCTGACATGTCTGAAGTTTGTTTTGGTATATATCTGGGTGCCAAGACCCTGACCAATCGTTAGAATAAAGGGGAAGAAGCGCGCACTGTGCCCCTTCATCTCCACTCTACAGTTTTATAGCAAGTGGTGTATAATTCTAATGGAAGCAAAAACGCAGCGGCCAGATGTTAGCTGTAAATCAATGGAATGTTATGAAATGCTTACTTGCCTGCTTTTTTTTTTTTTCATGAGATTTCTTACGTTCATCTAAAAAATGCCAGAGGGGGAAAAAAAAGCTGTTAATGCCTAAAGTCAAAAACCACAAAGATGATATTTGGCAGTATTTCTGGCGAGTCTGAGGGCACCCTAAGGGACTTAATTTATGCTCCTATAGACTTCCATTATAATTTTGTACACTGTGTGCTATAGCCTTTTTAGAACAATGATAAAGGGTTACAGTGCATGCAGCTGCCTGCTTATTGCCCCTTTTGTTCTAATGATTGGTAGGGGTCTTCCAAGCAAACTTGGAAGTTTGTTGAAATGATTGATATAATTTAAATATTTTGCATATGTCCATCTTTTCTCTTATACTTATTTAAAAAATGCATTTCAACATTTTAAAAAATGCATTTCAACATTTTAGATCTTATTTTGCGGTCTGGATTTAGTGACCATTTAAAAAAAACATGATGTTTAATTACCAATTCAATCCTAATGGAGCCATTGTAGGGGCAGTTATAAAATCAGTGCATATAAGCTGTGGTGTTGTCTATAGTGACCAGTTTGTTCACTGCTCTCATTCTGTATTCAGCAGTAGATATTGATGGCTCTGAATTGGTTACTATAGGTAACACTTTGTTTTCTAGGCACTTCTATTGAGGATATCTGCCCATACGTGTCCATTATTGCCATCGACCTGTATTTCAATGACAACCATTTCAAAAAGTTTTACTTGGAGTATTTCTTACTCATCATTAGGCAATTATTTTCTGCCCTGAAGCCAGGTGCAGTAATGTGAAAGTTTCTCTTACCTAAGCACAGTGGAGGCTATATGTGGGTTGTGGAATGAGTCATCATGAACGTTGGTTCCATAAGTGAGCAATGAATCGATAAGCTGTATGCAAGCCTCGCTAGTGTTATGGACTCAGTGACAGGTTTTTGGTCAGCTTAGCGGTGAGATGGGAGAGGGCACCTCTTTCTCAAAATCAAAAGCCTGACCTAGGCTCAAGGTGCTGCTGAATGAGGATGGTGCTTCATTCAGGTGGGTCACCTCCTTGACCAAAAACTAGAAACTTGGTGCTGAGCCCGTATTTGCTTAAAAAAAACTTTCTCTGGGACCATCAGATGCAGTTCATTGAACTGAGCATGGATGTGGTGATTCATTCCCTGAGAACTATCTCTGGCGTCATGTATTAAGGTGCTCCTGTTTTTTTTACATGTCCTAGAAATTACCTCCATAGCTCCTGTGGACACATTTCATAAATTGCTTTTGTTAGTCCTGGAGAACCTTCCCCTATTTTCATCAGGAGACACCCATTTATAGCCTTTACAGTCAATCGTTATCTTATTTACATACGTCTATTGAAAATGCCTAGTGTTAAACCAGGTATAAGCTTCAGAATATTATACATTATGTAGCTTTGGTGTTACCATGATAGTATTGTAAATGTAACTTCCTATTTTTATATTTCAGATGTCAGCTTTATTTATATGTAACTTGACTTTTTTGTTAAGGGATGGTCAGAGTATATTAAATCAGTGGCAGACACGATCTATGCGTCTAGTGAAGGTACAGGTTTCTGCTAATGATATAATGTGACAAGAAAGTATTACTGGGAAAATATACCATAGTATTTTGACCCTAAAAATCGGACAGAAAGAAGCCGTTAATATTGCATTATGAAATTGTATTTTATTTTATTACTAAAAATTTAAAGGTGGTGATCGATAAAACTGTCCAACCTGCACTGGTCGACCATTGGAACTGATCAATGACTTTTCAGCTGTTCATACATAGCAGCGAGTCGTAACTTTATTTTTTTTCTTTCGGAGTGCATTACAGATTCATTTTATGTGTATATTGAGAGCTCTCTATAAATGTCCCTAATGTGTTTCCCTTCAAATTATTGGCCTAGATATAATAAGGAATAAAACCAAGATGAATTGAGAAACTGGAGAGTATTTGCTTTAATGAAAATGTTCATTGTAAAATTTGGGCATTTACTGCCCTCACTGTTTACTGAAATAAATTGTTCACTTTAGTTGCTATTTTTCTTTTCAGACTCTCAGGTGACCAATTGTGAATCTGCCATTACTCTCTGTATTCTGTTTTAGGAAATATTCGCACATTGGCCTAGATTTATCAAACTATGTAAAAGAGAAGCTAGTGTGAACTTCCCACATCAACCAATCACAGCACAGCTTACATTTTACCAGACCTGAAAGCTGAGCTGTGATTGGCTGCTGTGGGCCGTTTATACCAGTCTTTATTTTACACCCTTTGATGAATCTGGGTCATTATGTATTTGCAGCAGATTTTGACTTCCCTACTGGAGTTAATTGGGAAAACTGACAGGAAATGCCTGATGTACCTTTCTAAAATTTCTGTAACAGATCTGTCGTGTGTGGATATACCCTGAGGTTTAAAGGAGTTATCCAGGCTTAGAGACATGGCTGCTTTCCAGAAACAGCACCTCTCCTGTCCTTTTTGGGTTTGCTTCTGGGATCCCTGTCCTCAAGTTGTATTGTGGCATTACAATTCAATTCAACTCCATTCACTTCAATGGAACTGAGCTGCACTGTTTTTGCAGTAGTTGTGCTTTTTCTAATACTGGATAACCCCATTTAAGTGAAACTTCATGAAAAGCCCAACAGCCAGAGTGTCATTCAAGCATGAGTGACTGGGAGGAGTGCAGACGCAGCATTACTATATGTTGTTGTTGCAGCTCCATCCCATGCCTACTTACTGCTTGATTGACAGTCAGCTCCGGGATAGGAAAGTGTTACAGCCATCAGAAGATGAGGTACTTGGGAATGTCCCTCAGAAAAATGCTATTATTCTCCAGTTAAAGGGGTAGTCCACCAAAAAAAAATTTCTTTCAAATCAACTGGTGCCATAAAGTGCCAGAGATTTGTAATTCACTTCTATTAAAAAATCTTAAGTCTTCCAGTACTTATCAGCTGCTGTATGCCCAACAGGAAGTTGTATTATTTCCAGTCTGGAGAGCAGGGGAGGTTTTCTATGGGGATTTGCTGCTGCTTTGGACAGTTCCTGACATGGACAGAGGAGGCAACAAAGAGCACTGGGTCAGACAGTAAGGAAAACACCACTTCCTGCTGGACACACAGCAGCTGATAAGTACTGGAAGACTTAAGATTTTTTAATAGAAGTGAATTACAAATCTCTGGCACTTTATGGCACCAGTTGATTTGAAAGAAAAGTTTTTTTGGTGGACTACCCCTTTAAATGTCTATGTTCTGGAAGCACAGCTGGATATATAAAAAGGTGCCATATGTCTCCCTGACCTAACAGCTATCTAAAAGTGTCAGCACTTTGTAATGACAATTGCTTCTTATGGATTCATTTTAAAGGGGAACATGTCAGCTCCCTTATGCCTCCCCAGTACCTTTATAACTGTTGGGCACAGCGTTCAGACACTATGCCTGTAAGTCTGCTGCAAGGCAACATTTCTTAAAATAATGAACTTTAAGTTCACACAAAGCCCAACAATTGGGGTGTCAAAGAAGCTTCAGTGGTTGGGAGGAGGCAGCATGATTACATGTGCTTCGGCTCAATGTCTGCTGACTAGGCCCCAGAAGAATTTTGAAAATGCTGCCGCAGCACTCTTGCTTGCACTGCGTCCGGCGAGGGTTTATATCATGAGAGATGACCAGTCTACAGTCGGGTCCAGAAGTATCTTGACAGTGATACAATCTTTATCATTTAGTCTATGTACACCACCACAATGGATCAAGTCATCAATCTGTGATTTCAAGTGTGTATTTTTTAAATGGACACTTAAAGGAGAAGTCTGTCCCCATTCCCACGCATCACTGGCTCTGACGACGTAGGAGCTGGAGGAATACTGGTTGGGGGTCTGGGAGTGGTAATGCAGCGCCGCAGAGGATGGGCAAGTATACATTATGTCCCCCCTCCACCTGTGTGGGTGTTTTTTTAATTTTTTTTTTCTTCTTTACCCGTCAAATTTTTTTTTTTTTTAGTTTATTTTAATTATTCCTAGTCTGGGTATTTTATATCCCCACTGAATGTTAGTGCCAGGATAAACATGTGGCTGAGCACTCTAAAGGGGTTGTCAAGCCTAAACTACAAAACGCTGCTTCTGCGGGTGTACACAACAGTGTTTTATACTTTCTTGTCCTGCCCCATCACAGCTGCTGGTTCCCATGGTTGCTCAGCATAGACCGTTCTATTCTGAGCAGCAAATGCCTGTGGGAATGGCTTACCATTGGGAGTTGTCAAAAATATGAAGGGAAGTGGCAACTCTACTGGAATAGGACAGGTAAGTATACAGGTAAGTTATGTACCTGGCAGTTGCAGAGTTTTGTAGTTTGGGCCAAACAACCCATTTCACACGGTCTACATGCCTTTTTTTGTGGACCAAACATTGCGTTTATTTATTTATTTTTTTTGCGGATCTGTAAAATTGGTAAGGAGGAATGGTCATAATTAGAAATGAGCGAATTGCTAATCTAAATGAAGCTAACTGCTTTTGTTTGATCTGCGCTCCGCTCATTAAGCTGCCAGCGCTGCGCCACCACAGGTGCCAGGAAAAGCTGGATCCAATACTGGGAAACTGGAAGTTTTGTAGTTTAGTTTAATTACAGACAATCCCATAGTTTTCTGTTGGTGTGTCCAATATGGCAAAACCACATATTGGTAAAATTATGGACTTGTGAATAGGGCCATAGAAAGCTATGGGCCTGTAGTTTGTAAATGCAGATCCAGAATTATGGGGGGGAAAAAAATACGGATGTGTGAATGAGACCTTAGGCTACATTTTACACATTCTGTATATACAGTCACGTGTACGGACTGTATGCTATGGAACGGACTATCCGAACTCCTGGTATAATTTATAATGATGCTTTGCCCTTTGAAACCATTACATCTCTGCGCTGCTGTGCGGACACAGTCCGTGTATATACAGAAAGTGTGAATGTAGCCTTACTACCTGGCTCACTGTGGTCTCAGTTTTACTTTCTAAAATACTTACAATGGAGCGTGAAGTGCTTAGCCCAGCACTTCTCTCAGTTCTATCTATCTGACTATGTATCTAGGACATTTTACTAGGACATGCCAAAAGCTTTTTGAGGTGACAGGAACATTTTTTTAGGACAGAGGTAGCCTTTAAAAGAAAAAAAAGTGTGGCTTTTCTTCTACTTGTACTTGCAATGGTACAAGCTATTGCAGATCTGATGGCTCACTTGGGGGAGGAACTATGTAAAAGTGTCTGTAATTCCTAATGGTTAAAGGGGGTTGGCCACTTTATAGTAAAATTGTTTAGTACCGAATTAGTGAGTGTACACACATTACTTACTGACCGCAGCTCCCTGTGTACCTCATAGAGCTAATGTCAGCCCCCCTCCCCTTCCAGGCTGTGCTGCTCTACGGTGAGTCTGTCCATAAGATGGCCGACATGCTCAGGCTCCGTGGTGGCCTCACCACAGAGCAGGGCAGCACAGCCTGCAGGAGGGGAGTGTGATTTTATCTGAGGTACATGGGGAGCTACTCTCAGTATATACAGTGAGTATATTTACTTATACTGTACACTGAACAATTTTACTATAAAGTGGCCAACCCCTTTAATACAATATTGTTGGTAAGCACCTTGATTTAAAGCTGAAAGTCTATGCTTCACTTACATAATGATGGCTTTGTTTCCTATCCATTGTGGAGGTCTATAGAGGATAAATTATGAAGTGCTACTACCCAAATTCTTCTTACTACATCTCAAGTGATGCCATTTTAGCTCAAGGTTGGACTGGCACTATGCTGACTGCAGAGAAGTCATGCTATCAAAGCATATAATCTTTAAATGTAACATTATTTTATTGCATTTCATATTTGGCAGATTTCTGTTTTTTTATATTTATACAAAATGAATCCTATCCATTGGATGGACAAAAAAAAATTAGGAACAGATACAGTGGATTTGCTGTATAAAATTTCAACAGAAAACTGCAGAGGAATCCTTAAGACAAATTCTAACTAAACTAAATCTGAAGAAGCAAATCCACACAGAGTTGATCGTGTAGATTATTTATCCCCCCCCCCCCCCCTCTTAATTTTAAATGAAACTGAACCAGCAACCAATCACAGCTCAGCTTTCATAACTCTGGTAAAATCAAAGATGAGCTGTGATTGGTTGTTAGCAAAATAAGGCAGATAAATAAATACAGGCCAAGATGTCTATAGGGTTTGATTGAGTTCAACATGCTGTGGATTTTATAATCTGTATCACAGGTTGGCTTCTCCTCAGAAAACTCTAAGGTGTGTGGGTAAGATTTAAAAATGCCATCCACGTGCCTGCTAGTGCTATTCTATGGCAGATTTTCCCTTCTCTGAGAAGTAAGGCACTACCAGATCTGTCTGGCAGCAGATTACTCTTCACGTCTCCATTAAGAAAATGTAAATGTTTTCTTAAAATTACAGTATTTGTTAATGCACAAGGAGATCTAGAGACCATTGTTCACTGAACATTGTATGAATAACCTCTACTGGCTCATACGGTATGTATGTTTACTGTAAAGAAAATAATTTTTCAGTCATAGACAATGTCCTAGGAAAGGATCCATGTTTTTCCTCTGGCTGTAAATATACTGTTCATATGCAGAGTATATGCATGAGTCCTTAAAATGTATCCGGCGAACTGGCCGAGATTTGTGTACGAACCTAAACTGTCTGCTTCTGTTTCCTGCTATCTGTCGGCTCTGTGGGGAGGGTGGATACAGCCTGAGGACTGACTGGAAAATTGGGATATAGCTGATGACCTATGGCTATGGTTGTATCCCAGTTTTCCAGGCGGTCCTCAGGCTATATCCACCCTCTCCATGGAGCAGCCAGACAGTTCAGGTTTGTGCGAACACAAACCTCGTCCAGCTCGCTCATCTCTACCAGTGACCCATTTAGGGTCCATTTACACAGAAAGATTATCTGGCAAAGATTTGAAGCCAAAGCCAGGAATGTATTTGAAAAGAGGAGAAATCTCAGGCTTTCCTTTATGACCTGTTCTCTGTTTATAGTCTGTTTCTGGCTTTGGCTTCAAACCTTTGGCAGATAATCTGCCAAATAATCTTTCTGTGTAAATGGACCCTTATGGTGCGTTTACACAGAAAGATTATCTCTTGACAGATTATCTGCCAAAGATTTGAAGCCAAAGCCAGGAGTGGATTTGAAAAGAGGAGAAATCTCAGGCTTTCCTTAATGACCTGATCTCTGTTTATAGTATGTTCCTGGTTTTGGCTTCAAATCTTTGGCAGATAATCTGTCAGATAATCTGTCAAATAATCTTCAAATAATCTTTCTGTGCCACAGCTCCGGTAGCCCCCCGGTAGCACTGATTGGCTGAAGAGGAGCCGTTTGAAATTCCCGGCTCCCCTCTTCAGCCAATCAGTGCACTGAAGAGCGGAGCCGGGGATGTCAAAGACCTGCTACGTCGATCGTTATCTCGCAAATTCGCCCGATAATCGTTATGTGTAAACACCGCATTAGAGTGGGGAATTTAATTTGATCATGCCACGCTGTCAGACCCCAGCAAACAAGAACAGGAGCTGTAATTGACTGGGTCGTGACTCCCGCCAAGGACAGGGGTCACTTTAATAGTGGTCAGTCACTTGCTCCAAATCATTCAGGCAGTTGCGCGCACACTAAGAAAGACTCTGACGCAAAATTCAGCTTCAATCTCAGTCCCTGCAGTGTTAGCCCTTGGGATCATCACATGGCACTGAGGCAAAGAAAGGGCGTGTTTAAGCAGATAGTAAGCATATCTATCTTGTATCCGACTGTGTTGTCCCTCACTGTATTCTGAAATGTTCTCTTCGTGATCACAGCAGCTCCTTTTATGCCTCACATCTTGTTACTATTGTATCAGCTCTTCTGGCATACTTGGCAGGATACAGGCACCATCTTAAATTGCATAAGCATTGCTCGTCCGTTTAAAGGAAAATATATAATTTCTCAATATAAAAGTATAAAAACATAGAACTACCCTCACAATCCCCCCTAAATGATATTTTTCTTTTCCCTAATACTGATAGTCTTGAGCCTTTGTAGCTATCTCATGATGGGGGTTAGGGGATGGGGATACTTCACCCAGCTACTGGAGTTTGTGTTTCTAACAAACACCTCCTCCTTCCACTGGGACCTTAACCACCATGAGAGTCTACCCTTCCCTTATCTATCCCTAAATTAACCCTTGATAAACAGATTCCTCAAACTTCTTGGGGAATAAGGGAGTTTTTGTGGGCATATCAATTTCTGTGGTACCAACTAGGGGTTTCTCTTCTGGTCGCCCCGAGACTACCATCTCTATCCCAGTGACCTTCAACATTAATTTCTTATAAATGGGTATGCAACAACATAGAACAATCAGGCCAGCTATTAGTAGTCCTGTCAAGATCATAGCTAATCCTTTTATCTTACCCAGGGCTACCGTGATTTTACCATCAACTCCAGTGTTGTCAGGAATGTAGGTGCAGCATTCTTCTCCTATCTTTGAGCAAGCTCCTCCTTTCTCAGCTGTCCACATATCTATGATGAACCTATTTTGCAGAGTCATCCTAGTATTGGGGCCTAATTCTTCAACTATACCTTGGAAAGCATCTCTACTGTAGTTGACAAACCTCTGCTCATTATAATACATCTAATTGATCCAAGCTACATTTTTGTTGATCTGTATCTGGGGAATGATGGACTGGAAACCTGCAGAAATCTGCTCTTGGGCCTTAAACTTATCTGGGACCCCCCTTGGCACTCCAATAGCATATATATACACCTGGGGGTCTTGCTGAAAGTCTCACAATAGGGCAGATCTCTTTTGTCTATGATGGCTGCTGGGTTGGGATTCTGCATCTGGGGCTTCTGGATCCCATGGGAGTACTCGGAAGGGCATACTAACTTTCACTAGGGTACACTGACCCTTCCATAGGCTAGGCAACTTGTTTCTCAGTCTCCCATCCCCACATAACCAGAATACATCAAATACAGCATGGGTCAGATTCTGTAACATTGAGGAACCAATAGAGGAGTTATACTTGCAGAAACCGGGGCCAAAAATACCCATTCGAGTACCAGTAGTTTCATTGGCTGTAAAGCAAGTGTAGTTACCATCATGGACATAGACTTCTCCTGGGGGTCTCCCCTTTGGTTTGGGGGTCAATAGGGGATGTAGTTCTGGATATTTAGTATCATTTTCACCCTTTAATAGGTTGAGGAGGCATTCTGTGTGATTTATTTCAGGGAGATCTAGGGGTATTGTAGTCAGGTGTATATTTGCCGCTGCACATGCTATACAACCTACAGATATGTTGGCCGTTCTCACTGTATACCTAACTCACTCAATCCATAATTTTTCCTGGGAGTTGTCTGGGTCTCAATGCTAAACACATCCTGCCAGGATAGTCCCGGAATGGGGAGGATGTCCTGGACCGTTTTATCACGGTTGTTTTTCAAGCTACCAACAACTGAGGGGGCTACAGTGGGTTTTAACTTTATATCCTTGAGTTCTACTAGTCCTAACGAGGGATTAATGGTACCAATATGTGCCCCTAGAACATATTTGCCTAAATCAACGGGAGAAGGGTTTTCTATATTCAAGAACAAGGGGAAACAGTTCTTTAGGGCACATCGGCCCCAGGGGATTTTCCGACCTCTAGTTAGCGTCATTCTGGTCAGTAGCGACCATGTGCTTTCACTTTGATGACAGCCACTTGAGTGGGTAGTTCCATGGCCTGCATAAGTCCTTGTATAAGCTCAGCATGCTTGACAGGCGTTCCTGAAGATGTTATAAATCCTCGATTTTTCCATATAGTGCCAAAGTCATGGGCAATACCGTGGGCATAACGAGAGTCTGTTCTGATATTCACTCTCTTTCCTTCAGCCATTTGCAAGGCAGTTTGAAGGGCAATTAGTTCCGCTTCTTGGGCCGACCTGCCAGGTGGCAAGGCCTCAGCGTGTAATACTTGGGTTTCGGTTGTAATTGTAAATCCCGTTTTTTCAGGAGGTGGAAACACTGTTGATACTGTTCATATATGAAGGCGTTTGGCACATCTTCTTCATTAGGGCCAGTCTTCAAAGCATCGTAGAGGGGCTGCATGAGCCTGGAAGCATCTGGGATCCACTGTCTGCAGTAGGTGATTAACCCTAGAAAGGACTGCAATTGATTAACAGTAGTTGGATAGGGGACAGCCAAGTTGGCTCGTTTTCTTTCTTCAGTCAGGTGTCTCACCCCTTGAGATATACAATGACCAAGGAAAATGACCTGAGGTAGACACCATTGGACCTTTGCTTTAGAAACCTTGCAGTTGATTGTTGCCAGATGTTTGAGAAGGGAAATGGAGAGGTCTTCCAACGCCTGCATGTTAGGCCCACAGAGGAGGAGATCATCCACATATTGAAGTAGGGTGGCTTCAGGATGGGTGGCGATCCATGGTGAGAGGGCAAGCTTCAAGGCCTGTGAGAACTGGTTGGGACTATTCTGGGCTCCTGGCTCCCTGGGGGGTCCTTGTCCATGTAAACTGCGCCCCCTGGAACGTGAAAGAGAACAGAAATTGTGAATCCTCATGGAGAGGCACACTGAAGAAAGCGTTGGCAAGGTCGATAACTGTGAAGAGGGGTGAGTCTTGAGGTACCCCACTAAGGAGTGTGTTTGGATTCGGCACTACTGGTGTTTCCAAGATTTGTAGCAGCATTGACTGCTCTCAGGTCCTGCACGAGTCGATACTGGTCAGGCTGGCCCTTTACACTCTTCTTCTTGACTGGAAACAATGGAGTGTTGCAGGGTGAGGTACAATGTTTCAGTACTCCTGCTTTTAAATAGGCCTGGATCTGTTCTTTTAGACTAACTTCTTGGGCCGCTTTCAAGGGATATTGTGGGACTCTGGGGTGAGGAACTCCAGGTTTCAGGTGTACCACAACAGGTGGGACTGGGAGCAGTCCAACATCATCAGGTCCAGTAGACCACAAGCTGAGTGGTACCTGTTCTTCAACATGGGAAGGTATCCCTGTGTCTGGATTGGATTTTTCTTGGAGAATCATCAGGGGCAAGGCTCTGAGGACACAGATGTCGGTGGCTGTGTCTTCACCATCTGGACGGTGTAGTCTCTGTTGCATCCCATCGGTATCATAGGAGATTTGCGCTTAGTCTTTTAAGAATGTCAGACCCCAGGAGGTTGAGTGGGCAGGTGTCTGAGACAAGAAATCTTGCAGTCACATCCGGAAAGGGTCCAAGAGGGACCGGTACAGTGAGTCGACTTTGTTGGCGTTTTCCTTCCAGTCTGATGCAGGAAATCCAATCTTCTGAAAGTTCAATGAAATGGGGGAGCTTAAAGGAGAAGTCCGGCGAAAATTATTTTCTTATGTTATTACTTATTGAAAGTTATACAATTTTCTAATGTACATTAATTATGGGAAATGCTCATATACTGCTATTTCCCTTAATTTAGTGTATCAGGAAGTGTTAGAATTATCTCTGAAGCAGTGACGTCACGACCAACGGTGTAATTCCTATGGAGTGTCCAGCAGGGGGCGCTCTATATATAGAAGTCAATGAGTACCATTGACTTCTATATATAGTGCGCCCCTGCTGGACACTCCATAGGAATTACAGTGTATGTAATGTAATGTAATGTAATGTACTGTACTGTTGTGACTTTATGAATACATTTATGGAATACTATATATAGTGCGCCCCTGCTGGACACTCCATAGGAATTACAGTGTATGTAATGTAATGTAATGCACTGTACTGTTGTGACTTTATGAATACATTTATGGAATACTTTGGGGAGCAAGTGTCCTTGCTCCCCAAAGTATCTCATAAGTGTATTCAATGAATACATTTGCAGGGCACCGAGCAGGGAGGGAGAGAGGTGCCATCTACCTCCCCCCTCCTTGCTCGGTGCTGGGAACATATACAAAGCACTACTCCCCCATTATCTGCAGATAATGGGGGAGTAGTACCTTTGCTATCCCTATCACCGCCTGCGCCGCCGCCGCTCACACAGGGGCTGCTATTCATGCCCCCCGCCGCTCCTCCCCCTCCTCCTCCCGGCATCAAACTTACGATCGCGCTGCTGATTCCCCGCCGCCCGCGCCGCTCCTAACTACTCGCCCGCCCCGTTCCTGGCCGCCGCTCTCTGCTCATGCCGGCCGCGTCAGCCCGCCCCCACCCCGGCCGGGGACACCAGGAAGCGCCGTGCTCCCTGCCGGGGTGGGGGTGGGCTGACGCGGCCGGCATGAGCAGAGAGTGGCGGCCAGGAACGGGGCGGGCGAGTAGTTAGGAGCGGCGCGGGCGGCGGGGAATCAGCGGAGCGATGAATAGCAGCCCCTGTGTGAGCGGCGGCGGCGCGGGTGGTGATAGGGATAGCACAGGTACTACTCCCCCATTATCTGCAGATAATGGGGGAGTAGTACTTTGTATATGTTCCCAGCACCGAGCAGGGAGGGGGGAGGTAGATGGCACCTCTCTCCCTCCCTGCTCGGTGCCCTGCAAATGTATTCATTGAATACATTTATGGGATACTTTGGGGAGCAAGGACACTTGCTCCCCAAAGTATTCCATAAATGTATTCATAAAGTCACAACAGTACAGTACATTACATTACATTACATTACATACACTGTAATTCCTATGGAGTGTCCAGCAGGGGCGCACTATATATAGAAGTCAATGGTACTCATTGACTTCTATATATAGAGCGCCCCCTGCTGGACACTCCATAGGAATTGCACCGTTGGTCGTGACGTCACTGCTTCAGAGATAATTCTAACACTTCCTGATACACTAAATTAAGGGAAATAGCAGTATATGAGCATTTCCCATAATTAATGTACATTAGAAAATTGTATAACTTTCCATAAGTAATAACATATAAAAAAATAATTTTCGCCGGACTTCTCTTTTAACCTTTGAGATAACAGACGTGGACTCCCCGAATCCACCAGGAAATCAATAAGCACCTCAGCCACATTCAAAGTGACTTTCCCGCAAGTAGGGGATGACCCAACAACTGGCATGGTGGACTCGGGTTGTCCTCCCCGTCATTGCCTAGGCCAGGGGTTCCCGGGGTTCTCTTGCATGTTAGGGCGCTGTTCATCATTCTTTGGTTGGCTTCTGCACTCTCTTCTCACGTGTCCTGGTTTTCCACAATTTCAACAGGTAGGCCTTCGCCTTCCATCCTGATTTGGCCCTCCTCTTGGCGGGTGGTATAGACTGTGTTGGGAGTATGATTGGGGTAGGCCAGAATATTGCTGAGGATACTGCATCCAAGTCTGGTAGGGGACAGCTTGTGGTCCCATAGGATAAGGTGGCTGTTGAGGTGGAGGACAAGTAGGTTGAACTGAAGTTGTTGCCACAGAGGGCACCACCGGGCATAAGACAGCTTCTTCACACCCTTTATCTTGCATCATTAAGGCTACAGCTTTCTTCTTAGACTTATCCTTTATCTCCTTGGCCAGGGACCGTGCAAAACCCTTTGCCACCGTGACGGCATCTTGTAACGTACCTCCAACACAGTCTGGGCGGATGGACAGAATTTTATCTTTCAATGGCTCGTTCAGTCCTTCTATGAAGGCTTTGGTAAGAGCATCCGGTGGGCCTTCGCCTGAGGTGTGAATCCAAGGTCGTCAAACATCAATTGTAATCTAGCCGCGTATTGTTCCATCGTTTCCTCTGGCCCCTGTGTTACATCTTGGAGTGAGCCTTGTAGGTCTGTCAGGGCCTCCTGTGCCCATTGCTTGAGTTGTTGGCAATATGTAAGACCTGAGGGATAGCGATCTGTCGGTGGGGACTGACTTGGGTTGAAGGCTGGAGCCATCAGGGGTAAAAAGCTGTCAGAAGCTTTTATTTAAGTAAGGGAATGGAGATCCTGCCAAGTAGCAGCATATGTCTTCTGAATCTGACACATCCTCCTATAGAATGGCATAGGCTGTTTCTCTGGGTCAGGTATGGTGGTCACTAGGGTTGAGACTTGTGTGGGGGTGAACTTGACATATTTCAGGGGACTCTCCCCTTGGGTAGGCTGCCGAGCTGAGGACTGCACCCATGAAGATACAGTCTCTTCTCCTCCTTCTTCCTCCTCAGGAATGGTATTCATCATCACAGGGGGTATATCGGGTTTCTCTGGTTTAACAACTGAATTTTCCTGTAGGTACTCTTTTAATAGAGGGAGTTTGTCCGGATCATCAGTGATTACCCTAATGTCAGTTAACTGTGTGGTTTGAGTGGCAATGAATGATTTTATGGTCTGCATTAGAGTCTGTACTCCCTATCTTACAGGGTACCCAAATAGTCCTACAGAAATGAGGGGAAATATGACCGACTTGATACCTCTTTCCACTGCGGTTGGGGTAGACAGGTATACTAAAGTGTTCCAGACTGCACTTCGCAACTGGCGCTTACACTCATCAGCCTGACTTGAGTCATATCTGGGGCCCACTGCATGTATGATTAAAGCCACTGGTAAATCACCTGGGCCAGTAACTGCATTACCTCCTGTAGCCACAGGGCCTTGTTCACTAACCAGCTGGTCACTATCCCTTTGTAGAGAGGGACCTGCTGCCAATGCTATAGACCGGGCCAGTCCTCCTTGATGCTTTAGATGTTCATTAGCAAAGTTTACAATAACATCAGCGGTTGTAGTTGTAATATCCCCCCAACCCCACCGTGAGAGATATCTGTTGCCCACTTTTTCATGCATAACTTTTAAGTGCTCTACCACTCCATTGTTCGACTGGTCGAGGGAGGGTAGAAGGGAGCGGTCCTGTGGGGGACACTACTTCGGGTTTGACTGGGGTGGCCTGGATCACTATGGGGGCAGGCTCAGGCTCCGGGGGCGAAAGAGATAGAGGGCGGTGGCCAATCTTCACTCTGCCGCGTCCGTGGTTGGACCGGGTCAAATTCTCTCCATCCGGAATCACTTCCAGTGGATCTAGTATCCGGTTCTATTGCCTGTCTCCCATTACGGAGCATGGCTTGAGCTTCTGGAGTGTTGAGGAAATCAATCAAGTTAGGGCCTTGCATGTCACCATGCGTTCCACCTTGGGCTTGGGCGGAAACAGGGCCTTGGTAATAGGAACGGGAAGGGGTGAGTACTGGATATAGAGGGGCAACAGGCGAGGCCTGAGGTGTGACCTCATGCGGCGGGTCTTTGGATACGCCCTCGACAAGGTGCGGCTTGTGGGCGCCACAATTATAACATATGTCTCGCCAATCAGGACTCTGCACGCGACACTTAAAACAGGTCCACCCTCGGTGACCAGAACCAGCACCATTATAGGGCGGTGGCTCTGATTTATTAACAATAGGGTCCATTGTGGGGGTAAAGTCAGTCTGGGGAGTTTCAGGAAGGGATTTATCGACATTTTTCACATAACCATATAATTCTTCACATCCTGCATCTCCTCCCATGCCCTTCACTTCCTCAAAACCTTCCGACTGTAATGCCCGTGCCACCCGGTGGTGGGCTTGTGCCGTCTCCAGGAGGCATTTGTCCTCCAACATGCCTCGCGACTCTTCGTCATCTTATATACTCCATATACTCGGCTGAAGCCTCACAGTGGTCGGCAATTCAGCGAGTTTATACAGCTTCTGGGCATCCTTCACATATTTCTTGCCTTCCCTGACCCGAACTAAATCCACTGCCGTCTGCACCGTCTGGCAGTGTGTGCTTCCTTTTAAACAATCTCAGCATGTTTACAGCCTGGTGATATTACTTATCCGTGTAGCTACTCACCGGATATGTGACTCCACAATCACCACTCGGAACCACCAAGACCAGGTTACAGGCTCCGAGTGTTAGGTCCCCAACCACAGATTGTTGTCACTGGGTAATATCTACATACACGTCTACCTCAGACAGCACCTGCTCTGTTTCCTTTCTCGGACTAGCAGCCTTGTGCCTAGGCTAGATGCTGCGATTGTTTACTTTCTATAAAGAATTAATTCGAGTCAGCTAAACAGCAAAACATATGACTGCCAGTTTGACTTTCTCTTTCCTTTGAATCTGGTCCTACAATAAGGGGGGTAAGGGAAAAAACTTTATCTTTAACCCCAACCAAGATAAGTCCGCTACCAAGCAATGACGCCATACAGGTGGGGGGGAGACTTGGTCATTTTGGCCCTACATGGAGTGCTCTAATCCCAAACACCATGGATAACCCAAATAATCAACCAAGGTTATATAATAGAGTTCAACTCTTCCCCCCCCCCCCCCTCTCGTTTTGTGGTAACAACTCAGGGCCATCAGACTCAGAGTCAGATACTGGAGGGTGTTCAAGAGCTTATCAGACTAGGCGCAATTTGTCCCGTTCCAAAGAATCAGATAGGTCAGGGTCATTACTCCCGTCTGTTCTCAATCCAAAAACCAAATGGAAAATCACGCACTTATCATTAATCTAAAGCCACTGAACAGATTTGTGACCTACAGAAAATTCAAAATGGAAACGGTGAAAACAGCAACACAGTTAATAAAAAAAAAAAAAAAAGGTGCTGTCATGGCAACTATAGATCTAAAGGATGCCTACTACCATCTGCCCATACATCCGACATCCCAACAGTATCTCAGGTTCGCAATAAAGGTCAACAAACAGATTTTTCATTACCAGTTTGTGTGTCTACCATTTGGTCTCTCCTCTGCTCTCAGAATCTTCTCAAAAGTCTTGATAGAAGTGATGACGATTCTCAGAGCGGAAGCGATTGTAATCATCCCATACCTAGACGACATACTGGTGATTGCTAACTCGGAGTCTATCCTACAGACCCACCTCCAGAGAACCCTACAACTTCTTCAATCTCTGGGGTGGATCCTGAACATGGAACATGGAGCCAGTCGATTCAAGAAAGATCCTCAAACTTTAGGGAGCTAATGGCGATATGGAAGGCACTAAAAGCATCAGAACATCTCACAAAAAAATCATCATGTTCTGATACATTCCGACAATGTGACGACAGTGGCATTCATTCAGCATCAAGGAGGGGCTCGTCACAGTCCACTCCAGGATCTAGCACAGAAAATATTCGAGTGGGCAGAACAAAACCTAATATCCCTCAAAGCAGCTCACCTGAAAGGGTCTTTGAACCTAGAAGCGGACTTCCTAAGCCGTCAGACCATAGACTCAGGGGAGTGGTCTCTGGCCCCTTGGGCCTTCGACATGATGAAGCAAAGTTCAGGACTCAAAAGACCACGCTAATACTGGTAGTACCGGCTTGGCCAAAAAGAGTGTGGTATCCTCTTCTAAAAAGCCTGGCGATAGAGGATCCCGTATTGTTTCCAGCAAAACAAGACCTTCTCATGCAAGGCCCGGTCCATCATCCCTCAGTCCAGAGGATGCACCTATCAGCATGGATACTGAAAAATCCATACTAAAAAGGAAGGGATTCTTTCCAAAGGTTATTGATACCCTTCTCCTCAGCCGCAAGGACTCTACCACAAAAATTTATTTAAAAATCTGGAAAAAATATTCTTCCTGGTGTGGTCCAAAATTCTCCCTTGACTCTCCAGATATCCCACTCATTCTGGACTTCCTCCAATCAGGCTTGGATCTTGGTCTTGCCCCAAGTACTGTGAAGGTGCAAGTATCTGCTCTAAGTGCCCTATACGATTCTATAAACGAAATGCAAAAGGACAGCGCTCCATAGCGTGGATCAGTGATATAACAGGGAGAATTTAGTGTGTCCAAAAAACTCTCACCTGGTGGGGTTGTGCTGTAGTCGAGGCACAACACTCATGAACGCATGTGTTTGAGGACCGCAGCCACTCCCGCTATCCCAACGGAATAATAAATGTAAAAACACCTCCAACACCACAAAACACGGTTCCAAGGGGCGCAGGTCCAGAAAGAATAAAATGATAATAAAATACTTTGCTTTATTGAGACTCAATAAAGCAAAGTATTTTATTATCATTTTATTCTTTCTGGACCTGCGCCCCTTGGAACCGTGTTTTGTGGTGTTGGAGGTGTTTTTACATCTATACGATTCTAAGCTGTGTGACATCTCCTGGGTAATTAGATTTCTGAGGGCGGCAGAACGCATCAGACCCAGAATCAGGAATATTCATCCCCCATGGAATCTATATACGGTTCTGTCTGGTCTATCTAGCCCCCCCCCCCCCCCCCCCCCCCTTTGAACCAATAGATTCCATTTCACTCAGACAACTTACCTTAAAAACTATATTTCTGGTAGCTATTACGTCGGCACGTACAGTAAGTGAACTCCAGGCCCTCAGCATTCAAGAACCCTTCTTAAGAATTCTGGATGACAAACTAGTCTTTAAATTAGACCCTAACTTTTTACCTAAAGTAGTGACATCATTTCACAGGTCCCAAGATATTGTGGTCCCCTCCTTCTGCCCTAACCCAAAAAATGAAAAAGAAAGGTCTTTTCATAACTTGGATGTTAGAAGGGCAGTACTACAGTATATAGAAGCTACCAAGGAGGGTAGATAAGAATCTCTTTGTCCAGTTTGCGGGGGTGAACAAAGGGAAAAAAAGCATCTAAGAGCTCCATCTCCCGATGGATTCGCCTCGCTATATCTGAAGCCTATAATGTCATGAAACAGACTCCCCCTATTTCAGTCAGGGCCCACTCTACCCGTGCAATGTCCACCTCTTGGGCAGAAAAGGCTTCAGCCTCAGTTGAACAAATTTGTAGGGGCAGCTACCTGGACGAATTTGCACACTTTCTCTAAGCATTATCATCTAGATGTCTCTTCTGCTGATGACACAGCTTTTGGACATAAAGTCCTTAGTGCTGTTGTCCCACCCTAGGTGTTTTCGCTGTTAGTTCTCAGGTGTGCTGTCATGGAGACGAGGGGGGAAACGGTGAATTGTAGTCACCGATAATTCTCTTTCTACCAAGTCTCCACGACAGCACCCTAACATCCCACCCTATTCACTTGGTTACGGTTTTCATTTAATATTATAATTCACATCTTCCTTCTCGGTGTTCTTCTTTAAAATACACTGGTGTTTGGAGGAAGAGGTGGGGTTTTTAACCTCTCTGGTGTTTTTCCTGTCCCTGATCAGGAGGAGCCAGTCTCTGGTGTGCTGTCGTGGAGACTTCTTAGAAAGAGAATTATTGGTGAGTATAATTCACCGTTTTTTAAAGTTTCTTATTCATATGATCCATTTAAAAAAAAAAAAGTTAATCACAAACAAGGTTCTCGGCACTACTCACAACCGGCGCTGTGCAAAAAGGGCTGTGAAAAAGGGCTGTGAAAAAGCGTGGTTAACGCGAAACAGCTGTTGCCTGATCTGTGTTCATCCACGCCATGTAAACCCGTTTGGTGAATAAAGATACCTTTATATTTTTGCTACCTGGGTGAGAGCCAGACTTTTTCTTCTTTTTTGGAAAGACCATTTAAAAAAATCCTTAACATTCATTCAGCAAATGAGAATTAGTTCTATACAACTATGTTGACAGAAAAATACAGTTCTAACTAGAGATGAGTGAACTTACTGTAAGTTTTGGTTCACGCAAACCTGAACTCTCGGCATTTAAATCCCACAGCCTGATGTTACGATGTGCAGTTTCCCCAAATGTGGATTTGGTATACTGGTCTATTCTGCTAAATATCTACCTATAGAATCATATCAAGGCACATGTTTAATCAGTGAAGATACAGAAGGCTGGTTATCTTGAACAGAATTGTTGATGTGAATTCAGCCAGAGGTATTGATGCAATTTGAAGGGGAGAAAAGGATAACCTTTAGGGTATAAACCCACACACCGTATACGCAGTGTATTTACTGCTGCGATACGCAGCAAACACGCAGCAAATACGCAGCAGATTAGATCTAAATAACTTAACACCGCATCAAATCTGTACCAACAAATCTGCTGCGTATTTGTTGCGTATCTGCTGTGTATACGGTGTGTGGGTTTGTACCCTTAAACAGGTGTAGCTACAAGTTAAGCACAGGAGGAGCAGGCATCCAAGGCCTGAGTGGGCCCCCAACCTAGATGACCTCAACAGATTACTAGCAGTATACAGAGAAATATCATGCAGAGGACTGGACAAATATAAATATATTATCGATTTATTGAGCCTTGTAAAATCCACTATAATACTCGGTACTGTTATAGTCTATGACTGCTTTTTTGCAGGCTATTTTCATTCGAATTCAAGAATGTAGCCACTGCCTATTTAACGCATTAGCTGCCAGGCTTTAAACAAGTTTATACTTACCTCCGGGTTACTGAGCGCCTATTCAGCTAGTTAGTGGCTGTGGTGGGACAGCACATTGATTAGCTAAGCGGGATGTCAGTGACCTAGGAGCAGGGGGGGCGTGTAGGCGGGTAAATTATTTGCCTATTTAACACATTCGCTGCCAGGCTTTAAACAAGCTGTGGCTACATTCTTGCAGTCGAAAAAAAATCCCCTGCGAGAATGCAGAGCCATAGGCCATAGCGGTACTTAGTGTTTCAGCGGAATCTACCCTTAAGAAGTGCCTCTGTCTGTGCAAAAATCTCTTTGGTCAAAAGATTGACAAGTCCTAAAGAACATGGTTTGGCCATCCTAGAGTCCTGATTGCAATCCAGCTACACTCACATGGGATCCGCTGAGTAGGTATGTTTAAGCCAAAATTATCTTTGGGAGTTGATACAAGAGAATGGTCAGCAATTGAAGCTACAATGTTAACCCCTTCACGTCAGCAATCTGTATATATATGTTCCTATTACACATGCCCCTTGCAGTAGGAATGTATATATACATTCCTGCTTTGACGGGGGTTTGTGATGAGAACGGGATCGCTGCAGGGACAGCGATTCCGCTCTCATCTGAGTGAGGCACCGGAGATAATGAGAATCAGCTGCGATCCCTCAGCTGACCCCCATTAACCCCTTAGTGACAGCCGAAACGGCGGTCACTAATGGGCCGGTGCCGCCGCTGTATTTCATTTTCCCCCACCGTGAATCAACGGTGGGGGGAGATGAAATAAGTAAAATCAGACCCCAGATCAGCCCCCCTAGTGCCCCGATCACTCTCCCCCCTCCCCTCAGCGGCCATCAGATCCAAGATGGCCGCTGCCATTACTGTGAACAGAGTATATCTGTTCACAGTGATCTTGTTGTAAAAATGAATGAAAGCCCCATGCTGTCCGCCACCGGAGGTAGCGGAGAGCATGGGGCAGTGATTGGGGACCCCCCTGTGGGGTCCCGGTACAAGCGATCAGCGGTATATACTATATACCGCTGATCGCTTGTACCATGTGCTACAGGCACTTTTTATCCCCTGTCACCATAAATGATTGGTGACAGGGGATAAAAAGTGATGTCACCCCCCCCCTACCCCTTATACATTACCTGATCCTGGAGCTCCTCCCTCTTCGGCGTCCTGGCTGTCACTTTAAAGTGACAGAGACCAATTTGGTCTCTGTCACTGAACTATGATTACTGTGATAGAAAATATCACAGTAATCATAGTAATCTAGTGAAAATGAATGTATAAAGTACAAAAAGTGACAAACATACAAAAAAAATAAAACAAACACTTTTTATTATAGTAATAATTGCAGTTTACTCCCAAATTACCCCTAACCCCCCCAGATTACCCGTATCCACCGCTGGTTGCCCGTAACCACCCCAGGTTGTCCTTAAACACGTCAGATTGCACGTAATCCCCCAGATTGCCCGTGACCACCGCGCGTTGCCAGTGACCCCCCTCCAGATTGTCCGTAATCACCCCAGATTACCTATAAGCACTTCAGTCTATCCGTAACAATTCTAGATTGTCTGTAACCCCTCTAGGTTGCCCGTAACCACCGCAGGTTGCGCATAACCACCCCAGGTTGCCCGTAATCATGCCAGATTACATGTAACCCCCCAGATTGCACGCAACCACCGCACGTCGCCTCTGACCACCCCAAATTGACAGTGACCCCCCCCCAGATTGCCCGTAACCACCTCCAGATTACCCCTAACCACCTCCAGATTACCCGAAACCACCCCACATTACCTGTAATCTAATTTTTTTATTTTATTTTAGTAACTGCGCTATTCTAATAACTATTACTAGCTGCGGTTTTGCTCCAGCAAATTGGCGCTCCTTCCCTTCTGAGCCCTGCTGTGTGCCCATACAGTGGTTTATGCCCACATATGGGGTACCATTGTACTCAGGAGAACCTGCGTCACCAGATTTTGTGGTACATTTTTTCTCCTGTTCTTTGTGAAATTTTGAAATTTAAAACTAAACCAACATATTATTGGAAAAATTCAAGTTTTTCATTATTACTGGCCAATTTTGACTCTAATTTTAACTTTCCTCTAATACCTGTGGGGCCAAAATGCTCATCCTACCCCAAGATGAATTCTTTGAGGGGTGTACTTTGCGAAATGGGGTGACTTTTGGGGGGGTTCTATTCTGTAGACATTACGCTCAGAAACTTCTTCAGAAAAATCTGCACGGAAAATGCTAATTGGCGCTCCTTCCATTCTGAGCCCTGCTGTGTGCCCATACAGTGGTTTATGCCCACATATGGGGTACCGTTCTACTCAGGAGACCCTGCGGTACAAATTTTGGGGTGAATTTTCTCTCCTGTTCCTTGTGAAATTGAGAAATTTCAAACTAAAGGAACATATTATTGGAAAAATTCGAGTTTTTCATTTTTGCTGTCTACTTTTGAATACTTTCCTCTAATACTTGTGGGGTCAAAATGCTCACCACACCCCAAAATGAATTCTTTGAGGGGTGCACTATCCAAAATGTGGTGACTTATGGTGAGATTTTACTCCGCTGGCACTACAGGGGCACTGCAAACACACCTGGCACTAAGAAACTTCTTCAGCAAAATCTGCATTGAAAAAGCTAATTGGCGCTCCCTTCCTTCTGAGCCCTGCTGTGTGCCCATGCAGTGGTTTATGCCCACATATGAGGTACCATTGTACTCAGGAGAACCTGCGTTACAAATTTTGTGGTACTTTTTTTTCTCTTGTTCCTCGTGAAATACTTTCCTCTAACACCTGTGGGGTCAAAATGCTCATCCTACCCCAAGATGAATTCTTTGAGGGGTGTACTTTCCAAAATGGGGTGACTTATGGGTTTTTTTTCTCTCTGCTGACACTACAGGGGCTCTGCAAATGCACCTGGCGCTCGGAAACTTCTTCAGCAAAATCTGCAATGGAAAAGCTAATTGGCGCTCCCTTCCTTCTGAGCCCCGCTGTGTGCCCATACAGTGGTTTAGACCCACATATGGGGTACCGTAGTACTCAAGAGAACCTGCGTTACAATATTTGGGGTGCTTTTTCTCTCATGTTCCCTTTGAAAATGAGAAACTTTAATCTAAACGTATATATTATTGGAAAATTTAAATTTTTCATTTTTTTACGGCCTAATGGTGAATACTTTCCTCCAGCCCCTGTAGGGTTAAAATGCTCATTATACCCCTAGAATAATTCTTTAAGGTGTCTAGTTTCCAAAATGGGGTCACTTATGGGGGTTTCCAGTATACAAACCTTCTAAATCAACTTAAAAAAAGAACTGGTCCCTAAAAAAATCAGTTTTGAAAACTTTCACAAAAATGTGGTAAGTTGCTGATAAATTTCTAAGCCCCGTAGCACCCTAAAAAAGTAAAATATGTTTATGAAATGAAGCCAGAATGAAGAGGACATATCGGTAATGTGACTTAATAACTAATTTATGTGATATGACTTTCTTTTTTTAGAAGCAGAGAATTTCAAAGTTCATAAAATGCAAATTTTTTCAATTTTTCATGATATTTTGATGTTTTTCACAAAAAACACACAAAGTAGTGACCAAATTTTGCCACTAATATAAAGTGCTATATGTGACGACAAAACAATCTCAGAATCGCTAGCATACGTTAAAACATCACTGAGCTATAAGAGCATAAAGTGAGACAGGTCAGATTTTGAAAAATGAGCCTGGTCTTTTAGGTGCAAATAGGCTTAGTCTTGAAGGGGTTAAACAAGTTGACTGACATAATTTCCCATGTTTGCAGGACTGTGGCTGCTGTTAAGGATGGATACTTTGATGAGAGAAAAATGTTAGGAAATCAAATTAAAGCAACTCTGTACCCACAATCTGACACCCCCCCCCCCCAAACCGCTTGTACCTTCGGATAGCTGCTTTTAATCCAAGATCTGTTCTGGGGTCCGATCGGCAGGTGATGCAGTTATTGTTTTAAAAACGACTTTTACTCCTGCAGCGCTGTGTCTAACGGCCGGGGCTTACATTAGTAGATGCATTACGCTGGCACAACCTCTGTTCTTCCTCCCCACCCACCCCATGATTAGGAATGCTGCAGGCAGATTGCTTCCTATTACCCTTCTGTGTGCATAATGAACATGGGCTGGATCGTTAAGACACCTGTGCAAAGCTCAAACAGCAGTAAATGAGGAGGGTGGGGAGGAGGGAAGGAGAGGTTGTGCCAGTCTAATGAATATACAAATGTAAACCCCGGCCGTTAGACACAGCGCTGTAGGATTAAAAGTTGTCTTTAGGACAATAACTGCATCACCTGCCAAACGGACCCCAGGACAGATCTTGGATTAAAAGCAGCTATCTTAATGTACAAGCGGTTTGGGGGGGGGGGTCAGATTGTGGGTACAGACAGGGCCGTATTTACCATTAGGCAGCCGTGGTCCGGTGCCTAGGGCAGCACCTTGCAGGGGGACAGAAAAAACAAATTTTTTTGTTTTTATTTTTTTAGTTTCCCTCCTCCCGTTCAGACTTGCCAGTAAATCTGGTGTCTTTTCTAGGGGGGTGGGGGGTATGGTGGTATTAGTCAGGTCTGGTATCGCCAATAGGTGCGTGAAGATGGGGCGTCTTCAGGTTTAGTTCCTAGGGCAGCAGCAGCTGTTAATACAGCCCTGGGTACAGAGTCGCTTTAAGGTGTAATGGTAATATAACCATGAATAAGATCACTGGGGGAGGGGGGCTGCTTGTAATCTATGGAGACACAGACCTAACTACTTTATGGCTGGTCTAAAAACTATATGGAGACAGAGGGGCCTGACTACTATATGGGTGTACAGGAGGGGCGTATTCTCAATATGGAGGCATTAGGGTAGCTTATCTATTATATGAGGCCATAAATGGGGCCTTTCTACCATGTGAGGGCATAGAGGGGGCCTAAGTATTACATGGGGAAATGGCTATATTTTTGGACTAGGTGTTGGAGGCACAGTATTACATTTTATATACAGAGGGCCATCTAGTGGCCAATATTTACCAACTCCTACAAAAGAGGTAAAACTTAACTTTTATTATTTCATTATAGAAAAACACATTTATTTACAATCAGCTCCAGGACTGGAATATTTCAATTGTAAGCAGATTTATTTAAAAATGTAAACTAAAATCATAGAAAACTACATAAATTGGGTATCACGGTAATAGCACTGACCTGAAGAATATAGTTAAAACTTGTACCTGTAATTTTCCTTTCCTCAAGTCAGAAGGCAGCACAGAAGGGATATTCTACTATTTTGTCCCTTTCCTAGGATTGCCCACCACGAACCACACAATAAGCAATTAGCGGTAGTCAGCATTAATTAACAACCAAGCCCACAAACAACTGTGTAATGAAAAGACAAAAACTAACATTTAATGCCTTCAGATTTGAAAGAAAAATTACAGGTACAAATTTAAATTTTCCTCATTGTCCTCAGGCAGCACAGAAGGGATTTGCATAGAAAAACAGAAACACAACATAGGTGGGCATGTTAAATTTGCACAGCTGCGCTCAGTACCCCTGTGCTAAAGGATAAATTCTGGGTTTGTATGTCAAGTCGGTAATACCCGGAGAAGATCGATGTGGAGGACCAGGAAGCCGTGTTGCATATCTCTTGAAGAGGAACCTGGGCTCTCTCTGCCTAAGTGGTGGCCATGGATCACGTAGAGTATTCTCTAACGCCAAACGGGTGATTTTCTATCCAACGTGAGCATCTTTATCCACCTTACGAACGTGTCCTTCGGAGCCTTCTTTCCTTTATTCTGACCAGCAAACTGTAGGAAGAGGTTTTCATCCACACGAAAAGGAGCAACCCTAGAAGTGTAGAGAAGAAGTGCCTTTTAACATCTAAGGGGTATGTAGGTTCTCTTCTTCATTCCTCGGATTTGGAAAGAAGACTTGAAGAGAAGCTACTGTACAAACTTTAGGAAGGGTTCTCGAGATCACAAGGCTTGCAATTCACCATGCTGATGTAATGGCCACTAAGAATAGAGCTTTGTAAGAGAGTCACTTCAAGTCCGTATCCTGTAAGGGTTCAAAAGGGGCAGACATAAGCAATCTGAGGACAAGGTATGAGGCTCATGTGGCAACAGAAGACCTTACTTTAGGCCTGAAATTCCCTAAGGCTTTGAACAATCTGGCAACTGGAGAAGAATTTACTGTCTGTGAAAGCATTGATGGCTGTCATATAGCAGCGCAAGGTTTTAGTCTTTAAAGTGACTCTGTACCCACAATCTGACCCCCCCAAACCACTTGTACCTTTGGATAGCTGCTTTTAATCGAAGATCTGTCTTGTGGTCTGTTCGGCAGGTGATGCAGTTATTGTCCAAAAAAGAATACTTTTAAACTTGAAGCCTGTGCCAAACGGGAGTATTTGTGCCCTAACTTTGCACCACCCCTCCGTCGCTCCTCACCACCCTCTTCATCATTAGGAATGTCACTGAAACATTTTCTCCATGCTGAACATTGCACAGGTCCTTAACGATTCAGCCCATGTGCCAGGCTACCACAGATGGGGAATAGGAGGCAATCTGCCTGGAGCATTCCTAATGATGAAGAGGGTGGGGAGGAGGGACGGAGGGGAGGGGTGGTGCAATGTTAGGGCACAGATACTCCCGTTTGGCACGGGCTTCAAGTTCAAAAGTATTTTTTTAGGACAATGACTGCATCACCTGCCGAACGGACCGCAGGACAAATTTTGATTAAAAGCAGCTATCCGAAGGTACAAGTGGTTTGGGGGGGGTCAGATTGTGGGTACAGAGTCGCTTAAAACCTTTATTAGAAATGAGCGAATACTATTCGATCGAATAGTACGCTATTCGAGGTATTCGACTGCAGTCGAATATTCGAGCCAAAACGCGGTACAAATAGGCACTAGGAAAAGGCAGGACTTTTAAAAAAACTCTAACTGTGATTGGCTGGCTAAACCATGTGACCTCCTGAATAAAAGAATAGTGATTTGAGATTTATGTCACTTGCTGTTTGGAGCTAGAGAGGGACAGACTGTAAAGCAGGGAGAGGAAGGTTTTAGGTGAAGTTAGGTAGGAAGGGAACCCAAAGCTGTATACAGTGTGTGTGTGATATTAGCTGTTATCTTGCTACTACAGATTTGTGCAGTTTGCTTACAGTGAAAGTGTGTTTAGGTGGTTAGGTAGGAAGGGACCCCCAAAAGCCCTTGTTAGGGCTATAACTATAAAAAAAAAAATTACAATCAAACTGTTGTGACCTAAGCAGTGTGTATACCCACTGATAGTGTATACAGTGTTTGTGGGATAATCTAGCTGTTATCTTGCTACTAAGATTTGCGCAGTGTGCGTCCAGGAAAGGCGTTGACCAGCCCTTTATTTCTATTGTTGTAAAAACAATTCTATATCCGATATACGGCTGTATACAGTGTGTGTGGGATAATCTAGCTGTTATCTTGCTACTACAGATTTGCGCAGTGTGTGTCCCGGGAAGGCGTTGACCAGCCTTTTATTTCTATTGTTGTAAAACAATTCTATATCCTGTATACGGCTGTATACAGCGTGTGTGGGATAAATCTGGTACAGCTACTAAGTTTTATTGAAAAAAGTTAAACCGCTACTACAATGCGTAGGGCAAAGCGAAGAGGACAGGGACTCGAAAATGCTGCTGGGGTTTCAAGCCGCGGTCAAGTGATTGGGGATACAGCACGTGCTTCAGAGGGATGTCCAGTATTGCACGCATCCACCTTTATAGCACAGTTGTGCAGGGGACGGGGTACACAACTGTCGAGGCCTGATTAGTGTGACCAAGTGTTACGATGGATGGCGGAGAGTGCTTCCAATCATTTCTACACTCACTCCAGTCTCAAGGCTAGCCAAGAGTCTGACACTCATGTCTCCAAACCTGCACAATTAGCCTATCATAGTCATCCCACCCTTGCCCACTCTGAGGAGCTCTTTTCTGGTCCTTTTCCCCAATTGGACAGTGTTCAAATACTTGATGAATCCCAGGAGCTAACTGAGGATTTTATCTGTAGCGATGCACAAAATCTGGAGCATTCACCATGTCCAGTTGATTTTGGTGTTGTGGACCGGCAACCTGAAGTCGTGATGACTGACGATGAGGAGACCCAATTGCCTTTAAGCCAAACAGTTGACATGCCCAGAGTGCAGGAGGAGCAACAGAGTGAGGAGATAGAAGAGGAGGGGCTGGACGATGAAGCGAACAACCCAACCTGGCAAGGAGTGATGTCCAGTTGGGAAAGTAGTGGATGTGTAGAGGCCCGCGCCGCATCAAAAAAGGCGCAAAGAGGCAGAGGGATGTCCAGAGGTAGAGGACAGACGAGTCAGCAGAGGCAGGCCAGAGTCACCAGGGCCGAAGCTTTTCCCCGAAGCAGCCAGTCACACAAAGCTCCCCCCTTGAGGTCACGCAGTTCTTTGGTGTGAAGCTGAGCGCGGTGTGCACGCTATGTCACTCAAAAATAAGTAGAGGCTTGGAGAAGAGCAACTTGACCACCTCAGCCATGCGGCATCACCTGGAAGCAAAGCACTTGGCCCAGTGGGAAAGAGCAAACGCAGGAGAACCTGCGCCTGGCGTTGCCGCTGCTGACTCTTTCCCTCTTCTCTCTGCTAGCGCTACAGTCCATACAACCAGCCAGGACACCTTGCCATCTGCCTGTGCTTCGGCCACTTTGGTGCCTTCTTCACCTTCCCCTTCGTCTGTGTCTGCTCCTTCGCCTGCACCATCCCCTCTTCACAGCAAATGTACATCAGTCAGGCATTTGATCGCAGGTGTAAGTACGCTTCTACTCACCCAACTGCCCAAGCCTTAAACTGACATATCTCCAAATTGTTTGCCATGGAGATGTTGCCGTTTAGGCTTGTGGAGATGAAAACCATCCATGACCTTATGGCAGCTGCCTCACCACGGTATTCCGCCCCTATCCGCCGCTACTTTTCCAGGGGTGTCGTCCCTGCCTTGCACCAGCACGTGTCCCGTAACATTGGATGGGCCCTGAGTTACTCGGTTAGTGCGAAGGTCCACTTGACCACCGACGCATGGACAATGGCTTGCGGCCAGGGAAGCTACATATCATTGACGGCACACTGGGTGAATGTAGTGGAGGCGGGTACCGGGTCTCAGGCAGGGACAGCCCCCCTCCTCCCCCTGGCTAAGATTGCCAGCACGAGCTCTGACAATTCCTCCCTCTCCTCTTCCGTACAATCGTCCTCACCGGTGAGCTGGAAACACTGCAGCACTGGCGTGGGGAGACGTCAGCAGGCCATGCTTAAGCTTATCAGCCTGGGTGATAAGAAGCACAACGCCCCAGAGGTCAAGGATGCCAGCTTGCAGCAGGCAGAAATTTAGCTGTTGCCTCTGCAGCTGGGACCAGGCATGGTCATGTGTGCGATGCCTGGCCCAGCTGCCGGACCTACCCCGACCTGTCGGGCCTGTGCGCCCACTTTCGGAAGTCCACCGCGGCGGCTGCTAGCCTTAAAAAGCTACAAAAACATCTGCATTTCCCCAAACACCGGCTGTTGTGCGATGACACCACTTGCTGGAGTTCTACATATCATATGTTGTCCAGGGTGTGTGAGCGGCAGAGAGCTCTCATGGAATACCAGCTACAAAACCCACGGGTGCCTTCAACTCGGCTCCCTCAGTTTGCCAACCATGAGTGTCCATAGATGGCAGACTTATGCAAAGTTTTAAGGGTATTCAAGGAGTCTACCAAGAGGGTCAGCTGCGACGATGCCATAGTGAGCATAACCATCCCACTCCTATGCGTCATTAAGGAATCCCTCATCGCCATCAGGGACAACGCCTTGCACGCACAGGAGGCCGGGATAGGAGGAGACGTGACGGAGCTAGACAGTCAGACTACACTCCTGTCAGCTTCTCAGGGTCGATTCCTGAGAAGAGGTGGAAGAGGAGGAGGAAATATTGAGCGATGCTTCTGGTGGGGGCAGCAAAGTGATGCCAATTCACAGCCTGGCACACATGGCTGAATTTATGTTGGCCTGCTTTGCGAAGAACAAATGCGTTGTCCACATAATGGGGAGCAAAAAATACTGGGTTTTCACAATGCTGGACCCGAGATATAAAGATAATGTCTCCTCGTTCATTCCAGTAGAGGAGAGGACCACCAGAATACTTGAGTACCAGAGGGAACTGGTGCAGAATATGATGGAGATATTCCCACCTTCCATTGCTGGCGGCAGAGAAGAGAGTTCCTCCCAAAGCCAGACAACATCAATCAGGTCCACGGCCGCCAGGGGAACACTCTCCAAAGTATGGGACATGATCATGGCACCCTCTCGCCAAAGTGCCATCACTGCAGGGCCTAGTACGAACAGGAGGGACAAGTATCGGCAGATGTTGTGGAAGTACCTGGCCGAACACAACCCTGTCCTCCCCTATCCCTCGGCGCCCTACACGTATTGGGTCTCCAAGTTGGACACGTGGCTGGAACTCTCATTATACGCCTTGGAGGTGCTGGCCTGCCCTGCCGCCAACGTTCTGTCCGAATAAATCTTTAGCGCAGCTGGGGGCATCATCACAGATGAGCGCAGCTGCTTGTTAACTGACAGTGCTGACCGCCTGACGCTCATCAAAATTAACGTCCAATGAGTAGACCCAGACTTTGCTTCTCCACCAGTTGAAAGCCTCGAGAAGTGAAGTCGCATGTTTCAGCTTTAGGTCATCTCCTCCTCCTCCTCCTTCTCCTTCACTACCATAGAAATGGGCCATTTAAAAAAAAAATTAACAAGGCTCACCAGAAGAGCCATGTTCACAATTTTTTTAAGGGCTCACCTCATGGGCCTAATTTCATAGGCCTCTGTACAATGTTTCTGAGGGCTCACCTCAGGGACCTAAGTTCATAGGCCTCTATACAATTTTTTTGAGGGCTCACCTCATGGGCCTTGAGCTAATTTTTGTAGGGCTCACCTCATGGGCTTTGTGAGCTTTAGACAGTAACTGTAGGTTATTGTCACTTTAAATAAATGCATTAGCTGTTTCCACAGCTGATCCGGGTGCGGCTTTACTGGAGCAGTCAAAGCGACGGGTAGGACGACTGCTCCCACATATTCCAGGCTTTTCTGTTGCCTCAAAAATAATAAAAGGACGGCTGTTTGGCTAAACAGCATGGGGAGAGAGACTCTATTGCCGTTTTAAAGTAATCTCCACACCAACTTTGCTTTTTGTGATTTAAATGGCTGCATGATAAATTTTCTTTTGCTCAATATTTGTCTTTCTGTCCACGCTAATGTAGAGGAAATAAGTTGTCCCCAGGGCCTGGCCTTACAGTATATGGCACCCTGTGCGAAACTGTTTGTTTTTTGGCACCCCCCACCCCAACCCCCAGGCCTCTGCTGAGACCCTTGAGAAGCGACATACCGCTCCTACAAGTACTACAGCCTCCCAACCCTCCAGACAACATCCAATACCCACCACAAGACCCCCCTCCAGCCATAGAAATAACCAACCAACCCTCCCAGCCATACAACTATCTGAACCCCGAACCCCATCCAGTGGCATAGCTAGAATTCATGAGGCCCCATAGCAGAAAACTGTACAGGGCCCCCCTCCATCTCTCTCAACACAAAAAGTATGACACCACCGAACGCTGAGGGGGGGATATTGGGAGGTGCACTGTACAGTCAGCAAGCAATTAGGAAACCAAAGCTCATGTCCACAACACAAGCTGTAATTTGAGGATAGTGGTGTTGTTCCCATAACTACTAATCACAGCACTGGTTTCAATTTAAAAGGGTCACTGGTGGAAGCCTGCCAGCTGTACCCACACAACACCCCATTATCTATACTGCTGGTGTCCAGGGGGCCGCTAAACCATAGACTTATTACTGAGGCCCTAGAAGATGCCCAGAAGTAGGGCTCCAAACAGCCGCCCTTGGGTGAAGGTTACAGGTGGCAGGTGGTGCAGACAGCTATGGAGGAGACATGTGGCTGAGTTCGGTCCCCATTTACCTCAAGGCGGCTCCTCCGCTCCAGGTGCATGGACGACATGGTGAGAAGGAGCAGCAGCTACTCCCCAAACTCCTGCTCCTCGTTGTCCAGCTCCCAGACCCCCAGCGGCCTCTCCGTCTCCATGACCAGCAGCAGCAGGTGGTACAGGCGGCCGGATACACCTGTAGACTATGGGAAGGGGGCAACGTGTGGTCCAAGTGCCGGGTGACGGCTCCGCACAGGAGAGGGAAGTGAACAAACCCCTGAGGGAGGACAGCGGCCAGGAGCTCCAGCAGATAGGCAGGCAGGCAGACTAACTACCTTAGAAATATACATTTCTGCTGGAGCGCACCAAACAAACCACTATGGGAGGAGGACGGGCAGCCAGCTGGGGGGGTGCAGTTAGGTGTGCAGCTGTCTGTCTGCCAGGGCGCCCCCCCAGCTGGCCGGGAGTAATGCGCCCTGTGCAACTGCACAGGTCGCACACCCCAAAGGCTGGCCCTGGTTGTCCCAGTATTTTTTCCATTATACAAAGCAGTTATATTGTGTTTGGAGTCTATAGTTGATAGTCTGTGATAGTGGTGTAATACTGAAAGTGTGTGTGTGTGTGTGTGTGTATCAGGGGCGCCGCAATCATGAGGCGACCTGAATCGTCTGCCTCAGGCGGCGCCACTAGCTGTCACCATGGGGGCGGCATTCAGTGGCAGATTATAATATGAGCGGTTCGGCGGCCGCCCACATTATAATCCGCCACTGACTGTACCATGTACTGGAGCCCCCCCGCCCCCGGGCAGTATCTGTAATGAGATGCTGTGAGCGGGGGGGACTGTATTCATAAGCGCCGCGCTGTACTAAATCAGCCGCGCCGTGCTGATACTACAGTGCGGCGCTTATGAATACAGTCCCCCCCCCGCTCACAGCATCTCATTACAGATACTGCCCGGGGGCGGGGGGGCTCCAGTACATGCATTCCACGTCCGTGATCCGTCAGGATCACGGAACGTGGGAATGCAGCCTTTAGTCCCCCGGGTGATGCGCGGCTGCCGGAGGTGTCCCATCCTGTCCCCGGCAGCGCGCGCATCAGAGAGCTCCCCGTGCGCCGGAAGTCACAGCCGCAGGCGCATGGGGAGATCTGTGATGCGCGCGCTGCCGGGGACAGGACGGGACACCTCCGGCAGCCGCACATCAGCCGGGACCAGACCAGAGAGGCTCGACGGGGGAACGGAGGGCAGGTGAGTTGTGTGCTGTTTTTTGTTTTATCTGCTGTGCAGGGGGGGGGGGGGGGGAGAGGGGGACCATCTATAAGGGAGGGGGGAAAGAGGGGGACGATCTATAAGGGAGGGGGGAAAGAGGGGGACGATCTATAAGGGAGGGGGGAAAGAGGGGGACGATCTATAAGGGGAAACCATCTATAAGGGAGGGGGAGAGGGAAGAGGGGGACTATCTATAGGGGGGAGAAGGGGACCATCTATAAGGGAGGGGGGAAAGAGGGGGACCATCTATAAGGGGGGGGGGACGATCTATAAGGGAGGGGGAGAGGGAAGAGGGGGACTATCTATAGGGGGGGGAAGGGGACCATCTATAAGGGAGGGGGGAAAGAGGGGGACCATCTATAAGGGAGGGGGACGATCTATAAGGGGGGGGACCATCTATAAGGGAGAGGGAAGAGGGGGACCATCTATAAGGGAGGGGGGAAAGAGGGGGACCATCTATAAGGGGGGGCCATCTATAAGGGAGGGGGGAAAGAGGGGGACCATCTATAAGGGGGGGCCATCTATAGGGGGGGGCCATCTATAAGGGAGGGGGAGAGGGAAGAGGGGGACTATCTATAGGGGGGGGAAGGGGACCATCTATAAGGGAGGGGGGAAAGAGGGGGACCATCTATAAGGGAGGGGGACGATCTATAAGGGGGGGGGACCATCTATAAGGGAGGGGGGGAGGGGGAGAGGGGAGAGGGAAGAGGGGGACCATCTATAGGGGGGGGGGAAGGGGACCATCTATAAGGGAGGGGGGAAAGAGGGGGACCATCTATAGGGGGGGGGGAAGGGGACCATCTATAAGGGAGGGGGGAAAGAGGGGGACCATCTATAAGGGGGGGCCATCTATAAGGGAGGGGGGAAAGAGGGGGACCATCTATAAGGGGGGGACCATCTATAAGGGAGGGGGACCGTCTATAAGGGGGGGGAAGAGGGGGACCATGTATAAGGGGGGGAGGGTGACCATCTATAAGGGAGGGGGAGAGGGAAGAGGGGGACCATCTATAAGGGAGGGGGGAGAGGGGGACCATCTATAAGGGGGGGAAGAGGGGGACCATCTATAAGGGGGGAAGAGGGGGACCATCTCCTAAAAGATCAGCACCCTCCTCTCCTGACATCCTCTGTGCTGCTGGGACTTCTCCTATAGGATTAGCACCCTCCTCTCCTGACATCCTCTGTGCTGCTGGGACCTCTCCTATAGGATTAGCACCCTCATCTCCTGACATCCTCTGTGCTGCTGGGACCTCTCCTATAGGATTAGCCCCCTCCTCTCCTGACATCCTCTGTGCTGCTGGGACCTCTCCTATAAAGTCAGCCCCCTCCTCTCCTGACATCCTCTGTGCAGCAAGGGACCAAACATTATGTTTATTGGGGACAGCAGTGGGGGGGGCAGTAGTGGATTATAATGTGGGCGGATTGACGGGGGGGGGGCGTCATTCTATAGTTCGCCTCGGGCAGCAGAGAGGCTAGAATCACCCCTGGTGTGTATATATATATATGTGTGTATATATATATATATATATATATATATATATTATATACATGTGTGCAATTCACATCGCTGGCTGGGCAATATATAACTCTGCAAACAATTGTATTTCGCACATGTACTGAATAAACAAAAAACAAACATACGCTAATATTACGCACGTTCATGTACCCAGGCATGCTTTCCCTGCTGTCCCATATGCATTCCAGAGGTGTTGGCATCATTTCCTGAGGTTTCATTGGGCACTTGGTGACCTCCTAGTGGTTAAATCTGGATTTCCAGGTCCCAAGGATTTTTCTCCCAAAGACTATAATGGGATTCGATATTCGTTCGAATAGTTGAATATCGGGAGCTATTCGAATCCAATCCAATCGAATCTAATATTTCACTATTAGCTCATCTCTAACCGTTATCAAAACCAGACTGGAGAAATTGAAGCACCTTAGAGATGTTATGTTCCTGTTCTTTCTGAAGCTTTAGCCACTTGGAGAAGATTTTCCAGAGTTTACAGTAGGTAGCATTTGCAGATGGTTTTCTAGCTGCCGTGTGTCTTCATTACATAGAGGAAACTTTTGCCTTTGCGTAGATTGTTGCTCAGCAACCACCAATAGAGACTGCTGGAGACAGTTTGAAGGGGTAAAATAGAGTTCTTAAGTCCTTGTTCTGTTCTCTGACTGAAGGGCTCTGATGTGGGCTTTGGCTCAGGGCACGGCCTCTATAGTTGACGTGAGGTACCCCAAAACTCTTATGGCAGTGCGAATTGACACAAGCGGAGTCTAAATGTGATGACGGACTCTGTTCTTTCGCTTTGCAACTTCTATTTCTGGCAGATACAACTTTATTTCTGTAGTGTCTACAATGAAGCCCAGGAAGTCATTTGAAGATGATGTTGCAGGATTTCTGTTTACTTTACTACTATGAGCTAGTCGTCCAGGTAAGCCACAAGGTGGATCCCTTGAAGCCTCAGGGCTGCCACTAAAACAAGAGACATCTTTGTAAATATGTGAGGGGCTGGAGAAAGTCTGATGGGCAGTGCCCTGAACTGCATATGACTAACTATACCTTTTACATTGAAGGCAA
This sequence comes from Dendropsophus ebraccatus, assembly GCF_027789765.1. Taxonomy (NCBI): domain Eukaryota; kingdom Metazoa; phylum Chordata; class Amphibia; order Anura; family Hylidae; genus Dendropsophus; species Dendropsophus ebraccatus. The sequence continues at coordinate 73,579,621 of NC_091454.1, forward strand.
CCCTGAAATATTTTCTGAAGTCTACATGGATGGTGAGGTGTACAAAGGCATCTTTTAAGTTGAGCGACATCATCATGTCTCCCGGACAGTTTTTTTTTGTAAGTTAAGATTCAGGTAACGAAGGTCTATGATAAGGCATATACCCAAGCCTTCTTCTCCTGAGGGTACAGGTTCTAAAGCAGCTTCTTGAAAAAAGTCTGCAATTAAGGATGTCACTCAGATCTTCTTCTGTTTGATTTAGCAGGAACAGGGTGATGAGCGAACTGCAGAGCATAACTGTTGACAATGATGGACAGAACCCACTTGTCTTTTGTAACTGCTTCCCAATCTGATAGGAAACTGGAAAGTCTTGCGCCCACTGGGAGAGTAGACCTGGCGTCGGAATTCTGACTTAGGGTTGGAAGAGCCATTTTGCTTCTTTTTATTTTTATCTAGGATTCTTCTTTTACAGTTCTTGTCAGACCTTTCATGTCCAGTACGGCCTCAAAAGCCACCTCTGCCTCTTTGGGAACAAAAACCTTTTAAGGCTAGGTTCACACTGCGTTTTTGCAATCCGTTTTTTTTTCATCCGTTTTTTGCAAAAAATGGATGAAAAACGGATGGAAAAAACGGATGCATTAGTGTGCATCCGTTTTGATCCGTTTTTCCATTGACTTCTATTGTAAAAAAAAACGGATCAAAACTGATCCGTTTTTTTTTTTTTTTTTTTACGGACACAAAAGTAGTGTTAGCTACGTTCTTGTGTCCGTCAAAAAAACTGATTCGTTTTTTTTACAATGGAAGTCAATGGAAAAACGGATCAAAACAGATGCACACAAATGCATCCGTTTTGCAAAAAAATGGATGAAAAAAACGGATTGCAAAAACGCAGTGTGAACCCAGCCTAAGTTGTAGCTCGAAAGGTTTGGTGCAAGGACAAAGACTTCCCTTTCTTGTTTTCCTTCAAAGCTTTGTCTAATTGAGAGCCAATGAGTCTACCTGGCTCGTATGGAAGAGCACAGAAGTTGATTTTTGACGCTGTGTCTCCTCTCCACACCTTCAGCTGAATAGCTTTTCTCACAGAATTATTTATGGCCATGTTCTTGGAGGCTATCTTGAGCACATCAATGGGAAAATCAGCTGCCGTTTTAATAGTAAATACTTGCTCTAGCAACTGTTCCCTGTGCACTTCATCCTCAGTATCAGCGCAGAGATGGCTTAGCCAGAGGGCCCTAGCAATGGACACTGAGGAAAGAGACTGCCAAGTTGGAGTATGATTTTTTTGGGAAGAGAGTCTGCCTTCTAATCCATGGGATCTTTAAGAAGTGTCATATGATCAGCAGGGAAGAAGGTTCTCCTTGACAACTTGGCAATAGCATCATCCACTTTAGAGGGTAGCTCACACTTTTTAGACTCAGAGGGATCAAGCCTGTAAGCCTACTTAAATCTGGACCCTAAGTCCATGTGCTAGTCAGGGTTCTTCCATTCTTTCTTCAATAGAGCATTAAGCACCTGATGGCTAGGTAGCACACTTTTTTTTTTTTTTTTTTTTAGGAAAGTAGAGCAAACTTTCTTTATCCTCTGCAGCTGATTTCTCCTTCTTATGCTGTGTTTACACTAAACTATTATCGTTCTAATTTGCACGATGATTGAATTCCAATGATAATCCTACGTGTAAATGCAGCGAACGATCAAATGATGAGCCCGAAATCGTTCATTTTGATCTTACAACATGTTCTTAAATCGTCGTTTGTCGTTCGCAAAAAATTTGCAGATCGTTCTGTGTAAACAGTCGTTCACCGATTTAACCTATATGCGAGAAAGGCTTAAGCGATCGCAAAACGATCACAAAACGATTTTTCCGTACGATATATTGTTTCGTCTAAACGCTGATCGATAAAAAAAAAAATATTACTTTGAAATCGTTAATCGTATGATCGGGTGAATTATCGCTCCGTGTAAACGCAGCATTAGACTTCAAATGTAGTCCACATTAGCAATGCTGCAGCCAAGACCCCGCAAGGCTGAACCTAAAGACAGAAAAAAAACCAAAAACAACAAACCAGGTGGAGACGCAGGTGGAACTCACACCTGCTGGAAGAAGACAGAAAAAAAACACAGTTGTTTGTGGGCTTGGGGGATATTTATGCTGTCTACCACGAATTGCTTATTGTTGAGTGGTTCTAGGTGTGTGGTTCTAGGAAGGGGACCAAAGCATAGAATATCCCGTCTATGCTGCCTGAGGACGATGAGGAAAGATAATAATGGGGGAGATTTATCAACAATTTACACATTTTTTTTGAGTAAAAATGTCTCAAAATTTTGCGCACCCGCTTAGCTGCGCAAAATTTTGCGACATTTCACTGACTTAGGCTGATCATGCCTACTTCAGCTTACGCTGAAAGTATGCATGATTTATCATGTGCGACTATCTAAAATAGTCGCACATGTGTCGCAAACTCACTCCACACTAGAGGTGGTCTATTTCACCACCTATAATGTGGAGGCGGTATGCTCCGTGGGTCGGGTGCAGTGCACCCGGTCCACAGAGTGTAAAGGGTTAAGTAGTGATGCAGCAGCATTACTACTAACCCCCTGGGGCTGTACAGTAAGGAGGGGTGCTAAGCGCACCCCTCCTTGCAGTACAGGAGCAGGGAATCCCATAATTAAGCTGGGATTCCCTGCCTACAGGGTTTCCCACCCAAAAGCAGAAAGCAGTCTGCTTCTGGGCGGGAAATTTAAAATCCGGCACAGAAGTTACAGTCTGGCTCCCAGGGGCTTAAGCCCTTGGGAGCCAGACTGTAACTCCCATGCCCATGCTGGAGGTTACCCAGCTTTCCCAGCATCCTGTGAGGTTAACCCTTACAGGATGCTGGGAAAGTTGGGTGACCTCCAGCATGGGCATGGGAGTTATAGTTTGGCTCCCAGAGACTTAACCTCCTGGGAGTCAAACTGTTCTGGCACTGCATCCGCACCAGCAGGGAAGGGGGTTAAGTGCCCCCTTCCTTGCTGGAGCAGATGCAGTGCGCTCTCCAGTGGGGGTGTCATGGAGGCGGAGCTTACGGGACAGCCGAGGAAGTAGGAGCAGGTAACCCCCAGCCCCTATCACCCCCCCCCCCCCCTCATTGGAGAGCGCACTGCATCTGCCCCAGGAAGGAAGGAGGCACTTAACCCCCTTTCTTGCTGGTGCAGGTGCAGTGCCAGAACAGTCTGGCCCCCGGGGGGTTAACCCCTTACTTACTGTTACTTACTGTTAACCTTACAGGATGCTGGAAAACCTGGGTGATCTCCAGCATGGGCATGGGAATTAAAGTCTGACTCCCAGGGAGTTAACCCCTTACTTACTGTTTGTTTTTGCTTGTGTTTTTTCTTTTTTTTTTCCCCCAGATACTGGCATGCAGAGGATTGCGTTGGATTAGTTTGGACTACGTCGATGACCGGCAGAGTTTAATGTTCAATAAAATGGTCAACGAGGACCTAGTGTTAGCCGGTATAAAATAGCGAACACTAACCCCCCATTATTACCCCAGTACCCAATGCCACCAGGGGTACTGGGAAGAGCCGGGTGCCAGTGGTCCCGGAGCATCAAAATTGGTGCTCCTGGACTGGGCAGCAGCAGGCTGGTAATATTTAGGCTGGGGAGGGCCTAAACCAATGGTCCTTCCCATCCTGGTGTTACCAGGCTGCTGTTGCTTGGTTTTTAACCCGGCTGGTTATGAAAATAAGGGGGACCCTATGCGTTTTTTTTTAATTATTTATTTATTTAAAGAAAAAAAAAATGCATAGGTTCCCCCCCCCTTTTCCATAACCAGCCGGGTTAAAAACCAAGCAACAGCAGCCTAGTAACACCAGGGTGGGAAGCGCCATTGGTTTAGGCCCTCCCCAGCCTAAATATTACCAGCCTGCTGTCGCCCAGTCCAGGAGCGCCAATTTTGACGCTCCGGGACCACTGGCACCCGGCTCTTCCCAGTACCCCTGGTGGCATTGGGTACTGGGGTAATAATGGGGGGGGGGGTTAGTGTTAGCCATTTTATACCGGCTAACACTAGGCCCTGACTTAGTCTATCAGACGGCTTCCACTACTAAGTCTGTAAAGTAATGAAAGAAAACACAATACACCTAGAATTTTTTTTTATTGAAATAAAAACACCCCCACACCCCTCATTGACCATTTTATTAAACAGTAAAGTCCGCTGGTCATCGACATAGTCCAAACGAATCCGACGTAATCCTCTGCGTGCACGTATCTGAAAAAGAAAGGGAGAAGAAAATGCTCATTACCCAGGAGGCAGACCAGGGCCAATGAGACTATTTAGAGACAATTCTGAGTCAAACAAATCAGCACCACAGAAAATAGACCAGGCTTATCCCTTATAGTAAATTGCACTTCAAGGCAGGGTTCACACTACGTATATTTCAGTCAGTATTGCAACCAAAACCAGAAGTGGATTAAAAACACAGAAAGGCTCTGTTCACACAATGTTGAAATTGAGTGGATGGCCGCCATATAACAGTAAATAGCTGCCATTATTTCAATATAACAGCCGTTGTTCTAAAATAACAGCAAATATTTGCCATTAAATGGCTACCATCCACTCAAATTTCAACATTGTGTGAACAGATGCTTTCTGTGTTTTTAATCCACTCCTGGTTTTGGTTGCAATACTGACTGAAAAATACATATACTGACTGAAATATACGTAGTGTGAACGCAGCCTAAATATCTCAGGTGGGTTAGGCGTACCCATTTATTCACAATTAGTAAAAAAAAAAAAAAAAACTCTTGGGCTGAAGCCAGGGCAGTAAACGCCTATTATTGCAGTAACCTCAACTCTAAAATATAATTTTTAATAAGTGAATAATAAAAACAGTACAGAAATTAAAAAGCATGATGTCAGGTGAGTAATATCAATAACTGGTCCTAAACTGTCCCTCAGAATACTCAGGCTGTAGTACTGGGAAATTTCTTACCCTGACAATCGCTATCTAAAAACTGAATATGTGCCCTTTCAACATGTTTCGTTGCTAGGCGACGTCATCAGGAAGATATGGCATCAACCACCACTCCATTCAATGCTTCCTTTTATGTATGAATGTGCCAAACACCAATTACATGGGAGCCAATCAGATCTCAGCATCTTGGTAAGTCCAAGGTATAACATACTGTATATAATTGGTAAGAGTAAAAACTTCATCTGTGTAAACACTCCTATTACATCTCGCCACCCAATTATGTTACAGAGGGGTGTTGTTTGGGACCTAGCCCATCCCCACCAGCAGCTGACATCATATTGGAGCTAGCTCAACATCTCACCCGCCCCCCCGCTGCTGACATCATAGAGGAGCAACCTGCCCAGATCCCACGGATCGGGAATATAAAGGCTACACTGACCTCACTGAAGTATAATGCCTGCCTAGACCTCACTGACTGGGGATATAATGCCTGCCCAAACCCAGTAGCTGGGACAAGGCCATTTCTAGCACCGTTGCAGTCGGGCTATGGCACGGGGCGCCGACAGCTAGGGGGGGCGTCGTAATCCATGGACTCTGCAGTGATGAACAGAGATGGATCACACATTACCCCCAGACACAGTGCACATCACTGTGCCCATGAGCGCCTCCCGACCAACCCTTGGACAGCACCAGGGCTCCCCCCCCCAGCACACATCATTGACTGCACAGCAGTGAGGGATGAGGATAGAGACAACATGCTGCATCAGACCCTTCCCTAAGCGTACAGTTACGGCGCTGCCGCCTACTTTACCTGCGGCACCGGCGTCGGATGTACATCAGTGTGGCATAGCAGACCCGGACAGTACACGTGATCTTTCCAGCAGGTGCAGTGATATGGTGTCATTGCACCTGGTGGAGGATCAGTTCCTGCGCCTCACAATGGAGAAGGGAGCCAGAGAAGAGGAAGACATGATTAGGTAAGTATGTGGTTTTGTTTTGTTTGTGTTCAGGCACAGCAGGACAAGGGGCATTAACTATGGGGGCACAGCAGGGGGTATTACTACTATATATAGGTGGGCACAGCAGAGGGCAATATTACTATCTTGACACAGTAGGGAGCAAGATTACTTAATGGGTGCACAGCAGGAGGCATTATTACTATATGGGAGCACAGCAGGGGACATTATTACTATATGGGGCACAGCAGGAGGCATTATTACTATATGGCGGCACAGCAGAAGGCATTATTACTATAAAGAGGCACAGCAGGAGACATTATTACCGTAATTTCTGGCATATAAGGCGACTGGGCGTATAAGACGACCCCTGACTTTTAATCAGATTGTCAGGGATTAACCTTATACGCTGGAAAATGTTAACCCCTGCCTGACCGCAGCCCTGCTTCGGGCATCCCCAGCGCAGTCAGTGTACGTCACACTGGCTGTGCTGGCAACTGGAGCAGAGGAGGAAAGATCGACACCAAGACATCACCTGTGAGTCCCTGAATGAAGTTTTTCTTTTTTTTTTTTTAGAACAAGGTAAGGGTAGAAAAAAGGGTTGGGCAACACTGCTCTATGCCATAATACACACACTGCCTCCCTGCTTCTTCCTAGCAACCCCTAGCGCTTAAATCAAAATTCGCCCTGTTGCCAAAATGACCTAGAAACAGCCCTAAGCTGGGGATACAATGCCAGCCTAGACTCCACTGACTGGAGATATAATGCCTGCCCAGACCTCATTGACTGGATTTATATAATGCCTGCCCAGACTCCACTGACTGGAGATATGATGCCTGCCCAGACTCCACTGACTGGGGATATAATGCCTGCCCAGACCCCACTGACTGGGTTTATATAATGCCTGCCTAGACTCCACTGACTGTGGATATAATGCCAGCTCTGACCCCACTGACTGGGTTTATATAATGCCTGCCCTGACCCCACTGACTAAGCATATAATGCCTGCCCAGACCTCATTGACTGGGTTTATATAATGCCTGCCCAGACTCCACTGGCTGTGGATATATTGCCTGCCCAGACCCCACTGACTGAAGATATAATGCCTGCCCATACTCCACTGACTGGGGATATAATGCCTGCCCAGACGCCACTGACTGGGGATATATTGCCTGCCCAGACCCCACTGACTGGGGATATATTGCCTGCCCAGACCCCACTGACTGAAGATATAATGCCTGCCCAGACTCCACTGACTGGGGATATATTGCCTGCCCAGACCCCACTGACTGAGGATATAATGCCTGCCCAGACTCCACTGACTATGGATATAATGCCTGCCTAGACCCCACAGACTGGGGATATATTGCCTGCACAGACCCCACTGACTGAGGCTATAATTCCAACCCAGACCCCACTGACTGGGGATATAATGCCTGCCCAGAACCCACAGGCTGGGGATATAATGCCTGCCCAGACCCCACTGACTGTGGATTTAATGTCAGCCCAGACCCCACTGACTAGGTTTATATAATGCCTGCCTAGACTCCACTGGGTTTATATAATGCCTGCCCATACCCCACTGACTGGGGATATAATGCCTGCACAGACCCCACTGACTGGGGATATATTGCCTGCCCAGACCCCACTGGCTGTGGATATATTGCCTGCCCAGACCCCACTGACTGTGGATATATTGCCTGCCCTGACCCCACTGACTGAAGATATAATGCCTGCCCATACTCCACTGACTATGGATATAATGCCTGTCTAGACCCCACAGACTGGGGATATATTGCCTGCCCAGACCCCACTGACTAAGGCTATAATTCCAACCCAGACCCCACTGACTGGGGATATAATGCCTGCCCAGACCTCACAGACTGTGGATATAATGCCTGCCCAGAACCCACAGACTGGGGATATAATGCCTGCCCAGACCCCACTGACTGTGGATTTAATGTCAGTCACTGACTGGGTTTATATAATGCCTGCCTAGACTCCACTGGGTTTATATAATGCCTGCCCAGACCCCACTGACTGGGGATATAATGCCTGCCCAGACCCCACTGACTGGGGATATAATGCCTGCCCAGACCCCACTGACTGGGGATATATTGCCTGCCCAGACCCCACTGACTGGGGATATATTGCCTGCCCAGACCCCACTGACTGGGGATATATTGCCTGCCCAGACCCCACTGACTGGGGATATATTGCCTGCCCAGACCCCACTGACTGAGGATATAATGCCTGCCTAGACCCCACAGACTGAGGCTATAATTCCTGCCCAAATATAATGTCTGCCCAGACCTCACTGACTGTGGATATATTGCCTGCCCAGACCCCACTGACTGTGGATATAATGCCTGCCCAGACCTCACAGACTGTGGATATAATGTCTGCCCAGAACCCACAGACTGGGGATATAATGCCTGCCCAGACCCCACTGACTGGGTTTATATAATGCCTGCCTAGACTCCACTGGGTTTATATAATGCCTGCCCAGACCCCACTGACTGGGGATATAATGCCTGCCCAGACCCCACTAACTGGGGATATATTGCCTGCCCAGACCCCACTTACTGAGGCTATAATTCCTGCCCAAACCCCACTGACTGGGTTTATATAATGCCTGCCCTGACTCCACTGACTGGGTTTATATAATGTCTGCCCAGACCCCACTGACTGTGGCTATATTGCCTGCCCAGACCCCACTGACTGTGGATATAATGCCTGTGTAGACTCCACTGACTGGGGATATATTGCCTGCCCAGACCCCACAGACTGGGGATATAATGCCTGTCCAGACCCCACAGACTGGGGATATAATGCCTGTCCAGACCCTACTGACTGGATATAATGCCTGCCTAGACCCCACAGACTGGGGATATAATGCTAGCCCAGACCCCACTGACTGAGGCTATAATTCCAGCCCAGACCCCACTGACTGGGGATATAATGCCTGGCCAGACCTCACAGACTGTGGATATAATGCCTGCCCAGACCTCACAAACTGTGGATATAATGCCTGCCCAGACCCCACTGACTATGGATATATTGCCTGCCCAGACCCCACTGACTAGGGATATAATGCCTGCCCAGACCACAGTGACTGGGTTTATATAATGCCTGCCTAGACTCCACTGGGTTTATATAATGCCTGCCCAGACCCCACTGACTGGGGATATAATGCCTGCCCAGACCCCAATGACTGGGGATATATTACCTGCCCAGACCCCACTGACCGAGGCTATAATTCCTGCCCAAACCCCACTGACTGGGTATATATAATGCCTGCCCTGACTCTACTGACTGGGTTTATATAATGTCTGCCCAGACCCCACTGACTGTGGATATATTGCCTGCCGAGACCCCACTGACTGGGGATATAATGCCTGTGTAGACTCCACTGACTGGGGATATATTGCCTGCCCAGACCCCACAGACTGGGGATATAATGCCTGCCCCGACCCCACTGACTATGGATATAATGCCTGCCTAGACCCCACTGACTGGGAATATAATGCCAGCCCAGACCCCACTGGCTGAAACTATAATTCCAGCCCAGACCCCACTCACTGGGGATATAGTGCCTGCCCAGACCTCACTGACTGTGGATATAATGCCTGCCCAGACCCCACTGACTGGGGATATAGTGCCTGCCCAGACCCCACTGACTGTGGATATATTGCCTGCACAGACTCCACTGACTGGGGATATATTGCCTGCCCAGACCCCACTAACTGAGGATATAATGCCTGCCCAGACTCCACTGACTATGGATATATTGCCTGCCCAGACCCCACTGACTGTGGATATATTGCCTGCCCAGACCCCACTGACTGGGTTTATATAATTCCTGCCCAGACCCCACTGACTGAGGCTATAATTCCAACCCAGACCCCACTGACTGGGGATATAATGCCTGCCCAGACCTCACAGACTGTGGATATAATGCCTGCCCAGAACCCACAGACTGGGGATATAATGCCTGCCCAGAACCCACAGACTGGGGATATAATGCCTGCCCAGACCCCACTGACTGTGGATTTAATGTCAGCCCAGACCCCACTGACTGGGTTTATATAATGCCTGCCTAGACTCCACTGGGTTTATATAATGCCTGCCCAGACCCCACTGACTGGAGATATATGGCCTGCCCAGACCCCACTGACTGTGGATATATTGCCTGCCCAGACCCCACTGACTGTGGATATATTGCCTGTCCAGACCCCAGTGACTGGGTTTATATAATTCCTGCCCAGACCCCAGTGACTGGGTTTATATAATTCCTGCCCAGACCCCAGTGACTGGGTTTATATAATTCCTGCCCAGACCCCAGTGACTGGGTTTATATAATTCCTGCCCAGACCCCAGTGACTGGGTTTATATAATTCCTGCCCAGACCCCACTGACTGGGTTTATATCATTCCGGCCCAGACCCCACTGACTGGGTTTATATAATGCCTGCCCAGACCCCACTGACTGTGGATATATTGCCTGCCCAGACTCCACTGACTGGAGATATAATGCCTGCCCAGACTCCACTGCCTTTAGTGCAGTCTTTATCTGGCTACGGTTGACCATGAAACTAAACCAGCAGTATATGACGGGATGGCGGCGTATGGCACAGACGATGTGGGAATCATATCCCGGCAGCATCATGAACACAGACATTAGTTAGGACAAGCCTCCACTGCGCGGCGCTGCTGCTGCACAATGAATTATAGTCGCTCTCAATGTGCACAGAACGATCGCTAGAGGGCGTGCTAAGGCAGCGAGGCCCGGAGCCGCTCTCGCTTCAGTTCATCTCGCTGATAACGCTAGCGGTCATTTCCTGTTCCTGCGTGATCCGCTGCCGAGAGCGCGTCGGGTCCGGTGGGGAGGAGAAGGTGAGAAAGGGAAGCGGGTGTGAGATAAGTGAACGTTGGAGGCAGCGGGTCACGGGTGGGTGCTCTGATGTAGCGCTGGAGTGGGTAGAGCGTTCACACGGCGCGTTGCAGCATGGGAGCTGCTCTTTTCATTGTAGCTGTTGGTGTACAGGGCAGCGCTTGGCTCATACATCCATCGTGTCCGGTGATCGGCGTCCAGCCCGCCGTGCACTCTATGTACACTGGTGCCCGGACCGTGCTCTCAGCTCTGCCCTAGCTCCCCGGTGCACTAAGGTGTACATAGAGAGCGCATGACCTTATCAGCATGGCCTCTATAGGAGAGTAACTGAGAGCCATGGACACTGGCATCAGCTCTTCTTACCTCACATGTCCCCAGGTGATTGTGAGGGGAAGGCCAGACCACCCCAGTGCTTGTCCCCGCTTTATCCCTAGTGTCCTGACTGCCAGACACAGCACACCATGGTCACAGCCATAGACTGCTCTCTGTCCTGCCCCCCATACTATCCTGGCAGAGTGGGGAGCGAGTGCCAGACTCCTCTGGTGGCAGCTTATCTCTCCCCAAGCAGAGCAGAATTGGGCATTGAAATCCAACATGCCTGATCTTACATCATGGATATTATCTGTCCCCAAGAGTACACCAGAGGCTCATCCCACTCTGCCGTTATAACCAGCCTTAATATCATTTCATTAGGATGCCAATGCTACATTAAAGGGGTTATCCAGCGCTACAAAAACATGGCCACTTGCTTCCAGAGACAACACCACTCTTGTCTCCAGGTCAGGTGCGGTTTGCAATTAAGCTCCATTTACTTCAATGAAACTAATGGTGCGTTTACACAGACAGATTTATCTGACAGATCTTTGAAGCTAAAACCAGGAGCAGACTATAAACAGGGATCAGGTCATCAAGGAAAGACTGGGATCCATCCTCTTTTTAAATCCATTCCTGGCTTTGGCTTCCAAAATCTGTCAGATAAATCTTTCTGTGTAAACGCACCCTAAGTGGCAAACCCCACCCAATCTGGAGACAACAACGGTGCTGTCTCTGGAAGAAAGTGGCCATGTTTTTGTAGCGTTGGATAACCCCTTTAAGGGTACAAACACACACCGTATATGCAGCAGATACGCAGCAGATCTGCAGGTGCAGATTTGATGCTGTGTTCAGTTACTTAGATCTAATCTGCTGCGTATTCGCTGCGTATCGCAGCAGTAAATACGCTGCGTACACGGTGTGTGTGTTTGTACCCTAAAGCTAGATGCACACAGGTCGAATCCACAGCAGATTTCAGTGCAATTACATGTTTGCAACTGAATTGTCATTCCACTGCGAGTATGCAAAAGACAGCCCCCTTAACCCCCTGCGGCCCAGGGCATACATTACCGGGTTCGCGCGCTGGATTGCTTCGGGAGCTTCCAGCATCTGGACGTCCCGCTCAGCCAATCAGTGACTGGAACAGGGCAGCGTACTGATTGGCTGAGCGGGACATCCAGAGGCCGGGAGCCCCCGAAGCAATCCAGAGCGCAGACCCGGTAATGTATGCCCTGGGCCGCAGAGGGTTAAGGGGGCTGTCTTTTGCATACTCGCAGTGGGACAATTCCGCTGCAAATATGTAATTGTATTGAAAGTGACATTAAAGGGAGCCGCAGCAGATTTCACTGCAAATCTGAAGCGTAAAATCTGCTGTGGATCCTTCCTGTGTAAATCTAGCCTTAGGCTGTGTTTAGGTGTGCTATATATATATATATATATATATATATATATATATATATATATATATATATTGCAGATATTGATTACAATAATAATTGCAATCAAAAACCTGACTGAACACATCCTCACTTAGGATGCACTCTCTACATACTTAAATACTAACTATTGTTCCCTGTCATCAGGCAAGTAAGGCTGGCTTCACACAAGCATATTACATGCGCTATGTTTCCTTATTATCAATGTAAGTACTGGGCCTGACTGTGGCCTGAACTGACAGCAGTCACTCTGGGTCTCACAAATGTGGTCATAGTCATTGCAGGGAGATCTAGGCTGAAGCCCCTATTCATTTTGATGGAAGCTTCAGAGCAAAACAGCAGAGAAGCGACATGATTCATAATCGACCATTGTAGTCAAAGGGAGGTGTTTTTTCTTGAAGTAAAACTTTTAGATTTTTGATGCATAAAATTGGTGCAGTTTCTGTGTCATATACAATGTGGTTTATGGTTGTATGAACATACCCCAAGGCTATATGCACACACCCATGGTGCTGTCTGCAATTATGGAACCACAATCGAGGACAGAACTTTGTGCATCCCTAGTGGTCCGCAATTCCCGGACCACTCCATTATAGATAGTGACCTGTTCCGCAATTGCATGTCTGCACTACAGCATGTCTTATTCTTTTGAGGCACGGATTATAGCCTATTCACAGATCTGCTAAAATTGCAGATGTGTGAATAAGCACATAGAAACCTATTGGCCCTAAATTTGCAAGGTGTGCAAGTCAATGGCACTCATGGCCACACCCCCAAACTTAAAGTTTCAAGCATGCTAGCCCTTTAAGACAATAATGTCCACTTATCGTAAATGAGGCGCATAGCCATCTATATGATCAGGAGATTGTACACGTGCTGTGCAAGGCTTTATCTCCATGGTGTATATGGTATACACTCAGACGCAAGTGAAATGTCATTTATCCATGTGTATTTAAAGACGCATTGTAGTAATTGTAGTAATAATAATATTGGTATAGCACCAACAGATTCCGCAGCGAAATAAACAGTGAGAAGGGTCTTGCATCCATTTGTCATGTGTACTTTGGCTTGTAATGTGCTCCAAAATACTCAGCTAAATAACCTGTGGAAGCATAGCCTTAAACACCTGTATGTACAGGGCCTGTTATGTTTTCATGTCCTTCTGTCAACAGAGTACAGGCACCCAAGGAAGAGCTGTTCGGGGTTGTGTCCAAGGTGTATCTGCTAAAGTGCAGAGAAATGTATGATGATTTTATATTCACCAGGGTATTGGGGCTTGTTCACATGATGGGATTAGTTTGAGAAAATCCACAGTAGAAGATCTGTAGCATTTATGCCACAAAACAAAAAAAGAATAGCTGTATTAAAAAACTGTTGCAGAAAATCCACAGCAGATCTGCACTGGGTGAATATACCCTCAGTAAGCTTTTCTACATCAACCTGTTTTCAGCAGTAGATTTCACATACTGTATAAACAGCGGGTCTTTTTTATACATACTTGGAGACTTAAGTGGGCTCCTTTTTATCCATTTGTATGTGCTAAGACAAAGGGGGATTTATCAAGGAGATTACATGTAATTATTCAGTGAGCCAAGGAGATGCAGGCAGTCTAGTTGCTAGGGGCCCCCAAAGGAGTGATTTAAAGCCTCTGGTCCAGAGAGTTGTTTTGCTGCATATACCCATCAATTATGCCAGGTGTTAGCAGATCCGTCCCACGGGTCAGGAGTTGTCTTGGGAATACCCCCTGCCTGTGAACGTAGTTAAGAAGCCCAGTGTAAGTGAATCCTGAACACTAGCTAAGTACTGTATTCATGTTCTCCTTTGTTCTCTCCTAATGGTAATTCCAACTATCTTTTTGTCTCCAGGAGGTTTCTAAGGCCAGAACCATGGACAAGCACAAAGTGAAGAGACAACGCCTGGATCGAATCTGTGAGGGTTAGACCATATTAATTCAGAGTTTGTAAGGAGCTGTGCTTATAGCAGTCCTTAAAGGAGACCTGTTACGTTGGAAATGCTGGACACTGCAGGAATCATGTTATAGAGCAGGAGGGACTCAGCAGATTCATATATAGTTTTGTGGGAAAACTTTTCATTTATTCATGTAAACAGCTGCTTATTTGGGGTTAAGTAGTCAAGTGGGTGGTCCTACTTACTGATCTGTGTAAAGGTGTGGATATAGAGAAAGAGCTGTCAGTCACTTGATAGGACCGCCTCCATGACTGCCTAGCCCAGAATGAGCATAGATTACATGACAAGTTATCCTGGAATTTTTTCCACAAAACTCTATATCAATCTGCTCCGCTTTCTTCTTTTTTATGACATGATGCTTGCAGATTAGACTGAATATTTACTGCGATGGTTTCCCTTTTAGTAGTGCACTGCTCTACTTCTGGAGGGATGAAGGTTAGAATCTTTGTACATGGGGCTTACTGTCACAACTGTGTCTCATAAACCTGTACCTGCTGGAGCATATACGACTTAAGGGGTCCAGATAAAAATGTGTTTTACTGTCAGGTACATACTTACATGTTTGATAGTATGTTCAGTGACATTCAAAGACGTTTTAAAATAGCCAGGCACTGTTGGTGGTTAGAATTGGGGTAGGTCAACATTGTTTTAAAGCTGGAATGCCCTTCGAAGGAGAATGTGTTACCATAATAAACCTCCCTACGTTTTATCACTTTTATTACTTTTTGATAGGGAGATACTAGAAAGTACATGCAGATTGCAATCCCTGAAGTACCAAACAGTGCACTTGGGGCTTCCTGGTTTTGTGGAGTCACGTGGCTTATCACATTGTTTATTTCAGCAATCCAGCAGCTCTGAAAAGGAAGTTATAATGCACCAAAATTCTGTACACACTTGAATGATAGACTGAATGAAATTGTTCTTTTTAGACTTGCTGAGAGAAGTTATACAATGTGACACCACAGAACGAGGTAGCGATTTTTTTTCCCCACAGCCCCTTCTTCCATTTTTGTTATGGTTAGTGGGTGTAATAATAATAATATGCAGTAGTATAAGCTGTACTCGCCTTATATTCTATTTTCACAGCTCTTGTACAACATGAATGTGCATGCACGTAGCATCTCAAATCTGCCGCTCCATTCTAATGGGGAGACTCCAGTCCCCATTCTTGAATATAGGGGCACAGGGGTAGCACTTCCCAGTGATCAGATAGTTAAAGGGGTAGTGCGGCGCTAAGAAATTATTCACAAAATAACACACATTACAAAGTTATACAACTTTGTAATGTTTGCTATGTCTGTAAATCGCCTCTTTCCCCGTGTCCCACCCCCCGCACGTGTACCCGGAAGTGTGGTGCATTATACATACCTGATCTGTGTCTCGCCCGTCCTCCATCTTGTGCCAGGACGTCATCTGCAAACGGACGGCCGAACCGCTCCGGCCACCCTCTGCAGCGTCATCAGCTACTCAGCCGCGATTGGCTGAGTCTAACTGTGCTCAGCCAATCACACTTTGTCCATTTAAAATTCAGTGAAATAACAGACATTAGCAAGAAACTCAATAGACCCATTTAAAGCCAGTGAGGTCTATTTGGGTCTGTTTGGGTCCCTCATGTAGTGGATCTGCCGGCTCCCCTTGCCACTGCTGAACAGATTCTGGGGCGAGGACCCCAGCAATGACTGAAGTATCTGGTTCTCTGTTCTAACACATAGGAAGTGCCCGCTCAGCTCACCACTGGCTGAAGACCTGGTGCAAACCATGATCATATGTGGTGTTTCTTTTTTTTTTTTCTTTAATCCTGTACATGTCCTTTAATGTCATTCTTTCAAGCTGCAATGTTAACCCCTATTCCTAGGATAGGGAATAGCTATATGGTCCCTAAATGCTAGGACCCCTACTGATCCTGAGAAGGACGGTCATTTGTCTCCCTAAATACTGCATTGCTGCGTGCGGAGCTTGCCAAACCCATGCCTGCCTTCTAGTAAGCTGGGCCCTTTTATCGAGCTAGATGATAGAGTCTAAGACACACTAAAATGTGGCTGCACGGACCTCGCTAATGATTTCTGTGCTGTATGTGGGCTCTAGGAGATCAGTGCTACATGAAGTCATCGGATTGTGTAATACGGCCCTTACTGTGCTGTCTTATACTAAGATCCACTTTGTTGCACATTGCAACAAGGAGACATGAAGGCTGTGCTCTTATTGGTTGCAATGGGCAAAAAAGAATCTTGCTAAAAACTACTTGATAGATTTCCTTTTATCTCTGTGAAACTGTAAAATGTTAATTGGTGGAAAATTGATGTTCATTGGTGGAAAAGCCTTGTATTTTGAAGTTCTGATTTAGGCTCCGTTCACGCCTCCTGTCTAGAGATGCGCGGTCCGACGGCACCTGCGCTTGATCGTGATGCCTGTGATACCAGGTGCATAGTTGGGATCCCGGGAATATGCGACCAGGATATTCCAGGGAATTCCAGATCGATTCCCTGGAATATCCTGGCCGCATATTCCGGGATCGCAACTATACACCAGGGATCACAGGCATCACGATCGAGCGAACTGCTTCCACACCAAAAGTCTGAAAGGTTCACTCATGTCTACACCTGTCTCAGAGTCTCTCCACGCTAAAGAATGAATATGTTCATTCTTCAGCACGCAGAGAGGAGGTGCGCGAGCCTCCCATAGACTCCGATTATGACATGGAGGCTGGCAGGATTCCGTAGTGGAGAATTCTGCCAGTTTTACTCCGTGTGAACGGAGCCTAAAACCTGAATAAATGCACTTGTCTCATGTTTTTTCAAAATACAAAATATATGAATAGAATATTTAATGGTTTGCTTTTTTCAGGTATTCGGCCGCCAATTCTAAATGGTCCCATGCCTGTCCGTCCACTGGTGGCCCTTCTAGATGGAAGGGATTGCACAGTTGAGATGCCTATATTGAAGGATGTTGCTACAGTAGCATTCTGTGATGCTCAGTCTACACAAGAAATCCATGAAAAAGTAAGTGTAGCTGTCTATCTACTGTGTATCAAAACTAAAAGCAGGTCCAAAAATGTATTATTTAATTTTACCTCTTACTAGCATTCACTTCTGAAAGAAACTAAACTTGCATCTTACGTGTGTAACATAGACCTAAGTGGGAGATCCCTTTTTATGTTGCCATGTCCAAACTGGACAACACCTTCGAAGTGTTCCTCCAGCACTGTGCGCAATAGTCATTGTGCACAATAGTCGTCATGTAAATTTATTTAGAATTTGAAGCCAGAATTGGCGTTTGCGCACCCGTTCTTCCTGCTGCCCACCACATCTAACTATACATTATGAGATGAGTTTTCTGATGCGTCTCCAGTGCGAGATCCAGCATGATGTAAGTCTATGGAGCTGGGTTTCATGCTAGAGATGAGAAAAAATAATTTATAAACCTTCCAGTCTACTCACTCCCCTATGACAAGTTACCTATGGCTGATGTGACCAGAAAGATCATTAAACACTGCATTCTTTTCCTACAGGTGTTAAGTGAAGCAGTGGGTGCCCTTATGTACCACACAATCTCACTTTCAAGAGAGGACTTGGAAAAATTTAAGGCCCTTCGTATTATCATACGAATTGGAAGTGGTTATGACAACATTGATATCAAGTCTGCAGCTGAATTGGGTATGTCTGACTGGTAGTTTGAGTAAGTTTTTAATTTGTTTGAGGCAACCTTTATTTTATTTATTTATTTTTTTTAAAGGGATTGCAGTTTGTAATGTTCCCTCATCATCCGTGGAAGAGACAGCTGATTCTACACTCTGCCACATCTTGAACCTCTATCGGCGCGTCACATGGTTGCACCAGGCAATGAGAGAAGGGAATCGTGCTGCCAGTGTGGAGCAGATCAGAGAGGTTGCGGGAGGGGCTGCCAGAATCCGTGGGGAGACTTTGGGCATCATTGGACTTGGTAAAGCTCAGTCTAATAGAAACATAGACTCTGAGCAAAATATGTGGTTGATAACCTATCACCACGATTTTAGTTTGCCGATGACTTCATAATTTTAGATTGCTTGATATCAGGCGGTATTATATTATTTCTTCATTTACAGGCAGGGTTGGGCAAGCAGTTGCTCTTCGTGCCAAGGCCTTTGGTTTCACAGTCATATTTTATGACCCCTATCTTGCTGATGGAGTTGAACGTTCCCTGGGCTTACAGCGGATGGCGACTCTTCAGGATCTGCTAATGCACAGTGACTGCATAACTTTGCACTGCAGTCTGAATGAGCACAACCATCACCTCATCAATGATTTTACCATAAAGCAGGTGTGTAATGGCTGCATACAACAGGTTAACATAACAGTATATATTACCACTTAGGAGCTGGTTCTTACATTAGGGTGCAAAGCAGGGAGTAATGTTGAGTAAAGTGCTCCAAAAAAAAAAGAACAGATAAAGCCCCTCTTCTATACAATTGTGTCACTATTTATTTTAAGATAATCCTGAAATCTTGTAGTTTTTCTAACCAGTAAGCCTAATTATAAGCCGACACTCTCTGTAGGTCATTTCTCATGCTTCTCTTTATCATCACAGGCAGCATTACAGTGACAGGTGACATATACACAGTTATATAGATAAGATTGGGTAAGAAAATTGAAACATTTGAAAAAAACAAACAAACAGTAATCTGTAAAAAAAAGTCTAGTTGACATGTCCTCTTTAAAGGTAGATGCCCTAAAACCTATGTTGCCCATAGAAGCAGTGAGTACATATAGGCAATACAGTTATACATTCACTTGGAAAGTGAAGACAACTACACTTTCCTTTCGAGCTTAATAAAATACTCTTGACACATACCCATATCCTGGAGTCTTGACATGGGATGTGATGTGTACAGAGCCCAAGTGCCTGTTGGAATGTGCATTTAGACTAAAATCTAGTAGCTGCCAAGGCAACCTTCTAAAATTGCAGGAATAACACATCAAATGGTAATGATGTATTCTGCAAGCTCTTGAATTTAATAACACAAGTGGTTATAATGCAGGTTTAAAAATAAAGCCTTTATTCCTAATTTTAGATGCGGCAGGGTTGTTTTTTGGTAAACACTGCCCGTGGGGGACTTGTTGATGAGAAAGCGCTGGCACAGGCTTTAAAAGATGGACGAATCCGCGGTGCTGCTTTAGATGTCCATGAATCCGAACCTTTCAGGTATGTGGTCTTCATCTTGGACAGATTGTATGTTGCTTGTGAGTAATTTACCAGCGTGTTTTGTTGCTGCCTGCAGCTTTTCTCAGGGACCGTTAAAAGATGCTCCTAACTTGATTTGCACCCCTCACACTGCCTGGTACAGTGAACATGCTTCAATTGAGTCAAGAGAGGAGGCAGCTAAAGAAATCCGCAGAGCGATTACAGGTAGGTGAATAACCCTCTCTCATGTTGAAAAAGTTTTGTCATTGTTTTAGTGCCCACATGGTGACTTGCAAGCAGAATTTTATTCAGTGCACTGAATATCTATCTTAACAGGTCCAATTCCAGATGCATTGAGAAATTGTGTAAATAAAGAGTATTTGCTGGCAGCTGCACAGTGGTCAGGAATGGAATCTGTTCATCCAGAACTTAATGGAGCAGCAGGATATAGGTATGCTTCATGTTATACTATATGTTCTTGCCCTGGAAGTACATCTCAGCCTTGCCTTCGCATTTAGGGAATAAACACACGGGGCAGATCCGCAGGGGATTTCTCACTGCAAATTCCCAGTGAAATCCGCTGTGGATCCATTCCCTGTAGTTTCTACGAGAAGACATACTTGCAGCGGGATTGACACCCTGCTGTGAGTATGTAAGGAGACCACCCCGTTAACCCCCCGCTGGTCGGAGCATACATTACCTGCTCCACGCTTTGGCTTGCTTCGGGAGTTCCCGGCTGGACGTCCTGCTCAGCCAATCAGTGCGCTGCCGCGCTGCAGCGTACTGATTGTCTGAGCGGGACATCCAGACGCCAGGAGCCCCCGGAGCGTGCAGCAGGTAATGTATGCTCCGGCCGGTGGGGGGTTAACAGGGTGGTCTTACATACTCGCAGCGGCATGTAAATCCCACTGCGAGTATGTCTTCTAATAAAAACTACAGGCAATGGAGCAGCAGAAGCAAAGCTAAATAATTTTAGTCCTTTGGGAAAAGTTTCAGGGTGGCTAGTAACTCTCTGCCCTTTCTGGGCCAAATAGTCATGTGAGTGGTCCAGCTTAGTGACTGGTATCTGTGTGCAAGTGTGCTTATAGAGATGTCAGTCATCGAGTATCCCCACCCACTTGGTTTTTTGAGCCGATTCTGGGATAAATAAATTGCTATAAAACTTTTCCCACAAAGCTATATATCAATATGCTCAACTAGTACTGCTTTACAACTTCATGCCTGCAGATATATATGCATTTTAAGTTTGATAGTTTTCTTTTTAAGAGCATTGCCATCAGGCCCCATTACCTATGTCCTGCTTAGAAATATATTTAAAGTGAATCTGTCATCTGCAAATCTCGTTGATAGGAGACACTTGATACCATTCATAAGTCTGTGTTTTTAGGTTGTATTTTCTAGAGTTTCTAAAGTTTTAGAGAGGCTCTTCCAAGCTTTCTGGTGTGCCACACACTGTAATGCCTCCTCACTCTCCTTGCCATACCTAACCTGCTTGGGGCTCCGCTTCTAACTGACTGTAAGTCTAGCAGGGATGAGAATAGAAGAGGGGGGAGGAGGAGGCATTCCAGCTTGCAGCTCTTTAGGACTCGGAGAGAACCTCCTTGACATTTTGCCTTGTAGAATGAAAACATTTTTCTATGTTACGATAGAACAGACAGATATATGACAGGTACCGTGTGTCTAATTTATCTCAGTGTCAGATGTTTGGAATATTAAATGCAGTTGATAAGTTCACCTTAAAGAGGATGTACCACCAGGTACATCCTCTTTAACCTAAACTTACTAATCGAATGGCGCCGGGCCGGCACAGGGAAGGCGGTGCCGCGGTCTGTTTTTCGGACCGAGGCCGGTTCCCGTGCACGGCGCCGTTCTATGCACCGGAACCGGCCAGTGCTCAAGCACTGGAGGCGGGCCGGGCCACCCCCAGTGGGAGGGAATTCCCTCCCCTGTATGATGCGGCTCCCTTAGAATGAATGGAGCCGCGTCATACAGGGGAGGTAATTCCCTCCTACTGGGGGCGGCCCAGCCCGCCTCCAGTGCTTGAGCATCGGCCGGTTCCGGTGCATAGAACGGCACCTTGCACGGGACCACGGCATCGGCTTCCCCGTGCCGGCGCCGTTCGATCAGTGGGTTTAGGTTAAAGAGGATGTACCAGGTGGTACATCCTCTTAAGTGTAGAATTCTTGAAGCGTAAACTGCATTGTTTTTCCCCCTTTTGAGGATTCTGTATACTTTCAAAGTTATAACAGATTGGGACTGAAGCTTAATATCTAATTGGGTATTTTGTTTACAGGTTCCCCCCAGGAGTTGTGGGAGTAGCTGCTCCGGGACACCCAGCTTCAGTGGAAAGCCTAGTGGCAACTTCACATCCTTTAATTCCCTCTGTTTCCCACACTCCATCACCGGGACAAACAAGCAAGCCAGAGCCAGACAGAGAAATTCCCACTGACCAGTAGCAATACTGTGCTTTGTTTTGTGTTTTATCTTTTTGTTATGTTTATTTTGCCTTGTTTTGTTTTTTTCGCCCCTTTTTTTTTTTATATCACCAGTCCCATAATGTTGCTCTGCTTCCCCCTCCCCTCAGAATGGTTTGGGGGAGAAGAGCGGGATTCCAGGTCTTTTCAGCAGCTTTAACCAGTTGATGGAATCATGCTGCAAGCCCTGAGGTGTATCATCTCTCCTCACACCGGAAAGGAGAATGTTCTTATCAATGTCTGGAAACCTTTAGATTGCCTTTCAACAGATCTATTTTTTAACTGATTTAGTTTTACGTGAAATACTATACGGGTGGGTTGTGCTTCTGTGTGCCGGGGCAGGCTGATCTTTACTGCTTCCTTTAAAAGCAGACATGCCCAGTTGTCTCAGGGAGCTGAGGCATCACCAAATTTTTAGTGTAGTAGGTATCTAATCTGATACTTGTCTAAATCCCCTCAGTACTGGAAAATAAGAAACATGTCATTTTCTTAATACTCCTGCTGCATTTATACGTTGCTAAGAAAATATTTAGAAGAGAGCCCCATCAAGTTCTCTATTTTATAGCTGGATCATTGTTCTTTACAAGGGACACAAAATAAAACATCAAATATTTTTAAGTTATAATAACAATCACTTTTTGCATGTGTCTGGAGTTTCTCTCAGGTTCTTGGAGTCCTTGTAACAGTTTATGGATGAAAAGAGGTGTATAAGAAAGCATGACCTGCAAGTCTTGTGTTCAACATGGTGGTGAATGTGGGCTTGGGCATTAATTAATTTGTTTGTCACCATTATGTCTGCTTTAAAGTATTGTTTATTTTTAGAGTTGGTAAGACTGTAGATTGTTGCCTCATTTCGTCTAGAAGTCCTCGATGTTCATGGCATATTGCGCTTCAGTAGCTTACAAAGGAGCAGGATTCCAGGACTGTGTGCATGTTTTATTTTACGCAGGCTATAGCTGCTGCTTATATTATAAAGTGTATGGTTTTAGCCTTGTTCCCAGTATCTTGGAACTTCTGAGAAAAGGATATTTTTTAATAGCATGGGATAATTGTGAATAGTGTCTAGTGAATGTCATTTAGTATAAAAAGTCTCAGGATTAAATAGTATAAATCAGGTTGAAATTCTGTATATTATAGAAGGATATTTGAAAGGGGTTATCTCACGAATTAATGTAGATTTAAGATGTCCGCACACCAGCATGTACATTTTATCAATCCCCATCAAAAATATTTCTCTGCTGAAATGCGCAGTACTGAATTGTTTTAATGCTCTTTAGTTTTGCAATATCTTACCCATACAGTACATCCAGTTTGTGTTTGTGGACACACATGTGCAGTCTATGTGGTGGTGAAGATGGCTCTACTGGTGAGCAGCTTATGCCAGTGATGGGTGAACCTTCAGCACTCCAGCTGTTGCAAAACTACTATTCCCATCATGCCTGGACAACTGAAGTTATGGCTTTGGCTACCCAGGCATGATAGGAATCCGGCGTACCTAAGGGCCCTATTCCACCGGACGATTATCGTTCAGATTATCGTTAAATCGGTCGAATCCAAAAGATAATCGTTCGGTTGAAATGCAGTTAATGATTAACGACCGAATGAGAAATCGTTGATCGCTTTATAAGACCTGGACCTATTTTTATCCTGGCTTGTTCGCAAAACGTTCGAATTGAATAAGACATTGTTCGGTCGTTCGCAATAGCAAAGAAATAGCGAAGAAAAAAGGATCGCAATTACGATCATAAGTAACGATTATCGTTCCATGGAAATGAGTGAACGTTTTCAGGTCTTTCGCAATAGCGGTCGTTTGAGATCGTTAATTGTTAACGATTATGCAAACTATAATCGTCCGGTGGAATAGGACCCTAAGGGTCCATTTTCACAGATTATCTGACAGATTGTCTGACAAAGATTTAAAGCCAAAGCCAGAAACAGACTATAAACAGGGAACAGGTCATAAAAGAAAGCCTGAGATTTTTCCTCTTTTCAAATTCATTTCTGGCTTTGGCTTCAAATCTTTGGCAGATAATCTGTCAGAAAATCTTTGTGTAAATGGACCCTAAGGTTCCCCCATCACTGGCCTATGCAATGATCTGTGGCTAGAAAGACCAGACATAGTGGCTTCCACAGCTGCTCTGATAAGCAGAAAAGAACTGGTAGTTGCACAGTAAATGTCATCTTTTTTTGCTTCTTATAGCAAGGGGATACAGTGTGGTATAAGGAGATAGGGATAAATAGCTGCAGTTGTGCGCTTCATGTCCCCATGTTAGCTCTTGGGACAGAGGAACTCAGAGAGCAGCAAGATTTAAAGTACGATACAAGTATGTGCAAACAGCATAACTATATGATATATAATATTTATATACATCCGAGCCCATACAATATATTCCACGTACTCCCCAGTATTCTATCCAAGAATACAAATGTGGGCTTCTTATAGGCAACGCCTTCACTTGGCACTTAGTATGCCGATTCTTATAAGCCTTTTATCTAAATAAAAACACGAGGGAAGATTTATCAAACAGTCTAAGACTGGGGTTCAAACTGCGTTTTTGCAGATACAGATACAAATATGTTTTTAAATGGTTACTTTTAATGCAAGCAAAAACGTGGTTGACCACGTTTTCGTGTACGCTAACAAAAAAGGATCTGCTTTGGTCCGTGTGTTTTTTGTTTTTTTTTAATGGAAAAATGGAACTAAATGGTAGCACACATGCATTGCTTATTTTAAATCCATTCTTTCCATTGAAGGGATACTTTAAACTGACAGAAAAATAAGTGTGAACCCAGCCTTACACTGAGAGTGTTTTGTTGCCCAAAGCAACCAGCCACAGCTAAACTTTTAAATATTCATAAGCTCTGGTAGGGCTCTATTACATGGAGCTATAATCTGCTGAATCAGGCCGGTCTGGCACATTATCACTTTGTGTAATAAAGACAACGATCATCGTATAATATGGCCCTAAGACTGCTTGATAAATCTCAGAGTTTTTCCTTATCAAAACTCCTGACCAAAATAATGGACTGACAAAATAATTTGCCTTATTAAGGGGTCTGCCTATGCAGTGCCTGCAACTTCATAATAATTTTTTACCCAAAGATGTACTTAAGACCATTTAAATTATTTCATGGTATAACCCCTTTAATAGTCTGGAATGAGTACATTGGGGCAGATTTATCACACTGGTGTAAAGTAGAATTTTCTTAGTTGCCCCTAGCAACCAATCAGATTCCACCGTTCATTTTTCGAAGAATCTGTGAGGAATGAAAAGTGGAATCTGGTTGCTAGGGGCAACTAAGAAAATTCTACTTTACACCAGTTTGATTAATCTCCCCCATTGAGCTGTATGCTGGCACACAGTCCCAAAGTTTAAAAATTGGGAAAAGGCTTTTTTTTTTTTTCCTTTTTATAAAGCAATGTTACCTCCTGTCCCTGTACTTTACATATATTTGCAGTTGAGTGTTTGGTGCTAAGTTTCTTTATAATGTTGTATTTAATTGAAAATGGTTAGTTAAAATAAATGAAGCCTTTAATTTGCCAGGGCCCAGTTTGTGAGGGCATAGTTGTCGCTCAGTTTAGCCTATGGGCTACTAGACTTTAGTCTTGTCAGCCCAGGAAATATGGATTCTGATTGTCTTCCCCATAAACTTTCGAGTCTTAAAACACATACTTGCAAGGGCTGATACACACAAGTCAATAATAGCTCTATGCATTTGCTCATATGTACGGCCAAGCATGGGCTTAGATCCTCCCATCTTTTGGGGTTTTGCTAAAGCCTGTTACCAAAGGCTTGTCTTATGGGTGTGCACAATGTTACCATTAGGATTGTACAGATTACTACAGGTCAAAGAAATCCATTTCTCAGGTTGTATGACAGGGGGATACTCGAGGTGGGACCACAAACCGCACTTGCATCAAAGCACCATTAAAGCGTGTCTATCAGCATTAATATTTTCTTCATGATTTGTATTATTTGCTGCCATAAATGCATACATGTCTCAGGTAGAGGCCTGGTTTTTGCAATAAAAATTGTGACATATTTTTTTTAAATAATAAAAGCGAGCCATTTATTAAACTCATAGTAGGATATTGAGTAAGCAAGGCTCAGAAACTGGCTTCCCAGACTATTCTTGCATGCATCTATTAACAAGTGAGAGGGGTTGTCTGGACAGAACATTTTAGATTTTATGCCCTGAAAGGCATTAAAAATGCACATACTTGCCTTCATGGATCCCATGCTGCTGCCAGTACTAATGTGCTCCATTCAATGCTGTGCAGCCAGCTCCAGGCATGTGACATAACCGTCCCACTTGACGGGAGGTCCACCAGCAGGGTCAGGAGCAGCATAATAACGGTGTTAATGCAGGAGCCCGGAAGGTAAATGTATGTTTAGTGTCCTGCCCAGACAAAACCTTTCAATTTCTTAGTACAGTCATTTAGTCCAAGGGCTCATATATGGTTCTGTACAACTTCATACAGAGCCATAATAAGATATCTATAGACTTCTATGGGCCCTACTGTATCTCCTTACTTTCTGTTTCATTCAGAAGCTTGCATAAGTGGTGTATTTTTTTTGGTCCGATTCCACACAAAAAAATAGCTTCGAAAAAAAAACTGCAAATAAAGTAGCTTTATGATGTGTACAATACGTTTTACATTCTAATTGAGCAGAACTTGCAGTAACTTTTTTTTATATCACTAACGTATATATAAATACATCAGACAGAATTGTCCATATGTAAACCTTTTTGATTGGCATCTCTATCCAATACTTTTAAGATTTTTTTTTTTTTCTAGCATAAAATGTAACGCATGTATGTGAAGACTATGGCAGAATAACTTTTCCCTTAATCGTTATTTTAGCCCTTTAGGTTGAAGTTTAGTGTAATTGTTCATTTTGCCTTTTGCTTTAATTCTTACATAAGGAAAGCCTAACCTCTGTTTATGTGATAGTGATCACAACTTATGGGCAGTAAACTGTTGATTCTCCTGGTGTATGGTGCTTGTAGCAATACTTTTTCTATAAGGGAAATAGGAAGATGTGGTGATGGTTACTGCAGAAACAAAGGTCCTTCTGGGCAGTGGGTGGCTGCTGGAACCATGTGTGTCCATTTTTATTTTTTTTAGGGCTGCACCATTTGACTTTACTAATGGATGACTACAGCAATAGGTTTTGTGGCAAGTTTACAAGACGAGCTATAACCGTAGCAAGGGTCTTTATTGGCTTAGACACTGGTGGTTTAATTCATGTTGAGGAAGAAGATGGATTCCTATTGCCAAGGACATAAGCGGGTAGTTTTACATTAGTAATTAAGTTGATGTTACAGTGCAGAGCACAATATCCAAGTTTAGCGCTGTTTGGTAGTGCGGACACTTCTGACTGGGATGTCTTGGAAGCAACTCACCAAAGTCTTAAGATTTATTTTTTTTGTGGATTTTTATGTTGAACAGCAACCCAGCACACAGAAAATAATCGCATCCTATGAACTGACATATTTTATCCGCTCTCCTTTAAAAGGAGCCTTTTTTTATACTGTTTAAAATAAAACCAGCTTCATGAATCAGCTGAATGCAAAAGTTTTCTGCGCCTCGGTATGACATGCACATAGCAGGTTTCTTTTATTTTCATGAACCATATTTGTGGATAATTAGGGGTTCAGGTTACTACAGTGGAGTATGTGTAGATAGACTGAGGGCCCGTGGGATAATCAGTAAAAACCGAGAACAGGCCATGCATTCAATATCGGCTCGTAGCTTTAATTCGAGGATTTTGTTCCCGGTTCATGTGGGATTCCGTTATTTGCATTATTTCCCTGTACATCCCAAAATACATGGGTTGTGTTGGAGATTCCCTTACTTAACCCTCAGCAAGGACTCCTAGATTGGGGTCCTGTCTGGTTTATTTTCCTGTACTGGTGATGTCCCAATCTGCATGGAGAAGATATTAGAGCGTTTCTTTCCCTGTACAGTGGCCCCACATCTGCAATTGGGTGATCTTGTATTAACCCTGCATGGACTGAGCTGAGATGTGACCCTGTGTCCTAAAGGTGCAGTGTTGTGTGGTCAATCTTGTGTTGGTTTGTTACAGGTTATGCACAGCTGACCAGCTTTTTATAAATTACTCGGAGTGTCAGAAATATATTTTTGTAGACAATAAACAATATGCCTTTTTTCAGCTGGATAGCTAAAACTGTGAAACATTGAAAAGCTGTCTGTAAACAAGTGTTCTGTATTTTCATTGTTTTTTTTTTTTCCTTTTCATTTTTTTTAATTTGACTGCAAATACTTTAATTTTTCACTTGTAGTACTTAGAAAACAATGTTAGGATAGTTTTCTGTCTCCTAATCATTTCTCTATAATATTTTAATAAAGTCCTACAACCAATGTTTTGCTTCTGTCAGCTGATGTGTTCTTTAAGGCATTGTTCATTTTGAACAGAATGTTAAGGGCACAGTCACTTTGCCATCTTTTTTACTGTCCTGGTCTGGTATTCAAAAATGCAATCAAAGAGGAAAGTAGATATTTATGAAAAGATATCCACAAATGTACGTATTGGCGGCAACAGATTATTTCCGAATGTCAAGTAGTTCTTTGTTCCCATATTTATGATAGGGCAATATGACCTCTCCCGTGAATTACCATACTGCAACTTCAATGAAGAGACATAGGGGCAGATTTATCAAACATGGTGTAAAGTGTAACTGGCTCAGTTGCCCCTAGCAACCAATCAGATTCCACCTTTCATTCCTCACAGATTCTTTGAAAAATGGAAGGTGGAATCTGGTTGCTAAGGGCAACTGAGCCAATTCTACTTTACACCAGTTTGATAAATCTGCCCCATGGTGACTATTGCATTTGCATTGCATTTTAAATCCTCTGTATTTAAAGGGGTTGTCAGGGGTGCAGAAAGGGTCTTGCCTGTTCTGCTTCCCAGTGTTCAGTCATCATCTGTGAGACTTGGCAGGAGCCAGTCACAATATTGGCGTGCGGGCAAAAACAACGTCTGCACAGGATCAGTAGCTGCAGGACATCGCTGCATCATTGTGCAGCTGTTTTTGTATGAAAGAGTGGTTTTGTCCACCCACAATGATCACAACTGCCGACCATCAAAGGGAGCAGAACAGGGAAGGCCGGCTGCCCAGATAACTGCTTTTGAGCAGATCTCTAGCTCCTAATGTGTTAGCATTAACTGGCCATGCTGGTAACTTACCTGCCAAGCAGCTTTAGGGTAGGAGTTCAGATGGTCTTACTGTTACATGAGATGACCACAAATTAGACTTGCCAAATCGCACAGGGTCTGCCATGTTGTACTGGAAATTACTTCACTATTCACTGCTTTGGGGCTGGCATTAAACGTCCCATAGGAATGAACAGTTAAAGTGACTTCCAGTCCAGGGAGCAAATGTCGGATTTGCTAAGGCCAATGTGTGGTCTCAAGATGTAATGGCTGGTCTGACAGCCATCACTAAGACCTGAAGGAGAATGAGATAACTGCTACCCTTATAAGTACTGTACAGCAGACTTAAACCTTTGGGTACACTTTTTTTTTTTACTAGTCTGCTCTACAATTGTACAAACTGAAAAACTTCAAGCGAACCTGGTGCATTCACTAGTGGGTGGATTTTACCCTCTGATGTCTCCTATACACTGCACACACCAACGAGGGGGATCCTGCACTCTTATGTCTCTATACACCCTAAGGAACAGCAGCAGCATGGAAAACATTAGAGGGGTGATGAGGGGGATGAGATCTAATGTTTTACGCGCCTTTAGTTTATTTGCCTCTTCTCTCCAGCCACTCCTACCCATAGACTTTGTATGGGCAGCATGCTATCATATACCTTAGTGAGCTGATAGTCCGTCTCTACTCTCAAGACAGACTTGAGCTGTTTTTCAGAGTGAATGATGAGTTTAGAAGGGAGATGAATAAAAGGAGCCTGGTAAGTGGAGGAAGGGGTACCTGATAAGAAGCATTACAAGGTATCTTATATTCCCTTGTACTAGTGATTTATTCAGTTTGTTAAAACAATAGTGACTATTTTATTTGGCTGCCCTTTTATTCTTTCTTTATAATTACTATAGTGTAAATAAAAGCCTTTAAACATTTTCGCCACAGGTCTTTATTATAAATTTAGTCTTCATTAGGGATGGTCCGAACCTGCCGAGGTTCGGGTTCGTACGAACCTAAACTCTCGGCAATGATTCCCGCTGTCTTCCACCTCCGTGGAGAGGGTGGATACAGCCAGGGGACCGCCTGGAAAACTGGGATACAGCCTATGGCTATGGCTGTATCCCAGTTTTCCAGGCGGTCCTCCGGCTGTATCCACCCTCTTCATGGAGGTGGAAGACAGCGGGAATCATTGCCGAGAGTTCAGGTTTGTACGAACCCGAACCTCGGCAGGTTCGGACCATCCCTAGTCTTTGTACTACAGCCTCTTTTTCACAGACCTGTCCCAGAATGCACCAGATTTACTTTGGATTGTTTTTTGTTTAACTCCTAGATGACCTAGGATGTACCTGTACACCCTGGCTACCTGTCACCAGAAGACCCTGAGCGTACAGGTACATCCTCGGTTATGAAGCGTGCTCTGGAGTGGAAAGCGCTTCATAGCAGGTGGGGGCCGGCTGCATTCAGCAGCAGGGCCCTAACTGTTAATGACAGGCTGCAGCGATCGTGCTGCAGCCTGTCATTAACACCTTAAACGCAGCTCCTGTCACTTACCGATCGGGATCCCCCCAGGGTAACTGTGTCGGACCTTAGGAGGTCTCTTACCTTCCTCAGTGCGGTCCAATCGGCGCTCTGCTCATTAAAGGGAACCTGTCACCCCCCGTGCCGGGGTGACAGGCTCCCGACCCCCCGTTAGAGCCCCCTATACTTACCTAATCCCGCCGGGTCCCGCTTCTGGAGGTGGTCGGGTGACGGAGATCTCAGCCGCTGCAGCCCGGCGCGCGCGCTGAGAGATGAGTCCAACACCCATAGAGAATGACAGGAGAGTCCAGCGCTCCGTCATTCTCTATGGGTGTTGGACTCATCTCTCAGCGCGCGCGCCGGGCTGCAGCGGCTGAGATCTCCGTCACCCGACCACCTCCAGAAGCGGGACCCGGCGGGATTAGGTAAGTATAGGGGGCTCTAACGGGGGGTCGGGAGCCTGTCACCCCGGCACGGGGGGTGACAGGTTCCCTTTAAGTCTGCCACAGGCAGGCTCAAAGAGCAGAGCGCCTATTACACTGATCAATGCTGTGCCTATGGCATAGCAATGAACAGTGTATGCAATCTAAAGATGCGTAAAAAAAAGAAAAACAAATGTTTAAAATACCCCTAAGCCCCTCCCTCAATAAAGATTAAAATCACCCCCCCATCCCATTTTATAAAACATAAAAATAAACATATTATATACCCTAGTGTGAAATTGTCCGATCCATTAAAATATAACAATCGTCATTCTGTACGGCATAAACAAAGAGGGAAAAAAGTGTCGGGATTACCGATTTTTTTTTTTGTCACATTATAGATATATATATAAAAAATTAATAAGTGATCAAAACGTCTGAGCTACACAAAAACGGTATGAATAAAAACTAGAGATCATGGTGCAAAAAGTGACACCACTTACAGCCCGTAGGTGAAAAACTAAAACCGTTATCGGAGTCACAATAGGACCATTTTATTAATAATAAATTGCAACAAAAAAAAAAAATTAAAAAAATTAAAACATTAGAAAATCTGTGTAAACCTGCATATGGTTGTGTTCGGACTGACCTATAGAATAATAGTATAATGTCGCTGTTACCATATAGTGCATTACGTAGACACAGGAACCCCCCAAACGTTACCATATTGCATTCTTTTTTATGATTTCACCTATTTATATCTTCATAAATAATATATTTGGGGTTCCGTCATACATGTTATGGTAGAATGAAAGACGCCATTACAAAGTACACCTACTCCTGTAACAAACAAGCCCTTACATGGCCTGTAGATAGAAAACTGAGAGTGCTAGAGCTCTTAGAAGGGGGGGAGGGAAAAACGAAAACTGGCGCGGTCCCCAAAGGGTTTAAAAAAAGTATTTTCTTTATTTAAAAAAAACAAAACAAAGTGGTGGCATGTAACTGTGTGTCCATTCCTCAGCTCCTCCCACCCCCGGGCCCTCCCCATCCCCCAGCTTATTGTGCTCCAGGCACCGCCCATTAGGTATCCATCAGCCGGTTTAACAGATCGCTACATTCTGCGCATGCGCACACTTCCCAGGTGTGCAGACAACCTATGAGGGTAATACATGCCGCTCTCATAGGGTTAACGCAGTTCCGGAACGTGAATCCTCCCCGGACTCCTCCCTAGCTATATAGTATCCGGTAGAATCGTTACTGTTTTCTAGAAGAAGCAAGCACCATGCACGCCACACCACTAGGGGCGCTATGCAGTATAGCTCCGGTTTCACTACACAGTTAAAGGGGTGGGTTGCTTGGCATTTTACTGCGTGAGATCCCCGTCGAAAGGGGGCGCCAGAGCATAGATCGTAGAGTTCGGACGCCACTTGCCGTAGGGCGTTCTCAGTGCATTGTTTTGGTGGCTGTTCCCCTCCTTACCACACGGGGCGCTGTTGACTCCTCGCTATGCGCTCCCGACCGCACGGCGGCGTCGTTGTGTAACGCGCGTTGTCTCCGCGGGTGCTGCAAAGGCCACACTCTTCCCACGTCCGGTGATCGCGCTAAGCAGCCGGAGAGCGGTGCTGGCCATGGCGGCCCCGGTGTCCCCGGTAGGGAAGCGGATGAGGCTGCTGTTTGACGAGAGCTCTTCCGGACGGGAGGGAGTCCCAGATCCGTCTATCCCGTTGGGGAAGCGGGCCTGGGAGGGCGGAACTGTGCGGGGACTCAAGGGAGCGGCGCCCGAGGAGCTGGCGGTAAGTGGCCACTCCCCGCCTCCACCGGAACGCATCCTCCCGGCTCTGGAATCACTCGGGGCTCGGTGTTATGTCGGGGCCTAGTCCGGCCCACTCCCGGTGCTTACACTGCTGGCCCCGTGACTGCAGCCCCTCCCCCACATCAAGTGTAAACATCGGAGAGTGCGGCTCAAGGGCTGACGGCGTCCCCGTGCTGGGGCCACTACTGCTCGGGCAGCTGTCAGGACTGTACCATGTCCTTACCGGAGACGGGGGCCACACACTGCCTGCAAGCTGTCCCACCATGTAAACTTCTGCCATAGATTATAGAAGCGGCGGTCACATGGCAGCCAGGCACCTCATGTCCTCCCTGGTCAGGGCCCCCCAGAAGTGGTGCTGGCCGTCCTCCCTGGTCAGGGTCCCCCCAGAAGTTGTGCTAGCTGTCCTCCCTGGTCAGGGTCCCCCCAGAAGTGGTGCTGGCCGTCCTCCCTGGTCAGGGTCCCCCAAGATGTTGTGCTGGCCATTCTCCCTGTTCAGGGCCCCCCCAGAAGTGGTGCTGGCCGTCCTCCCTGGTCAGGGTCCCCCCAGATGTTGTGCTGGCCATTCTCCCTGTTCAGGGCCCCCCCAGAAGTGGTGCTGGCCGTCCTCCCTGGTCAGGGTCCCCCCAGATGTGGTGCTGGCCGTCCTCCCTGGTCAGGGTCCCCCCAGATGTTGTGCTGGCCATTCTCCCTGTTCAGGGCCCCCCAGAAGTGGTGCTAGCTGTCCTCCCTGGTCAGGGTCCCCCCAGAAGTGGTGCTGGCCGTCCTCCCTGGTCAGGGTCCCCCCAGAAGTTGTGCTGGCCATTCTCCCTGTTCAGGGCCCCCCCAGAAGTGGTGCTGGCCGTCCTCCCTGGTCAGGGCCCCCCCAGAAGTGGTGCTGGCCGTCCTCCCTGGTCAGGGTCCCCCCAGAAGTTGTGCTGGCCGTTCTCCCTGTTCAGGGCCCCCCCAGAAGTGGTGCTGGCCGTCCTCCCTGGTCAGGGTTCCCCCAGAAGTGGTGCTGGCCGTCCTCCCTGGTCAGGGTCCCCCCAGAAGTTGTGCTGGCCATTCTCCCTGTTCAGGGCCCCCCCAGAAGTTGTGCTGGCCGTCCTCCCTGGTCAGGGTTCCCCCAGAAGTGGTGCTGGCCGTCCTCCCTGGTCAGGGTCCCCCCAGAAGTTGTGCTGGCCATTCTCCCTGTTCAGGGCCCCCCCAGAAGTGGTGCTGGCCATCCTCCCTGGTCAGGGTCCCCTCAGAAGTGGTGCTGGCCGTCCTCCCTGGTCAGGGCCCCCCAGAAGTGGTGCTGGCCGTCCTCCCTGGTCAGGGCCCCCCAGAAGTTGTGCTGGCCATTCTCCCTGTTCAGGGCCCCCCCAGAAGTGGTGCTGGCCATCCTCCCTGGTCAGGGTCCCCTCAGAAGTGGTGCTGGCCGTCCTCCCTGGTCAGGGCCCCCCCAGAAGTGGTGCTAGCCGTCCTCCCTGGTCAGGGCCCCCCAGAAGTGGTGCTGGCCGTCCCTGAGTCAGGTTAGCAATATAAAAAAAGTCCAAATAGTCCTGAGAAGCCGCCAGAAATCTCATTGACACATTATCCTGATACGGTGCAGCCAGTGCTGTTCAGGAATAGAATATACACCAGGCAGGCAAATCCTTCAGGGCACCTGTAACAAATACTAATAAATGAAGAGTATCATTAGGATCTGCCATCACTCCCTGATCAGTACCGGGCTGATTTCTGCATTCCCTAACATCGGCTCAGAGCTTCATAAGGACACATGTGACCTTACCCTGATAGCTTGGTATAGGTCACTGAAGTCCAGGCTGTTTCGGCTACAGATAATTGCCTACACTGGATACAATTCTGAGAAGCAGTCTACTGTAAAAACTATTAAAGGGGTACTTCGGCACTTAAAAAGTTTTGATATGTTAACATTGTGAAGCTCTGAGCTGCAGGCAGCACAGCGGGCCCAGACTGAAGCTTCTATTTACGTATCGCTTCATTCGCCTCCCATTGAAGTCAATAAAAGTGGGTTTTTGACAGTGACACTGTGGTTTTTGATGATAATATTGGTGCAGTTTCCACATCAAAATCCATAGAGGTGAACAGACCCTAAGGGTTTGGCAAAAAAAACCCCTAAGAAACATGAACTGAAACCATGTGGTCTCAAAAACTCGCTGAAAAAACAAGTGATATGTCACTTAAAAAAAAACAAAAAAAAAACCCTACCTCAACTACATCAAAACGAGCACCAAAAGCCA
Source organism: Dendropsophus ebraccatus (assembly GCF_027789765.1). Taxonomy (NCBI): domain Eukaryota; kingdom Metazoa; phylum Chordata; class Amphibia; order Anura; family Hylidae; genus Dendropsophus; species Dendropsophus ebraccatus. The sequence goes on from NC_091454.1 coordinate 73,614,899, forward strand.
CAGGTTTTTTTGCCTATGTGACCATAACCTAGGAGAGAGTAGAGTTTTGTGATGCTGATACATCTAGCACAGACATTTTCCACTGATAAGTTGTTGCAAACTGTCAATAGAATGTAATAGTGAATGTTGCATTGTCTTTTTTTCTGGCGTCAGACAGTTATATAGAATTGTAATTGATCTTTATTAAAAAATACTTATCAGCTGCTGTATGTCCTGCAGGAAATGTTGTTTTATTTTCAGTCTGGCACAGTGCTCTCTGCTGGCTGAGACAGGAACTGTCCAGAGCAGGATAGATTTTCTATAGGAAGCCCCATAGAAAACCTCTCCTGCACTGGGCAGTTCCTGTCTCAGCCAGAGATATCAGCAGAGAGTTCTGTGTCAGACTGAAAATAAAAACACTTCCTGCAGGACATACAGCAGCTAATAAGTATGGGAAGATCTGAGTTTTGTTAATGGAAGTAAATCACAAATTTATATAGCTTTCTGACACCAGCTTATTTGAAAGAAAAAGATTTTCACTAGACAACACCGTTAAGCATCCATTACAGCCTCTGTTTAAAGTGGTTATCCAGCGCTACAAAAACATGGCCACTTTCCCCCTACTGTTGTATCCAGTTTGGGTGGGGTTCTGAAACTTATGGTGCGTTTACACAGGCAGATTTATCTGACCAATTTTGGAAGCCAAAGTCAGGAATGGACTTGAAAAGACAGGGAATCTCAGTCTTTCCTTTATGACCTGCACCCTGTTTATAGTCTGTTCCTGGTTTTGGCTTCAAAAATCTGTCAGATAAATCTGTCTGTGTAAACGCACCATTAGTTCCATTGAAGTAAATGGAGCTTAATTGCAAACTGCACCTGAACTGGAGACAACAGTAGGGGGAAAAGTGGCCATGTTTTTGTAGCGCTGGATAACCCCTTTAATGTTTATGTCAGGATGAAAACATCCATATCGTGTAAGCCGTTTGGAATATAAGGGAGGAGAGTACACATGCAGAGTCTTTGGAGGGAATCACATAGTCCTTAATATTCCAGTGTTAGGGACCATTTACACAGAAAGATTATCTTACAGATTATCTGCCAAAGATCTGAAGCCAAAGCCAGAAATAGACCATAAACAGATTAGGTCATAAAGGAAAGCCTGAGATTTCTCCTCTTTTCAAATCCATTCCTGTCTTTGGCTTCAAATCTTTGGCAGATAATCTGTCAGATAATCTTTCTGTGTAATTGGACCCTTAGAAAAACATGGCCACTTTCTTCCAACGACTCTTGTCTCTAGTTCAGGTGTGGTTTGCAATTAAAGCGATTGTACCATGAGGTATATCGCTATGGGTTTTTTACAAGAATGGATTGCCACAGGCGTGCCCAGTCCTTTTTTTGAACCGCCATCTGGTTCCTGCGCACAGCACTGGTCTGTTCCCAGGCAACGGGCTGGCATGAAAAAGACCCCTCCCCTCTGGACCACGCCACCAACATCCCTGCACCAATTCATTCATGTAAAAAACCCAAAGCGGTGTACCTGATGTTACATTCTTTTTAAAGGGGCACTCCGGCGGGGGGGGGGGGCTGAGGGAAACGACGTCCACTCACGGATCCCGCCTCTGTCACTGACTGGCTGAGCATACTCCCCCCCCCCCCCCCCCCCCCCCCCCCGCCAGAGTACCCCTTTAAGCTCCATTCACTTCAATGAAACAGTGTTGCAAAACCCCACCCAAACTGGAGACAAGAGTTGTGGATATAAAGGTAGTAACGGACTCCCTGTTTAATACCTAATTAGGAACCATTAGCAATTTTTTGCTGTCAATATGCCTTTAGGGTGCATTCACACATACAGGATCCGCAGTAGATTTGATGCTGTGTTCAGTTTAGATCGGATCTGCTGTGGATTCGCTGTGCATCCGCAGCAGAAGATCCGCTGCAGTACGGTGTGTGTTAAGCTACCCTTAAAAGGCATTTTTCAAAGACAAAAAGATTAACACATTACTATAACAGAAAGCAGTTCTATGCAGATGATATTCAGTTCAGGTTATTTGACTTGCTGGATCTATTTCCCTTAAAATTAAATTTTAAAGGGGTACTCAGACAGCAAAAAAAGGAAAGGAAGGAAATATGCTGCAATAATGTATAGTACTGTTTACCTGTCTGACCCCGTTTTGAAACCACCAATAGTCTCTAGTGATGTCAGATAATTACTGTACTTCCTGGTTGAGCAGTTGCACAGGACTACAATAGAACATCTCAGTTCACTGCGGAATCAGTCAGGTAGTAGCACCTGCTGGAAATCACTCTGTCTGCTCCTGTTTCTGTAGCTTCATTTAGCACAAGGCAGCATGCTGTATTCACACCTCATTTTGTTCCATTAAAGAGGATGTACCACACAGGGATAGAATGGCGCTGTCACGGGGAAGCCGATGCCGCGGTCCGTTTTTCGATCCGCGGCCCTGTTCCCCTGTACGGCGCCGTTCTTTCCACGGTTACCGGCCGGTGCTCAGGCACTGGAGGTAAGCCGGCCTGCCCCCAGTGGGAAGGAATTCCCTCCCCTCTATGACGCGGCTCCTTTGATTCTAAAGGAGCCTCGTCATACAGGGGAGGTAATTCCCTCCCACTGGGGGCAGGCCAGCCTACCTCCAGTGCTTGAGCACCGGCCGGTAACTGTGGAAAGAACGGCGCCGTACAGGGGAACCGGGCCGTGGATCAAATTACGGACCGCGGCATCGGCTTCCCCATGACGGCGCCGTTCTATCCCTGTGTCAGGTTAAAGAGGACGTACCTGGTGGTACATCCATTTTAAAGCTATGGATAGATAGATAGATATATGACAGGGACACAATTTCTGAGCTGTATGGTGCTGTAATATAGCCTATGCAGAAATATGTGGAGCCATGCATTACATGCCTCACGTTTCATACAGAGGCTTTTCTATGTCAGATTCGTAAGACATCCAACGGAAAAAAGAATGGTTGCATGCTCCATCAGATGACATATCCAGGAGCTATTTTTTAGAGGAATTGTTTTCAGGGGAGAATATCTTAGCAGCATGAAGCCATATGGCATCACATGGGAGTTCCTTTTCATATATCTAAGTGGGTCAGGTAAATTCTTACCCACCCAAATTATTATTTTACCATTTGCACCAATGTTTAATACTCTGGTTACGATAGAGAACAACTGCAACAGCACACATACGATTAAAGAAATCTTCTGGATGTGATGCTTCAGCTGCCTACCGAAGGTTTTTAGGCATTTTGACACATTTTTAGTGGGGATTTCCATGATTTTTTTCCATCCAAGACTCTGCAGCCAGAAGTCTTTAGTTGAAAATTAGGAGGTCTACATACACAGCATTTTAGTTTTCTCTGTTTTGTGCATGTCATTTTTTTTGGTGTTTTTTTTTCTTTCTTAGACTGAAATACCAGACAAAAAATACATACAAAAACATGACCAAAACCACTAACTGAAAATAAAAATAAAAAGAGCTATTAAAACACTTGCCATTTTTTCATGATTTTTAAACCACATGGACTTGGCCAATAAATCTGAACTGCTGTGTGAACAGAGCCCAATAAATGTATGGGCACCTGGGATGTGTCCAGCTCTTTAGTAAGCACAATATATATATAATATATATATACACACACTCCTATAGTAAGGAATGTCTACTTTATCTGCACCTTGAAAACTTCATTTCTCTTCCTTCCCCTATTAGGTGTATGTGGAATTTGATGAAAAAAGCTCTAGGCCCCATTCATGGGTGCAGGTCCATGGAAAAGATGTTCTGGTGATCTTGCTGGAAGGGCCACTTGTTTGGTCACCAAGAAAGGAGCCTATTATTATCCAGGGGACTCGTATTTGCCCCACACATTGGCCAGCACTGGTGAGTTTCCTGCTTGTTACATTGAATCGGATGTTTTGTAAGTTTTTTCTTCTTACATTAAACAGGATTATTCTTCAAGGACAAAATGTTTGTGTAAAATGGTCTTCTAGTAAAGTGACCTTGCAAAGACGAGGCTATATCACAGACCATGTGATATGCATATCACGGACAACTCAGACATACATCATTGTGGACATTAGTGGTATTTTACTGCTCTATGTTCACAGTATATAGTAGGTCTTCTCACCTGGGAGTATAACTTTTGCACCAGCCTTCACAGACAATCCCTCCTCTCTGCTTGTATGGTAATTGCACTTGCCAAAAACCTTGTTTTCCTGTTTTTTGTTTGTGTTTACAAGGGTGGAAGTTTCAGTAGTACTAGACTAGTAGTTTACAAAGATGGCTGGTTGATGGCAGTGCGGAAGATGGTGCATTAGGTTGTGCCTGTAAATAAGAACATCGATAATAAATCTGCACCTTTCTGTCTAACCAATATCTTTTATTTGCAGACTTTCACAACCTTGGTGGATAAGTTGGGCCTGGGAACCCTGGTTCCTATAGAGTTCCTGTTGGAAGAAATGTTACATTTCCTTCCTGATGCCAGCACTCTCCGTCTCTACCAGGTAGAACAGTTGTTTGGTCATTCAAGGCAAGGTTTCTGGCTTGCTTTTCAGTAACAAAGACATTGAATAAAAAGTTCTGTTTCCTATTGCAGCAGATGGGAGTTGACAGCCACAAATTGGTGTTAAAGGAACAGCCCATATTGCGAGATGCGGTTACTGACATTATTAACTCAAGGAAAATCCAAGAAATAATTTTAAGAGGTACATAGTATAGATGATTTTTTTATTCTTATTTTACTTTGCATAAAATGCATGAATTTATTTTCGCTTGTTCATAACTGAAATATATTTTTTACATAAAAAATGGTGCTGTTTTACCGCAGTTGTACAACTCCCAGCAAAATTGCTGGAAAATCATAACAAAAATGCCATGTGTGAACACAGCCTCAGTTTGGGTAAATTGCCCTTTCAGTCAGGTAAACGTCCACCCAAATTACAGCCTGTGTTTAAATGTCTTTAAATGTTTTTAATCTGAATTTTGTGCAATGCATCTGCACAAAATAGTCTTAAGTTGGTGAACTGAAAAGAATATCTATCTATCTATCTATCTATCTATCTATCTATCTATCTATATATATATATATATATATATATATATATAAAAATATAATTCCATAGCGGAACCCCAACTGCCTCTCTATTGGATGGCTCTCGCTCCTCTGCTTCTGCTGCTCTCTGCTTAAAGAATTGACATGTCAATTCATTGAGCGGAGAGCGACGGAAACGGAGGCACGCGAGCCATCCTATAGAGAGGCAGTTGGGGTTCCGCTACGGAATTATATTTATATATATATATATATATATATATATATATATATATATATATAGATATTCTTTTCAGTTCACCAACTTAACACTATTTTGTGCAGATGCATTGCACACAATTCAGATTAAAAACATTTAAAGACATTTAAACACAGGCTGTAATGAGGCAGGCGGGAATCTGTGGCGGGGAGCGCTGCCACGGAATTCCTCCTGTTTTACTCAGTGTGAATGGGCCCTTAGTGTCACATGGTCTGTCAGTATATACACACCTTTTCCGACAGGCCCCAGAGACTGCTAAACAATTAAGCAAGAAGCACCACTTACCAAACAACACACGAAGACCAAGAAGATCTCCAAACAAGTCAGGGACAAAGTTGTTGAGAAGTACAAGTCAGGGATGGGTTATAAAAAGATATCCACATCTGTGATGATTCCCTGTAGTACCATCATATCTTTTATCATCAAATGGAAAAAACATGGAACAGGCTAAGAGAGGGCTTCCTGGCAAAACTCTGGACAAGGAGGGCATTAATCAGGCAGCGCAGAGACCAAAGGTAACCCTGAAGGAACTGCAGAGTCCCCAAGCAGAGACTGGAAGATCTGTCCATATGACCACAATAAGCCCCTACACTATATAGAGCTGGGCTTTGTGGAAGAGTGGCCAGAAAAAAAACATTTATTTACAGCCAAAAGGCATGTGGGAAACTCCCCAGATGTACAGAGGATGGTGCTCTGGACAAAAGAGACCAACATTTACCTTGTTGGCCACAAGGAAAACTCTATGTGTGGTGCAAAATCAGCATATCTCAACACCCCAAGAGCACCATCCACACTGTGGGGAGGATTTTCATCAGCAGGGACTGGGAAACTGGTCCGAGTCAAGGAAGGATGGATGGTGCTAAATACAGGAATATTCTTAAGCAAAACCTGTTTGGGTTTGTCAGTGATTTAAGACTGGGTGGAGGTTCACCTTCCAACAGTACAATGACCCAAAGCTTATACTGCTACAGCAACACTTGAATGGATAAGGGCGCGTTCACATGTACAGGATCCGCAGCAGATTTGATGGCGCAGATATTAATGTAACTAAATAACTGAGCACAGCATCAAATCTGCTGCAGATCCTGTACTTGTAAACACAAGGGTGTGTTCACACGTACAGGATCTGCAGCAGATTTGATACGGTGTTCATTTATTTAGATCAAATCTGCTGCGGATCCGCATCATCAAATCCGCTGCGATACGGTACGTGTAAAGCAACCCCTTAAGGGGAAATGTGCAAATGGCCTAGTCAAAGTCCAGACCTTTAAAGCGACTCTGTACCCACAATCTGACCCCTCCAAACTTCTTGTACCTTCGGATATCTGCTTTTAATCCAAGATCTGTCCTGGGGTCCGTTCTGCAGGTGATGCAGTTATTGGCCTAAAAAACAACTTTTAAACTTGCAGCCCTGTGTCAAACGGCCGTGGCCCAGAGTTTGTATGCGTTAGGCTGGCACAACCTCTCTGATCCTCCTCCCCACCCTCTTCACCATTAGGAATGCTCCAGGCAGATTGTCTCCTATTCCCCACCTGTGTCAGCTCGGCACATGGGCTGGATCGTTAAGGCACCTGTGTAATGTTCAGACAGGAGAAAATGTTCCAGTGGCATTCCAAATGATAAAGAAGGTGGGGAGGAGGGGTGGTGCAAAGTTAGGGCACAGATATTCTAAGCCAAGTTTAAAAGTTGATTTTTAGGACAATAACTGCATCACCTGCCAAACGGACCCCAGAAAAGAACTTGGATTAAAAGCAGCTATCCGAAGGTACAAGTGGTTTTGGGGGGTCGGATTGTGGGTACAGAGTCGCTTTAATCCAATTGTGAATCTGTGGTCAGACTAATTTGAAGGAGCTGAAGCATTTTTGCTGTGAGGAATGGGCAAAAATCTTGGTGACAAGATGTGGCAAGCTCATAGAGGCTTATCTAAAGTGACTTGTACAAAATGTGGATGTACAAAGTACTGACTTTAGGGGGTGAATAGTTATGCAGTAAGAAGTTTTCTGGTATTTTGTCCTATTTGTTGTTAGCTTCACGATAAAAGAAAAACGAAATATTCAAAGTTTGTCAGCATGTTCTTTTCATGAAATGATGCAAACCCTCCAAAAAAAAATAATTTTAATTCCAGGTTGTGAGGTAGAAAAACATGAAAAATGCCAAGCCACTGTATATTACAAAGCTACTAGCTGGCTGCCGGAGTGGAAACCTTTACTTAATTCTCATCTGTTATATTTTTCCTTTACTGTATTCTTATGATATATGGTAATTGTTATAGGCATCTGCAGTATTCAAGGTCAAGAAGTCAGAGTATTCAGACCAGATGAGAATATAAGATGGATTTGTGGCATTGTATCCCATCAAGACCCTATTACTCGTATAATAAATGTTACAATGAATGAGGTAGGTATATAAGTTTTGATTTTGTATGTCTGTTTCGTTTTTTTAATGTCTGCCTGTAGTTCCTGAAACACAGGAGACCGCGGGTATAAGCTGCTGCCACTACAGGTGCTGACACAGGTGAAAAAAGGAAATGTCTCCTTGTAATTGCAAGCTATACCCATGGCCCCCTGATGAAGACAAGAAAGAGATTTTACAGTGACTACAAAACCCTCTTTGTATCTCTTTTGACAATATTAGTTTGTAATGGGAGGGGATCTTTTGTCATTGATGTAGGTGGTAATATTGATGCTCATCTTAAAGGAATTAAGTGGCAGATCATTATATAAAAAGAAAATAAATTATACTATTAGCCACCTGTAGACACATCCTTTATCCCCTTTGTGACATCTGCTTCATTTAAGTAATGATTCTGTGCAGTTAATGCCAAGTGCTGTAAGTGCATGGCTAAGGGGGTGGTGCAGGATTAGGAACTATGCTGCAATTACTGTATAATCCCTTAGGTGCCACAGTCATTAGCGATCACTGTATCTAAGTGATCAGAGTGGAGGGGGCTCCCTCTGTTATCCCATCAGTGCCCTTGCAATACAATTGAGATGCTTGTGGGTTTCCATGGCAGCCATGTACTGAATGCCAAAAGAGAAAAAAATGCCAGAAATGTGTTCCTTGATAGTACCTTCCCCAACAAAAAAGGGAATGAAAGTTAACAGGTCATATGTACCGCAAAAATGTGCCAATATGAACTACTGCGTGTCCTGCTAACTCAAAGCCCTGTCTGTGATAGAAATAACAAATGTCATGGCCCTCTGAATATGGCGGCCCAAAGAATAATGATAAAGAAAAAGTAGTGAACCTTGGAAAAAACTATTAATTTAGTATTTCTATGGTATTTGACCTACAGAATTTCTATAGTATCGACCTACAGAATAAATCTAAATAAAACTCCTACTGTTAGGCTTTACCCCTCCTGCAGACAGTAAGCCAGTTTGTGTTATAATAGGTCGATTGCACTATTATTATTTTGTCTGTATTTCTAGTATCTGTTAGAGATTTCTCTGTTTCAAATGCTCCCCAGTCTTGTACTATAACTACTTTCCCTTCGTCCGCAGGGAGGTGAAACTGTTATTATTGATCCTAAATTGGTACATGTGGTTCTAGTTGATGAGTCTGTCCTGGAGCCTGAGGTAATTGTATTCCAAGACTTATGGTTCTTTTAGACGGAGCAATAATTCGCCCGATCGCACGATTAACGATTTTGAATGAACAATGTGTTTTTTATAACGATCAGCGTTTAGACGGAACAATATATTGTACGGAAAAATCGTTTTGCGATCGCTTAAGCCTATGTCACACAGGTGAAATGGTTGAAAGACTGTTTACATGGAACGATCTGTGAATTTTTTGCAAACAATCAACGACTATTTAAGAACATGTTGAAAGATCAAAATGAACAATTTCTCGCTCATCGTTTGATTGTTCGCTGTGTTTACATGGAACGATTATCGTTTGAATTCGATCGTTATTGTGCAAATTCAAACGATAATCGTTCCGTGTAAAAGGACCATAACAAATATATTACTCTGATTGAGGGACAGAATAGAAATCAATGATGATAAAATAATGCCTTGTTCTTCCCAAACTACTAAAATATTATCTACATTTATACTAAAATATAGTTGAGGGGGAGGTAACTAGGCAAAGTGGGTGGCATTCTGCACTTGCACTCTGTGTTTTGACGTGTACATTATATTTCGGTCTTATTTTTCTATAAGCTGTAAATGTGTTTACAGTATAGGACACACTCATTACTTCACACACTTTTTGGCTTAATTTGTTCCAACATTTCTAACATATGTTTATTAGTAAATGTGTATACAGTGACATGCATTACTGTGAGTTCTGCAGCGTCTCCAACTTTTCACGTCTATAATTATTTTTCAGGACTCATTGTTAAAAGTTTCAAAAGCAACAAAAGGAAAGAAGAAGAAAGAAAATGCAGATGGAAGAGATGGTCGCAGAAGAAAACTACCAACAGATGCAGAAGGTGATACTTCAGGAAAAAAACAAAAAGCAGAAAAAAAGGAGTTGGATAGCAATGGCGGTGACTCAAGTGAACATAACCGAAGTTCTTGGAATAGTGGCAGTGCTGAGCCTGCGCTAGATTCTCGATCCAAACAGATGCTACATTTTGTTCCACAAATTAATCGCAATATTCGCTTTGCAACTTACACCAAAGAAAATGGACGCACACTAGTGGTTCAGGACCAGCCTGTTGGCGAAGGGGCACCTTTAGCTTTCCCAACCTTTTCGACAGTGGCTAGCCAAGGCTCACTACCGCCTGAAACAGTAAGACCTGTGAACAAAAGTACATTGCCAGCTGATATTCCTGTAAGCACAACTGAGAGTTTAACATCAAGTGGAGTAACACCAACTACAGTAAGAATCTCCGACACCAGTCTTTCCAATGTAGCAGCGGAGGATAGCAAAAAACCTAGCTGGACCTCTGGAGAGGTAATTATATACTCTGTGCATAGGTTTTCAAGCCATGCTGGGCAACTTGTGAAAAGACACAAGTAAGCTGGGAACAATTCGTACTGTGTTATCCCAAAATGTATAGGATAACTAGCTGAGCAGTGTGGATCTAAATACTGGGTCCCCATTTGTTAGAATAGAGATCCCTTGACTCTCTTGCTCAGCCAGTAAATTCATTGTTAGCACCAATTAGTCGTGCCTTTTAGAGGTACTATAAAGGAGTGCCGTCCTTGCTGATCTAATATCAGGCTGCCTAAAAGGAGTCTGTCTTGGTGCACAGAGCTGGGAAGAGAAGGCATGATCTCCTTGACGCCTTCTAGCAATCCAAGACCTTGACCGATCAAAACTTTTTGATTCTCTTTGTCATTTCTAATGTTTTTAAATTGACATTTAACCCCTTAAAGGGGTAGTCCACCCAAAAAAATTTTCTTTCAAATCAACTGGTGCCATAAAGTGCCAGAGATTTGTAATTCACTTCTATTAAAAAATCTTAAGTCTTCCAGTACTTATCAGCTGCTGTGTGTCCAGCAGGAAGTGGTGTTTTCTTTCCAGTCTGACACAGTGCTCGCTACTGCCACCTCTGTCCATGTCAGGAACTGTCCAGAGCAGTAGCAAATCCCCATAGAAAACCTCTGTTGCTCTCTAGACTGGAAATAATACAACTTCCTGTTGGGCATACAGCAGCTGATAAGTACTGGAAGGCTTGAGATTTTTTAATAGAAGTAAATTACAAATCTCTGGCACTTCATGGCAGCAGTTGATTTGAAAGAAAATTTTTTTGGGTGGACTACCCCTTTAAGGTCAAAGCCTATTTTGCGCTTTTGCTTATTCCATTTTAAGTTTAAAAGTCCATAGCGCTTGCATTTTTTCACCTAGAGACGTATATGAGCGCTTATTTTTTGCGAAACCAATTGTACTTTGCAATGACCGGCATTATTTTTCCATAACATATGCTGCGAAACCGGAAAAAAATCATTTGCGCTGTCAAATTGAAAAAAAAAACGAATTTGTTTTGATTTCGATGAGTTTTGCATTTAGGCCGTCCGTCCTATGGTAAAACTGACTTGTTATGCATGTTCAAGTTGTTACGATTACTATGATATATAACATGTATAACTTATATTGTATCTGATGGCCTGTAAAAAATTCAAACCATTGTTAACAAATATACGTTCCTTAAAATCGCTCCATTCCCAGGCTTATAGCGCTTTTATCCTTTGGTCTATGGGGCTGTGTCAGGTGTCAGTTTTTGCGCCATGATGTGTTCTTTCTATCGGTACCTTGATTGCGCATATACGACTTTTTGATCGTTTTTTATTACATTTTTTCTGGATTTGATGCGACCAAAAATGCGCAATTTTGCACTTTGGAATTTTTTTGCGCTGACGCCGTTTACCGTGCGAGATCAGGAATGTGATTAATAGTTCGGGCGATTACGCGCGCGGCGATACTAAATATGTTTATTTATTTATTTATTAATTTATATTTATAAAATGGGAAAAGGGGGGTGATTTGGACTTTTATTAGGGGAGGGGATTTTTTATTAATAAAAACACTTTTTTACTTTTTTTACATGGACTAGAAGCCCCCCTGGGGGGCTTGTATATACATAGCACTGATCTCTCATAGAGATCAATGCTGTGTATATACACAGCAAAGATCCATGAGATCGGTCATAGATTGCTATGGCCTACTGCAGGCCATAGCAATCTACTGCCGAGCCGGGATCAGCGTCATTCCGACGCTGAGGCCCGCCACGGGCAGAAGAGCGGATCTCCCCCCCGCGATCGCATCGCGGGGGGGAGATCCGACCCACTAGACACCAGGGATGTTGTGCATAAAGCACTTCAATGCAGCTGTCAGGTTTGACAGCTGCATTGAAGTGCTTAATTAGCCGTCGCGGCAACGGGACCCGCGCCGGCTAACAGAGGCACTGCCCGGCTGCACATGTCAGCCGGGATCAGCGCCGTTCAGAGCGGGGTCCCGGCGGGACCCCGCTCTGAACACCCCCCGCGGCGCCATGACGTATCAGATACGTCATGGGTCGCTAAGGGGTTAAGGGCATTGTATGTATCAACCTCATTGTGATGGTTTTTGGCTCTTTGGTTTCATTTCCTGTGAACTTTGTATACCAGCCTGATTTAAGTTCCCCTTTACAACAAATTACCAAATTACAATTTTGCCCATTACTGTTTACCTTTACCCATGTTCTTGTTTTCCAGAATTTCAGAAAAAGTATGCCTGTCAAAAGTGGTTTTGGCATGTCTGTTCATCAGCCAACATTTGGAGAGGAGAGAAAGCAATCCAATGGCACAGTTCAAGGAAACAAACCTGTTGGTTTCCAGTTTGGAACTAGTAGTATTCAGGAAGAGGCAAAAGAGACTGATCTGTCTAAAAACCTGTTTTTCCAGTGTATGTCACAAAACGTTCCACCTAGCAACTATTTTACTGCTATTTCAGAAAGTACTGTGGAGGATCCTTCAATCAAGGAACCAGGGATGTTATGCAAGGATGGTCTTTCTTCCACACTTTTTAAACCAAAGGCTCTTAGCCCGCAGGAGACAAAAGTAAATGTTAAACCACCCTTTTCTGAGGCCATGCCAAAACTGACCCCTGCATTTCCTGGCAAAGTGTTAACTACTCGACCACCTGAGAGCCATGAAAACCTTTTTTTGCAACCCCCAAAGCTGTCCCGAGAGGAACCATCCAACCCATTCTTAGCTTTTTCTGAAAAAAAGGACATTTCACCATTTGGCTTTGCAACCCCACCAATCCACAGTTCATTACCTGGAAACATTTCATCTTCTATGTGGCAGGACCAGCACAGAGTTGATGAACCCGGCTCTTTGTTGAAAACAAAACCCCTGTTTTCAACAGATACATTAAAAAGATTACCTATAACTTCAGGGACATCAATAAATGAAACTCTTCCGAGTTCTACATTTTTGGGAAATGGACGTTCAAACTCTCCAGCAAATAGCTTAAATCAACCAATTGAAATGCCAACGTTGTCTTCGAGCCCCACTGAAGATAAGCCTGCAATTGGATCTGGACAAATGGACAATCCATTGCTAAGAACATTTACTGCTTTGTCAAGTAAACTCCAGCCAGGTGTCCTCTGCTCTTCAGATTTTTCTCATGATGGTAAAGCTGCCTTTGAATCTGTTAACAGGTTCACGCTGGATGAACGAAGTCGGATGTCAAAACAGGACTCTGATTCCAGTACGAACAGTGACCTGAGTGATCTGAGCGATTCAGAAGAGCAGTTGAGCTCCAGGCCTGGCTTTAAAGGGATTCCGGAGCACCTTGTTGGGAGACTGGGTCCTAATGGAGAGCATGTTGTTGACTTGTTATTGGCAAAAGGTAGAGGAAAACCAGTACCAAAAGCAAGACCAAGAACAACTGCTCCAATGAAAGGTAATAGAAAGGAAAATGAAAGGGGTTATCCAGCCTGATAAGTCCTCAGACTATATATCAGTATTAGATCATAGTCTGTTCCACTCCCGGTAAATCCAGCATTCTGACTTCAAGGAGATCTAACAGATAAGATGAACCTTGATGACCCGGGAGAGGGCTGCCATGATTGATAACTATCCCCCTGTATTGTCTGATCTGACATTGGGTGTGGAGAAAGCTGCTGCCCACTGGGTGGGTCAGTCGCAGAGGCAACAATCAAACACCTAGTAAGTATTGTACATGGGTCCTATTCTAGCGAATGGGTACAATGCTTGCTAGGTCCTTGGTAACTATCTCTTTCAGCAGAAGCATCTCTCCACAGTCATTATCAAATTAGGCAGGAGAATATGCCTCAACCCCTTTAATGTTCATTTGTAGGTTCAGCAGTCTTTGTTGATTAAAGGAGTTGGCCACTTTATAGTAAAATAGTTTTATTTGTAATATAAGTAAGTGTACTCATGTTACTTACTGACAGCAGCTCCCTGTGTACCTCATAGAGCTAAAAACAGACTCTCCTCCTCCAGGCTGTGCTGCCCTGCTTTGTGGTGATTCTGTCCATAAGATGGCCGAGATGGAGGAGCATGTAATCATGCCCTGCTCCCAGACATATAGGTTGTGGACATGGTGGCGGAGCATGGTTAACCTGCTCCTCCATGTCGGATATCTTATAGACAGACTCACCACAGAGCAGGGCAGTACAGCCTGGAGAAGGGGAGTCTGATTTTAGTTCTATGAGGTACACAGGGAGCTGCTGTCATATATACAGTGAGTACACTTTCTAAAACTGTACACTGAACTATTTTACTATAAAGAGGCCAACCCCTTTAAGTTATTAAACGAAACCTGTCACCAGCCGTGACCTCTCTGTTTTAGTAAATCATTGTCTTCCCCATTATATAACACTACTGGATCACCTACTTGTATAGATCTCTACCTAACTTGGTGTTACCAGTTAGGGACATGTCCCTACAAAATTTGGCAATGTCAGCTCGGATTTGATAGTGCCAGACAGTGTACAGACACACCCCAGTTAGTAACACCCAGTTGGCTATTGAGTCATTTCTAGCAAGAATAACAGGGCATTTACACAACACAAAGCTATAAGGATAGGTGAGTCAGAATTTTCATTTCATGTGCCTTGTATGTATTTGCTAAAACAGACAGTCCAAGAGTGGACTGTATATACTTTAATAATGATAACAGCTTTAAATTTATTGCATAGTGTTATATTCAAATGATGCAATTCTGGGTGCATATAGCCATTACCACTGGACCATTTATGAGCTTACTGTGTACAGTTTTGTTACTGTTCAGTTTATGGACAGTATCGAAGTACCCCCTCATGCTTATTACAGGTAGCCACAATGTTATTACTTAAAGGGGTAGTTAAACAAAAAAAAATTATTTCAAATCAACTGGTGCTAGAAAGTGCCAGAGATTTCTAATTTACTTATAACAAAAAAATCTCAAATTTTCCAGTACTTATCAGCTGCTGTATATCCTGCAGGAAGTGGTGTATTATTTCCAGTTTGGAGAGCAGGACAGGTTTTCTATGGGGAATTTCTACTACTATACAGTCATGGCCAAAAGTTTTGAGAATGACACAAATATGTTTTCACATGATCTGCTGCCTTCTGGTTTTTATGTGTGTTTGTCCGATGTTTTTATCACATACAGAAATATAATTGCAATCATATTATGAGTAACAAAAGCTTATATTGACAGTTAGAATGAGTTAGTGCAGCAAGTCTATTTGCAGTGTTGAGCCTTCTTCTCCAGGACCTCTGCAATTCTCCCTGGCATGCTCTCAATCAACTTCTGGGCCAAATCCTGACTGATAGCAGTCCATTCTTGCACAATCAGAATTTGTTGGTTTTTGTTTGTCCACCGGTCATGATTGACCACAAATTCTCAATGGGATTAAGATCTGAAGCAATCACTGAAACAATGTTAGCTGGTCTTTTAAGGCAGGGCTGCAATGATGTTGAAATGTGTTTTGGGGGATAAAGTTTATTTTCTAGGCAAATATTAACTTTGCAAGTAATTGCTGTTAAGTTGATCACTCTTTATAACATTCTGGAGTATATGATAATTGCCATTTTAAAAACTGAAGCAGTAGACTTTGTAAAAATTAATATTTGTATCATTCTCAAAACTTTTGGCCATGACTGTAGACAGTTGCTGTGGCAAAGAGCACTGTGTCAAACTAGAAAGAATACACCACTTTCTGCAGGACATACAGCAGCTGATTAGTACTGGACGACTTGAGTTTTTTTAATAGAAGTAAATTATAAATTTCTGGCACCAGTTGGTTTGAAAGAGATTTATTTTAGCTGAACTATACCTTTTAAAGGGATATTTTCTTCTGGACATTTATGGTATATTCCTAGGATATGTTATAAATGTCTGATAGACTGAGAACTCCCTATTCCCTACTTGCTTGGTTGTGGCCTCTGAAGGTGCTTTGGAAACCAAAAACATATGAATAAGCTGTTTAATTAGTTTATTCAACTCCCATAGAGGTTATTGGAATTTTCATAAGTAGTGTAGCACCAAGAAGGGTGTCCTTTTCCTAGCCGATCCACACAATAGGAATGATGTGTGGCCATACTGGCTGCTTTCATTGTAGTCAGCTTGAATTTTTCTTCAGCAGACAAAGATTGAATTGCTGCAGCAGGTTATGGTTATAGAGCTCAGAGTATCTGTTCCTCTTATTATAGACAGTTTTTCAAGTCTTGATGATAAATCCAGTAAGATATAAATAATTATTTTACATCCAAATATAATGCTAATGGTTGGTCTTTTCCTCTTCTTTCAGTTGGACAGTCTGTTCTCAAAGACGTGAGCAAAGTAAGAAAGCTGAAGCAGTCTGGAGAACCTTTTCTCCAAGATGGATCCTGTATTAACGTTGCTCCACATTTACATAAATGTCGGGAGTGCAGATTAGAGCGGTATCGGAAGTTTAAAGAGCCAGATCAGGATGACTCCACCGTGGCATGCAGATTTTTCCACTTCCGCAGGTATAAATTCAGTATTTGTGGATTCTTGAGTGTAGGAAGTCAACACTGTTTTGGTTTTATATGATGGTTTTGTGGTTGCTTCTCAGGCTGGTTTTCACCAGAAAAGGAATACTTCGTGTGGAAGGCTTTTTGAGTCCCCAGCAGAGTGATTCTGAAGCCATGCGCCTCTGGGTTCCAAATGCAGTACCAGCTGAGGGCATTGACTTGGAGACCTCTAAATATATTCTTGCTAACGTGGGAGATCAGTTCTGTCAATTAGTTATGTCTGAGAAAGAAGCTATGATGATGGTGGAGCCACAACGTAAGTCTGTTATATATATGGTTTCTTGTCTGTACACACACAAAAAATACACCCATCAAATATGACCATTAAAGGCCGTATCCATGTTATCCCGGCCTCCCTAGGGCTGCATCCATTTTCTTCAGCCACTGGTATTCAAATGCTGAATGATCAAACTTGAGCATGCTCAAGTTGTGCTCTTCTCTAATGACGTATAGACCATATGGTAGAACATAAGTCATCATTCATAATCCTTGTTACCATTTTTTTCAATACAATCCCTTTAAAGTTTTTAACCTTAGTCACTAGTCACTTTGTAGCATGGGAGGTTGTTCTTCTATCCATTTTTTAACCATTAAGATTTTTACACTATTCTTTGACTAATTTAAAGTGACACTGTCACCCCCTATTTGCATTTTGACTGCTCTCCACAGGTGTAAAGGGTAAATGTTACAGCTTTCATTACTTATTTTATATCACACCTCATGGTGCTTGTTCTGGTAAAAAGTAGTTTTTATCACCTGTGGATTGGTATATGTGGACGGGGCCTTGCGGCCTATGTGCCTCATCGCTCCGCCCCTAGCACCACTTAGCCCCGCCCCATCCGTGCAGTCATCACCGCATAGGCCCTGCCCCCAGTGACAGTGTCACTTTAAGGAGGAGTTTATTCCCCCATCTTCCACCAGTACTCCAAGCACCATCTCTACCATCTGAGGCAGATTTTATTTTTGTGACCTCCACCTTATACTGCCAGACCCTATGATAGCTTGATAATCTTACCGCAAGACCATATTAAATTATCAAGATCCACTTCTCTCTCTTGGCATTTTCTACACCATAGATATTCTTTACCCCTGAACATTGGGGAGCTTGAGTCTCCCCAATTGCTGCATCCCAATAACTTACATTTTTAATATGAGCATTTCTTTTTTTTACACAGAAAAAGTTGCTTGGAAGAGAGCAGTCAGAGGTGTGAGGGAGATGTGTGATGTCTGTGAGACTACACTCTTCAATATACACTGGGTTTGTCGCAAGTGTGGATTCTGTGTCTGTCTTGACTGTTATCGGCTCAGAAAGAGCAGGCAACTAAGAGGTAAATATCTATGTACGTTTTCCGGTCTTTTAGTTCTTGCTCTGTATAAATGCTTATAAAACTATGAAGTAAAATTCCAGAGCCCTACTTATAATAGTAGTTATTATATGAGTTAAAGTAAGGGATGTAAGTGATCTTTCTACTTCAACATGAAGTATTGTCATTTTCATCTTCTCAGGCTTATAGATGTGTCACCATACCAAACAAACTGCTGTAATTGGCCCCGTTCACACTGAGCAAGAACGTCGGAATTCCATGTCTGACCTCTCGGAATCACGGAATCCCGCCTTGCTCAGTGTCTCACTGTGACTGAAGTAGAGGGCGTGCGCGCATCCTCTTTCTCCCCTCTCTGCTCATGTCATTTCTTCGAGCGGAGAGCGGCGGCAGCGGAGGAGTGCGTGCCCTCTCCTTCACTCACAGTGAGACACTGAGCAAGGCGGGATTCCATGGCGGAAAGGTCAGACACGGAATTCCGACTATCTTGCTCAGTGTGAACGGGACACTGAGCAAGGCGGGATTCCGTTGCAGACCTCCGACATTCTTGCTCAGTGTGAACGGGGCCAAACATTGGAAGTCAGTTGCATCTCACAGGATGGCAGTCGGATTTTTTTATTACTGTCATCAGACTACAGTTCGAGGATTATAGTAATATGTTTTGTTTTGGCATGTTTGAAGTTTTCTTTTTTTTATTCCCAAAAATTCTAAGAACTTCTAAAGAAAAATAGTAGTGCAAGTTTCCTTTATATAATGTTTTTGTGAAGACTAAAGAAGAAAATGATTTAGGGGTAGTGATTTTGAGTTACTAGAGGTATAACCAGTAGGAAGAGGGAGATTGTGATCGCTATATAGAGCTAAAGGACTAAATAAACTTCAGAAGGGAAGTGTTTAAAAAAAAAAAAAAGAGGGGGGGGAGCACAATCTGAGATGGACCAGGTGGTCTTATTATGCCGACAATCTTCTGTGTTTCTACACAAAAAGGAGGTGTTGCTTATTTTTTATTTTTTAACTTTGTTTTAGCTGCCCCAGAAGATGAAACAGGGGATGAAGAGGTATTTGCTTGGTTAAAATGTGCTAAAGGACAATCCCATGAACCGGAGAACCTCATGCCAACTCAGATTATCCCCGGCACAGGTAAGCATTTGCCATTTTCTCTTCTGTACTGTTACTCAAGGACCGTAAAAATGTAGCATTTTTAGTAAATGAGTATATAGATTAACCCTTAGACGACCCAGGGCGTATAGTTACGCCATGGAAGTCTGTCCCCAGACGACCTAGGGCGTAACTGTACGCCCTGGGTGTTTCTCCCGCTATGAAGCGTGCTCCGGAGCGGAGCGCGCTTCATAGCAGGTGGGGGCCGGCTGCAATCAGCAGCCGGGACCTCACCGGCAATGACACGCTGCAGCGATCGCGCTGCCGCGTGTCATTAACTCCTTAAACGTCGCGACCGCGGCGTTTAAGTGTAAGTGACGGGGGAGTCCCCTGTCACTTACCGATCGGGACCCCCGCAGTGTGACTGCGGGGGTCCCGATCGGTAAAACGGGCCGCCGGAGGTCTCTCACCTGCCTCCGTGCGGTCCGATCGGTGATCTGCTACACTGAGCCTGCACAGGCAGGCTCAATGAGCAGATCGCCGATAACACTGATCAATGCTATGCCTATGGCATAGCATTCATCAGTGTAAAAATCCAAGTAGTGAATGTAAAAGTCCCCCAAAGGGACTTCAAATGTGTAAAAAAAAAAAAGTTAAAAACACTATTACACTACCCCAAAACCCCTCCCCCCAATAAAAGTCTAAATCACCCCCCTTTCCCATTATATAAATAAAACATATAAAAATAAATAAATAGATAAACATATAATATACCGTAGCGTGCGTAATTGTCCGATCTATTAAAATATAACAAGCGTCATTGCGAACGGTAAACGGCGTACACGAAAAGAGGGAAAAAAGTGCGCGGATTACCGATTTTATGTTACATTATATATATAAAAAAATTAATAAAAAGTGATCAAAACGTCCGATCTTCACAAATATGGTATTAATAAAAACTAGAGATCATGGCGGAAAAAATTACACCCCATACAGCCCCGTAGGTGAAAAAATAAAACCGTTATAAGCGTCACAATAGTCCCATTTTATTTATAATTAATTGCCAAAAAAAAGGATTTCATTTAAAAAAAAATATATAACATTAGAGAATCTGCGTAAACCTGCATATGGTTGTGTTCTTACTGACCAATAGAGTAATAGTATCATGTCGCTTTTACCATATAGTGCATTACGTAGACACAGGAACCCCCCAAACGTTACCATATTGCATTCTTTTTTGCGATTTCACCAATTTATATCTTCATAAATAATATATTTGGGATTCCATCATACATGTTATGGTAAAATGAATGACGCCATTACAAAGTACAACTATTCCTGTAAAAAACAAGCACTTACATGGCCTGTAGATAAAAAACTGAAAGTGCTGGAGCTCTTAGAAGGGGAGGAGGGGAAAACGGAAACACTAAGATCAAAATTTGCGCGGTCCACTGGGTCATTTTGGGCCTGGTCCTCAAAGGGTTAAACATACCTTGCTATGTTGTTATAGACATTCTTCTTTGTTTACTGCTTCAATTATATTTTTATCTCCAGCCCTTTACAACATTGGGGACATGGTCCACGCAGCTAGAGGAAAATGGGGAATCAAGGCGAACTGTCCATGTATTAACAGAAACAACAAAACTGTATTAAGACCGGCAGTCACCAACGGCATATCCCAGGTAGTCTTTACCTTCCGCCATTTTTATCACTTGATTTTTTTTGTGTATATCTTTATACATACTGCTGTGGATCTTTGCTTTTGGCTTTCTATTAAAGCAGCTTCAGGTTCATAGAATATGTTATTACAGGATGCAAAAATGGCTGATTTTGACTCCTGGGCAAGAGGTGTCAGTATTTTTGAAACTGCACAGTTTTTGAACTGTTCGTGTGCTGCATTGGTGAAAGTGTATTTCGAGTGGACAAACCACTCTATTGCAAATAATAATATCAGCTAAGTTTACCACAAAAGTTTACCGCAAAAATAAAACCAGGGGGCTATGAGACGTGATTCTAAAACAGGGAGGGGGAAACCTGCAGCCCTCCGGCTGAACTATAATTTCTTTCATGTCTTAACAACCAAAACTTTGGGTTTGTTTGTCCTGGCATAATGTGAATTGCA
Organism: Dendropsophus ebraccatus; assembly: GCF_027789765.1. Lineage (NCBI taxonomy): Eukaryota > Metazoa > Chordata > Amphibia > Anura > Hylidae > Dendropsophus > Dendropsophus ebraccatus. The sequence continues at coordinate 73,636,183 of NC_091454.1, forward strand.
GTTTTGCAACAGCTGGAGGGATGCAGATTCCCCTTTCCTGGTCCAAAACAATAGTCCAATGAAGCCTACTGCATATGGGGCTAAAAGCAGTCTGATGGTCACTGCACCTCTACTAATGAAGTTGCATCAGCAGAAAATGCTATCATTTTTACAATAATATAACAACATCATATTAAGAAATGTCAAAACATTAGTCATGGTTCATAAGCCTTGTTTTTATTAGGTATTTTTATCTCACTATGTTCATCCTCATATGAAGTAGGGGATATTATTGACCATGTAATGTAGACTTATAATCAGGTCTGTGGAGAAGGAGTTAGTTTAGTCAGAAAAACTGTTCTGACTCCAGCTTTAAAAAACAATTAATATTAATTTTATAAATGTTCCTCATTAATATTGTTTATGTTGTATGTTTATTAAAATCAGAAAAATCCTTTCTCCCATACATTTAGTTTCCTCCATATATCAGTAATAAAGCACTTGCCCTATTAGATAAGGGTGGTCGGGGAAATGTTGTTGGTCATTATTTGGCAGTTTGTTTCTATGTTGTTGTGCTATGTCTGCAGCAGGTTGTGTGTGTGCTATTGCTGCAGCAGACTGTGTGTGTGTGTGTGTGTGTCTGTGTATGCTATGGCTGCAGCAGGCTGTGTGTGTGTGTGTGTGTGTGTGTGTGTCTGTGCTATGGCTGCAGCAGGCTGTGTGTGTGCTATGGCTGCAGCAGGCTGTGTGTGTGCTATGGCTGCAGCAGACTGTGTGTGTGTGTATGCTATGGCTGCTGCAGGCTGTGTGTGTGTGCGCTATGGCTGCAGCAGGCTGTGTGTGTGTATGCTATGGCTGCAGCAGGCTGTTTGTGTGTGTATGCTATGGCTGCAGCAGGCTGTGTGTGTGTGTGTGTGTGTGTGTCTGTGCTATGGCTGCAGCAGGCTGTGTGTGTGCTATGGCTGCAGCAGGCTGTGTGTGTGTATGCTATGGCTGCAGCAGGCTGTGTTTGTGTGTGTATGCTATGGCTGCAGCAGGCTGTGTGTGTGTGTCTCTGTGCTATGGCTGCAGCAGGCTGTGTGTGTGCTATGGCTGCAGCAGGCTGTGTGTGTGCTATTGCTGCAGCAGACTGTGTGTGTGTGTATGCTATGGCTGCAGCAGGCTGTGTGTGTGTATGCTATGGCTGCAGCAGGCTGTGTTTGTGTGTGTATGCTATGGCTGCAGCAGGCTGTGCGTGCGCTATGGCTGCAGCAGACTGTGAGTGTGCTATGGCTGCAGCAGACTGTGTGTGTGCGCTATGGGTGCGTTGTTAGCGCTATTGCTGCAGCAGGCTGCGTTGGTGTATGCTATGGCTGCAGCAGGCTGCGTGTGTGTGCTATGGCTGCAAAAGGGTCACGAAGTGCCGAAGGGCAGGAAACAGCTGTCGCTGTTGGAGCTGATTGCGTCCTCTTACCGTGTTTGTGTCTTGTCTGTAATCCCATGTGGAAAAAATAAAGTATCCTTTTTTTACGAAGAGATTAATTGTTAAGTGCCATATCTCTTCATATCTTTAACGGAGATTATTGCTACAGTCTATTTTATGATATAGAGCACCACCGATGTCATTCAGATTTATGCATGTTTAAAGCCCGTGTTCCCAGTGTCTATAAATCAGAGCCATAGTTCTGAATTCCCTTATCTTTCTCTACCCCGTCTGTTAGGGTGGGTGTGCTATGGCTGAAGCAGGCTGTGTGTGTGCGCGCTATGCCTGCAGCAGGCTGTGTGTGCACGTGCTATGGCTGCAGCAGGCTGTGTGTGTGCGTGCTATGGCTGCAGCAGGCTGTGTGTGCTCGTGCTATGGCTGCAGCAGGCTGTGTGTGCGCGTGCTATGGCTGCAGCAGGCTGTGTGTGCGCGTGCTATGGCTGCAGCAGGCTGTGTGTGCGCGTGCTATGGCTGCAGCAGGCTGTGTGTGCGCGTGCTATGGCTGCAGCAGGCTGTGTGTGCACGTGCTATGGCTGCAGCAGGCTGTGTGTGCGCGTGCTATGGCTACAGCAGGCTGTGTGTGCGCGTGCTATGGTTGCAGCAGGCTGTTTGTGCGCGTGCTATGGCTGCAGCAGGCTGTGTGTGTGCGTGCTATGGCTGCAGCAGGCTGTGTGTGCGCGTGCTATGGCTGCAGCAGGCTGTGTGTGCGCGTGCTATGGCTGCAGCCGGCTGTGTGTGCGCGTGCTATGGCTGCAGCAGGCTGTGTGTGCGCGTGCTATGGCTGCAGCAGGCTGTGTGTGCGCGTGCTATGGCTGCAGCAGGCTGTGCGCATATGCTATGGCTGCAGCAGGCTGTGTACATATGCTATGGCTGCAGCAGGCCGTATGTGTGTGTTATGGCTGCAGCATGCTGTGTGTGTGTGTGCGCGCGTGCTATGGCTGCAGCAGGATGTGTGTGTGTGTTTGTGCTATGGCTGCAGCAGGCTGTGTGTGTGCTATGGCCGCAGCAGGCTGTGTGTGTGTGTGCTGTGGCTGCAACAGGCTGTGGTTGTGTATGTGCTATGGCTGCAGAAGGTTTTGTGTGTGCTATGGCTGCAGCAGGCTGCGTGTATGTGTGCTATGGCTGCTGCAGGTTGTGTGGCTATGGCTGCAGTAGGCTGTGTGTGCTATGGCTGCTGCAGGTTGTGTGTGTGTGTTTGAGAAAGAGGCAGAGTCAGAAATTGAAGGGGTATTCTGGGCCACACTGAAAAGTCCAGGGGGGACAGGAGATGGTGGGATCATAATAAAGAAGTCCTATTTACCTTTCCCTGCAGTTCAGTGTCATGGCTCATGGTTCCTCCGTCTAGCTCCTGATCCCGTGATGTCACGGCCCCACTCAGAAATGCCCACTCAGCCAATCAGTGACTGAGGCAGGACACAGGTGCAGTCACTGACTGGCTGAGCAGGTAGTTCCTGTGGGGTGCAATGATTCAGGAGAGTGGATGCTGACAGAGAGCTGATAAATCTGTGCCTGTGTCTGATCTCTATATTGCTATGTCTAACCATTTTTAACAGTGTTCCTGTGTGTATGGTGAATATTTAGTTAGAAACATAGAAGTATGTGTGCAGAAAAGACCACCTGCTCAATCTAGTCTAGTTCTGAGTAGTTCAGGACATGGAGGCTGGAGACTGGCTGCATCCGCTGCACACACAGGAGAATCTGCTTTATATCTTTCCTTATTCCCTCAGAAGTTGCCCCAGGATCATGAAAGACATTAGGGAGAAGCTGCTGAGCCCGATCTACTTTACACCAGTGTGATTAAATAACTTTCCTGGTGTCTGACTGTCCATTTATGAAGGAGTCTGAGTCGGTGCCTGATAAAATTCGGTAGTCGGAGCTGCGGCTTATCGAATCCACAGCCCTGCATATAATGACATAGCACCTTTTTGTAGTATTCAAAATGTTGCACAGCCCCAATTATATTGAATGATGCCAACATAATCAGATTATAGTAAGACAGGATAAATATTTCTATAGTTTTAGGCTGGGTTCACACTATGTATATTTGAGGCTGTATTTGGTCCTCATGTCAGGTCCTCATAGCAACCAAAACCAGGAGTGGATTGAAAACACAGAAAGGATCTGATCACACAATGTTGTAATTGAGTGAATGGCCGCCATATAACGGTAAATAACTTCCATTATTTCAATATAACAGCCGTTGTTTTAAAATAACAGCAAATATTTGCCATTAAATGGCGGCCATCCACTCAATTACAACATTATATGAACAGAGCCTTTCTGTGTTTTCAATCCACTCCTGGTTTTGGTTGCTAGACAGCCTCAAACATACAGCCTCAAATATACGTAGTGTGAACATAGCCCCAAACAGATACCTGAGAACGAATTACAGTGTGTGCAAAATGATGAAGCACCTCACCCTCTAAGGAGGGCATAGTAATAAAGAAAGCCCTTTGGTTGAAAGACATGGCCAAGGCTTATTCTGGTCTCCTTATTCCCAAAGACTTGAACCAAATTGAGCATCTGTTGTGTTGCTTTGCTTTGTTGTGTCGCTTCGTGGATTCTCCACACAGCCTTGAGCAGCTGTGGGAAGCATTGCAGGCAGCATGGCTACAGATACCTGTGACAATCTACCTGTACTTTATTGTGTAACTCCCAGCCCATGCTACACATGGCAGTTACTTTGAATGTTAGCTGGTGGTCGTCAAAATGTTACTGTGTTAGGTATCCTCCTACCAGGTATACCCCTCCTGCAGACTATGAACTAAACCAGTATTAAATTGAAGGGGTTGTCTGGGAATTTAAATATAAATAATATTTGACATAGGATGGCATAAAATAAAAAATATATACTCACCTCTCCTGAGCCCCCTGCAGCTGCAGCTCCGATGTCTCCTCTTGTCACCGCTACTTTCTTGTAGCTGATGACATGTTGCCCCCGCAGGAACTGCTCGCACGGCCAATCACTGACACTGTGACACTGTTAGATCAAAACAATGAAGGCCAACTTATTGTAAAAATGTTATAAAAATCTTGTATGGGCAGAGTACACTTCTGTTATAGTTAAGTCAGTCTGTGGACCCCCACCATGGTAAGGCCCCATTCACACGTCCGTGCCAGTTTTTACTGTCAGGAAATCCTGATCAGGAGGCCTCAAAAGCCATTAGGAAAGTATCAGGATTTCCTGACAGTAATCCGTTTTTACCGTCAGGAAAAACCTTCAGGATTTCCTGATGAAAAAAAAAAAAAAAAAGGGAGATGTCGTTCTGCAAACTGGATGGTCACAGCTTGCAGAACTACAACTCCCACCATGTCCTGCTGACAGGTCATAATAGGAGTTGTACTTCTGCAACCAGGATGGCCACAGGCTGCAGAAGTACAACTCCCATCATGACCTGTCAGCAGGACATGGTGGGAGCTTTACTTCGCCGGGGGGGGGGGGGGGGGGGGGGGGGTTGATCTCACCTGTCCTGGTTCCTGGTCTTCTGAACTGGAACCGGGGGTGAGGATACAGCGGTGCTGCGGCGGAGGGAAGAGGGTGGTTGGTGCGGCAAGGGGTCCGCTGATCCGAGGTCCGGGGGGGTGTGGGGTATCCGGCTGCTGGGCGAGGGGTCTGGGTGGGTGGTGGTAATCTGAGGTCTGGGGGGGAGGGGGGGTGTTGGGTGCCGCTGTGTTTGCGATCCGGCCGCGGGGCGCTAAGCAGGTCCAGGGGGGCGGGGGAGGGCGGCGGGGGGGGGGGGCACTTGGTGAGGGGTCCGAGCGCGGGCCGCTAATCTGAGGTCCGGGGGGGTTGTTTGCTGGGTGAGGGGTCCGGGCGCGGCACAAGGAAGCAGGAGGCCGGGGGAGCAGACGTGGACGGCAGCAGTAGTTGAACACCAGGGAGGCCGGTGAGTTATGCGCGTGGTGGGGGGTGCGCAGCTAATGCGAAATCACGGGCACTTTCCTGATGTACATCAGAAAAAGTGCCCGTGATTCCGGCGTTCTAATAGACTTCTATGGGGGCGTCTGGGCCGGAATTCCGGACAAAAATAGGACATGTCCTATTTTTTCCGGAACGGACACCCTTCCGGACACCCAGTCCGTGACCAATTAAAGTCTATGGGTCTGGAAATCCGTCCGGATTTCCTGATAGGAAATCCGGATGGTTTTTCCGGACGTGTGAAGGGGGCCTTAATCTTTTTTATTTTTTTGTTTCCTCTTTACAGTAAATGGTTTTTGTGCATAGTACAATAATTGTAACATTAATGTTTCTTTTTGTTTGTTTTTTGTTTTCTTTTTAAAGCTTCCAACTCTAAATCCTCCTGTCAGTGATGCAGCAACAACATCAACTACTGGACAAACAAATGAAGATAGCTTTAAAACAGAAGAAGATCTGAAACAAGAAACTGCTGACAATGTTGTGGATGTCACTATGGCTGAACAAAATATTCTGAATAACACAGAGAATAAAAATAAACAGCAGTGCCCCGAATCTACTCCCTCATCTGCCTTGCACTGGCTGGCAGACCTAGCAACACAAAAAGCTAAAGAAGAAACAAAAGGTATGTGTTTTTTTTTCATTTCTATTCAGCCTGTTCATTCATTCATTCATTCATTCTTTCTTAGGGTGCGTTCACACGTACAGGATCCTCAGCAGATTTGATGCTGTGTTCAGTGATATAGTTACATTGATATCTGCAGCTTCAGATCTGCGCCATCAAATCTGCTGTGTATCCTGTGTGTGTGTGTGAATGTACCCTTATGCAAAAAAAAATATTTAAAGGGAACCAGTAATCAAGATCGCGGTGCCCTAACTGCATGGTGTATTGACTTGTCTGATGATTATAATCCGATATGGTTAACTTTCTGCCACATTTGTGGTAAATAAAAGCAAAAACAAATGAAGCATTGCTTTAACACTCCAGAAAGAAAACATCCAGCAGCACATCACATAAGCATAAGCTGGAATGGTATGTGAATCTATGTGTGTGCTGAACACCATCTGAATTGCTAAATTGTACACTAAATGTTATCCAGGATTAGGAAAACACGACTATTTCTTGCAAAAACAGCGCCACCCCTGTCCTCATGGGGTGTAAGCTCTTACAATTTAGGTCCATTCACTTTAATGGAACTGATCTGCAAAACCGCCCCCAAACTGAAGAAAGGATTGGTGCTGTTTCTGGAAGAAAGCCATGCCTTTCTAAGTTTGAATAACCCTTTACAGTTTTTTTCACATCTACATCAGAGGATCTGCTTAGTGCACCCATTGCAGACTCCGTCACAGGCCATCAGGGTTGTGGAATGGGTTGAGCAAAGAGTTGTGGCTTCTTTTACATTTTGGCTGCTACATAATTTCATTTCACTCTAATTGGAACTTTTTAAATTTCAGATCCTAGCTCACAGAATCCTGTACAACAAAAAGAGTCACATTCTTCGTTAGCTTTGGATTCCCTTAATTCAAGTATGAAGACAACCTCACCTCCAAAGCTGTTCAACAGCCTTTTATTAGGCCCAGCCGCCTCCAACATAAAAGCCGAAGGTTCCAGTTTAAGAGATTTGCTTCATTCCGGTCCTGGGAAGCTTTCACAAGGAGCACTGGACACAGGAGTTCCTTTCCCTCCAGTCTTTAATGCCACAGTGGGTAGTTTTGTTTGACTCAGGGGTTTCTTACACAGCTTTTTGTCTGAGTTTTCTGTTTAGTTTTTTTGAGTTAAATTCAAAAGTGGATTCAAAAGGAAGAGGAAATATAAAAATACTTCTACTTTTTCTTCCTGCTGGATCCACCCCAGACCTTCACTTGAAAAACTATATTAAAAACTGCCACAACTATACTTTTTTTCTTGCTAGGCTGTTAAGGTTAAGAAAATGGTACACCAACACTCTCCAGGAAAGAATGGGACAGTCAGGGGAATTTGATTAAGTATGAATTGCTAGCCGTTAAGGGGAGTAGAGAGGGTGATAATAGGGTTAGGAGAATACGGAGTAAGTGGGGGATTCCTGATTAGTTCTCCTCTTTTCTCTTGTTTTTTTTCTTCCACCTGGCCCACAAGGGTGGGGGATGAGGGTGAAAAGTGATAGTGGTGGTTATGAATATTATGTACAATAATATTGGTTGTGGCTGGGATCATGCATTGTGTATGTTTTTATAAAAGATAAAGAATTAAAAAGAACTCTCCAAAATGCTGTTTAACCCCTTAAGGTCAAAGCCAATTTTCGTTTTTGCACTTTTGCTTATTCCACTTTATGTTTAAAAGGCCATAGCAGTTGCATTTTTTCACCTAGAGACCCACATGAGCCCTTATTTTTTGCGACACCAATTGTACTTTGCAATGACAGACTTTATTTTCCCATAAAATATGCTGCAAAACCGGAAACAAATCATTTCCTCTGTCAAATTGGAAAAAAAAAAGGAATTTGTTTTTATTTCAGGGAGTTTCATGTTTACGCTGTTCACCCTGGGGTAAAACTGACTTGTTATGCATGTTCCTCAAGTCATTATGATTACAATATGTTACATGTATAACTTTTATTTTATTTGATGGCTTGTAAAAAATTCAAACCATTGTTAACAAATATATGTTCCTTAAAACCGCTCTATTCCCATGCTTATAACGCTTTTGTCCTTTGGTCTTTCTTTGCACAATGACATGTACTTTCTATCGGTAGCTTGATTGCGCATATGCGACTTTTTGATCGCTTTTTATTAAATTTTTTCTGTATTTGATGCGACCAAAAATGTGCAATTTTGCACTTAGGATTTTTTTGCGCTGACGCCGTTTACCGTGCGAGATCAGGAATGTGATAATTTAATAGTTCGGGTGATTATGCGCGCGGCGATACTAAATATGTTTATTTATTTATATTTATAAAATGGGAAAAGGGGTGATTTGGACTTTTATTAGGGGAGGGGATTTTTTATTAATAAAAAAAACATTTTTACATGTATATACACAGCACTGATCTCTCATAGAGCTGCAGCAGGCCAGTGCAATGTATTGCCGGCCAACAGAACAGATCTCCCCCCACCCCCGCGATCGCATCATGGGGGGAGATCCGTTCCACTAGACACCAGGGACGTGTGAGCAAAGCCTCTAATTGCAGCTGTATTTTGATTAACAGTTTTTCAAATAAAAATAGAACAGAAACAACCCCAAAAGCATGCATCCTGGAAGTCCTGGAAAACATTGATACAACCATAGTCTGTATCCATCTCTCCTGGCAACCTCAGGGCTGCATCCAACTTCTCCAACCTAAATGATTCGGCAAGTTAGCTCAACACTAAGGGTATGTTCACACTATGAAATACGTGCGGAAATATCAATCAGAGGCCACGCGGCGGACTCCGCTTGAATTTCCCCCTGTCCCATTGAATGCATTTCTCAAGTTCAATCCGCCATCCCCCTCAAAGAATTGACATGTCAATTTTTTGGGCGGATGAATGATTATGCTTGGGAAATCCCATGAAATCAAAGGGACAGGCAGAATTTCAAGCGGAATTCAGGGCATAAACTACACTTTAAATTCTTCGCAAATTTCTTAGTGTGAACATACCCTAACGCATACATCAAACTTACGACAAATGCCTGGTGTGAAAAAGAGAGAAAAGAGTTTTGAGCTTGTCCATTAATATGGCTGTAATGCAAAGGACAGCCATTGTTTTTCCTCCAGTGCATTTATTAACATGTCTTTGGATTGCACTTGGTCCTTTAAACAAATCCACAAATTAATTTTGTATTTTTCAGGCAAAGGGAAAATCCACCTTACCAAACTTTTTGGACCACATTATTGCATCTGTTGTTGAAAACAAAAAGACATCTGATGCTGCCAAGAGAGCCAGTAGCTCTACTGAGAGTCTGAAGGAGGGGAAGGAGATGGTAATGGGTTTACATGTGCTTGACCCACACACCTCACATTCCTGGCTTTGTGACGGAAGGCTTCTCTGTCTACATGACCCAAGCAACAAAAATAATTGGAAAATATTTAGGGAATGTTGGAAGCAAGGCCAGGTAAGAATAAATTCCTTGTTAGGTGGTAGGTTGGGGAAGATGTAAAATCTTGGTAATGTAGATCCATGTTGAATCTGCAATAATTTGACTTCCTTGCTCTTTCCAGCCTGTGCTTGTCTCTGGGGTTCAGAAAAAGCTAAAGGGGGAGTTATGGAAACCAGACGCATTCAGTGTGGAATTCGGAGATCAAGATGTGGATTTGGTAAATTGTCGGAACTGTGCTATCATTTCGGATGTGAAAGTTCGGGATTTTTGGGATGGTTTTGAAGTTATTGAAAGTAAGTACAGTTACACTTTGTTTAATGTGTATGCTTTAACTCTTTCAGAACCCTGATATTTCGGGCTTTGCTTTATAAGCAAGCAAACTTGGCAGATACAGGTGCCTCTGATAGATTCCCTGCTGCCATAGTAATCCATTGGTGCCTCCTAGGGTGCCAAATGGATAAAAGAGAGAGCCCCCTTTGTCTAACTACCTAGATGCTGTGGTCAGTACTGGCTATTACAGTGGGGGCCCAGCTGTGTATTGCTGCCAGCTCCTGCTGCAGATGGCAAATGCAATGCTCCTGAGCCCATTTTACATTGTATTGTGGGAAGGGGTTTAATAGTACTAACCCATAGCTAGAATTCCTGATATCTAAAGTCTTAATTGTCTCTAGATGAATGTACAGCTTTTACATCCATTATAAACATTTTTTTTTTCTGCAGAAAGACTGAGAGCGGAGGATGGCTCTCCTATGGTTCTTAAACTAAAAGACTGGCCTCCGGGGGAGGATTTCAGGGACATGATGCCAACACGGTAAAGTGCTATCTTATTACTTGTTTTATGGGTCATCTGCCATCTTGGCACCTTCTTCCCCTTTTAACTGGTTCTACAAATGCATCTTACATTTCTTTGGATGCCTCTAGCTCTTCAGGGGTGAAGGAAGTGAAGTCTCAACACTGCCCCTGGTCTTTCTGAAAGCAGCAAATGATAGATCAGTGTCATAGACGCTTTGCACTTTAGTTATAAATCTTCATGAACTTCCAATGTCTTCCCTTGTGATGCAGTGTCACTTTGCTATCACCTGCTTCCTGTTTGTCATAGGTTTCTCACTGCTAACTCTTTTAAACATGAGGAGGTAGAGAAGAACGGTGTAAAGCTGTGTCTCCTAGGGCACACTAGAGAATCAGCCCAGAGACAGCTGAGACAGGGAGTGTAAATCAGGAGTTTAATAACTGCAGATAATTGTTGTTTGAACTCACCTACTGTATTACTACTGTCACATAGGGCATATTCTTGTCTACACAGACTCTGGGCTGATTTTCAGACTGGTCACATGACACAGCTTCCATATTGAAATAATTTAAATGCGTAGAGCTGGTTGGGTGGTAGGATATTAATGGTGGCCTAACAAGGTATGTTCAAAAATTTGCTCGAGTGCTAAGTTAAATGGCCAAATGGTTTTCAAATTTCTTACAGACACCAGCTGTACTCTCTCAGTACCAGCATTTGGAAATACCTTTATTAAGTGTACCATGTGTAATTTCCTCAGATGATAAGAATCCAGGGAAGCAATTCTAATAATGTGATTGTGATATTTCTGGTGAAAGCAAGGCTTACCTGTTAGATTCATGAATAGATTTACTGGTGTCTTAACACTTTGACATTACTGAAATATTTTGTTTTCACTTTTGTTGTAGATTTGATGACTTGATGGAGAACCTTCCTCTGCCAGAATATACAAAGCGAGATGGGAGGCTAAATTTAGCATCGAGATTGCCCAGTTACTTTGTGCGACCAGATCTTGGGCCAAAAATGTATAATGCTTATGGTATGTTGTCATAAAAAGGTCAAAAGATGGCCTTTCACTATGCATTTTTATATTAAAGCAAAACTTGACCTTCCCCGTACATTTAAAGGTGTTATCCAGTTAGGTAAAATGAATACGTTGAATCACCCCCCCCTCCTGGAGACTAACAATTCATTCCATACATGTCATTACATTTCCTGTCTACTTCCCTCAGTTCTGAGCCTGTTGTTTTCTCTGAAGACACATAAATCTGTATCTGAGCTGTTTATTCTGTCCCTGCTCTCAATCCCCTCCTCTCCTCTCCCTTCTGAGACAACTTTTCTCTATACAGCAGGGAGGGTTAATCACAGTAAGGTCACAAGTAACTTCAGGTTACCCCCTCACTTCACATTGAAACAGCCAATGTTGTTTACATTAGCCGTCTCAGAAGGGAGGGGGGAAGAGGGGGTTTAGAGCAAAGACTGACTGAACAAATGGATAACCCCTTTAACTATAGCAACAAGTGTCATAGCCAAGGCAAATGAAATCGTAGGGAGACTCAAAAGGGTCATTTATACACATGACATTTCTTTACTGTCTGCCAGAAGAAGTTGTCACGCTGAACTCCAAAAAAAAGAGTTCAAAAGGGTCCTGGACGCATTTCTGGAGAGAAATATTATTACAAGTTATAGTCACTAGATTCTGGAGGAGTTAAACCAGGGATTTATTCTAATTGACATAAGATGAGGAAAATTGGCTTCTATGGTTTTTTTTTTTTTTTTTTTTTTGCGTTCCTCAGGATAAACACCATAGGGTAATGGGTTTAACTGGATGAATGTATGCCTTCCAGCCTTACAAACTACCTACCTATGTGTCAGATGACGAGTACTGGATTGTGACAGGGTAGTCAACATGTAGAGGTCTGACAAAATGTTCTTCAGAATTGTCTTCTTCTGGGGAATTGACATTGTCATCAAAACAGACAGGCCAGAGCTGATCTATTTCCAAGGTCTTACATGAATCCTGCACCCTAAATACTGCTCTCCTACATCTTTGTGACCTGATACCATAAGCAGACTTATAGCCCTTACTTTTCTAGCAGTGGTAGTCATGTATGTATTGCGTGACCTTAGCAAAGATAGCGCAAAGTTCTGCCTCCACCCTTGAATGCCATTTTTTTTGTTTTGATATTTGAAATTCTGTGGTGATGAATTTCCATATATCTTGTATTTTTTTACATTTGCCAGATTTTTTGCCAATTTTTTTTGTTAAAACTCAATTGAATGCATGTGTGTGGAGTTCTTCAAGCCTCAATAGTTTAATTGGAGATTTTCTGAATTTTATGCAAAAGATCTGTTGCCATATTAATTGTATTTTGTTTTTTTTGTTTTATTTAAGGGTTAATTACAGCTGAGGACAGACGAGTTGGAACAACAAATTTGCATTTGGATGTGTCCGATGCAGTTAATGTCATGGTGTATGTCGGTATTCCAATAGGAGAGAGTGCACATGATGAAGGTAATCATTTTAGGAAACATCTAAAAGACATTCTGTCACAATGCTGTGTAATATGACTTAGGGCAGCATTGGATGGCTCACACCGTGCTGTAAGCAGAAGCCTTTTACAAGGCTCAACTGTTCTGTGGGAAGGGACCCATGAACTATTACTAGATTGTTTGTGCAGCCTATTGCTGCCATCCCTCATCATCTTCATATGCCCTATTACACACAGAGATACGCGGACTCTTCTTTTGAAGGGTAATTTTTAGCATTAGCTTATTCATCGGCTGTCCCCGGCCCTATTACACACGGCAATATTGGTCTGTTCAGCCAATAATCCCCCTGTTTAATAGGGCCCTTACACAATAACACTAGTGCATGTCAGCATTAAAATAGACAATAGATTTGGGGAGGACCCGTTAGTGGTCTCTCTGCCTGTCAATCATCCCCACAGAGGGCACTGACAGGCAGAGAGCCATGACTAGCTCTCTCTCCTTTTATTAAACAATGCAAAGCTACTGCTGCAGACGTGGCTGGTGGTATCGGTGGGAGCTGCACAGTATACTCTGCAGCTAGGAACCATATCAGCGCAGTCATGCTGACTGGTTCTCTTTGACTTACAAAGGAGCAGAGTTTGGTGTAGAAAAGTTTTCTCGAGTTTACTAAACTATCATGTACAATAGAAGTTAGAACACAAATATAAAGCTGGTGTTTGGGGACGTTAATGTATATTGACACTTTGGACATTTTTCAGAGGTGCTCAGGACTATTGAGGAAGGTGACGCTGATGAAGTGACAAAAAAACGTATTCATGAGGGAAAAGAGAAGCCTGGAGCTTTATGGCATATTTACGCTGCTAAGGATGCAGAAAAGATCCGTGAGCTTCTTAGAAAGGTATGAGTTTTGAATCCAGCAGCGTATTAGTCCCATGTAAATACAACAGTGATGTGGAATTAACTGCCTTATCTTTATAGTTTGGGGATGAACAAGGGCAAGAAAATCCAGCAGATCACGATCCAATACATGATCAAAGTTGGTATTTGGATCAGGCATTACGTAAGCGTCTCTATGATGAATATGGAGTGCAAGGCTGGGCAATTGTACAATTCCTGGGAGATGCTGTCTTCATTCCTGCTGGAGCACCACATCAGGTACAAACAATTCTGTTTGTAAATCGTTACCGTAAAAAAAAATACAATGACTGCTCAGAGATTTGCACTGTGCAGTGAATTTGATAATATTGAACAGCTTGTAGCCCAGTAAAGCAGGCCACTAACAATATTCAGTACCACATACTGCTATTGCAGTGAGTCTACTTATTGTATTTGTTTGTTTCGAGTATTATACCATATTGACTTATGGATACTTTGTTCCTTCAAGTCTACTACACTGCATCTTATCTGCTCTTGTCTAAACAAAGGTTTAACGGTTTAATCTGTTCCACACACTTAGTCTTTTTACATGATATTTATTTCCTTTTATGTGAAGGTCCACAACTTATACAGTTGCATAAAAGTAGCAGAAGACTTTGTCTCTCCAGAACATGTGAAACATTGCTTCCGCCTGACCCAGGAATTTAGGCACTTGTCAAATACGCATACAAACCATGAGGACAAATTACAGGTATAGTATACTTTTGTGTATAAGAAAACACTATTGCATTGTCTGTCATTAAACAGATGTTAAAACTATTTCTTTATTGTTCTCCTACGCTATGTTCTGTATGAATATAGGCATTTAAAGGGAACCTGTCACCCCCCGTGCCGGGTCACAGCCCGGCCGACCCCCTGCTAGAGCCCCTTATACTCACCTCGTTCCTGGAGCAGGTCCGGGGACGGAGATATCACCACGGGAAGTCCGGCGCGCACGCTGCTGAGTTGAGTCCGACACTCATAGAGAATGAATGGAGCCGTCATTTTCTTTGGGTGTTGGACTCATCTCAGCAGCGTCTGACTCACCTCAGCAGCGTGCGCGCCGGACTTCCCACGGTGATATCTCGATCCCGGGACCGGCTGAAGAAGCAAGACTTTGGGAACGAGGTGAGTATAAGGGGCTCTAGAGGGGGATCGGCTGGGCTCTGACCCGGCACGGGGGGTGACAGGTCCTCTTTAAAATACAATTATTGTTTTAAAAACCAGCACACTGTGTTAATGAACATGCAGTGAAGTGAACAGGCTGTACAATACACTTCTATAGATATACTGCTATGAAGGGTCAGACCTCATGCACATGTCCGTTTATTTTGTCCAGTTTGCGGACAGAATAAGGATCCATTCGTTTTTATGGCCCCAGGCAATTACTCGTAGGTGTTACAGGTCCACATTGGGGCCATGATCCGTCCCTAAAAAAAAAAAAAAAAGCCAATCCATTTTGTGGCCCATTGTTGCAGTATAGATCACTAAGGCTGCATTCACGTGTGCCGCACAGAACACGGACGTGGAATGCCTGTAACGGACTCTCCCCCACCCGGGCAGCATCTGTGATAAAATGCTGGGGAGCGGGGTAACTGTACAGATATGCGCCGCCCTGTAATGAATCAGCCGAGCAGTGCTGTCATTACAGCGCTGTGCATATCTGTACAGTTCCCACGCTCCCAGCATCTTATCACAGATGCTGCCCAGCCGGGGGAGAAGTCCGTTACAGGCATTCCACGTCCGTGTTCCGTGCAGAACACAGAACGTGTGAATTCATCCATATTCTCAATGAATATTTCCATGCTAATGCAGACAGTTATGGATGCAAATTCATCGCTGCAGGTCCATGGCTGCTGACAGCTCTACAGATGTGGGAATCTGGCCTTACTGATATACTGGCTTTGCAATGTGCTGAGTGAGCAAAAATGAAAGAAACAGCAGCTGCACAGCAATGAAGAAGTTACACTAAGAACTGAACTGCTAGCTACAGTGAAGAGCAGAAAACACTGCAGCACTGTACTTACACAAGGGAGAGTGTGACCTGGCCCCAATACCTTACAGCTGCCAAACACGGCTCACTGACACTGCGCCCCACAGTCATTGTGGCCCCAATACCCTACAGCTGCCAGATACAGCTCTGACGCTGTGCCCCGCAGTCATTGTGGCCCCAATACCTTACAGCTGCCAGACACATCTCTGACGCTGTGCCCCGCAGTCATTGTGGCCCCAATACCTTACAGCTGCCAAACACAGCTCTCTGACGCTGTGCCCCGCAATCATTGTGGCCCCAATACCTTACAGCTGCCAAACACAGCTCCCTGACTCTGTGCCCCACAGTCATTGTGGCCCCAATACCTTACAGCTGCCAAACACAGCTCTCTGACGCTGTGCCCCGCAGTCATTGTGGCCCCAATACCTTACAGCTGCCAGACACAGCTCCCTGACGCTGTGCCCCACAGTCATTGTGGCCCCAATACCTTACAGGTGCCAAACACAGCTCTCTGACGCTGTGCCCCGCAATCATTGTGGCCCCAATACCTTACAGCTGCCAAACACAGCTCTCTGACGCTGTGCCCCGCAGTCTTTGTGGCCCCAATACCTTACAGGTGCCAGACACAGCTCCCTGACGCTGTGCCCCGCAGTCATTGTGGCCCCAATACCTTACAGCTGCCAGACACAGCTCTCTGACGCTGTGCCAAGCATTCATTTTGGCCCCAATACCTTACAGCTGCCAGACACAGCTCCCTGACTCTGTGCCCCACAGTCATAGAATCAGCTCTCTGTTTTTGATCTTTAAAGTGACTTTGTACCCACAATCTGACCCCCCAAACCGCTTGTACCTTCAGATAGCTGCTTTTAATCCAAGATCTGTCCTGGGGTCCGTTCGGCAGGTGATGCAGTTATTGTGCTAAAAAACAACTTTTAATCCTACAGTGCTGTGTCTAACGGCCGGGGCTTACATTTGTATATGCATTAGGCTGGCACCACCTCTCCGTCCTTCCTCCCCACCCTCCTCATTATTAGGAATGCTCCAGGAACATTAACTGCTGTTTGAGCTTTGCACAGGTGTCTTAACGATCCAGCCCATGTTCAGGTGGGGAATAGGAAGCAATCTGCCTGGAGCATTCCTAATCATGAGGAGGGCGGGGATGAGGGACGGAGAGGTGGTGCCAGCCTAATGCATATACAAATAAAAGCCCCGGCCGTTAGACACAGCGCTGCAAGTTTAAAAGTTGTTTTTAAAACAATAACTGCATCACTTGCTGAACGGACCCCAGGACAGATCTTGGATTAAAAGCAGCTATCTGAAGGTACAAGTGGTTTGGGGAGACAGATTGTGGGTACAGAGTCACTTTAATCCCTGGCACCTTGCAAGTAGGAATGGCGGCAGAGAGGCAACACCATGTTTATGAATATGATATTGGAAAATAGTGTATAGTCCTCAAGACCAAGATCAGCCCTGTTTCATACAGTAAATAAATTTAATGTGGTTCAATGATAGACATAATTATGTGATATAAAAAAGAGTAAAATCAACACATAGAATACATGATCAATATCATAAAAATGGTCAATGTTATATAAGTAAGAGGATGCAAGAAAAAGAAAAAATAAAGAAGAAAAAAAAGGAGGAGATAAAACACAATATAGTCTCTAATATTGCGGTACCGCTAGATGCTGGCCAGGTAATGGGCCCTTCAATTAATCTCTCATAAGCCACTGTGTAATTTATGTTCATTCAGACCAAATAAATAGATAAAAATGGAGGATTGACGGATAGTCTGGGACTTGTAGTCCTACCACGTTCCGGATATGTAATCCTCTTAGTTGGGCTTATAGTGTTATTGCAACTGATTCTGTGTTGCATATATGTTACAACTCCACATCAGTTCGTTGATAAAAGTTCATAAACAGACGATATACATGCTACGATGTAGCGGCGTTTGTAACGCCTCTCACCCGTCCAGGAGCGGCTGGTAGTGGGGCGCTTCCTCTGCTAGTCTCCCTTGTGCAGAAGCCTGTCGGTGATCACGGCTTTAGGTTAGAGCGGTCCTGCAGCGCGTCCTCGTGTCTCTTGCAGTTAGATTCGCGCGCAGTATCACAGCCTCGCTCTCATTTCAAGCTTCTCCGTCCAAGGTGATGGAGATAGGGATGCAGATTGTGTATAGTGGCTAAGAATATAGGAGATATTGGTGGTAGTTTTGCAATGCACTAGGGGGGCCCCCTCAAAAAAGGACGATATTGCACAATAGAAAATGAATAATAAAACCAAAAATGAAAAATGAGAAGTGAAAATACCAAATGAAAAATGAATAAAAAATAGCAGTCTCAGTCTCAAGTGGCTAATCCTGTATGGTATTAGTCCACAATAGTGTGTGCCAAACGCGTTTCAAGGTTCTTTAAAAATTAACCCCTTCATCAGTGGCAATGGTAATTGTTTTTTTTATTAAATAGACCATATTTTTTGACTGGCAGCGGAAAGAAATGACACTGCCCTCTCTGCTGTCACCAACGTTTGTGTCCGGATCTGCAGTGCAGCCTAATCCCTGCAGTTCCAGATTCTATGCTCTGCTCAAGCACTGCCGCACAGTACTATACAGAGCAGGGTCCTGTTCCTCCCATCCCCCCCAATATGCTGTGTACCCTCAAAGGGAATCTGTCATTTGTAGTTCAAGTTCCAAACTGCTGACACTATTAGATAATGTTAGGACAAGGAGACATGTTACCTTTCATATATCCTGCTGTGCTTGCAGAATGTAGTGACAAGCAAAACTACATTTATTTATTTTTTTCAAATTTAATTTTTATTAAGAGATTTTACGAAGTACAGAATAAAATGAGAAAACACAGCAGCATATGTTTATGCAATAGGTGTGTGAACAGAGGTTAAAACTTATAACAGCTTAAGAGTATATAGAAGGTCACCTTTGACAATAAAAAAATGCAATCCAAAGGGCATACTAGAAAGACCAAATTGGAAAACCACTAATGGAGAAAATTGTTACAGACATGGTTTGCAATCGCAACAGAGATCAAGTTAAAACTACATTTATTTTAATGAAGTTATATTACAAAGTAATATAACTCTCTTAAAACAGTTTATCAGCTAATGAATATATAATTATTTTATTTAGTCTCTGGAATACCCCTTTAATTACAGAAAAGAAAAACATTTTGTAGAGATTTAGAAAGTTGCTTCATTTAGCATTTATTGACTCTCCTGCAGGGCCGGACTGGGGCTGAAAAGCAGCCCTGGCACACAAACCCCACCAGCCCACATATATATTCCCCACACACCTATTTCACTATGTTGAGCAGAAATTTTTTTAGCTTTACTACTGTCACATTATTTTCTTACATATGTGAAGTATTACTCCCTGCAGACTATAGAAGAGTATACAGCAGTGATATCCCATAGCAGGTGTACACAGATGCTGAGAGTATACAGCAGTGGTCAGACAGTCACAGGTAGAATACAGAGCCATTACAGAGGATCTTTCCCCACTCCTGTCATTGTGCTGTTCCCCTATCCGACGCCTAAATAAATTATCTCAGACTGCTGACTAAATGGAGTTCACAGACGCTGAAATAAATTCATAACCTGGACCCCAAAAAAATGTATGACACAGGCCTAAAATGCATACCCCAACATGTAACTTCAGACCCCAGGCCACATTAACTTATACTGCAAACACCAAAGGAAACACAGATCCAAGACTGCCTCTCCCCACACAGCTCAATCCCCTCAACCTCCAATCTCTCGAGTGCAACTCCTCCGTACTCCTCCATTCTCTATAGTGTGCACCACCTCCGTACTCCTCCATTCTCTATAGTGTGCACCCCCTCTGTAGTCCTCCATTCTCTATAGTGTGCACCCCCTCGTACTCCTCCATTCTCTATAGTGTGCACCCCCTCCGTACTCCTCCATTCTCTATAGTGTGCAGCCCCTCCGTACTCCTCCATTCTCTATAGTGTGCACCTCCTCCAGGTAACACAGAGGGGACACAACCAGAGTGACACTGCCAGGAGCCACACTGTGTGACAATGTGAGTGCGATGTGCTGCATCACCGGCTCTCACACACACCTGTCCTAGCTGATCTGCCTCTTTCTTGCACAGTAAACGCTTAGGGGAAGATTTATGAAAGGGTGTAAATATACACCTGGTGTAAACTGCCCACAGCAACCAATCACAGCTCAGCTTTCAGCTCTGGTAAAATATAAGAGGAGCTGTGATTGGTTGCTGTGGGCAGTTTACACCACGTGTATATTTACATCCTTCTTCTATGCCCCATATTTTTCACTTCAAGTCCGATCTGTGCCCCATATATTTGATTAAAGCCCCTCTATGCTCCAATTACTAGTGTCCCCCCCCACAGTGCCCCCACCAGAGAAAAAAAACAAACAAACAACTCTCCTGTGACCCGTTCCTGCAGCTCCTCTCCCGGCAGCGCATGTCTTTTCTCTATCAGGCATCAGTGTGACTTCTGGTGCTGCATGGTTTTGCTGATGGCTTTGTAGTCCTAGTCCTACACACTACTTACCCCACCTGACCCCCCCCCCCCCCTACACACACACTAGAATCCCCTGCTGTGCTCCGATATAATAATAAGGCCACCTGTGCAGTGCCCCAATAGTAATAATCCCCCCTGTGCTCTGTCCCATAGTAGTTATCCCCCCTGTGCTGTCCCCATAGTACTCCCCCTGTTCTGCACCCCCATAGTAATCCCCCCGTGCTGCACCCCCATAGTAATCCCCCCGTGCTGCACCCCCACAGTAATCCCCCTGTGCTCTGCTCCATAATACGGCCCCCATTCCCCACCCCCACCCCGCATTGCCAAATACAAACAAAAACATTATACTCACCTTATTCTGAAATACAGCGGGTCCTTCTCTCTCTCGCAGGCCGTATCCTCCCAATAAACTTGCGGTCCCGTGGGCTGTGGGTGGGCGGCACTATCGTCAGTCTGAGCATGATGTTTCGGAGGGGCGGCCGCTGACAGGGGCACACTAATTAAGATCCCCCCCACACTTACACACTACCCTACCTGACCCCCCCCCACACACACACACACACACACACACATTAGCCCACCTGACAAATCCCCCCCACACTCACTACCCCACCTGACACTCCACACACACTCACACACTACCCCACATGACCCACCACACTCACACACTACCCCACCTGACAAATCCCCTACACACGCTCACACTACCCCACCTGACAAATCCCCCACACACACTCACACTACCCCACCTGACAAATCCCCCCCACACACTCACACTATCCCACCTGACAAATCCCCCACACACACACTCACACTACCCCACCTGACAAATCCCCCACACACACTCACACTATCCCACCTGACAAATCCCCCCCACACACTCACACTATCCCACCTGCCAAATCCCCCCCCACACACACTATGCCACCTGCCAAATCCCCCCCCACACACTCACACTCTCCCACCTGACAAATCCCCCCCTCCCCTCTCCACTCCTCCACCTGACAATCCCGCCCCTGCCACCGCCTCCCCCCGCCTGTCCGAATCGGCGCTTCTGCCACCTCACCCCTCCGTGGCCTGCTCCTTCCACCGCAGCCCGCTTTTTTCCGTGCGGCCCGCTCCTCCCACCGCAGCCCGCTTTTTTCCGTGAGGCCCGCTCTTTCCACCGCAGCTTGTCCCGTCCTGGCCCGCTCCTTTCACCGCAGCCCGCCCCTGCTCCTGGCGTGCTCAACCAATCAATGTGGAACAGGAGCGTGGGGCCGCTGCGACTGGCTGTTGTGCATGTACAACGCGTGCGCCACAGCCAGCCACAGCGGCCCCACGCTCCTGCTCCAAGTTGATTGGATGAGCACGCCAGGAGCAGGGGCGGGCTGCGGTGGAAGGAGTGGGCCAGAACGGGACGGGCTGCGGTGGAAGGAGCGGGCCGGGAGGAGAGGAGCGGGCCGCATCGGTGATTTTTTTTTATTGTGCAACCCGGGCGGCCCACGGACTGGTAATCCGGCCAGCCCAGCGGGCATTTGCCCGGCTTGCCAGATTACCAGTCTGGGCCTGCTCTCCTGCTGCGTCAGATAAAGATCAGACAGCACACTGCAATCAGCAGTGCCACCCCTGTCTGCTGTCCCCCTCCTTCTCAGTGTTTGAGTTGGCAGCTGTGTTTTCAATAAGGGCAGAGAGCAAGTTTTATCCAATCGCAGTGTAGATAGAGGGAGACAAACAAACTGCATTGTATGGAGGGAGGGTTAAAATCTCAAAGGCTGTCTATGAGTATACAGAGAGCGGGGATGGCAAATCACGAATTCCTCAGCATCAGTATATATGGGGAGAAGATAACCTCATTGGCTGTCAGTACAGGAATAAAGCTTTGCTGATACATAGGAGTGAGTGCTGACAGCAGCAGCATTGACACATAGATCTCACATCTAGCATGTAGTTCTGGAAGAGATATGCCAACATGAAAAAGTGAATGATAGAATGGAGATTGCAGCCTGAGTGCAACATTTTAAACTCAAAGTAACCAGTAAGACCTGAAAAAGAAAAAAAAAAATCTATACTTTGATTTAAGTAAAAGTAAAAAAAAAATAATGCATTTGATGCCTCAGAAAGTAAATTATTTTGTGTACCCTTACTGTTTGCTTTTATTTCAGGTGAAGAACATTATCTACCATGCAGTCAAAGACGCTGTTGGCACGCTCCGAGCTCATGAGTCTAAACTGGCGAGATCATAGAAAACGTTTGTGTTACAGTCCTGGGAAATTGTAACAGGAGCCTCCTTCATGTTTTGGATTTGTCACTTTGACTAGAGGCAAACATCTAAACCGTGTGGATCCATTGTACAATCCAGCCACTGTTTTCTCCTACAATCCAGCCTCCTAATCACACGTGCTATAGACATGTCTCACTTATGCACTTGACTGAAAGGCATCGATTTTCTGTTCCTGCCTTCAGCTTTAACCACGTGAGCTCTGGAAAACTGTGCTTCTGGTACAATTCTAGACTAAAACTATAGAAGAGCATG
Source organism: Dendropsophus ebraccatus (assembly GCF_027789765.1). Lineage (NCBI taxonomy): Eukaryota > Metazoa > Chordata > Amphibia > Anura > Hylidae > Dendropsophus > Dendropsophus ebraccatus. The sequence goes on from NC_091454.1 coordinate 73,658,823, forward strand.
TTTGGCTTCTCGGGCATAGTTTTCCAGTCTTGGAGAAATCTACAAAACCAATTTAAGATGAACTAACATAGTTATTACATGAAAATGAACCTCTTCACATTGCACCCAAATGTCTAACACAATGGATAATTTAATCCTTGTCCTTGTAGTTATTTGCAATACAAATCAACTTGTTAAAACCTTTTTAATAGCATAGTTCAATATGCTAGCTCCAAATAAAGTGGAGGGTGCTGAAGTCATGCTTTTACTGGGCAAAGCAAGGGATCGGAAATGTATTTATTAAGAACAGTAGGTTTGTAGCAGAGCAGTTACTCTTTCATGGAATTAGACGTTTTTAGATCTTTTGAAGACATCTGTTTTCCTGCATTTACAACAAGGCACATTGCATTTAGTCTTCCTTTGCAATTGAATTTTGTCTGTAGAGTCATTCACAGAAAATGGTAAGTAGTGGGGTAGGGTCAGAGAACCCTAAAATTGGCCAAGTGTTCATGTTGACAATATTGGGCATCCTTTAAGTGTATATAGTTGCTTTAGCAACGGTCATGCAAAATGTTTGGCACATTATCCATTTCATTCAGCAGTTTTACCCACCCAGTGAAAAGCATTTTTTTCGCCAGTGAAATATTTTGAGAGTAATGTTAGAGGCAAGTGAACTGGAGTCAGATCTCATTGTTTCAAGGAGCTTTCCATATGGACTTATGGAAGGTGATGGTTTCTCTACCTGTATTGTGCCACTTTGCAGGTCTGTTTATATATTCAGTTACACAAGTTTTTTAAGTGAATAACTGTAGATTACTTTTAATTTGACTTCCTGTAATTTGATTTTGTGAAGGGCTGACTAGGGTTTCCATGTTCTTAATAAAGTACAATGAATCTCTAGCTTGAGTTGTCTTTTTTCCCAACGTTGCTTAATGAGTTACAAAAGTTTTTTAAAGTGTTTAAAACATTTTTTAAGTAATATACACCAGTATGACAGTGACCTATTCACTTATTTGGAAGGTTCTTTATTTCCATTTACTTTCTCTGCCAGGAATGATGACCCTCACCAACACATGTTTATGTCGTGTTTAGTTGATATGCCACAAGTGTTTCGTGTGAAAACACTTTTAGAGCCCACAAAGTTGCACACCTATTAGGCACCTGTAGCTACTCCATAAGAATCCTACAATTTGTTTTGTTATGGATTTAGTATAAAATCAAAGGTACAATTTGGTCTATAGCAAGATATGACCCCCAACGTATTGGGGATCTGTACAACACACATCTTTTTACAGCTGTATTTATGTGGGCAAGAGTCAGTGAGAATCAGATTTGCCACTTTGCGCAAGTTGGTGTTTGCCAGGGAGAAGAATATTGGTGTTACATATCTCTCAGAATACACTTTATGGACAAAACTATTTGTTCTTCACTGCTTTATCATTACATTGCCACAGGTGTATAAAACCAGCCCCTTGAATGCAGTCTGCCTTTACAAACCTTTGTGACGGAATTGGTCGGTCAGCAGGGCTTACTGAATTCCAGCATGGTACATAAGAAGCCACCACTGCAGCAAGTCAGTTCCTTAAATGTATTCCCTCCTACATCAACTGTAAGCGGCATTATTGAAAAGTGGAATTGTTTAGGAACCACAGCAACAGCTAATAAAAGAAGGATCACTTTTGTGCAGAGGTGGATAAAAGTCACCATCTCTCTCCTGACTTCCTACAGGGTTCCAGACCTCAACTGCACAAAACTTGAGCCCTGCAAAGATCTTCATAGCTTGGGAATCCACGGCCCAGCAGCTGCATGCAAGCCTTACCATTACCAAGCACTGGATGGAGTGTTGTAAAGCATGCTGTCACTGGACAAATCACCAATATATACTTATTACGGGAAATGCTTAGAAGATGTTTTTCTTTGCACTTCTGCATCAAGGCTTCACTTCCTGGATAAAATGGTGATGTCACGACCAGACTCCCAGAGCTGTGCGGGCTGTGGATGCTGGAGAAGATGATGGCAGGGGGATGCTGAGGGACACTGGGCACTGGATATGCAAAAGAAGAGCATATTCATGTTTCCCAGGGGGCAATGCACCTAGGTTTCACTGCATTGAGCGCTTTCACTAGCAGCCGCCAGTGTTATTGTTATCTGCCATAATCCTCTCCAGCAGCCACAGCCCGCACAGCTCTGGGAGTTGGGTTGTGACATCCACATTTTATCCAGGAAGTGAAGCCTTGATGCAGTAGTAAGTGCAGGGGGGAAAAAAAGCACTTTATGTGCGTTTCCCGTAATAAGTGTATATTGGTGATTTGTATAACTTTTGGGGGGCAATGCAATACTTTTTAATAAACTTTTTTGCCAGACTTATTTAATAGATCTCTCCCTATACCAAATGAAAAAGAGATCAATCAAGGCTGGTGGAGTGAGGAAAAAACATTTCAAAATCTGCCATACTATACATTTATTATGGTTTTTGACTTTCAAAAGTCAATAAATTTGCAGTGATGTGGATCTTTATCACATGGCAGTTCCCACATGGCGTATTAGGGGAAATAAATTAAAACAGAAGTTTTTGGAACCTGAATTTGAAGTAAATGTAAAATTTTAGTGTAGTAATTGGTGAAATGGCTCGTGTAATGCTCTGCATGATCGCTGGTGGTATTAAGCATTTTGTAATGCATTTTCTCATGCCACAAAAAAAAAAAGATTAAAAAAAACATGTCATACTCTTGCACATTTTTTTTTACTCACTCCTGAAAAGTTTTTACTATAAATAACATGAGTTTTTGTGTTATACATGATCAAATCCTTGGCATAAAGGTGGTTTTAGGACTGCATCCTACAAGGAATCTGAGGATGGTAGAAATAGAATACTTGAGAAGAGAGGGAATACTTGTGCCTGTGTTTTGACTCTTTGGTCTTTGCACCACCTATTGCCCACCAGTGTCGAGTGACCTGTCCTAGAGGGTGACACAAGCCCAGACCTTGTTACCTGGGATGAGCGGAATGCTGAGGGTTCCCTGCTTACACCCGTGCTGCGAGATAAGAGTTCATAGACTTCTAGCAACTTTGCTATCCGGATCAGTTCCTTACTTTCTATATGGATACTGTCCTGCACTGTGTCTCTCCTTGTCCATGGCGTGGGTTGAGATGATCCCTCTCTAGTGAAGGTTTAACACTGCATAGTGTTGGTTGAGGTTGTTTGAGAAGAAAATGTAGGGAGTTGCATGTGCTCTAGTCTACGTCTAGACTGCACAATTTAGACTGGGGACCTGGCAGGGGCCAGGGCCCAACTGGACCGCTGTGGGGAGCATTCTGGCTTGTGTCCTTCCTCTACAGCAGGGATGGGGAACCTTTGGCCCCCCAGCTGTTGCAAAACTACATTTCCCATCATGCCTGGACAGCCAATGCTAAAGCTTTGGCTGCCCCAACATGATGGAAATTGTAGTTTTGCAACAGCTGGAGGGCCGAAGGTTCCCCATCCCTGCTCTACAGAGTCTAGCGGCAAAAGACACTACACTTCCTCTACCCATGTGACTTCCTTCCTACAGCCCCTGTAAGGTATGCTATGAGTGGGTGAGGAGTACATAAGTGAGAAGTAAAGAGAGAGATGATAGGTGAGAAGAGGAAAAAACTCATTGGCGTACAGATCCATGTGACACACCAACAATAACCCCTTAAAGGAGAAGTCCGGCCAAAAGTATTTTTTTTATATGTTATTACTTATGGAAAGTTAGACAAATTTCTAATGTACATTAATTATGGGAAAAGCACATATACTGCTATTTCCCTTAATTTATTAGATCATGGAGTGTTAGAATTCTCTCAGAAACCGTGACGTCACGACGAAGGGTGTAATTCATATGGAGTGTCCAGCAGGGGCCGCACTATATATAGAAGTCAATGAGTACTATTGACTTCTATATATAGTGCGCCCCTGCTGGACACTCTATTGAATCAATGGATGTGTATGTAAAAATGTTATGTACGGTACGTTTTGATTGAATACATTTATGGAATACTTTGGGGAGCAAGTGTCCTTGCTCCCCAAAGTATCCCATAAATGTATTCAATGAATACATTTGGAGGGCACCGAGCAGGGAGGGAGATCTACCTCCCCCCTCCCTCCCTGCTTGGTGCTGGCCACATATACACAGTACTACTCCTCCCATCATCTGCTCATAGTATGAGCAGAGGATAGGGGAGTAGTACCTGTGCAATCCCCATTACGCCGCCGCCGCACAGCTGCTCATCACAAGGGCTTCATCATGACCCCTCCTCTGCTCCCTCTCCTCCTTCCATCATGCAGTGTGGACCGGGAGCCAGTATGTAGGAGCAGAGAGTGACGGGATAGTGTGAGGAGCGGCGCGGGTGGCGGCGATGTGATGGGGATAGCACATGTACTACTCCCCCATTATCTGCTCTGGGAGGGGGGGAGGTAGATGCACAGGCACCTCTCTCCCACCCTGCTTGGTGCCCTCCAAATGTTTTCATTGAATACATTTATGGGATACTTTGGGGAGCAAGGACACTTGCTCCCCAAAGTATTCCATAAATGTATTCAATCAAAAGGTACTGTACATAACATTTTTACATACACATCCATTGATTCAATAGAGTGTCCAGCAGGGGCGCACTATATATAGAAGTCAATGGTACTCATTGACTTCTATATATAGTGCGCCCCCTGCTGGACACTCCATATAAATTACACCCTTCGTCTTGACGTCACGGTTTCTGAGAGAATTCTAACACTCCATGATCTTATAAATTAAGGGGAATAGCAGTATATGTGCATTTCCCATAATTAATGTACATTAGAAATTTGTCTAACTTTCCATAAGTAATATATTAAAAACTACTTTTGGCCGGACTTCTCCTTTAAGTACTACAGCCGTGCAATAACTGAATACACATACTTGCAATAGCGACATCTTGTGGCGAAACTCTGGCACTACTACATCACCACTTACACTCAAAAAGTACAGGCTTTTACGAAGGGTGTAACCAATAGCAACACCCGTGGTGGGACACCACAGTTGCATTTCAGTGCATGCAGTGTTTTGTATTTTTCCTTTGGTTTTCTCTGGTGGGTGGAAGCCACTTTCTACTGCAGGGGTGCAGATCCAGCATGCCTTCCAGCTGTTGCAAAAGGAGCTCTAATACTGTATCTAACAATGGGTTACACTTGGGGGGATCTTATATGGGGGGCACTATTAGAGAGTTATCTACTGCTAACTAATGTGTGAGCCTTGTGTAGGGAAGCCTAACCACTGTGTGTAGGCACTATTAGAGGGGGTAATGTCTTTATGGGGGCACTATTGAGTGGGTATCTTATGCATTGGAACTCTAACATGAGGGCAACTACTGTGTCTAGGCACTATTGGCGGAGTTAACCATTGTGTGTGGGCACTATTAGAGGACTAATGTGTTGGGACACATTTAAAGGGGTACCCAGGAGACTAAAAATTAATTTTTAATACACTTCCTTAATAAATATATTACTTTGTAATATAACTATTTAAAAGAAATGTATAGTTTTTTTAATTCAGATTTTTACTTTTGTTGACTGGCAGCTGTAGCAGGCGACATGGCTCCCTCTGCTGCCACCAACGTTTGTGTTAGGAATTGCAGGGCTATTGGTGTCTGCTCTGTTTCTTGGTCTAAGGAATTGCAGGGCTATCTAAGCCTTGTAGTTCCCCTTGCTCTGTTCTAGTGCTGCCACAGAGCGCTGTACAGTACCTGGTGGAATGGGACCCATGCTCTGTATGGCGATGTGCCACAGCCCTATATTAGAGTAGGGGATCAGTAACTGCAGTGCTTAGTTAGTTCTACAGTTTGCAACACAGACTTCTCACCCTTAACATAAGTAAAAATCTGAATTAAAGACTATACTCTCTTTTTTAAGTTATATTACAAAGTATAACTTCATTAAAGCAGTGTATTAAATAACAAATGTTTAGCCTTTAAGGGGGGACTAATATTGGGGGGAGGGGGGGGTCGCTGGATACCCTTTGCCAAGAAGGAGGAAAACTCAGTCCTCATAAGGTAGGGGTCCGCAACTGGCAAGCTGCAGTCCAAACCGTTTCTGTGATGGATTTTTACTATGGGCAGCCAAACTGTATACTACTGAGGAGGGTGCTAGAAATGTGCAGAGCCTTATGGTGTGTTCACACAGAGAGATTTATCTGACAGATTTTTGAAGCCAAAGCCAGAAACAGACTATAAACAGAGGAGAGGTCATAGGGGAAAGATTGAGGTTTCTCCTCCTCTCAAATCCATTCCTGGCTTTGGCTTTAAAGATCTGTCAGATAAATCTCTGTGTGTGAAGGCACACTAAGATGTTTGGCAGATTTTGAAAAGATGACTCCTGGCTGAAAAAAAATCACCTGACAACAGACCCACGTAAGGGTGCGTTTACACAGAAAGATTTATCTGACAGATTTTGGAAGCCAAAGCCAGGAATGGATTTGAAAAGAGGAAAATCTCTGGTTTGCTTTATGACCTGACCCCTTTTTATAGTCTGTTCCTGGCTTTGGCTTCAAAGATCTGTCAGATAAATCTGTCTGTGTAAACGCACCGTAAGTGTGGACGCTTGCTACAAGTAATTGAGTCACCTGACCAAAAGATTCCTGTAATCTGTAACAAATTTCCCTTTACAAAATAAAATAAAATATATTATAACATGATATATTATAACATGAGGTCAACATGATAAAAAAAAATGTCACTATTACCCAGGCCTAAATGATACTAAAATATAATCTCACTGCAGCTTGGTAATATGTAAAATTATTAAAAAAAAGGTTTTGTTTTGTTCTGAACAAAGTAGTAAATACTAAATAATAATAATTGGTATCACTTTAACTATACTGACCCTAAAAGAGCGACGTACTGTCATTCATTAAAAAAAACTTAATTATTGTTTCCTTCCATTCTCACCCTAAAAATAAAGAAAACATTTAATACCTTATAAGATACTACTGAAAAAAAAACTATTGCCATATAAAACTATATCCATGTAAAAGCTAGAAAATTTCTCCCGAAGGGGTTAACAATGTCCCTACCAAGATGCTCCCACAACAAGTGGCTCTCCAGATGTTGCAAAACTCCCATAGTGGTATATGTACTGGATTTGCAACAGCTGGAAAGTGGAGAGGCACAGGTTGGAAAACATTGCTGTACAATATGTATACTGGCGTGTAAGAAAGGGTTAAGAGCAGGAGTAAGCAGCCCTGTGTGTTGTGTGTAGTGCTCCCCCTCCCCCTGTATTACACAGCGCAGTGTCCGTCCTGTCCTGTCGTCCTATCACACGAGCTGGTCCTGCTCACAGCCGGCGCTCAGCAGCATCCGTTTTTTTTGCCCTCCGACAAGAAGTATCTCATCGCTCGGCGGCCTTTAAGACACGGCCACACCTCCCGGATTGCTGCAGAGACTTTGCCTTTACGGATTTTAACCGGGTCCGGGATTGTAACCTCAGCATCCACGAAAGGGAGACGTAGGTCCCCGGCATCCTGTGCTGTGGTCTCCGCCCGGGGAGCCCCCGCTGGGACAGGCATCAGGATGGTGTCTTGGATCATCTCCAGACTGGTGGTGTAAGTCGCCTGTGTGTATTTACATGTGTGCGGGGGTGGGGGCAGCGCTGACAGCTCACGTCCAGCCCATGGATGGGGGCAGCACTGACAGCTCACATCCAGCCCAGGGATAGCCCAGGGATGGGGGCAATGCTGACAGCTCACATCCAGCCCAGGGATAGCCCATGGATGGGGGCAGCACTGACAGCTCACATCCAGCCCAGGGATAGCCCATGGATGGGGGCAGCACTGACAGCTCACATCCAGCCCAGGGATAGCCCATGGAAGGGGGCAGCACTGACAGCTCACATCCAGCCCAGGGATGGGGGCAGCGCTGACAGCTCACATCCAGCCCAGGGATAGCCCAGGGATGGGGGCAGTGCTGACAGCTCACATCCAGCCCAGGGATAGCCAGTAATGGGGGCAGTGCTGACAGCTCACATCCAGCCCAGGGATAGCCCAGGGATGGGGGCAGTGCTGACAGCTCACATCCAGCCCAGGGATAGCCAGTAATGGGGGCAGTGCTGACAGCTCACATCCAGCCCAGGGATAGCCCAGGGATGGGGGCAGCGCTGACAGCTCACATCCAGCCCAGGGATAGCCCATGGATGGGGGCAGCACTGACAGCTCACATCCAGCCCAGGGATAGCCAGGGATAGGGGCTCTGCGAGGTCTGCTGCCTGCACGCTGCCTACATTTGGGCCTGCTCACCAGTGGGGACACATCTATCTCATCATCATGTATCTAATGTATTATTTATTTATTATTGTATGTTATTCTATATGTCACCCTTCCTTGTCTTTGAACTTCCTTCCACTTTATGACCCCAGCTGTACATTCAGCCTACACCCCCATTATTCACCATAAATAATCTACCATCATGTTATCAGTTTGTTAATAGTAAAGAATGCTCTTAGGACAAATGCAGCAGTAGCTTGGCCCAGAAAGGGACAGGATATACATGTGATCAGGCAGGACATTGCAGGCCCTGATGTCTGCTCCTAGAGGACCTCCTTATGCTGCTTTATCTTGGCTTCCAGGGTTAATTGTAAAAAACTAAATTACCATCTACAGATAGAAATCTGCCTTGAATGACTTTTTGTGCAGTTGCAGCCACTTGTGGGTTGCAGTGTCACCCACTTACTTTGCTTAGCTGCAATGCAGCATGATCCATGCAGAGTTAGGCCATGTTCACAAGGCATATGAGACCGGCCGTTCTGTGACCCGGCTAGGTCACAGAATGGCCCATGTCAGAGAAGATCACCCTAGCCGGTACTGCAGTATCGGCCGGATGATCTTCAATTCTGGTGAATTCAAATGCCAATTCCCCGCTGCATACAATGGAGCGTGCGGCCGGACTGACAGGTTCTCTGCGGCTACTATTCAATGAACAGCGGCCGCAGAAAACTGACACGCCAGTTTTTCGTGCGGCCGGATGAAATCCCGGCTGGAGCTTATAACTATGCAAATTGCAACAACGGCCATGATTTATGTAAAACGTACGTTGTGTGAACATGGCCTTAGGCTGGGTTCACACACAGCATTTTTGCTCAGTATTTTGGTCCTCATATTGCAACCAAAACCAGGAGTGGTTGGAAAAGGTAGATAGGCTATGTTCACACACTGTTGAAATTTAGTGGATGGCCATAATTTTACAACAAATAGTTGGCGTTATTTCATAACAATGGTCATTGTTTTAAAATAATGACAGCCATCCACTTCAGTGGTGCATGAACATAGCCTTTCTGTGTTTTCAGTCCACTCCTGGTTTTGGTTGCAATATGAGGACCAAAATACTAAACAAAAATACTGTGTGTGAACATAGCCCATAGCAGTTTTCTGTTGTGCATCCCTTGTCATGGCCAAAATCAGTGTGGCACTAGGTTTAGACAAAGCTTTACAGTGGCTCAGACTTTTTGATAAATTTGCTGCATCTGTAGATTCTCTAGTGTAACTTTAGACCAACTATAGGTCGTCCCACTTTACACCAGAATTGTGCGCCAATTGTGCACTTACACCACATCCCCTTTCCCTTAAAAATTGTCCAAAACTCACAATAAATGTCGCAAGTCATGTAAGCCAATATTTGTTTTGTTGATTTTAGTGGTAGGCATATTTTGTGCTCCGTGTTCACTTCCTGTGCACGTGTATTACATATAAAGGAGTTAAGCTGATGTGTTAATAGCCGCTTCTCTGTAGTAATGCGTTTGTCTGCTCAGCAGAAATTTTTCTGGATCCCAGAGGCTAATCTATTTATTATTCCAGTAACAGAAGAAAGATTAAGCCCGGTACTTCCTTGTCTATGACAGTCTTCCTTTATACATCTTTTACTGAATATGATCTGCTAGCTTGTATTACAGGTTTTTATGGGACACCTGGGCTAGTAAATAACTTTAACATGTATACTGTACAGAATGCAATGTTAATAAAATAAAAAAGACATTGTTTTATTTATTTATTTTAATCAGGATAGTCACAATAATATTTGTATACTTTATTACCCTCGGTACTAAGGTTTAGTAAAGGTCCATTTACGTGAGGTCTGACAATTAGTAAAGATATCATCTTGTAAAGGTTTCACATACTTTGTAGAACTATGTGCATCAATATTTACTATTATTTTCATTATTATTATTATTTGTGAAAAAAACATACCAGACCCCAAAATGAACTAAAATGACTCCAAAACTCATTTAAAATCTAGATCAGATTTTAAACTTTAAAAGCCTAAGCTCGTTGAGACCCCTGGTCATACCCCTAGACTGAGTGAGGCAGTCCACCTCATTAGCATATGGATTAAACAAGAAGTACACAAAAATGCCAAACCTACCTTCATCCTCATCACCCAGTGCACTATAGGGACATACACTCACCTGCCACTTTATTAGGTACACCTGTCCAACTGCACGTTACCACTTAATTTCTAATCAGCCAATCACATGGCGGCAACTCAGTGCATTTAGGCATGTAGACATGGTCAAGACAATCTCCTGCAGTTCAAACCGAGCATCAGTATGGGGAAGAAAGGTGATTTGAGTGCCTTTGAACGTGGCATGCTTGTTGGTGCCAGAAGGGCTGGTCTGAGTATTTCAGAAACTGCTGATCTACTGGGATTTTCACGCACAAACATCTCTGGGGTTTACAGAGAATGGTCCGAAAAAGAAAAAACATCCAGTGAGCGGCAGTTCTGTGGGCGGAAATGCCTTGTTGATGCCAGAGGTCAGAGGAGAATGGGCAGACTGGTTCGAGCTGATAGAAAGGCAACAGTGACTCAAATAGCCAACCGTTACAACCAAGGTAGGCAGAAGAGCATCTCTGAACGCACAGTACCTCCAACTTTGAGGCAGATGGGCTACAGCAGCAGAAGACCACACCGGGTGCCACTCCTTTCAGCTAAGAACAGGAAACTGAGGCTACAATTTGCACAAGCTCATCGAAATTGGACAGTAGAAGATTGGAAAAACGTTGCCTGGTCTGAGGAGTCTCGATTTCTGCTGCGACATTTGGATGGTAGGGTCAGAATTTGGCGTCAACAACATGAAAGCATAGATCCATCCTGCCTTGTATCAACGGTTCAGGCTGGTGGTGGTGGTGTCATGGTGTGGGGAATATTTTCTTGGCACTCTTTGGGCCCCTTTTAAGCATCGTTGCAACGCCACAGCCTACCTGAGTATTGTTGCTGACCATGTCCATCCCTTTATGACCTCAATGTACCCAACATCTGATGGCTACTTTCAGCAGGATAATGCGCCATGTCATAAAGCTAGAATCATCTCAGACTGGTTTCTTGAACATGACAATGAGCTCACTGTACTCAAATGGCCTCCACAGTCACCAGATCTCAATCCAATAGAGCATCTTTGGGATGTGGTGGAACGGGAGATTCGCATCATGGATGTGCAGCTGACAAATCTGCGGCAACTGTGTGATGCCATCATGTCAATATGGACCAAAATCTCTGAGGAATGCTTCCAGCACCTTGTTGAATCTATGCCACGAAGAATTGAGGCAGTTCTGAAAGCAAAAGGGGATCCAACCCGTTACTAGCATGGTGTACCTAATAAAGTGGCCGGTGAGTGTATATACAGGTTGTATGCTTCTAACCTGCAGATAGTTTCCCTTTAAAGAGAAAAAGCTGCAGCATTAGCTTTATAAGGCTGCGTTCACACTACGTATATTTCAGTCAGTATATGTATATTTCAGTCAGTATATTTTAGTCAGTATTGCAACCAAAACCAGGAGTGGATTAAAAACACAGAAAGGATCTGTTCACACAATGTTGAAATTGAGTGAATGGCCGCCATATAAAGGGAAATATTTGCTGTTATTTTAGAACAACGGCTGTTATATTGAAATAATGGCAGTTATTTACTGTTATATGGCGGCCATCCACTCAATTACAACATTGTGTGAACAGATCCTTTCTGTGTTTTTATTCCACTCCTGGTTTTGGTTGCAATACTGACTGAAATATACTGACTAAAATATACATATACTGACTGAAATATACGTAGTGTGAACGCAGCCTTAAGGTGAAAAAGAAGTTTTATTATCCCTTGCAAGGCAGGGAGAGGGGCAGCAACTAGTCATCTGGGTGGGGGACTAGTCATGGGTCTCTGCCTCTTAATGAGCAGTGCTGGGATGATTGACAAGCCACTAATGGGTCTCTCTGCCTGTCAATCATCCCTGCACTGCAATACTTCCATTGTATGTTGAAAGTATTGTCACCTGAGGCCATTGTAACTCGAAGGACTACTACATGCATCATAACATCAACTTCATGTTAGTAATGTTAGTAATTATTTTTAATGAAAATATTTTAGTCATTTTAGTAATTTGTTAATTTTAAATAGAAATATAATATCAGTATAATTGTATAATTGTGGTTTCTTTTTTCTTTAACAAAATTAACTTTTCTTTTTGGTATACTCTCAATGGGTTTTGCTTTAAAAATATGTATCTGGATAGCTAGCAGTCACAAACCATTCTGATCAATTGTGATTCATTATATTGCATTAATTATAATGTGTAATATTTGTTTTGTAGGTTACTATTTGGCACTTTATATCCAGCATACTCATCATATAAGGCTGTCAAAACAAAAAATGTTAAAGAATATGTAAGTTTTTATGTGTCCTATTACTTGTCCTTGGTAACATATGAATAAATATAGAGTCTATATTGCTGTTATTTGTATGTAACTAATTAGCCAGCTGTTCGGTGTCTGCACTCCAGTAAGAACGCTGCCAAAAAGCAGTGGTCTGGCTGGTGTATATATATATACCATAGCTATAATGTAGATGTATAGAGATATCATGTATATATTCTGTGTAATATGTATAAAATTTTTTACTATAGCTAAATATACACCAGTCAGACCACTGCTTTTAGTGCAGAGAGGCGGTCTGTAGCCTAGACAACGAGCAGTTAACAAGAGGAAGAAAAGAGCGGACATACCAGGAGAAGGAAGCAAGTTTGCTAAATGAATGTATTTGCAAAAATATTTAAAGAAGTATTCCACTCAAACATAACTTTTCAGATGTTGCTCCCCATGGTGAGACTAACAATTTATTCCATACTTCCCTTTCGAGATGGCTAATGTAAACAAGTGGCAGGCTTTATCTGCAACATTGTAACTTCTTTGTATGCTGGGAGGGTTACTCTGAGGTCAAGTTGCTAATGAACTAACTGTGATTATCCCTCCTGGCATTACAAAGTTGCTGCAAAGTTGCAGGTAGGGACTTGTTTACATCAGCCGTCTCAGGAGAGGGAGACAGAGAGAAAAGCTCACACACACAGACTGAATAGATAATAACAAGTGTGGAAAGGGTTGTTAGTCTCATCATGGGCAGCAACATATGAAAGGTTATGTTTAAATGAAATATCCCTTTAACTTGATGAGCCCTTTGGGTTTATTTTTTTTAATTATGCTTTAAAACAAAGCTATCCTTGTATCCATGTCCAGTATCCTGAAGGCAGCTTTTTAGTCTTTTGCTGGTTGAAAAGAAGAGATCAAATGCAAGAAGTACTGGACTTCTGCATGCTCACAGATTGACTGACACATTGAGCTGTGACACTCTGTACAGGCCGGGACTTCCTGTGTGTAGTTTCTGGTTTTTAACCAACACATGACTAAAAAGCTGCCTTCAGGGGACTGAACCTAGATTTCTGGGAGGTATAGATTTGTTTTACAGCATGATAACTAAAAAATATTAATTTATGTAAATTGCAGACATACCTAGATTTATTAGATTTTGAAAGTTATAATGACAGTGACCATTTAACTGTGTCAGTTGAGATTGGAATCTCAAACCCTTTAACTCAATATGTTGTGTCTTCATCAGCTGCAGTAGGAAGGCGGTACATTGTGCAGAGGTGTTTCAGTTCACTGCTTTTCCCTGGTTTGGCAGACCAGCTGTGATTTGAACAAGTGGTTAAAGTAAACCAGTGTAAAATTGTCTGAATCCCACCCCTGGACTGGGTATATACTGTTACAGTTAGGTTAAATACTGTACATGCAGTGTTCATGGTTACATAGTTACATGGTTAGCAGTGTTTGTGGATGTATAAGTTGGGCGACTCGCCAATATATACCTTTGATGTATACCTATGACCAATACCATTTAGGCACTTGGAAGAAAAAGAAAAGAAATGTGCACACCAGTAATTTATAAGACAGCTTCATACATATGGCTGAACATTTAAAACAACATAGCACTGTAGCATCCTTATGGAGTACATCCTTGTTATGGAGTACAATAGACTCACCTCTTGTGCCGGGTACTGTTATATGTTTAAATAAACAACCATATATACATAACAACCAGATGATAGATCAAAAAGGGTTATATGTAAAATTACAACCTAAGACCACCATGCCCAGCATAACAGTGGGATAGCATTACACTGCTGCTTTGCAGCTTTATCAGGAGCTGAATAGATCTGTAATATTTCATATTTATATGTAATGTAAGTACTTACACAGATGTGGTGGACATGGAAGCGTGGAGAAAGCAGACGGAAATGGAGTCTGCGGCTGTATGCGAGGCATGGAGGAAGATAACATTATTCAAATGCACAAAAATCACCCTGTCACATGAATGTTTGGTGGCCATGATATTGGAGTCAAATTATAAGTAATCTTGGCAGCCATATTCATGTGGTGAACCAGCTAGAATACATTTGTGTGCCTGGTCCAAAGCAGCTATAATACATGCCAAAGTCCACAGGTACTCCACTTCCAAATGTCTGTGAATAATGCAAAAAATATTCCCTTGCATGTGCATTTTGCTATTGGCCATACTTATAGTTCAATACCCGGTATATTTCTTTACTTAGTCACACTTTACATGTACATTATACATCTAGCCGGTTGACCACATCAATATGCCTGTTGACATTACTTACAATTTGAGTCCAGTATCATGACCACTGGCCATTCACGTGACTTGTTACGGGACTCTGTTGGTTGTCAGGTTGATTTTTGCATGTCTGTATTTTTGCTATGTTGTTTAAAATGTCTGTAAATGTTTAGCGATATGTATAAAGGTGTTTTATAAATTATTGGTGTGCACAAGTCTATATATGCTAGAGCCTCTTTTTTTCTTCCAAATATTCAATCTACACGTAGAGCATTTGTAGACTCCATTATTCATCTTAACATATTGATAGGGGTGCTCACCTTTCTTTCTCTTTTCCACAATGCCATTTAGTGGCATCTGTTGTACTCCTTGGACCCTCGTTACAAAAAACGTATATCATGCTATATATATATATATATATATTGAATTCAGCTTAGTGGAAATGTACATACATCTGTGCTATTCCAGCAAACCCAGACCACTTCCTTCCGACTAGTGGCCAGAATGACACTTTTGGCCTTCCTTGGGTGATGGCCATCTATGAATCTGTTTCATTTGAATGCTAGGACCTATGTTTTGGCACATGGAAAACACAAATATTTGCTGTTATTTTAAAACAACGGCTGTTTTATTGAAATAATGGCAGTTATTTACTGTTATATGGCGGCCATCCACTCAATTTCAACATTGTGTGGACAGAGCCTTTCTGTGTTTTTAATCCACTCCTGGTTTTGGTTGCAATATGAGGACCACAACACTGACTGAAATATACGTAGTGTGAACCCAGCCTAAAGCTATGAAGTTTCTTTGTTTCCATTTAAAAAATAAATTAAAAGTACCCTAGTATGTTTGAACCAGGGGGCATTATTAATGATTGACATTATACACATGGGGGAGATTTATCAAACATGGTATAAAGTGAAACTGGCTCAGTTGCCCCTAGCAACCAATCAGATTTCACTTTTCATTCCTTACAGACTCTTTGGGAATTGAAAGGTGGAATCTGATTGGTTGCTAGGGGCGACTGAGCCAGTTTCACTTTACACCATGTTTGTTAAATCTTCCCCCATTGTTCTTTGGCTGAAGCTCAGTGGAATATTGAAATGTGTGGTTAGAGTTCTGCCAATTTATGTTTTAATTTGAAAGCCTGCTGGGCATTAAAGGGGTAAACCAGAGACAGAAAATAATATTTTTTTTGCTAATTAAATTGCTTTTATAAAAGTTTATTATTTTGTAATTACTTCATTAAAATAAATATATAGGGGTAGATTTATGAAAGGGTGTAAATATATACCTGGTGTAAACTGCCCACAGCAACCAATCACAACTCCTCTTATGTTTTACCAGAGCTGAAAGCTGAGCTGTGATTGGTTGCTGTGGGCAGTTTACACCAGGTGTATATTTACACCCTTTCATAAATCTCCCCCATAGTGTTTTTGTTATATAGCCACTTCTGTTAACTGGCAGCAGTAAGGGGTGACACAGGGGCCCATTTTGTTACTTACTGCTGCCAGTCACTGGAAGTCCATATGTAATTAAAAAAAAACTATACATTTATATTAATGAAGTTATTTTACAAAGTAATAAATCTTTATTAAAGCAATGTATTAGCAAAAAAATAGTTTTATATTGTCCAGAATACCCTTTTACATAGAGGTTGGTGAATAATGTATGGCTTCTTGCAGGTAAAATGGATGATGTACTGGATCGTGTTTGCCTTTTTTACCACTGCGGAAACTTTAACTGACATCATCCTCTCATGGTAAGTAACATAAAACCTTACACCTACAATGTCAGCATTGCCATGATGGTACACAATTCATTTACTTATGTTTATCAAAGCTGGCCAATGCTTGAAGCTAATCTTATTTATAGATATTCTGTTATATGCGTTATGCAATAAATCTGTTACATCACCGTACTTTTATAGTGGCTAAAAACACTGCGCTTTTTATTTCTTGTTCTGTGTAGCATAGAGATGTATCTTTTTCTCATTCGCAACTTCTTAAAAATGTCTTATTTTAATAATACGTCAAGGAGTAGCCATGCACACATTCACCAAACTTTTACAAATTAGTGTGTATGGTGCAAATGGCTGCGATTAGGCATCACCCAAATTAGACACCAATGCATTGATAAATATGGCCCCTTGTCCTTTCACTTTGCTGTTTTTCTCACTGCATCGCTTGCCTTGCTCTTGTACTGAGTTTTGAGAAACAGACAGATCGATATGTTGCATTATCGTAACTGGAAAGTGCACTATTTGTGACTGCATAAATGAGTGTTACAGGCTGAAATTTTCCAAGTGCAGGTGGAAAATGAATTCTCAAGGGTAAGATATGTACACAGGGTCGTGTTACCTCTTCATGGATCACTGGAGATGCTTTTACTAAGTACTGGAAAAGAGAAGCAAACAGCTAAAGACGTCTCAGAAAATTCTGCAGCCAAAGTATTAACTATGTCAGTACATAAGGCCTAATGTGTGAATATATGTAGGTTACCATGCTATATCCGCATCAGAACAGTACACTATTTCTCCATGTTACCAACTGCAGTGGTTGTAACTAACTCCTTATGGGTGCGTTCACACCTACCGCATCCGCAGCTTATTTTTCCGCGGAAATACGCAGGTCTGGTAGTGCAGATTTCAACCTGCGAGAAATCCGCATATGTGTGCGTTTTGCGGTTTTTCTGCAGCAAGTTTATTGCAACTGAAATGTCCGTTTAGAATGAGAGACATTTTAAACTGACATTTCAGTTGCGATAAACTTGCTGCAGAAAAAACGCAAAAGGCACACATATGCGGATTTCTCGCAGGTTGAAATCTGCACTACCAGACCTGCGGATTTCCGCGGAAAAATAAGCTGCGGATGCGGTAGGTGTGAACGCACCCTATGACTGTATTCATAGTGTTTTTTCACTTGTTAAACTATTTAGTAGAAACATAGAAGATTGTCGACAGAAAAAGACCACTGGGTCCATCTAGTCTGCCCTTTTAGTATTTTATTTCTTATTATCTTAGGATATGTTTATCCCAGGCATGTTTAATTTCTGTTATTGTAGATTTACCAACCACCTCTGCTGGAAGTTTGTTCCAGGTATCTACTACTCTTTCAGTAAAATAATATTTTCTCACATTGCTTCTGATCTTTCCCCCAACTAACCTCTCACTGTGTCCTCTTGTTCTTGAGCTCAGTTTTTTACTAAAAACACTCCCCTCTTGAACCTTATTTGGTGTATTGACATATGATGCTCAAATAGTCAGTAAGGTGGAAACAAACTCTTTATGGCTATACAGTTGTATGTGTCTTCTACTTTTTTTTTGCACTGCGTCTGTGCTCCTTAAAGTGTGCCTGTTGTTTGTAAAAACTTTTGCCATGTCGGGCTCATAATGTAAGTCTATGGAGCCTGACTCTTTTTTTTTTTTTTTTTTTTTTTTTTTTTTTTTTTTTTTTAACACAGAGCGGGCAGTGCGTCCTCTCCTACTTATTCCAGACCTGGACTGATCAAACTTTTGACATGTCTTAATAATATGTCAAAGGTTTTTCCAGAGACAGGTAAACTTTAAAGTGACTCCGTAACCACAATCTGACCCCCCCAAACCGCTTGTACCTTCGGATAGCTGCTTTTAATCCAAGATCTGTCGTGGGGTCCGTTCGGTAGATGATGCAATGTCATAAAAACAACTTTTAAACTGGCCATGGCTTACATGGTGTATGCATTAGGTTAGCACAACCTCTCTGTCCCTCCTCCCCACCCTCCTCATCATTAGGAATGCTCCAGGCAGATTGTCTCCTATTCATCAGCTGTGAGAGGACTGCACATGGGCTGGATCGTTAAGGCACCTGTGTAGTTTTCACTGAGGAATAGGAAAAATGGTGAAGAGGGTGGGGAGGAGGGACGGAGAGGTTGTGCTAGCCTAATGCATACACAAACTAAGCCACGGCCAAAGGGCACAGGGCTGCCAGTTTAAAAGTAGTTTTTTTTTATGACAATAACTGCATCACCTGCCGAACAGACCCCAAGACAGATCTTGGATTAAAAGCAGCTATCTGAAGGTACAAGCGGTTCAGGGGGAGGGAGGGAGGGAGGGAGGGGGGGGGGGGGGGGGGGTCAGATTGTGGGTACAGAGTCGCTTTAGTGTTGCCCCTTTCTTTATGCTTCTTTGAAAGAGCTTGAAAAGCATGCCTTGAATCCCAGTCTGCTTTGAAATCTTTGTCTGGGAGAGACCTTACTGATACAGTATAACTACCTTGTGTCTTGTGTCTCTGCTCAGTCTTGCCAAGGTGTATGACATTCCACAGTCTTACCTTTGTAGCAGAGTTTGGATCTTCCTCACCCAGTTTTAAGACTCTTAAATACTTTGTTGAATTTCCACCAGTCCCATAGGCTCCATTCTATGGTCAGGCCGGTTCCAGGGTCCCCCTGAAAAATAAACCTGTTCATTATTTGGGCGGACGTCAGAATGGAGTCTTTAGCCAGCTCTTTTATTATGAAGCCCTTTTCTCTCACTAAGTCACAAAGTTGTGGTTGTACAGCTTTATATATTTTTATTTTTTTTCTTTCAGGTTTCCGTTTTATTTTGAGCTTAAAATTGCTTTTGTGATTTGGCTCCTTTCACCCTACACTAAAGGCTCAAGTGTGTTGTATAGGAAGTTTGTACATCCAACTCTGTCTAGTAAGGAAAAGGTATGCTTACCTACAATGGTATTATATTTATTTAATTTCTTTTTTTTTGGCTGACACTAATGCACTAGGTGAGACCTAATTTACAGTAGCTCTTGTGTAGTTTGCTGTCTCTCTGCAGTTTCTGGTCTCCTTGGTCGCATCCGCTCCAATCTCCCTCCTCCGCCCCTCACCATAGACTTGTATGGGCAGCTGGGATGGAAATGAGTGAGCTGCAATGAAATTAAGTTGATTTTTTCAAAGTGGGTGACAGTTAAGCAGGGGCCAGGTGGAGGAGGAGTAACTTGATAACAAAATATAGAAGCTTTTTTTGTTTCATAAGCTACAGTATATTATGTTTCTTATATTTGCTTGTCCATAAGAGAAAAGAAGAACAAAAGAGTGCACTCACCCAGTAAAACTTGTCCATTATTAGATTATTTCATGCAGTCCATAAAAACAGTGATAGCTGGAACTCTGGCACCTTCCACATGCGTGACAGCTGTTTCGTGTAATTAGTACACTTCTTTGGACGTCAGAGGAAGTGTATTGATTACACGAAACAGCTGTCACACTCGTGGAAGGTGCCAGCGTTCCAGCTATCACTGTTTTTATAAACTTCATGATATAATCTAATAAAGGACACGTTTTACTGGGTGAGTGCACTCTCATGTTCTTCTTTTCTCTCATGGATATGCATGGACTTGACTGTTCTAGATGGTAGCACCCCTATAGATACCCCAAGGGTTCTCTGCACCCCCATTATCACTCCACATATTGTCAGTGCCCACCGCTTTTTGCCTTGGTTAAGAGACTTATATTTGCCTGTACTATTGATCTAGGACAATGCCTACTTAAAGGCTGCATACTAGGACACATACTGGAAATAAACAAAGACCTTTTGAGGTCTCTGAAGCTCCATCTATAGTCTGTCCTGGTATAGATAAAATTATTCCTATAACATAACCTCAGTGGCTCATCAGCTGTTAGTTGTATATAATAATTATAATACATTTTATTTATATAGCGCTAACAGATTCCACAGCACTTTTCTGGGGGTACATATATAGAGAAAAGTCAGACATTACAGAGATACATGTGTAATTATAAACCATACTTGAGGAGTGAGGGCCCTGGTCGCAGGAGCAAAAAGGCAGAGGGACAAAAATACTTCGCTGTTACTATGGTCTGGGGGGTTTTCACCAATGTACACCTAACTGGTTGACTGTAGGTTGCATTTCTATATATCTTAACTCATAAATGTGAATGCCATGAGAAGATCCCCATCTCTATTCACCTTTTGGGGGTAGTAAGTTACTGGTCCCAAAGGGTGGCATCATGACCATCATTTTGAGGATCCTTCCATTTTAATATGTATAGTTTAATATGTTAGATTTTACTGAATAGAGAAAAACAGATGCAATGTACCATATGAAATAAAGCCCTAAAGAGCCTCATCTATGAACCAGTTCTTTTTTGGTTTATTTGCCTTCAAATGACTAAAGTTCTAAAATTTGTGCCTGCAGGAGATTGATGAGTACATCGCTCAGGCAAGAGACAAGAGCTATGAGACCATGATGCGTGTTGGCAAAAGGGGCTTAAATATTGCTGCGAACGCTGCCGTGACGGCAGCCACAAAGGTACACTAAAAATTTAGCCTAAATAGAATGTATGTTATTCTATGGTTTTGCCTTTTCCATAATAACATTATTATCCACATTCTAGTGTACTAGCTACATTCTCTTTGTTACTTTGGTGGACTGGAAGATTTGTGGTAAATATACTCTAGCAGATAATTATAAAATAAACTTGATAAAGCTATTGCTCAACTCTACAGTTGATCTATAGGTGTATAAAAGTATTTTGTAAAATGAACCGTTTATATAATGTAAAATAATTACTATATAAGTATAGTTAAAGAGGATCTGTCAGCTCAGGTATTGTTCATGGAAAAATTGGGTAAAACAGATGGGTGAGATGTTCTTGGCTTTCCGACTACCTCAAGCAGCCGCAAACAGGCTGTAAGGGGCATTGTAGTTATCCAACCAAGATGGGAAATAACCCCTTAATTTAAATTGACATGTTGTTTTGTTTCATAAGTTGCTCACAGTGCTGTGCTATGTGCACAACTCCTATTAAAATCAATGAATGTTATTCAGATTGGGCAGCACAGCTGGCTCAACTGTTTTCAGCTTTCAGATCTCCTCCAGCAGCCACAAACAGGCCAGAGAGTGCTAGGAAGCCTTCTAACCAAGATGAGAATACCAGTGTAATGTAGATGTGCTAATTCTTTGTCATATTTAAGTTTGCCGTTTACCTGTTGAGATAACCCCATAGCTATGTATTTTATCTTTATGAAATGTTAAAGTTGGTTGTTTTGACCTGTATTTTCAGAACATGTTTATTTCTCAGGGTCAAGGAGTGTTGTCAGAGAAGTTGAGGAGTTTCAGCATGCAGGATTTAACTTTGATACAAGATGATGAGGCAGTGCACTTGCAGAGCCCAGAGCCCCGGTTACGCAGTGCTTCCAGCGGACTAGTCGAGACTGTTGTAGATCAAGGAAAAAACTTAACAGGTAAATAAAAAACAGTGTAGATGAGTAGAATATGCTGAATTAATTTTTATAAAAGTTCACCTATACCTAGATTAATGTTTATTATATGAAGACCAGTTTAGGGAATCATGCGGATTTTTGGACATATGATTTGTTGCGGAAATTTCTGTGATTGTTGCATTTACCTGCATGAAGGCATGCAAAAAAACATGCTCATGCTGCAGAAACAACCCAATTTCAAAGTAGAAATTTAGATAATAAATCTTTTGAGTGTGGAAAGATGTTGCATTAGGATATATTATCATCTTGATTTTAGATAAATGCTTAATTCCTCATTATTATTTTGCTGGGGAAAAGAAGGGAAATGTACTGGGTATCATGAAGTAGCATTGCGCGTAGTTGTCACTTTCATCAGCCTTGCAACATGAAAGAAGCTTTCAGATTATGCAGTGTGAATATCACATGATGGTGAATTGCTTAAAATAAAAATGGTGCAGTGTTGCTCCAATAATAGTGGTAAAGGTTAGTGCTGTAGTATATTACATGATTGATGAATGTGTATATATAATACATAGACATCACACAGTGAGACTTGATGTGTTAGCCTTTATGCGCTCCATTTTTCAGAACGGAAGGTCAAATAAAGAACTTTCTTATAGTCTATATAAAAAAGATGCTGCAAGGATAACCACTGATTGTAGAATTCAGTATCATTGCCCTTTGCAGGACATTGACTATTGATTTTGTGTGTTAAGCTTCTGAAGCTGTCAAATCTTTTTTTCTGCTGATATTTGGAACAGTCCTCTTTACTAAGTATAGTCTTCATGGATTGGGAAAGTATCATAATATTATTCATTTTGTAGCATCTAGCGAGCCACTGGTTGAGAAACACTGGTCTAACATAAGAAGTCATTGTGAAAAGAGCACAGTTAGATATACCATATGAACTTATTTATTGAGCAGATAGAACATTACACTTTCTTGTCTCCTCTGCCTCCATGGATTTTGTGTAAGTTTTTGATGTAGAATACACATTTTAATGGTTATTCTGTACAATCTGATTTATTCTCTATTACACGGCAGCAAGCAGCTAAGTGCAGGGGGGGCTGTGGGGTGCTACGGAGGGGCTGCCCGGGTGATCACTAGTTTGTCCGGGCAGCCCATAGAATATAGCAGCAGTCTGTTGCCACCGCTCCTATTCCAAGGGGTGACGGCAGTAGATCGCTGTTATCATAGTCGTTTGTCTTTCAACATGTTGAAAGACAAAAGACAGACAATGATCAGCCGACATCGCTCATCGATCATTTTCTTCTATTACAGGAGATTATTATCGGACGATAATAGTTTCTTGTAATAAGGCTTTTATATGAGATATACATTGCCAGGTCTTTTTAGGGAACGGACATGTCCCCCTGATATGTTACTGCAATTGAAATACCTTGATAACAGGGCATACCTGTCAGACAATTCCCTATATTACTCCCTTAGCATAGGGGACTCGTGATATTGCTCTTCTGGTAAAACAGTTTTGCTTTACTGACATGTTCATTTTTTCCATTGAAACTTCTGTTACACAGTTATGTTTTGGCACTTCACAGCTGTCTATATATCCCACACAATAGTGGTGTCACAGACTGAACAGTGACGTAAGTTAGATAAAGCCTTTCTTGCTGTCTATAGCATAACACTTAGTCATGTATAGTACATTGTGACTGTCACATAAGGTCTGTAAACCTGGTTTAGAGACCAAGTGATTTCCATTTACAGTTCTGTCATTTCCCCTTTGTTTCCTTCAAGGCTCAGCAGATGTGTTCCATGTAGTTTCACCCTTGAAGTCATTCATATGTTCAGAGTTGGTTGTGTTTCACACCATCTGACTTTTCCTGTTTGTGCGCAGCCTCACCCACTATCTTAGCTGCTGAGGAACAACGACAGGGGAAGCCAGAGGTAGACCAGTCAGATGTGAAATCTGAACCGTCAGATGAAGATGCTGTAGAGAAAGCACCAAAACGTACAGCAAGTGTCAAGAGTGTCAAGAAAGTTACAAAAGTTGAGGTATGTTTTGTAATATTTGCTACTATATATTCCTATATATGTTTTAGAGATTAAGATTTAACCCCATTTCGCTGTATGAACATTTTATTTTTCCATGAACAGAGCCACATGAGGAGCTGTACCCTATAATGGCCCCCTTTTTTTACCATAAATGTCATAAAAAATAGGGTGAAATTGAGTTCACCTTGCAGTAAAATTGATGTGTTAACTTTACACTGCAGGAGGAATAAATTGGTACCCAGTTTAAATAGTTTTTTTTTTCAACTACAAAAAAATTTAAAACTTGCTTTGCATTCCCAGATTCTGATCAATTTAAATAAATGTTAGGGTAAATTTAGTTTCTTAATTTACTTATTAAAAAAAAATATATATTTGTCATAAACACTTTTTTTTAACTTTCTTGTAGTTCTCCTAGGGCACTAGTGCAAGCAATCAATCACTTGTACAGTAAACTGCTACACCATTGTATCACAGTGTACTGTGATTTGTGCAATTTAATATTACTGCCTGCCTATGGCAAGCTGTACTAAGTAGATCTAATGTGGCAGCTACAGAGGCCTAGTAACAGTCCCTGTCTGCTGGTACACTGCATTTGTGTCACTACTGACTGTGAAATCTAAGAGGTAAAATGACCATCATCAGAGTAAACACTGATGCTGGTCACTGACGGCATGTGTCAACTGCAGAGAGCAGCCAACAACTTCTAGGTAAGGGGGGGGCTGATGCGAAGGAGTTAACTGTTCAACAGTCCCTTTGCATCTCTCATCACAGTAAAGAAGTATTAGACTGTGTGCTTTCTGGTGCCAGAAATGTATGGTAGCTGCATATCTCCTTTTCTGTTTGACAGTAAGGCACACTTTGTAAAACCAATGGCCATATTTCATAACAACGGCCGTTGTTGTGCAGTTAACATCCATTGTTTAAAAAATAACAGCCATTGTTTTTACATAGTGTGAACATAGCTTACAGATGCATGCTATGCCAAACTGTTTTTATGTCAGAGAAGTCATAGAAGATTGTTGTTACATTGCTGACTGCTATTAAAAGTATACGGGCCTTTTATGAAGTCCTTCAAAATAAGGATAATTTTCCTGCAATACACAGGTGTGAAATAAACAGTCTATAGGAAAAGATAAGAGGGCTGATGTAAACTGGTGGTGCAAAAAGTGAAGGTGAAGAGATCAGTAGGCTGACGTATCAGACTACAGCTGCCCATAGAATTGTATGGAAAGGGGGAAAATAGGGTGAAGGTGGAGAGAGACATAGAAAAAGACACACAGAAAAGCTGTTTAATGTATAAAGTGGTGTTATATCTTATCCAGTGCTAGACAGCTTACATTGTTTAGTACTGCCCTATAATGTCCTCCATGCTGCTACTGCTTCATTAAGAGAACCTGTCACCACATTATTCACTTGCTCCTGGTTTTTAGCAATGCTTATCCCCCAGTCATACACTTAATGTAATGACATGTCCTCTTTAAGGTGTACTATAGAGACATAGGAGAGCAGGGTCCCCTCTGGCACAATAATGTCATATAAGTTACATAATGGACAGAAATAGATCTACTTCTCATGTACATACTGAACAGCTTATACTGAAAAGTTATCTGAAACAACTTCTGATTGTGTCATATATGGATGAAAATGAAATAATCTGTCATATGTCCAACATCTGTGTTTTCAAAGCAGCCACAAGCCAAGAATTTAAAGGCGCGTCCCAAGAAGAAAACTACAGGAACCACTGTGCCTGGGGAGTCAGCATGAAAACATGTCTTTCTGTCCAGATTTTACCTTATACGCTGCTGATTTAAAACTCTTTGGAGGACTGTGTGCTTCAATAGCAACAACTACTACTTTTAGGATCACCCCACATCCAGGGGTTAGTATTTGCGAGGGAACATGTTTATTAAAGTTGTAAAATTATATATTCGACAATGTGCGATACCTGTGCTCTTCAGATGGTGCTGAGATCCACATCCAGTACTTGCTGTTCTCAGTTTACAAAAAAAAAACTGTTTGCAAAATTAAGAAAAAAAACTATAAAAATAGTAAAAATGAATCCTAAAAGACAAACATACAGTTATGTCAGCTGTGTCTCCCCAGGCTGCTGCAGATCTATTATCAATGAGACTTATGTGAACTACTGCAATAGGTGCTCAGTATTCTGCTAACAGTTATAGTTTACAGTGGCCTCAATAGTGCAAATAATATGTATTCACTTTTTTATAGTTAGTTTTTTTTCTTCTAGAAATGACAGCCATTATTGTGTAAACCTTACCTATCTTAAAAGCTTTTAGTGTGCATAGACACTGGATATAGTATAGATGAGGCAGTCATTTATACGGTATAGCAATGCACATAAATACTTGATAGTTTTCAATGAACTGGAATGCTTTTATGTGGAATTATAGCAAATCACACAAGTGGGATCTATTTCCTATCAAAATGACAGGTAACCACAGGATGGAAGATGTGTGCAAGAGACTTGATATTGAGGTCAGAAATGAAACTAGACGTTTGTAGATGGATTAATTGTAGGTTAACATGGAGGGCAAAGTTACCACCCAAGGTACATGTGTTATGATGGGGAGTGTTGAAAATATAGGTTAATACCGTCAGCCATGTGTGCTGGAAAGTCTATGAGATGCCTTGGTTTTAGATGGATGGAAACCTATGAATGTTGACTAAAGAAGTGTAAATATTTTTACTGTTTTTAGATTGGACTCTTCATAACATCCTTAAATAAGTTGATTTTTAAGGCTATGAACAGTTGTTTGGGAGCTGTACTGTTCATATGGTTATTCTTCAGATTTTACCAGAAATCATGGAGGACCGCACTTGATATGTCATTCACTGATTCATGGCAATGTACAAGTGCTGGATTTCAGATAATGCTGTCCAGTTAGTGTTTACATTCACTTTTACTGTGTATGAAATGGCGGGCACCTCTCCAATTTACACATTGCTTCTTATAATGCTGCCACAAACAGTAAGATTGCCTTTGTGAAGCAGAACCAACACTACTGTTCTTAAAATAGTTGCTAGATTATAGGTATGCGTGGTTAAAAATTACAGATTGCCACTGCTTTGATAGTCTTTCTATTCAGCCTGTTTGCAAGCAAGCTCTATATTTATAAATAAAAGTATAGCAAAAATAAACCTCAGTATGCAGTGTGGTTAAAGAGACAGGATCAATAGTTACAAGCCATATTTTGCTTTTAGTTTCTGCAAGAGAAAGAGAATAGTCTTAGATACGACTTAGCATCACCAACGTGGGAACCTGTCATGTTGAACATGCAGTCCAATCTGTAGGAGGCATGTTATAGAGCAGGAAGAGCTGAGCAGACTGATATACATGCTAATATCTGTGAGAAAAGAATCACTATAACACAAAATTTTTTCATGTAATCCATTGCTCATTCTAGACCAGTGATGGCTACCCTTGACACTCCAGCTGCTGCAAAACTACAATTCCCATCATGCCTGAACAACCAAAACCATATCTTTGGCTGCCCAGGTATGATGGGAATTGTAGTCTTGCAACAGCTGGAGTGTCAAGGTTAGCCATCACTCGTCTAGACATAGGCATCCGGTGAGCAGTCCTACTCAGTGACTGACAGTAATCTTTGTATGCATAGTCAGGGTATGTGCACACTAGCGTGGTATATGCACTTCAAGCGGATTTCGCTGTGCGCCCCTGGGAACAGCGGAATCTGTCTGAGCATAGAATTGAGCCTATGGGACATGCGGAACTTTAAGCGAGGGTGTGCAGCGGTATCCATAGTGTGCACATACCCTAAGACGGCTTTCAGTCACTACGTAGGACCACCCACTGGAAAAAAATAAAGAAGTTTAGATGAATAAAGAAGTGTAGTTGAATCTTAAAACTTTTCCCATGAATATGCTTATAAATTCCTCAGTTCTTCCTGCTCTGTAACATGCTGCCTATAACTACTTCTAACTTCTACTAACTATTACACGGGGCGATTATCATTCGAAAAATTGTTGATTGTTTTGATTTGAACGATAATCCTTTAGTGTAATAGCAGACAACGATTAAACGTCCAACGAGAAATCGTTGGCCGTTTGATAGAATTTGGACCTATTTTTATCATTGATCGCTTGCAAATCGTTTGCATGTCATAAGACGTCGTTCGCAGTAGCGTCAAAATGACCACAAGAACAATCATAAGTAACGATCATTACGCGTAATTGGGTGAACGATTTCAGGTCGGTTATTTGAGATCGATTATCGTTAATTGTCGAAAAATCGCTTTGTGTAATAGTACCCTTAATGTGACAGGTTCCCTTTAAGTACTTACCTGTTCCTGTGTACAGAAAGCATTGTCATCTTTGCATTGTCTTGATTTCGTGGCAGAGGAGGACAAACATTAGACAGAAAGCACTCCTGTGAAAGACATGTGGAGCAGATGACTGGCCCACATTGAATACAGGTGCACCAGTCATCCATGGTGTGCTCTTTCTTGCCTACACTATTCAGCTGCAGAAAGAAAAGTGTTTATCCATAAATGTCAATGACCACCTTAATAGAAACGTTTATGCCCACTTATCACCGATCTCTAATCAGAAAAGAAGATGGAGATGGGGTGACAGTCCTTACCACACTGTTTGCACATGCTCATCACCTAACACACTCATAGTACATTTATGAAAAGCCTTAATACATGATATAGCCAGGTGATATAAACCATTACCACTGACAGTATGGCTTACTTGCATTTCAGTTGCTGCTGGATGTTTTAGTTGAGTACATTGTACAATCCACAGACCACAGAGACGCGGAGTATGGTCACTTCTCTTCTTACACAGATTGCACAATCACACATGTAGTCTTTAATCAGTGAGAAGGGCCCGGAAGCCCATTGATTGTTGATTCTGTGCCAGGCCTGCTGACGATTCCTCCGCTCTGCAGATTCCCTGGTGTGATGTTTACTTGATTCAGTAACTGGAATGACTCGACGGGAGATGAGGGGAGGACCACATTAGGTCAGTCATGACTTTTAGTTGGACTTGCACTTTTGATTGTATGAAATAATTTTCTGGTGTGTTTATTGTGAATGATTTTTTAACACTTTATTTTTACTTGGATTTGAATTATAAATATGTAGTCACTTTATATATTCATTAACATTGGCAGATGGGAATTCTCATAATAATTTGTATTTGTAGACTAGCTTCACCAAGGACACTTTTTTTAACATTCCAGAGAGATTTCTTCCTGTTATGTAGAAATTATTTAATAAAACAGATCACAATTTGCTGCTGTGTTGAATACATTTTGATAGTATAGGGCAGGGATGGGGAACCTTCAGGCCTCCAGCTGTTGCAAAACTACAATTTAGGCATGATGGGAATTGTAGTTTTGCAACAGGTGAAGGGACGAAGGTTCCGTAGTTATTGGGGTTTAGGCATTGCGGTGGGGAGCCCTTGTAACCCTAGCTAGTTTCTTTCATCTGAAAAATGAGTCAGGAATGAGTGAAACAGTGCCACTCTTGTCCATAGGCTGTTTGTGGTAATGCAACTCCCTATTGTAATGTCTTTGTAATTTACAAACAATTTTTCTATTGTAATTATATATAACATTGCCC
This sequence comes from Dendropsophus ebraccatus, assembly GCF_027789765.1. Taxonomy (NCBI): domain Eukaryota; kingdom Metazoa; phylum Chordata; class Amphibia; order Anura; family Hylidae; genus Dendropsophus; species Dendropsophus ebraccatus. The sequence continues at coordinate 73,688,620 of NC_091454.1, forward strand.
CTTGGGCACCCAGTTAAATATTTTATTGCTATGTGACCCAGATATGCTTTGTAACATGCACTGCAGCCATATTGTAACTCCAGCCATGATAAAAAACAATAGTTATTATTCTGCATAATGACACATACTACCAGCACTACCACTCTTAGAGTCCAGAAGGAAGATAGCCTTCAGTGCCTGGGGCTGAAACAAGTATTTAAATAATAAAATTAGTCATGTATCTCCTGAACAAGAAATCACATAACATTGCGCTATACTGCAGATATGTTGCTGCTATATAGCTATAGGAGTCCCATACTCCTATGTGTATATATGAAAACTTTTATATAATAGTATACAGCGCTACAGCGAGTTGCAGTGAACCGATCCCTATAGTGCTAGCACAATAGCATATCCTATGGTCGTACTCTGTTACCTTAGTATTTTTCATGAAGTCAAAGGCTTGTTTGTACAATGTCCTCTCTGTCCCCAGAGATCTGGGGTAGGTTAGAAGTGTGTTGGGGTGGGTCCCGGCCAACGGCTTCAGTATAACCAACAGTCAGCATTTCGAGTCTGACGAAGGCGGCCAAGGCCGAAGAAACGCGTTAGACACTTGACCCTTACCAGCCACCATAGCCACAAAAAGAGTGATCACTTTGTGGACTCCATAAAACACTCTGATTGTTGGTTGCAGTGGAGCCACTGGCCGGGGGCCCGCTCCCAATACACTTCTACTCAAACCTACTCCAGATTTGAGGAGCAAGTATTTTTGATGAAATCAAAGGCTTCTTTGTACAATGTCCTCTCTAAAGCATCGGACTATGACCACAGGTTTTTCAGTAAGCTTTTATTAACATTGTGATTTACTTTGCAGGTGTTATAGGGCCTTCCTTGTTTGTATATTCCTTTTTTGCCACATTTAAAATTATTCAGCATATAGGCACGATAACACAGATCTATGTAAGTATCAGGTATGTAGATATAAGACCTTTTAGTTTCAATCTACATGTATTATGCAATTGTTGCCTATTCACAGTGATCACTACACACTGTGAATAGCTAAACTAGACTGCAAAAATAGCAATGATGCAACCTGGGCTTCTTTGTACCACTTTGTTTTTGCGAAAAACGGTTTTGATCCGGTTTTTTTGACAGACACAAAAGTAGTGTCAGCTAAGTTTTTGTGTCCGTAAAAAAAAACAGATCAGTTTTTTTTTGGAAAAACAGATCAAAACAGATGCACACAAATGCATCCCTTTTTTTCATCCGTTTTTTTTGCAAAAAACGGATGAAAAAAAAAAACGGATTGCAAAAACCTAGTGTGAACCTAGCCTTACCCATGGAGTCAACTTTTTCTAACACAACACTAAAAGATATGACTGGCTGCAATTAGTTAATGCATGTCGCTACTGAGAGACCCCCTTAAGGCTAAGTTCACACTATGTAAAAACAACGGCCGTATTTAATAACAATGGCCGTTGTGCAAACAGACGTTATTTTTGAAACAATAGTGGTTGTTATGAAATACGGCCATTGTTTTTAGCGTGAAACTGGAACTTTATTCCCTCTGCCACTAATGCTGAGCTGGTTACATTGTAATCTTTGAATACATATATGTTTATTCCAGGCATGTTTAAATTCAGTTTTACCAACCACATCTGCTGGAAGTTTGTTCCAAGCATCTACAGCAAACTAAATGAGAGTTCATGTATTATAGTAACATTAAGTGAAATCACTCCCAACTAGGGATGGTCCGAACCTGCTTCGGTTCGGATTCGTATGAACCCGAACGCTCGGCATCAGATTCCCGCTGTCTGCCCGCTCAGTGCAGCGGGTGGATACAGTGGGAGGACCACCTGGAAAACTGGGATACAGCCTATGGTTATGGCTGTATCCAAGTTTTCCAGGCAGTCCTCCCGTTGTATCCACCCTCTCCACAGAGCGGGCAGACAGCCGGAATCATTTCCAAGAGTTCAGGTTCGTACGAACCCGAACCGAAGCAGGTTCGGACCATCCCTACTCCCAACCATAGGTTTACTGAATAAATTCCTGGCTTTTAGATGGCCAGATCATAACCCTTAACATCCATTGTTGTTTTTTCTACCATTGCCACAAGAGCAAATAAAGAAGTACTCTATGATTTGTACTTCTTTTATTGTGCAGCATAGCCTATTATTAGAGAATAATTTAGAGATTCTTCTGTGTGCCTTGTGTATACCTCTATAGGCTGATGTGGCATGCATGGGTTTTTAGCCACCTTGATTTCTATTTACCAACTGATATGGTTTCCTAATGCTATATACATTTCCCAAATGGCTTCTGTCTTTGCAGAGAGAAGGAGTAAAGTATCACCACTGCACTTGCTCTGAGTCTTATCTAAGTGCACTAAGTGATAGAACTGTGACATAGAATTTTTGTTTTCTCACTCACACAGCCATGCTGGTGATGGGTGTGCAATATATGGTGGAAGAACAAACAACAATGGAGTGCTTCTTTAAAAAAAACAACATATGAACAAGAGTGACAATGTGGCTTCATGAGCAACGCAATACAAGTCAGCAAGTCATTTGAATCTGTCCTTAAGAAACTGGATATTTTCCCAGCAGCTTTTGTCATTTTGGGTATTGTGCCAATACTAGGGTATACTATGGGGTCAATCTCTCAATTGTTACTGAGTATTTTATGGTTCCCAAAAGCTTCTCACTGTATGTGTTGTATTTTTAAAGTTATATTACACAATCATAACTTCAGTATTACTGGAGAAATGACAGTATTTCACATATTGTTGATGCATGTATGGAAGAGATGGTTCTGCTGGGTGGAATATATACAGTATATATGGTGACACTGTTATCACTATGGCTGCAGTCACTGAAGCGATATAAATACAGAGCTCTCTTGATGCACTGATATTACTGTGAAAATGATACTTTTTCCTTTGTGATTCAAATAATCTCTTTGTATAATAAAATAATAAAGGAACTTGTGCATATTGAATGCATTACAAGCAATGGGAAGTTGAACGGAATTGAAGAATGTAAACAATAAAACAATGAACTGTTACCTTTTTGTATTGGTGTGTTTCTTAGTTGTATCTACTTGCTATATGTTTGTTGAGCACTAAATCTTCATATGAATGCTGAGAACATGGCAAATGGACAGGACTGTTGTATTCCGCCAGTGATATTGAGCTCATTCTCATTACTCTAGTTATAGATTTTTTCCTGCGGGCTCTTCTTTGGAACAGGCCTCCCACTACCACAATGTCACAGCTGCCTTCAACCATGAGGCCCAGTATTTCTAGTTTTGCCCACCATGAATCTTGCCTCTCACACCAATACAGATAAAATGTAACTGACCACAGTAAGGCGCTGCCTGTAACAATACTCCAAAAGAATCTTTAAAGTAACAATGTACTTCAAAGGCAGTTTATTGTATAAAAAGTGGCATTAAGAGGATAACACATTTGGGGGAACACCCCTTAATTAGATCCATAACATGAAAAATACATACAATGTATCAGATTGCAGAGAATAAATACATGTGTAGATGGCTTAAAAAACAAACAAACAGAAATTGGCGCCAAACACGCACCTAAAGGGAGGGGGCTTAACACAGTGTGACATCATTGCATTGGGTGAATAGGTAGATAAAGACAAGATGTATAGAGTATACATAAAACTATAATATTATATGCTAAAATTATACAGGGATAGTTTTACGAGATGTTCAGAAAAGAGAAACAATGTTTCTAGAAAGTAAATACATAGTTCAAGTGTGAACTATGTATTTTTCATTTTATGGATCTGATGAAGGGGTGTTCCCCCAAAACGTTATCCTTTTAATGCCACTTTTTATACAATAAACTGCCTTTGAAGTACACTTACCTTGGAGATTCTTCTGGAGAATTGTTACAGGCAGCGCCTTACTGTGGTCAGTTACTTTATATACTGTTCCATACGGGCCGCATCATCCTGTGGGAACATCCCGGACACCTGACCACTGTCCAGCAGCCCTTCTCCAAGTAGGGGAACCATGGCACACTCTACTTCAAGGTGAAGATCATTTTTATTTATTCAAAATGCAAGTTGAGGAGACAAACTTTGTTCCAACCAGAATGTATATGAAAAAAGGTTGGCAACGTAAGGTAACATTTCAGTCCTCCCGGACCTTCTTCAGGCCATAGGGTCTCTTGGCATACTGGACAGAGGATCTGGTCTGGTGGAGCCCTTCTCCAAGACCTACAGTACCCCAATATATGGGGGGGGGGTATGTGTCAAGCTCAAGGGACTACAAGGTGAGCGTTTATACCCTGCACGATACTTCCACTGCCTATTGCACAAGGTGCTACTTCTTGATGTGTGAGTGATATAAATATTTCCATGAGTTATTCCTCCTGTTTTAGAGCCTTTACAGCATAGTATTGCCAGTTACCTCCCCGTGATCTGAACACTTCATATTCTTATTGATCTCATGCTTTAGAGGCCAGCCAGTTAGGTAGGAGCCTAACTAGGGTAACCCCTAACTAGCCTAATGCCCCTGCTGTTGCATATTAAAGAATGGCCCATTATAATCAGAAGGTCTTTTGTTCAGTGTTACTAGAAAGATAGATTTAGAATAAACTGTGCCAGAGTGATATAATAGTAATATCATAGCATTAGATGTTATGTTTTATGTTTCAGCACCATGGACAGGTAGGAATCCTTCCCACAGCACATGGTAAGGCCGATTGGATAGACTATTCTGAGTAACCTGGTGAGGTGGAGTCCTACTAATGCTATTACTTAGGTCCTATTCACATGTCCGTAGTTCCTGTCACATTTGCAGACAGAACAGAGGACCAATGTATTAAAGTAGCCCAGCTCACATGTATGTGTGTACTAGGCTGCAATCCATGTCGCAAAAAAAAGCACAGTGCGGACCTGCATTTGCAGCACAAATCACTATCTTCTATGTAGCAATACGCGAATTGCAGCACACTACTGATGCACATTCGTAGTGTGGGCCGTACTACGGACGTGTGAATGAGGCCCTATTGTTAGTAGGGGAAGATATGGGTCTTATTACTTGTAGAGATGAGCGAACTGTTCGGACTATTGGTCCGAAAGCAGTTTGCTCGATCGTGATGCCTGTGATCCCGGGTGCATAGTTGCGATCGCCGGAATATGCGGCCAGGATATTCCAGGGAATCGATCTAGAATTCCCTGGAATATCCTGGCCGCATATTCCCGGGATCCCAACTATGCACTCGGTATCACAGGCATCACGATCGAGCACAGATGCCGTCGGACCAAAAGTCCGACCGTCCGCACAACTCTAATTACTTTGGGTCAACTTTGATTCTGCCCTGTCTTTTAAACCACATATTCAGGCCCTGACCACCTCCTGTCACCTTCAACTCAAAAACATTATGTTTTGAAGGGGTACTCCAGCTTTGGAAAACTTTTCATTATTATATTGCAGCAGTTATATAGAAAATAATAAAGAGCCTATTCCTACCTCACCACACTCCTGTGAAGTCTTGTGGCGCTGTGATTGGCTAAATGGGCTGTCACTGTCTGTCTGTAGGTAAGAATAGCATCTTTATTATTTTCTATATTACTGCAGCAATATAAAAAAAAGTTTTCTAACACCAAAGTACCCCTTTGATATCTTTTCCATTATTACTGCATTTATTTAACCCCTTCTAGACCAAACCCATTGATGCCCGGATGTCCAGGTCAAATTAAAGGGGTTATCCAGTGCTACAAAAACATGGCCACTTTTCCCCTATTGTTGTCTCCAGTTCAGGTGCAGTTTGCAATTAAGCTCCATTTACTTTAATGGAACTGAGTTTCAAAACCCCACCCAAACTGGAGACAACAGTAGGGGGAAAGTGGCCATGTTTTTGTAGTGCTGGATAACCCATTTAACACAATTTTCCTCCCTGCTTTCTAAGAGACATAGTGCTTTTATTTGTCCACCTACAGGGCTGCTTGCTTTTTCTGATATATAATTTTAAAAAATCATCAATCCTGGTGTTTTTTTTTTTTTTCCATTTACGCAGTTCACCATGTGGGAACAATAATGTTATATTTTAATAGATTGGATAATTCTGCATTAATATTTTTAAAAACTTTTTATTACACTTTTTTTTACACTTACTTTCACTTTAAAACATGCGATTAATAGATTGCATATACTGATCTATGCTATGCCATTGCATAACATAGATCAGTGTTATCTGCAGTCTATGCATAGAGCCTGCCCGAGAGCAGACTTTATACATAGATGGCTGAACCAACAGGACGGAGGTAAGTGGATTACCCCCGCCCCACAAGCACAGCACAAGTCTTGATCACATTATATGTGTGATCCCACATACTGTATAATAATATGTCACATGTCACATACACGCCCACCTACTGGTGGTATGTATGATTCATTTGTAAAGTTATGAATTTTTAGCATGTTTGTATGCGCGAAACTATTTGTAAAAAAGTGTATGGATTTTATATTCTAGTATTGTCCAGCATTTCCTGTATGTAGGTGTCTATATGTGTATATATGTATATGCACTACCGTTCAAAAGTTTGGGGTCACATTGAAATGTCCTTATTTTTGAAGGAAAAGCACTGTACTTTTCAATGAAGATAACTTTAAACTAGTCCTAACTTTAAAGAAATACACTCTATTCATTGCTAATGTGGTAACTATTGGTGACTATTCTAGCTGCAAATGTCTGGTTTTTGGTACAATATCTACATAGGTGTATACAGGGGCGTAACTAGAAATGGCTGGGCCCCATAGCAAACTTTTGATTGGGGCCCCCCCCCCTCCCTCGATCGATCGACCACTACGCCATCAACACACTCAGCTCTACACAGGTTCTGTACACCAAATACATTACAGTGCAGTTATATCAGGTATATCACTGGGGACGTCTTCTCTGATCAGAGTTCTTCCCTTTTCATTTTCTTCTCCATCTGTCCTGGGCCATTATGAGAACTTCTCCGAGCCACGAATCCACAGAATCTGCCAGACAAACATATTAGGCTCCTTATACTGGCACCATCCTCATCTCTATACACACTGCACATCTGTATTGGCCCCTTTACACCCTCATTTAGTTGGTAGCCCTAACACTATGTGAGCCCCTTATAGTATATGCCCCTCTGTGTATTCTCCCTTACAGATGCCCCCGTGTTAGCCCCTTATAAATGACCGCCCTGTGCTTTCCATCCCCCTCATAGATGGTCCCCCATGTTGCCCCCCCCTTAAAGGTTCCCCTCATGTTGTCCCCCTATAGATGCCCCTTATGTTCTCTCCCTAGAGATGGCCCCCTGTATAATCCCCCTATAGATGGCCCCTTGTAATATCCCCCATAGATGCCCCCCTTTATTATCCCCCATAGATGCCCCCCCCTGTATTATCCCCCCATAGATGCCACCCCCTGTATTATCCCCCATAGATGCCCCCCCTGTATTATCCCCCATAGATGCCACCCCCCTGTATTATCCCCCATAGATGCCCCCCCTGTATTATCCCCCATAGATGCCCCCCCGCTGTATTATCCCCCATAGATGCCACCCCCTCTGTATTATCCCCCAGAGATGCCACCCCCCTGTATTATCCCCCATAGATGGCCCCCTGTATTATCCCCCATAGATGCCACCCCCCTGTATATCCCCATAGATGCCCCCCCCTGTATATCCCCCATAGATACTCCCCCTGTATATCCCCATAGATGCCCCCCTGTATATCCCCCATAGATGGCCCCCTGTATTATCCCCCATAGATGCCACCCCCTGTATTATCCCCCATAGATGCCCCCCTGTATTATCCCCCAAAGATGCCACCCCCCTGTATATCCCCCATAGATGGCCCCCTGTATTATCCCCCATAGATGCCACCCCCCATATATCCCCATAGATGCCCCCCCTGTATATCCCCCATAGATACCCCCCTGTATATCCCCATAGATGCCCCCCCGTATATCCCCCATAGATGCCCCCCTTTATTATCCCCCATAGATGGCCCCCTGTATTATCCCCCATAGATGCCCCCCCCCTCCTGTATATCCCCCATAGATGATACATAGATGTATCATCCCCCTTTGCAAAGCAGATTAAAAAAAACAAAAAAACAACACAACTCACCTAACTCCCCCGTCGGCTGTCTTCTCCGCTTCTCCCCAGGGGGCTTCCTGGGGGGTGTCCCGGGGATTCCAAAGCAGCACTGGTACCAGAGTCGGCGTCCGCCCGGGCTGGTACTTCCGGGTCATGGAGCGTCTGTGCCGGAAGTACAGGCCGGGGGGCGGACTCTGAACTCTCTGGTACCTGTGCTGCCGGGGATAGGACTGGATGACAAGGGGGGGCCCCTCGCGCGTCCAGTCCTATTTCCGGCAGCACAGGTACCAGAGAGCTCAGAGTCTGCCCCGGCACAGACGCTCCGTGACCCGGAAGTACTAGCCCGGGCGGATGCTGAGTCCGTTACCAGTGCTGCCCCCAGGTACCAGGACACCCCCGGACCCCAAACAGCTGCAGCACCCGGGAGGCCTGCTCGGCCGCCGGGTGCTGCAGACTATGTCAGCTCCGGGGGCCCGCGCCACGGGCCCCCTGATGCGGCGGGGCCCCGTAGCAGCCGCTACGGCTGCTACGGCGGTAGTTCCGCCCCTGGGTGTATAGAGGCCCATTTCCAGCAACTATCACTCCAGTGTTCTAATGGTACAATGTGTTTGCTCATTGGCTCAGAAGGCTAATTGATGATTAGAAAACCCTTGTGCAATCATGTTCACACATCTGAAAACAGTCTAGCTCGTTACAGAAGCTACAAAACTGACCTTCCTTTGAGCAGATTGAGTTTCTGGAGCATCACATTTGTGGGGTCAATTAAACGCTCAAAATGGCCAGAAAAAGAGAACTTTCATCTAAAACTCGACAGTCTATTCTTGTTCTTAGAAATGACGGCTATTCCATGCAAGAAATTGAAGATTTCCTACAATGGTGTGTACTACTACCTTCAGAGGACAGCACAAACAGGCTCTAACCAGAGTAGAAAAAGAAGTGGGAGGCCGCGTTGCACAACTAAGCAAGAAGATAAGCACATTAGAGTCTCTAGTTTGGGAAACAGATGCCTCACAGGTCCCCAAGTGGCATCTTCATTAAAAAGTACCCGCAAAACACCAGTGTCAACATCTACAGTGAAGAGGCGGCTGCGGGATTTTGGGCTTCAGGGCAGAGTCGCAAAGAAAAAGCCATATCTGAGACTGGCCGATAAAAGAAAAAGATTAAGATGGGCAAAAGAACACAGACATTGGACAGAGGAAGACTGGAAAAAAGTGTTGTGGACAGATGAATCCAAGTTTGAGGTGTTTGGATCACAAAGAAGAACGTTTGTGAGACGCAGAACAAATGAAAAGATGCTAGAAGAATGCCTGACGCCATCTGTTAAGCATGGTGGAGGTAATGTGATGGTCTGGGGTTGCTTTGGTGCTGGTAAGGTGGGAGATTTGTACAGGGTAAAAGGGATTCTGAATAAGGAAGGCTATCACTCAATTTTGCAACGCCACGCAATACCCAGTGGACAGCGCTTGATTGGAGCCAATTTCATCCTACAACAGGACAATGACCCTAAACACACCTCCAAATTGTGCAAGAACTATTTACAGCAGAAGCAGGCAGCTGGTATTCTATCGGTAATGGAGTGGCCAGCGCAGTCACCAGATCTGAACCCCATTGAGCTGTTGTGGGAGCAGCTTGACCGTATGGTACGCCAGAAGTGCCCATCCAACCAATCCAACTTGTGGGAGCTGCTTCTAGAAGCGTGGGGTGCAATTTCTCCAGCTTACCTGAACAGATTAATAGCTAGAATGCCAAAGGTGTGCAATGCTGTAATTGCTGCAATAGGAGGATTCTTTGACGAAAGCAAAGTTTGATGTAAAAACAATGTTATTTCAAATACAAATCATTATTTCTAGCCTTGTCAATGTCTTGACTCTATTTTCTATTCATTTCACAACGTATAGTGGTGAAGAAGTGTGACTTTTCATGGAAAACACATTATTTGGTTGCCCTGTATACTATAATAAGAAGTGGTTAAATACCTAGTGGGTAACATTGTATAAACAGTTGTTTTATTTTTTTTTATACTGGATATTTGCCTACTCTTTTTTTTCTGCTTTCTTTAGGTACCTGTTAGTTGGTGCACTTGTGATTGTTTTTATTGTTAGTATTTTTGCAGCCACTAGATGGCAGGAGCAGCACACATCGTAAATGATAGGATTTTGTTTTTATTCCCACATATTCTGTGCCTCAGAAATATCAGCTGTGTAAAGACATGCTACAAATGCCACTTTAACTAGTTTGTCTATGTATGTATGTCAAAGGTTTAAATCAGATGGGGTCTGGGTGTTTAGACCCCCACTGATCAGTAGAATGAGCTAGCAGTAGGTGTACTTACTCTTTTCAGTCTTTCTTACTGCAGAAGCTCCATAGGCTTACAATGTAGCCCATATCCTTCAGTGAGACAGAGACTGCGGGGTGTCAGGGAGTGAAGCACACAGCTGTGCGCTTCTTCTGGCTCATTATAAAGATTTGTAGGGGTCTGAACACCCAGACAGGGACAGATCAAAGCTTGTCATGTGTCCATGTGAGTTTTAGCAAATGACTGGGGCAGTTTAAAATCATTTTTGTAGAGTGGTGTAGCCATAATATAAGACCTACAAAAAATAAAAACTGGTCAGTTCTGACATAAGTGAAGAAGACAAAGTCAACCAATTACTAAATTTCTAGAGCAGTAGTTATTATTAAAATATAACATTTTTCTCACCTGTTCACATATAGTTTTATTTTGATGCCTATACAATGTAAAAACAACAGCCCTATTTCTACCAGTAAAAAACTGAATAAAATGCAATGCATTGCAATATATACACAGCTTACACAGCTGATACCGATATTAAATCAAGACATCCAATCAGCACAGCACCTCACTGAGATGCTCAGGCCGTTTCAACATGTTGACATGTCCTATTACACCAAGCAGTTATCAGCCGGTACGGTCAACAATAGGCCAATAAAAGTACAGACAATAATTGTTTTGTGTAATAGACCCTTTATTAACTATTAATAATATAGTAGCACTATTCAAATGGAGAGTTGGGCCACATTTACACAGTATGTTGCATCAGTATTTCTAAGCCAAAACCAGGACTTGAACCTAGATACAAAAGAGCTGCACATATTTCTGTCATACACATATTACACATTCTAGTCCAGGATTTGACTTGCAAATACTGGTCCACAATACTGCCATGTAAACATAGCCTTTAGCCTTTTTAATTAAAAGGTGCACAAAAATAATTTAAAGGAGTAGTTCACCAAAATTAGTTTTCTTTTTTAGTATCAGCTGCTGCATGTCCTGCAGGGAGTGGTGTAATTTCCAGTCCGGACAGCAGGAAAGGTTTTGTATACGAATTTGCTACTGCTCTGGACAGTTCCTGACATGGACAGAGGTGGCAGCAGAGAGCACTGTGTCCTATAGGATGTGGTGTATTCTCTCCAGTCTGTCATACAGCAGCTGTTAAGATTTGAGATTTTTATTTAATAGAAGTAAATTAAAAATCTCTGGCACCAGTTGATTTGAAAGAAAAAAAATTGGGGTGAACAACCCCTTTAATGTCAGTGTATATTATTACTGTTTAATCCAGAGCGGCCCCAGTAATGTGAGACTTTATTCCATAGCATTACATATGTTATTAAACATTACATGAAGCAGCATTCCTTGTTGTGGTGGTGATGCTAATATTCTAAGCACATAGGATGATAATGCATCATAATCATGTAAAAGCACAAAGATGAAAAGGCTCAAAAGCATGAAATTTATTATATGCATTTTCTTCTCTCGGGGTCTTATAACCCCTTGTGCACATTAGTTCCACCTGAAATCCTGTTGTCAATCATATTGCAGTGCACAACATTTATCTATAGGACAAATTGTTCACCTTTATAATACGCTATTTTTCCTTCTGTAGAAGATAGCAATTTTAATTTTCCTTCAGCATATAGACCTATAATCATTGTGCCATATATATGTATTACATATTTAACTACTGATCTTCTGTTAGACACATCTTGGCAGTGGTTACCATAGAAACAATGTAGGGTTTTTTCCCTTTTATATTTGAAATATATAAGATGTGGCTGTATCTGCTAGAGCTCTGATAATCGTTCCTTGCAGCATGATGGTGGAAAACAATTCTCTAGAATAAAATAGACTTTGCTTTAAATTCAAGTAGCCATGCAGCAACTTTCATCTTGCATTCATGAATCTGCAAAGAATTACACACTAAATTTCAGTGCATCCAGCTTCTACCCGGCTCTAAAGCTCAAGCCCAATGGATTAATAGTTATAGCTATTTTCATGTTTTTGCATGTATGGATCAGAGTTACACAAAACACAGCACCCGTAGAAATAGATGGAGCTATTATGTACCTTCTAGAAATCGGTGAGAAAATCAGTTTTACCAAATGTCTCATTACCAAGTCATTTTCCCATATAAATACTGCCTCAAGTGGACAATATGGAGCAATGCACGCACAAAGCACAGCAGTATACAGAGTACTGAAGGTCTGTAATACAGAAGGAATCGGTGTCCTATCTAGAGGATCAGTGCACATGGCTCTGCTAAGGGCATGAGGTCATAGAGATGTATTACAGTTTCAACAAATAAAGGTTATTCACTATACTCTAAAGGTCTGTTTCACTCAGTTTATATATTGGTGGTGCTTATCAGCAGCTGTATTTCCTGCAGAAAGTGGTGTATTTTTTCCATTCTGACACAATATTCTCTGCTGCCACCTCTGTCCATGTCAGGAACTGTCCAGAGCAGTAGCAATCCCCAAAGAAAACCTCCCCTGTTTTTGGACAGTTCCTAACATGGACAGAGGTGGCAGCAGAGAGCACTATGTCAGGCTGGAAAGAAAACACCACTTCTCGCAGGGCATACAGCAGCTGATAAGTACTAGAATACTTGACATTTAAATAGAAGTAAATTACAAATCTATATAACGTCCTGATACCAGTTGATCTGGAGTACCCCTTTAAGTTTGTACATTGATTAACTATTCTGGCGCATTGTCTGTGTTAAATTTTGTCACAACAAAGCAAAAAAAGATTTCAGCTCACCCAAATCCTCAAACCTGTGTGTATCAATCCTCGGTGGAGCACGGATAGCAATGGGCCGACTCCCATCCACAGATACAGGTGCAATGTGCCAAATGGCAAATAGTGTGAATCAAGCTCCAGCCAGTGCAGTAAAAAATCCAAATTTATTATAAATGCATGTTAAAAATTACATGGACGTCCATATGAAAAAGAAAGAACTGACGCGTTTCAGAGCCTAAGCTCCTTAGTCATGGCCATGACTAAGGAGCTTAGGCTCTGAAACGCGTCGGTTCTTTCTTTTTCATATGGACGTCCATGTAATTTTTAACATGCATTTATAATAAATTTGGATTTTTTACTGCACTGGCTGGAGCTTGATTCACACTTTTTGCCATTTGGCACATTGCACTTAAATTTTGTCATGCTTTGTGATCCAGCAACTAGGTTGTGTGATGGCAGAGGAAAAAAATCAGCATACAAAAACACCTAAACCAGAAAAGAGATAATTTACACATACAGTCAAAAATGCCAGAAAAGACGCATTGGCAGTTTTTCTGGCTTTTTTTGGAATGGATGTGTACCCTAAATTTTTTTTAACCCCTTAAAGAACAAGCCAATTTTCGTTTTTTCCCACCTTGTGTTTAAAAGATCATAGTGCTTTTATTTTATTTTTTTTACCTACAGACCCATATGAGGTCTTTTTTTGCAACACTAATCGTATTTTGTAATGGTATGCTGACTTTCTCCATAAAATATGCTGTAAACTAAAAAACAAAAATTGGAAGTTAAAATTGAAAAAAAGCTATTTTCCACATTTTTGAAGGTTTTCTTTTTTTTTTGCTTTTTGTCATGTGGTAAAACTGACATGTTATATACGTTCTTAAAGTCAGTTCTATTAAAACAATAACCAATTTATATAACTTTTATTTTACTACTTTAAAAAATATAAAAAGAAATTAAAATAAAATAAATGCTCTTAAAATTGCTCTGGCTTTTATAACGCTCTTATCTTTCGGGCTGTTGAGCTGTGTGAGCTGATTTTTTTTCGTCTGTTCATATGTACTCTTTGTTGGAATAGTTTCTAAGAGCCCAATCTTGTCTTAAAATCTCAGAACAGTTAAAGGCTATTTGATGTTTGTGTGCATCACGTATACTGTACCTCTAATGATTGTGTGCATTTGTATCATATGTTTGCAATCTTAATGTTTTTTTTATTCCTTCTTGATATCACAGCTTGCTATTTTTTCTGCATAAACTAGTGTGGATATCCTGTGAAAAAGCAACAAGGAGGGCATGAATCCACAGGTGCAGAATGGATTAGAAATTTACAATTGACATCAAAATAGGGTGTCAGCTTTTCCATTCTATTCACCCACCAAGGGTGGGTTCACACTACGGAATTTTCGTGGATAAACTCAGCGGAATTCCGCCGGCTGTCCACGCGCACGGCCGCGCGCCTTTCTGCCGACTCCATAGACACCATTCTATGGGCCGGCGTATTCCGCTATCCGACGAAAGAAGTGACATGTTAGACATGCTGTACTTTGTTCGCCTGTGAACACTGCCTACATTTCTATGGAATCCCGGCCGGAACATCGTATACGCTCCAGCCGGAATCCCATGCGGACCCGTAAATAACTGACATGTCAGTTCACACAATGTCAATTCACACAATGAAGCGAGCGTCTCCAGCCGCTTGCTTCATTGTGTGCTGTGGGAGGTTCTGATGCGCCCGCATCAGAACACTGCGGCCAGAAAGATCATCCGTCCGGTACTGCAGTAGCAGCCAGAATGATCTTTGCAGAGAACGGGGTCATGAAACAGCCCTAAACTGCGTTGATAGTGTGTACGCTCGCTGAGATATCACCAGTTGTTTGGCTGAGAAGAATAAATGAATTTTTCTTCTGGCTGAGACAAAGTGGGCGTGGCCTATCCCTCATCTCCCTGGCTGCGTCCCTTCATTCACTGACCAGCACCTTAGAAGATGAATCACACATAGCAGGATTAGATAGAGCCCCAGCAGGTGGTATCACACACAGTGGGATTAGATACAGCCACAGCATACAGTATCACAATGTAAGATGAGATACAGAGCTCCAGCAGATGGTATCAAACACATTGGGATTAGATACAGTCATCTGCTCTCATAACACTGTAAGATAATGTCAGCCATGGAGGTGGGGGCACCTGCTGCAGAATGTTATATGTACTATGGAAGGACTACAGCTGTGCTGTGCTGGGACTTGTAGTCCTCCCCTCACCCACTCACCCACTCTCCCTCATGCAGTACATTGGAGTGATGTTGGCACTGGATACACTTGTCCCTCCATCAAGCTCTTCCCCTGCGCTGCTCCTCACACACAACACCCTCAGCTCTGCTATGTGATCTCTGTGAGGGGAGGGAGGAGAACCTGCTGCTAGGAGGTGGTGGTGGGGGGGTGTTTATGTTTCTCTCTGTGTCAGGGCTGTTATCTGATCCTCCTGTCACAGTCTGTACTCTTAGTACGGATCTGCAGGGAGGGGGCGTGTCCAGCAGGAATGCAGAAATAAGTCAGAGCCAGAGAGGGCTATAAGGGCTTAATCAGCCTTATGTATTTAAAAAACTGTTCATTTTAGGTTATTAATGTATATTGCAAAAATTCTTATCATGACCTAAGCTAACTAAAACTGAAAGGTCAAAATATTTTATAGTTACGCTTTAAATTCTTTTAACCCTTTAAGGACATGGCCCATTTTCGTTTTTACGTTTTCGGTTTTTCCTCCTTGTGTTTAAAAGGTCATAGCACTTGCATTTTTCCACCTAGAAACCCACATGACCCCTTATTTTTTGCGTCACTAATTGTACTTTGCAATTACAGGCTGAATTTTTGCATAAAGTACACTGCGAAACCAGAAAAAAATTCGAAGTGTGGTGAAATTGAAAAAAAAAAAACGCATTTCTTTTATTTGGGGGAAATGTGTTTTTACGCCATTCACCCTGGGGTAAAACTGACTTGTTATGCATGTTCCTCAAGTCGTTACGATTAAAACGATATATAACATGTATAACTTATATTGTATCTGATGGCCTGTAAAAAATTCAAACCGTTGTTAACCAATATACGTTCCTTAAAATCGCTCCATTCCCAGGCTTATAACGCTTTTATCCTTTGGTCTATGGGGCTGTGCGAGGTGTCATTTTTTGCGCCATGATTTGATCTTTCTATCGGTACCTTGATTGCCCATATACGTCTTTTTGATCGCTTTTTATTACATTTTTTCTGGATTTGATGCGACCAAAAATGCGCAATTTTGCACTTTGGGATTTTTTTGCGCTGACGCCGTTTACCGTACGAGATCAGGAATGTGATTAATTAATAGTTCGGGCGATTACGCACGCGGCGATAGCAAACATGTTTATTTATTTATTTATTTGTTTACTTTTATTTAAAACCTGGGAAAAGGGGGGTGATTCAGACTTTTATTAGGGGAGGGGGCTTTTTACTATTAACAACACTTTTTTTTTTTTTTTACACATATACTAGAAGCCCCCCTGGGGGACTTCTAGTATATACACTGTGATCTCTCATTGAGATCTCTGCAGCATAGATATGCTGCAGAGATCCATGAGATCGGCACTCGTTTGCTTTCGGCTGCTGCAGCCGGAAGTAAACGAGTGCCGAGCCGAGGACGGCGCCATCTTGGACGCGTCCCCGGCCGGCATCAGTAACGGAGATCGCTCCTCCGGGACAAGGTCCCGGAGGAGCGATCTCCCCCACTAGACACCAGGGAAACGTTGCCTCCGGTAATCGGAGGCAGCTGTCAACTTTGACAGCTGCCTCCGATTAGCTAATTAGCGGGCACGGCGATCAGACCGTGCCCGCTAATAGCGGCGGTCCCGGGCTACACGCGGCACCCGGGATCGCGGCACTTCAAAGCGGGGCCGCCGCGCGGCCCCGCTTTGAAGTGCAAGTGAGGACATAGGACGTACCGGTACGTCCTATGTCCTTAAGAGGTTAACAGATGTTATTGCTAATAATACTGTCTAAGGCTGGGTTCACACACAGTATATTTCAGGCTGTATTTGGTCCTCATGTCAGGTCCTCATAGCAACCAAAACCTGGAGTGGATTAAAAACACAGAAAGGATCTGTTCACACAATGGTGAAATTGAGTGGATGGCCGTCATATAACGGTAAATAACGGCCATTATTTCAATACAGAAGCCATTGTATTAAGATAACAGAAAATATTTGCCATTAAATGGCGGCCATCCACTTGATTACAACAGTGTGTGAACAGAGCCTTTCTGTGTTTTCAATCCACTCCTGGTTTTGGTTGCTATACAGCCTCAAATATACAGCCTGAAATATACTGTGTGTGAACCCAGCCTTAAAGCGTAACTGTCATGTTTTTTTTTTATTGCAGAAATCAGTAGTATAAGCGATTTTAAGTTTTTATCAGCCAAAAAAGCCTCCTTTTGTACTCAAGAAGCAATCTCCCAGCCTCCCCCCCTGACTTCTTATCTGTGCATTATCAGGCAAACACGTCTTCATTACAGAGAAGCCAGTGAAGACGGGTTCTGCTCTCTCCATTGTAAGCCTATGAAGGGGGGAGGGGCAGAGGGAGATGAGGGAGCAGGAAGAGATGACATGAAGGTCAGCTGTTTGTAGACTCTCTGGGCACCTAAAACGCAGGATTCTGGGGTCAGAAAAGTCAGTGCTTATCTATGAACTTACTGAGAGAAGATTGCAGGGTGTTGTGCTTTGCAGAAATCCTCCGTGCTCAGTCACTCCTAACAGCCCCTCCCCTCTCCATAGCCACATAATGGAGACAGAAATCCTGCTTCATTTGATGTGAGGGGGGAGGCTGGGAGATTGCTTTTTTAGTACAGAAGGAAACTCTTTTAGTACATAAAACCTATTACAGAGTTTCTTAAAATCGCTTGTACTGTTGATATTTAATGTTTTCAGAAAAATGACCCTGAAATGACAGTTACGCTTTAAGTAATAATAATTTTGAGGAGATGTCTGGTAGAGGCTCAAATGGCTCATCTGCAATGGTCTTCAAAACCTGAGATAGATCCCATGGGTTAACAGGTCTACAGATACAAGGATGAAGACAAATAACAGCTCTAATATATTCTTTCACTTCAGGAATCTGTAATAATCTTGTACGAAGAAACACAGATAGAGCTGCTAGTTGGACTCTCAGAGTTTCAGGAGTTAACCCTTTATCAAACTCTTCTTGAGGGAAATCCAGAATCTGTGGTACTGAAGGGTTTTCAGGAACAATTTGCCTAGAAGAGCACCAAGATCGGAACACTTTTCTGATTCTGGAATAGGACCTGTTGGTAGCTTCACTTCTGGTGTGAGAGAGCATATCCAACACCCTATTTGAAAAACCTTTGGCTTTCAGTAGGGACCGGTCAACTTCCAAGCTGTCAAGTTGAAGGCTTGTAGGTAGGGATAGTCCGAACCGAGTTCGGTTCGGGTTCGTGCGAACCCGAACTCTCGGTAATGATTCCCGCTGTCTGCCCACTCCGTGGAGCGGGCAGATCCAGCGGGAGGACCGCCTGGAAAACTGGGATACAGCCATAGCCATAGGCTGTATCCCAGTTTTCCAGGCGGTCCTCCCGCTGGATCTGCCCGCTCCACGGAGCGGGCAGACAGTGGGAATCTGATGCCAGGCGTTCGGGTTCATACGAACCTGAACCTCGGAGTGTTCGGACCATCCCTACTTGTAGGTTGTGGCAGAGCTGCATGCCCTGAGACACTAGGTTCTGCATTAATGGAAGTTTCCATTAGACTCCCTGACACATAGACATGTGTTTGGCAAACCATGATCTCTTTGGCCAAATGGTATGACCGCTATTACTGAGACCTGGTCCCGTCTGATCTTCAGTAATATCTTGGGGATCATGGCAGTTGGCGGAAATATATATGCTAGATTAAAATTCCAGGGGATTGACATTGCATCTGTGAATTTCGGGTTGTCCGACTGATAAAGGGAACAAAATCTTGTTACCTTGGCACTCTGGCAGGTCGCCATCCAGTCGATTTTCGGGGTCCCCCAATTTTTGATAACTGTGGGATTCAATAACCATTCCTCGGATGTTTCATGTTGCGACTCAGCTGATCTGCCAGTATGTTGTGGGTCCCCTTGATGTGGACGGCCATAATTCTCGGTACATGAATTTCCGCCCATCTCATGACTTTCCCCACTTCTGATAGAAGTGCCTTTGATCGGATGCCCCCCTGTTTGTTGATATAGAAGACTGCTGCTATATTGTCCGTCTTTACCTTCACTGCCTGATTCTGAAGCTGTGGAGTAAAATGTTGTAGGGCTCTGAAGATAGCTCTCAATTCTCTTTTGTTTTAAGAGAGGGTTCTTTCGAATTTAGACCAACGTCCTTGGGCTGTTCCCTCTTCTAGGTGAGCACCCCGACATCTGTTGTAAGGCATCTGTTGTAAGGATTCTCCACCGTGGTTCTTCTAGGTTGGCCCCGTCGTTTACTCCTGACCATCATCGGAGAGAATTTCTTACAGTAGAAGAGAGTCTGACTTTTCTGTCCAAATGTGTCACACGTCTGTTCCAGGTTTGTAGGACTTTGGCTTGTAACAGTCTCATGTGTCATATAGCCCATGGAACTGCCTCCGCTGCTGAGAACAGAAGACCAAAAAATTGCATCAAGACCCTGAGGGAGACTAGTGGATCTGGCAATGATAAGTCACTCATCTAGATATGGGATTACATTGATGGTCTGTAGTCTGAGGATAGACACTACAGAAGCCACCACCTTTGTGAACACAAATGGGGCAGAGGTTATCCCGAATGGTAGTACCTTGAACTGAAGATAATGTAGTTGCTCCTTGATGTAGACTGCAACCCGAAGGAACTTCCTGTGATTCTTGTAGATCGGAATGTGAAAGTAGGCATCTTTTAGATCCAGAGATGCCATAAGATCTCCTCTGTTCAGAATCATCTTCACAGACTTGATGGTCTCCATCCGAAACTGATCCTTTGTCATGAACTTGTTGAGAAATCTGAGGTCTATTATCAAGCGCCATTTGCCTGAGGGCTTTGGAACCAAGAATACCAGGCAGTATACTCCCATACCTGTCTGAGAGAGAGGCATCGGCTCTAGCGCTGACATACGAATGAAGTCTAGAATAGATTGCTCCAAAATCTCTTGTTTGAGATAGACAAGATAATATCACAAATCTTTCGGGCGGAATCGGATGAAGGGGCAACATGAAGCTTCTCCTTACAATACTCACTACCCATTTGTCTGGGATAGACTTCTCCCAGGCAGGTAGAAAGAGGCTTAGGCGACTACCGACGGGAGGGTTGGCGTCCGAAGCAGGGGCGTAACTAGAAATGGCTGGGCCCCATAGCAAACTTTTGATTGGGCCCCCCCCGCCCGCCCCCTCTCGATCCACCACTACGCCATCAACACACTCAGCTCTACACAGGTCCTGTACACCATATAAATTACAGTACAGTTATATCAGGTGACTTACAGGGGACGTCTTCTCTGATCGGAGTTCTTCCCTTTTCATTTTCTTCTCCATCTCCTTCTCCAAGCCACAAATCCACAGAATCTGCCAGAAAAACATATTAGTCTCCTCACACTGGCACCATCCTCATCTCTCTATACTGCACATCTGCATTGGCCCCTTTACACCCTCATTTAGTGGGAAGGCTGACTCTATGTGATCCCATTTTATTATATGGCCCTCTTCTCTGTCGCCCCTCCTTATAAATAGCCCCCTTATGTTGCCCCCCTTATAGAAGCCCCCATGCTGTCCCCCTTATAGATGCCCCCCATGTTGTCCCCTAATAGATGGTCCCCTATGTTGCCCCCCCTATAGATGGCCCCTCCTATGTTTTCCTCTTATAGATGGCCCCCTCTCCCCCTATATTGTCCCTTTATAGATGTTCCCCTCTCCCCCAATGTTGTCCCTTTATAATATCCCTCTCCCCTATGTTGTGCTCCTCTCCCCTATGTTGTCCCCTTATAGATGGCCCCCTCTCCCCCTATGTTGCCCCCCCTTATAGATGTCCCTCTCCCCCCTTCCTTATAGATGTCCCCCTCCCCCCCCTTCCTTATAGATGGCCCTCCCCCCCCCTTCCTTATAGATGTCTCCCTCTCCCCCCCTTTCTTATAGATGTCCCCCTCTCCCCCCTTCCTTATAGATGGCCCTCTCTCCCCCCCTTCCTTATAGATGTCCCCCTCTCCCCCCTTCCTTATAGATGCCCCCTTCTCCCTCCCTTATAGATGCCCCCTTCTCCCGCCCTTATAGATGTCCCCCTCTCCCCCCTTCCTTATAGATGTCTCCCTCTCCCCCCTTCCTTATAGATGCCCTCCTCTCCCCTCTCCCTTATAGATGCCCCCTTCTCCCTCCCTTATAGATGTCCCCCTCTCCCCCCCTTCCTTATAGATGGCCCTCTCTCCCCCCTCCCTTATAGATGCCCCCTTCTCCCTCCCTTATAGATGTCCCCCTCTCCCCCCTTCCTTATAGATGTCTCCCTCTCCCCTCTTCCTTATAGATGTCTCCCTCTCCCCGCTTCCTTATAGATGTCTCCCTCTCCCCCCTTCCTTATAGATGTCCCCCTCTCCCCCCTTCCTTATAGATGTCTCCCTCTCCCCCCTTCCTTATAGATGTCCCCCTCTCCCCCCTTCCTTATAGATGTCTCCCTCTCCCCCCCTTCCTTATAGATGCCCTCCTCTCCCCCCTTCCTTATAGATGTCTCCCTCTCCCCCCTTCCTTATAGATGTCTCCCTCTCCCCCCCTTCCTTATAGATGCCCTCCTCTCCCCCCCTTCCTTATAGATGTCCCCCTCTCCCCCCTTCCTTCTAGATGTCCCCCTCTCCCCCCTTCCTTATAGATGCCCTCCTCTCCCCCCCTCCTTATAGATGTCCCCCTCTCCCCCCCTTCCTTATGGATGCCCTCTTCTCCCCATCCCCCTTATAGATGCCCTCTTCTCCCCATCCCCCTTATAGATGCCCCCTTCTCCCTCCCCCCCCCCCCCCCCCCCCCCGGAAAGCAGGTTTAAAAAAAACAAACAAACTCA
Organism: Dendropsophus ebraccatus; assembly: GCF_027789765.1. Taxonomy (NCBI): domain Eukaryota; kingdom Metazoa; phylum Chordata; class Amphibia; order Anura; family Hylidae; genus Dendropsophus; species Dendropsophus ebraccatus. Next base: position 73,710,801 of record NC_091454.1, read on the forward strand.
CCTTACAACGCGCTCCCCCGTCGAGCCTTTTTCCTGTCAGTCCCCCGTCTGATGCGCGGCTGCCTGGGGTGTCGCGTCCTATCCCCGACAGCGCACGTATCATAGAGCTCTCTGTGGGCTTGTGCTGCGGCCGCGTCTTCCGGAACACAGAGAGCTCTATGATACGCGCGCTGCCGGGGATAGGACGTGACACCCCCGGCAGCCGCGCATCAGACGGGGGACTGACAGGAGCGCTGTCGGTCGGTCCCGTGCTCCTCCTGGCCCAGTGACTCCTTTTCCCTATGGTTGGGGAAAGGAGTCGCCGGGTCAGGAGGAGCACGGGACCCGCGTCACGGGCCCCCTGATGTGGCGGGGCCCCGTAGCAGCCGCTATGGCTGCTACGGCGGTAGTTCCGCCAGTGGTCAGAAGTCCTTTCTCTTGGGGGAGGACTTCTCATTCTTAGAGACACCACCCTTCCTGGAGTAGCCTCCTCTACCTCTGCCACAAAATCTATATTGTTTTCCTCTTTGAGGAGACCTCTCCTGCTTTCTGTAATGAAAGGAACGACGATTCTGGGGTAAGGATTTACCCTTTTTGTTAGAAATGTCTAACATAATTTCATCCAATTCTGACCCAAAGAGTCTACCAGGGATAAACTCCAGATTACATAAATGATATTTAGATGGAATATCCCCATTCCAGGGATGCAACCATAAGGCCCTTTTAGCTGCTGATGACAGGGCTAAAGCTCTAGAAGCTAGTCTGGCCTGGTGAGAGGCTGAATCACACAAATAATCAACAGCAAGACCTGCTTGTTTAAATGCAGTCAGAATACTATCCCTGCTAATGCCAGAGTCAATATAATTTTGAATCTTAGATAACCATTTTTAAGAGATTTAGAAACTTCATGGTGATCTAGCGCAATGGAGGTCTGAGCAGCAGCAGTAGTATAATCCTTGAAGGACCGAACAAATTTAAATTTTACCGGTTTCGTTTTTTCCTTCTTGTGCTTAAAAGGCCATAGCACTTGCATTTTTTCACCTAGAAACCCACATGAGCCCATATTTTTGGCGCCACTAATTGTACTTTGTAATCACAGGCTGAATTTTTGCATAAAGTACACTGCAAAAGCAGGAAAAAATTAAATGTGTGGTGAAATTGAAAAAAAAACCAAATTTTTTTTATTTGGAGGGTTTTTGTTTTTATGCCGTTCGCCCTAGGGTAAAACTGTCTTGCTTCCTCAAGTCGTTACAATTACATCAATATGAAACATGTATAACTTTTATTTTATTTGATGGCTTGTAAAAAATTTGAACCATTGTTAACAAATATACAGTATGTTCCTTAAAATCACTCTATTGCCATGCTTATAGCGCTTTTATCCTTTGGTCTATAGGACTATGTGTGAGGTGTCATTTTTTGTAACATGGGAAAAGGGGGGTGATTAAAACTTTTTTTAGGGGAGGGGGCTTTTTATTAATAAAACCCCTTTTTTTTTTTTTACACCCCTGGGGGAATTCTAGTTTAAGTACACTGATCTCTCATTGAGATCCATGCTGTATAGTTATACTGCATAGATTAATGAGATCGGCACCCGATTGCTTTCGGCTGCTGCAGCCAAAAACAACCGAGTGCTGAGCTGGCATCAGCGCTGTTACGGTAGGTAACGGACACAGGGATCGCCCCTCCGCGATCACGTCGCTGGGGGGGCGATCCCCCCACTCTCACCAGGGAAGTGCTGCAATGAAGTCTTCAGATGCAGCTGTCAACTTTGCGGGTACCCCCAGGGTCGTCTAGGGGTTAAGGGAGACTTCCATTCTTCGATCCATAGGATCTTTCAGACTGGATCCATCGTCCGCAGGGACAATGGTTCTATGGGATAATTTGGCTATAGCTCTATTAACGTTAGGAGGATTTATCCATGGACTAGACTTCTCCTCTTTGACAGGAAATAGTGACCAAAATCTCTTACTTACAGCTGGAGCTTTTTCAGGCCTATTCCATTCAGATTTTATAAGATCTGAAATAAAATCATCCATAGGAAAAGTTTTAGCTTTAGTAGAAGTCCCTGCCACCTCATTAGCATCAGAAGGCTGAGAATCTGCCAGAACAAGTCTAATCAATCTAGAAATCTTATCTGGGTTAAACAGAAACGTCTCTTTTTCATCGTCCTTATCCTCGGATAGGTCTGAGTTGACTTCATCGATTACTCTGTAATCCTTCTCCGAAACAGAAGGTGAATGCAAGCTTCTCCTGGGCCTCTTACTAGGATGAGACAGGGACTCCTTAAGAGACTTCATGGAAGATCAAAGAAAAAGAAAGAGAGTGTAACACTGTCATTAAAGATATCTTACTCCAGCTTATCGTTGAGCCAGATAACAACATCCTGTATAGTTGGTTCTTCCTTGTTCTGAATCTTGGAACGGCAGGACAGACATGTAGTGAATTCACTATCATCAGGAAGAGGAGTATCTAAGGAGGAAGTAAAACATAAGAATATGGTACTAAACCACCTGAGAGGAGGGGGGGGGGGGAGACCCATCACATTTCCTGCAGCATAAATAATGCCTCTTGGAAGAGCTCTTGCGTCCTGAGGATTCTCTGGTGGACATGTTCACAGCAAAGTTAACGGGATAAGATAGGTGACACACTTCAAGCTGAGCAAACAGCAAGAGTATGGGGGTAGGAGCGCAATAAATACCTGTTTAGGTGCCAAAAACATAAAGATCTGTCCCCCCACAGACAAACAATAAACCCAGGACTGGCCCATAGCTTACCCGGTCCACAGAACGGTGGAAGAGCCTGCTTCCGGCTCCTTTCCAGATTGGGGAGCTCCAGAGGCCAGAAGACACGAATCGTGTCACTAACAGAGCACCAGTATGTCATTTCCAGTGCCCCGGGTAAGGTTGGACTTCACTTCCGGAACGCCAGCATAATGCAGGACGTCACTTCCCGTTCACGGCATGTGGAACGCAACTTGCGTTCCACGCATAAATAAGCAAAAATCGGACCTCCAAGGCAGCTGAAAACGGAGCTGGAGACAGAGGCACCATTAGAAAAGGCCAAGCATGCTGTAAGTAAAAAGAAGAATTAATTATACATGAATAGAAGACAAGAGAACAAGGGAGGGGGATGGGTGGAGGAGGTCCTGCCACTACTCTCAAGGACAAAAAATAAAAACTCAATGCCTGCCGGGGGATGGGCTTATCTTATTCTCTAGGGGGTGGAGTTAAGGAGTTCTTTATTTTGATATACTATTAAATATTCCTTTTTTTGTCCTGCCCAGCTCGCAGGGGCTATCACACCCCGTTATTGTGCCGCTGTGGGACATAAGGGAAGGCCAATTTCTTTAAGTGATGTAAATGAAATGTAACTGCAATACCGCACACAACCTGTGAACAGGGGTGATGCTGTTTTTGCAAGAAAGTAGCTGTGTTTTTAATAATCATGGATAATTGCTTTAAATACTAAATACTGAAGCACATAGGGGGAGATTTATCAAACTGGTGTTAAGTAGAATTGTCTTAGTTGCCCCTAGCAACCAATCAGATTCTACTTTTCATTCCTCACAGATTCTTTACAAAATGAAAGGTGGAACGTGATTGGTTGCCGGGGGCAACTAAGACAATTTCTACTTTACACCAGTTTGATAAATCTCTCCCATAGTGTATAAAGGTCACCAACATTCCAGTAACTCAATATCATTGGAGACCAAACCTCATGTGGCATTAAAGTCTGTACCAGCAACTTCATATTATGGGTTTCCATAGCCAAGCAGCTGCATGCACACCTTATACAAAGCACAATGTCAAGCCTTAGGTGGAGTGGTTTAAAGTACTCGGCCACTGGTCTCTGGAGCAGTGGATAAATATTTTGTGGAATGATATATCACACTTCTCTATCTGGTAGTATGATGGGCAAGTCTGGATTTGGCAAATGTTAGCATAACGTTAACTGCCTAACTGCACTGTGCCAACTATTTGATGGAGGAGGGATAATGCTGAGGTTGTTTTTCAGGGGTTGGAGTAGACCCTTTAGTTCCAGGAAAAAAAAGAAGTCTTAAAGGGATTGTCTGGCAAGTAGAAGATGGCTGACGCTTTCTGCTAGATAGGGTTCACTGACTTAGATCCCATTTCTTGGAACTAAGCCCTTCAGGATGTGGGGTGAGTGGTGCTAAATTGCCATCATCGTGGCTGGCATGTGTGGGAGATGAACATGACTTACTGTAGCCCTGCCCTCGGAAGGGAGGGGGTAGGAAAATGTTTTGGTGTCAGCAAGCAGAAGGCTTTAGCCGTATTCTGCTCACGGACAACCCCTTTAATGTTTAATCATATCAGGACATTTTGGACAACTGTATGATTCCATCTTCAATCTAAGGCTATCTTCACATGCCATCTTTTTTTGGAATTTGACTGCTGTCTTTGAGGTCAAAACATCCGTGATTGTACGAATAACCTGCATCATTATGAAATAACTGGCCATTATTTGGCCTCAGAATGACTTCCATCTAAAAAGACAGCTGTCAAACAGCCAAAAAAGGATGGTGGGTGAGCAGAGCCCAAGGGCCGTATTAGACAGCCCCATCACTATAGTAAATGAGTAGTAAGTGCTAGATTGGTTTACTGAGCCTATTACACGGTTGCAGGGACATTGTTAACACTCCCTGGTGTTCACTCCACACTCTCTGGTGTTTTTTTCGCATCTGTCCGTGAGGATCCTGTCCCTGACCGTGATTGGCTGAGCAGCCTGTCCCTTCAGAGAGCTGCTCTGAAGTTGCATCAGCAGAAGCAAAAAAAAAAAAAAAAAACACCAGGGAGCTTTGAGGGGTAATGTATGAACTTATCATTCCGTGCAGAGCCCTGACCTCAACCCAATAAAACACATTTCAAAGAAACCAGAACAGAGATTGTGACCTAACACACCGCCACCACAACTAGTTTCACCCCTATACGGGGCGCCCTACACCTGAGGACGCCCCGTATAGGGGTGAAACTAGTTGTGGTGGCGGTGTGTTAGGTTTTAATCAGCTACTCCCACGGTTCATAGGTTGGGTAGTCTGCAGCTACTCAGTTATAGTACACAGTACCACTGGTCGGTGGACTGAAAATACTAAAATATCAGTTTACTGTGGGAGAGTGTTTTTAACGAGATCACGGTGTTCATATTTTTTAAATATATATTAGCACATTAAAAGTTACGTTTTACTTGATCTACCAAGGGTGATTCAGGGCCCTTTGGGCTCATGGCCCTTTCCCCCAAAAAAACAAACACAGACACACACAGACACCATACTCACCATCCCTCCGGTGACGATCGCCACTCGATTCGCCCGCCGTCCGCCTCACCGTCACCTGCGTCCGCCGTCCAGCGATGTCTCTCACTTCCGGGTCCATGGGAGAGAAAAGGCTGCCAGTGCGCTTGCGCACCGGCAGCCTTTTCATTGGCTGGAGCGCATCACATGGCTTCCAGCAAGCTCAGCCAATCAGGGCTGAGCAAGCTGGAAGCCATGTGATGCGCTCCAGCCAATGAAAAGGCTGCTGGTGCGCATGTGCACCAGCAGCCTTTTCTTTCCCATTCACTTTCCATGAAGACGCCGAGGAGGAAGAAGACCCGGACCGCTCCCCGGCTCTCGTCGTCACCAGATTGCGCCCGGGAGAAGAGGACCGTGACGACCGTAATTGGTGGTCGGAAAGTGGAGGAAGGGGGCCAGACTGGTTATTTAACCAGTTATATAACTTTGTAATGTGTGTTAAATAAGCCAAAAAAATGTTTTCGTGGGAGTTGTCCTTTAATTGTTACAGTGTTACTGTCATAAAAAATAGCTGGCAATATTACAGCTATTGAAGTGTGTGGGGAATAAAAGTTAGCTCCTCAGACCTGATCCTACAAAAGAGCTTCTGTGCTACAAATTGCTAAAAAAAAAAGAAGTTACTGCTGACTATGACAAAAAGATGTCAGAACAAACAGTTCAATACAGCCTAGAGCACAGAGGTATGTATAGCTGTAGACTTATCATAGTGTTTATGCTGACCCTTGTTTACTGCTGTGTAGGGGCGGATTAACTTTACCATAGGCCCGGGGCTGTTCACCAAGCCCGGCCCCCCCCCCCACCCCACTGTAACTGGCCGCACTAGCGTGGTGTTCATAGTACAGGATAGATGTCATGATGCCCTGATTTGTGCAAAATTTCTGTGATTTTCTGCAAATCATGGCAGAACTATAGCCAGGAAACAATACACCACTGAAATTATAATTCTTTTTGGGTGGCCATGGGCCCCCCAGGAGCTCAGGGCCCCGGGCTACTGCCCGAAACGGACCTATTATAATCCGCTATTGCTGCTGTGAGCGCCTGTAGTAGGCATGAGACTGTAGGTATATGCAGGGCCGGCTCCAGATTTTTGCGGGCCCTTAAGCGTCAGAGCCTCAGCGCGCCCCTCATCCATCCACTATGCACCCATCATCCACACACTATGTACAATCACTTTAAACACCACTAACATACACAAAAACACATTGTTGACACAGAGACTAACTGACACTGACTGACTGACACAGACACTGACTGACTGACTCACACACACACTGGCTGACTGACACACTCAGACACTGACACACAGCACTTACAGCTCAGTCGTCTTCTTCCTCTTCCTCTCTGTCAGGCTGCACTCCACACTGTGAGATTAAGGACCTTCCAGCCATGTGATCAGGTACTTCACCCTTTTTTTCTGTCTGTGCATGTCCTGCTTCAGTGTCTTCTGATGTTAAATGCTCACCCTGCACTACAGTGAGAGGGCTGAACATTACAACACTGGTTCCCTCTCCCTCTCTGGGCCCCTAGAGGCACTGTGGGCCCTGGACCTTGCCCAGGTAATCCCTGTGCTGCTGCCGGCCCTGGGTATATGATTACAAAGCATATAAGGTCAGATGAATCACATTTTCTCTTATGTCATGTGGACTGATGTGTACATTGCTTACCTCAGGAAAGATGGTACCACAATGCAATATGGAAACATATAAGAGGCAGGGTGATGCTCTGGGCAATGTTCTGCTGGAAAACCTTGGGTGTTTGCATTTATGTAAATGCTACTTTGAGGTACACCACTCACCTAAACATGGTTGTAGACCAAGTGCACTTCTTCATGGCAACATTATTCCTTAAAGGCAGTGGTCTTCTTCAGCAGCATAATGTACCCTGTACACAGCAAAAAAAGGAATGATTGGAGGAATAAAAACTTGTTCGATGCATACCTTTCAGTTTAAGTGGCTTTGTAGGATGAGCTGCCCTGTGTGTACATCCCGCTGTGCAAATTGTCTTCTAGCTGTTTTTCTCCCTCTCTGTAGCGTATGTGTTCCCCTTCCCATTACTTCCTGCCCCAAGACTTGTATTGCTTATAATCTGGTCCCCGAGCTAGCTACAAGTCGTAACCAGTAAACAAAAGTTGTTGCTAAGCTGATTAGATGACAATTTAGCAGATAAGGTGGAGAGGGAAGATGCTTATTAACAGGAGAAGGAAACATTTTTGTCTGATAAGATATACTACAAAGTTTATTGTATTTACTTGTACAATTGGTGTATGCAAAGTGCCTCTTTAAGTTGTTGACTTTCCCCAGAAGTAAATCTGAACAGGCAGCTATACAATATTCAGTGTCCCACTGGGGTCTTTTCAAGGTCTGTGGTTGGGTAACAACCACTATACACTATGTTTTATACAGTTCATGTTGTTGAAATTGGACAGTACCAGATATAGCTTAGGGCATAAATGGTAACATACACATACCATGAACCCTCTAGAAGGAAGGAGCTTTGGTCCAGGCTTTGTACTGAAAGGGGGAAATTAAAGCCGGCTTTATGTAGACTCTCTATGTGAGGGTGTGGTGTGAGCCCCCGGTGATGTTGTGTCGGAGGATTGGCCGGTCACTTGCTAGATGGTGAAGTGTGACTCTACTCGTGGTTGGCCAAGATACAGCTGGACCTTGAGGTGTTACTTCGTGACTCCAGTGCCAGTGGGGCACACAGATGTGGTGACATACCTGCTTTTATTTTAGGAGGCCAATTGTACCTTTTTTCCCTGTGCACGGTATCCTGCCGGGCTGCTACGGGGTCCCTTGGCTTAGTGTAATCACGGATGGCCAGACGGGGGAACCACCCTCTGAACCTCCACCCAGAGAAAGGGGAAATGTCCCAAGCATGTAGTGTATACTGTGTCGGTGTAGGGCGAAGAATCACAGAGTCTCTTTATCATAAAAAATCCTGTTTTTACTGGAAGAGTACGTGCTTGCAGCAGGTTACAAAATTATGAGGTTTCTCTTGAAAAAGCACTTGGTGACACACTTGATAACACTTGTAGACAAATACTTGACAATACAGCAACCAGATCTGCGATAGGAATGTAGTGTAGAATACAGTCGTGCTGACCGAGTAGTGTGCTGGGTGATACAAAGAAACAGAGTAGCAGAGAGGAGGATGTAGTGAGAGTCTCAACCCAAGTAGTACTGTGCTCGCTAGGGATGTTGGAGGATGAGGTAGAAGAATACTTAGAAGAAGAACAACACCTGTGCCCATGTATTGACCTTTTGTTAGTCTTCACACCACCTTATACCCACTAGATTTGGACGAACCGTCCTAGAGGGTGACACAAGGCCCAGACCTTGTTACCTGGGATGAGCGGAATGCTGACAACTGCACTGCAAGATAGAGTTCCTAGGCTTACTGCAACTTTACTCTGTCTGTATCAGTTCCTAGCTTATTGCTGTCTGTGGATACTATCCTGCTCTGTGATTCTCCTAATCCATGGCGTAGGTTAAGGTTCTCATTGACTTGTCCTCTCTTGAAAGGGGTTTAACACTGCATAGTGTTGTGTAGCGTTACTGAGAAGAAACTGTGAGCACTAAAGACCCGTGCACTTCCTCCACCCATGTGACTTCCTTCCGCAGGGCATCTAAATTCGTTGTGAGTGGGTGAAGAGTGCAAACAGAAGAAGTAAAGAGAGAGATGATAGGAGAGAAGAACAGATTCCTATTGGTTTGCAGATCCATGTGTACAAATATACAATAACCCTTCATACACTTCATCTGTGCAGCATCTGAATACACATATCTAATACAGCGACATCTAGTGGTGAAACTTTATCACTACCTTCATCACCACTTCTATACAATAAGTACAGACTTTTCTGAAGGGTGTAACCAATAGTAACACCCGTGGTATGACACCATAAGAGGGTGAATTGGAGTGTAATTTCTCTCCTGGGGAGAGCTAGCCTCCCTGAAGAGAAGAAAGAGAGCCAGGGACAAAACTCCACTGAAAGTATAAGTCTGTTTGGGTGGCCATGGGCCCCCCAGGAACTCAGGGCCCCAGGCTACTGCCGGAAAAAGGACCTATTTTTATCCGCTACTCCTCTACCCCTGGGCTGTTACAGATGTGCTGGGAAAATATGTCTGATATATAGTGACCCCAACTCACAACCTATTAGGCAAAAGGTTTTAATATTATGGCTGATAAGTGTTCATCTCCTAACTGTATGACATCACTTCTCTACTGTACAGAGTGTGAATTGTTATTGCTCAGTTATGAAGAAAGTGTAAGTAAGTTCAGTCTGCTGTTTGCACACACGGGTAGTGCGCTGTTCCACACCTCTGCATGCACATCTGCCAGAAACAGATGTAACATCCAATAAAAACATCAGTGGCTGAGTGTGGGCTTATGAAGCACTGGCCAAGGCCCCAAGTATTTAAAGAGACACAGTATGTTTCTCATCTGTACAGCACTAAGAGCAGGGCTCATGTTTTCCTCATTATACTGGAGTCACTAACAGGCACATGGAAATTACTCAGACTAATATCCTATCTCTCTCTCTCTCTTTTCTATCTGAATTTCGATTGGGCCGGAATCCCACTCCTTTGAAATACAGCCTGTTTTCTTTGCAGCGTGGGTTTCCCTTGGGACGTCTTGCGTAGGTGGAAGTCTACCTCTCTGGCTGCCCAGAGGAGATGTTATTAATGTCAGAGATGTGCCATCCCTGCGCCCACACAAATATCTAGCTAAAGAGGCGGGATTACCACTGCAGTAACATAGCGAGGATCCCCATCAGTGTTGGTAATATAGAAGGAGGTCTCCCATCACTGTATGTGTATTGGAATGCAGCATCTGAGATTATCCATCTCTGGTTCATTTCACTTCATTTATTTCAAACTGCCTGAGAAAAGCATTGGAAAACAACATGCTTTGTCTACAACCTGGAGCTTGTGGGGTTAACTGCATAATGAGGATATATATGTCCATATAAGGGTATACTGCACATTATTTTTAGGAGCTGTCTGCATTTTAATTGGGTTTGTGGGAGGAAGGATGAGTCAGTGCAGATAAGGAGGAAGACATCTGAATGAAACTTAGAAAAATAGATAAAGATGAGTAATCAGGGATACTTAAGTAAGATTCAGATGGCAATAATACACAGCCTGCAAGATACAGCATGGTCATGAGGAACAGGCTGAAGTATAAACCCTGGGGCAAATTATCCAGGCCAAGAAAGAATCAGGCAATACAGAGGATCTCATGCTTGGTAGAACTATAAAATATGTAAATCATGTGCCCAATAAACAAAGTTCTTACAGAACTTTAGAACTTTGATACAAAGTAAGTAAGGTCATTTTTTTTAAAATTAAGGGTTATGGACGCCTATGTGTTTTTTGTTTTGTTTTTCTGTTAATTTATTTCTTGAATACAAAATGAAGCGAATTTCTAACAAGTTTTTTCCTCTGACATTTCCTTAGTGTTAAAGATAACAGGAATAAAGTTACAAACTAGGCTCAGATAGTAGACAAGGGAGAGAGAAACCTGGGAGGACAGCTCACATAGGCTAGAAGTAGAGGGGTAAGCAGATACAAGGCAAAATCATATAGTCTGTGAACAAGTATAGAGAGAAAACAGAGCTCATATGGCACACGGTAGATGATGTAAAAGCAGAATTTTTTGCAGCATAACCTAACAGCATCAGCTTTGTGAATTTAGCACTGGCTAAAGTCGCTGAACGGGCACAGGCTTCCCCCTCCACCGGCACTAGGCATGAGTCTAGCGGATGAGTAGGACCAGTAACACATATCCTCTGGCTGCCTCTGCTGCCTCTCCATGCTGTGGTAGAACACTGCCACCACTTTCCCCAAGCTCTGGGGACCCCTTTCCAGACTGCCATCTCTGCTCCTGCCTTTCCCTGCCACCTTGGCTGCCAACTCCCTGCCACTCCTGGGGCTGCTCCATGTCTGCTCTGCCGGCTCCAGCGCCCAGCTCGCCCCTCCTCCTGCGGCCTCTGTGGCCCTGGCTGCTGATGCTGTTGGGATGATGCCTGGCCCGGAAGGATGCCACTCCACGTACATCTCCACCACCATACCCTCCTTCTCTATCCAATCTTCCTCAGCCTAGCTGCCTCAGCTCTGCTACATCACACGCGCATCAGCTCTGCTATATCATGCGTGCGTCAGCTCTGCTACATCACATCATGTACGCGCTGGCTCTACTACATCATCAGCTAGTATGTAATACATACTGGGATGATGTGATACAAAACCAGTGGAAAAAGTTTACTGTGCAATAGTAATGACCGCAATGGGAAGGAAAGAAAGCTAAGGGGCTGGGTAAACAAACATACCAATCACGGAGAAGCCCTGCACGATGGGAAATGTAGTTTACTGGCCGATGCCATCTTGGATATAGACAGGCTTTTAGAAAATCTGGTAATTCAGGAATAGCAGCAGCTAGAAATACTCAGGGGCCTTGGTAAGTAAAACCAGCTAGGTTTGGGCGCATTTCCTTTTTTAGCTCGTGGGTGAAATACACACTTGGGTGAAAGTTACACTCAGTTGTGAGTATTAGGTCACAAGTAGAGAAATACCAGGGTGGCCCCTTTTGTGTCAAAGTCTAACTCAGTTGCGAGTATTGCGACATGACAGGGGAAATACCAAAGCCAGGCATCTATTCACAGACAGCTGTTTCGGGTTATTGCCCCATATCCCTGTGGAGTAAGATTCTGGCTTTTGGAAGCAATGAATAATAGTGTTTTGCATGTAATAGCACAGGCAGAAAGCGGGGAACGAGGAGGAAGTGAGTGCTGATCTGACAGGTCAATGCTCGCTTTCTCCCATAGATTGTGCCGTGTAATATGGCCCTTACTAAGATATAGAGAGAATATGACAGCCAAGTACTTCTTTTGGCTCATCCTACCAATCAGTGGGGATGTGAGCACCCAGACCCCAACTGATCAAACTTTTTTTTTATGACAGTGTAACTTTAGAAAATATAACTTTGTCTTATAGTTTTTCCAATGAATAGTTACCTGTTCATCTAAATTCCCATTTTTTATTTAAAGTACACTTCTTAGACTATGTTCACACACAGTCGTTTTGCATTCATCATTTTGATTATTATTTGCGTCGTAATTATCAAGATACATTTGCCCAAAAAGACAGCTGCAAGAAAAATTCATCTTTTAATCTCTTAGCTTATCAGAAATGTTCTTGCTTTGTCTGTGACTACATTACTTTGTAACTATTAAATTTACCATCAAATTAAACTGACACCCATAGGTAGGTTTATACAAGATGCAATATACTACTAAAAAGATGATACAGAGTTCACGGTTGAGGAAGCAATAAGTGCGGCGGTGTTCCTGTTCCCACCTGACCCCTTAATCACACATGGCGAACTCTGTATCATTTTTAAGTTGCATACTGCATTATTCAACTTCTATTATACCTTTATACTTGTGGATTATGTATAATGATTCCATGTGGCATCATTTAGGGTCATGATTATTGGGGTATCCCACCTCGGACGCAAGAGGGACATGTCGTGAGCCCCCGCTGTAATGCTATATCGGACGAGCCGCCGGTCACTTGCTAGGTGGTGAGATGTGACTCCACTTCTGTGGTGGTTGGCTGAGGTACAGCCGGACCTTGGAGTGTTACTTTGTGATGCCAGTGCCGGTTGGGCACACAGGTGTGATGGCACGCCTGCTTTTAGTTTATAAGGCAGTTGTACCTTTTTCCCCTGTGGTCAGTGTCCTGCAGGGATGCTACTGGGTCCCTTGGGTTAGAGTGATCACGGATGGCCAGAGTGGTGCAGTGATCCTCCCAGACTATCGGAACTGCCACCCACAGAAAGGGGAAGTGTCCCAAGGTTATGGTGTGTGCTATGTCGGTAGAAAATGGTAAACATCCCAGAGTCTCTTTAACCTAAATAAGCTTGGGTTTACTAGAAAGTGCTTGCTTGCAGTAGGGTCCAAGATTATGATGTTTCTCTTGATAAAGTACCAGATAACACACTTGACAATAGTTCCAGACAAATACTTGATAATACAGCAACCTTATCTGTAGTAGAAGCGCAGTGTAGGATATAGTCGCGCCGACTGGGTGGTGTGCTGAGTAATACAAAGAAGCAGAGTAGCAGAGAGGAGGATGCTGTGAGAGTCTCAACCCAGGTAGTACTGTGCTCTGCCGGGATGTTGGAGGATGAGGTAGAATACTTAGAAGAAGAAGAAGAACACTTGTGCCCGTGTATTGACCTTGAATTAGTCTTCACACCACCTTATGTCCACTAGACTTGGCTGATCCTTCCTAGAGGGTGATACAGGCCCCAGACCTTGTTACCTGGGATGAGCAGAATGCTGAGGATTTCCTGCTGATACCTGTGCTGCGAGACAGAGTTCATAGACTCACTGCAAATTTGCTCTATGTAGATCAGTTCCTAGATCTTTGGCTTTTGTGGATACTGTCCTGCTCTGTTACTCTCCTTGTCCACGGCGTGGGTTGAGGTTGTCTCTGGCTTGTCCTCTCTTAACAAGGGTTTTAGCTGTGTAGGATAATGCTGTGTAGGATAGGTTGAAGAGAAGCTGCAGGTTGCATCCTGTCTCTGCAGAGTCTAGCTACAAAAGTCTCTCTGGACTGGCTCAGCTGTCCCTGACAGGGGACCTGGCAGGAGCCAGGGCCCAGCTTGACTGCAGCAGGGAGTGTCCTGTCTTGTGACCTCTCTGCAAAGGAATCTGACTAAGACTGAGCTACACTTCCTGTACCCATGTGACTTCCTATCTCCCAGCATATCTAATGTGTGCTGGGAGTGGGTGAGAGGAGAGTGTGAGAAAAGAGAAAGAAAGGGATAGGTAGAAAAGAAAGGATTCCTATTGGCTCACAGATCCATGTGGTACAAGAGGAAAAAACAGTAACCCATTAGTAACTTTGGCTGTGCAATACTCAGATATGTACAATACTTACATCTAGTGGCAGACAAAAAAATAACTTCTAAATACTCCGGCATTACTTAAGCTGACGACAGAACATTTTGGACAGGTGTAAAAGAAAACAAAAAGAACCACCGTGGTGGGACACCACACATGTATGTGACATTTTAATTGTTTTTAAAGTTTGGTAATTCTAAAGGCTTGTCTAAAGCATGTTGAGTATCGTTGGTAATTTATACGTATTGGTTTAGCACTCAGTTATTGATAAGTGGTGCCCGCTTTTCTGGGTTGGTTCCATCTGTTAATTTTCTAACCCCTTGATGCACTGTGCTATAGATGTATGGCACAGGAGCAGTATAATGTGAGCCAAGGAGACAAGCTTGTGCCATAGCAATTTATTACTGGCTAGCACTCCCGACTAATGACTGACGTAGTCATTATACCATTTAACCCTTTAAATTCTTTGATCAACAGTGATCATGGCATTTAAATGGCTTACTGACCTGTCATCCTTAAGGGTCCTATTCCACGGGCCGAGGAGGGCCTGATCAACGATGTAAACGAGCAGCGATCTGCTAGATCGCCGCTCGTTTACTGGGCCTATTCCACGGCCCGATGGTCGTTGAGTGAGGGCTGCAAGGACATTGTTACCAATGTCCTTGCAGCCCTTGCAGCAGCATACATTACCTGTCAGGTCTTCTCCGCGCTGTCTTCCTCCCCGGGTCCCGCGTGCTCTATCTTCAAAATGGCCGGTCAGCTGACCGGCCAAACTCAGCCAATCACAGGCCACGGCGGTCCCGGCCTGTGATTGGCTGAGCGCTCCATCAGCTGACCGGCCATTCTGAAGATAGAGCGCGCAGTACCCGGGAATGAAGACAGTGCGGAGAAGACCTGACAGTTAATGTATGATGCTGCAGCCTGTCAAATTGTCGTCCGCCCGCCGCGCACCGCTATTCAACCGTAGCGATGCGTGGTGGGGGAACGATGATTTTAGGTTTGGCCCTAAATGAACGATCAGCCGATGCCACGATCATCGGCTGATCGTTCTGTTTATTTCACCAAACGATAATCGGCTGAATCGGGCCAAATGGGGCCGATCCGGCCGATTATCGTTACTGTGGAATAGGGCCCTAAGTTCAATGCCCAATCAGCACCTCCACAACACAATCACAGCATGCCAATAGGTTGCTATTGCTGCTGCAGTCATAGTTATAGCAGTCATAGTTCTATTGCTGATTAGAGGGGATCTGTCACTAGCTTTACACTGCTTCAAATGAGGGCAGCATAACCTAGTGACAGAAATGCTGTAAAGAACTGTGTATTACCTACATCATTCTGTTCAGCTGTTGTCATAATTTGCTGAAGAATGGGCATTTTACCACTACACTCACTCCACCCTCTGGCTGCTGATTGACAGCTGTCTGCTTATACACAATATATATACACAGTATAGATAGACAACTGACAATCAACAGCTGGTGGGCAGAGGGAGCTGATGCTCATGAATATCAAGAACTACTGTGCACATGCACATAATAGAGCGGACTCGTGTGCAATGCTCAATTTAAACATATATATTTATTGTATTTTATTTAAATATCTAAAAAAAACTACCCCCCCCCCCCCCCCCCAAAAAAAAAAAAAAAATAATAATTTTTTTTTTATCCAAACAGCAGCAGGGGAGCCTAGTGGTCACTTCTCTAAAAGTATATTGTCGTTGCCAAGCATACACTCACTTCAGCAATTCCTAAACTCTACACATAGTATGAATGTGTCTTGTGGATATATGTTGGCTTACATCAAGAACTAAGTTCACTTAAATTAGAAAATGATGATAGATTATCTTTGTGCAATATTGCAGAATGCTATTGATAAAGTATATCACCTGTTTTCATGCGTGCATCTTCTGCCAATACTATCAGTTCATATTATTCAATTATAAATGCAGGATTCAGTTCTGTCATTATTCATAGCAGTAATTGCTTTTCACTTGAAGTAAATACATACAACACAAATAGATGGCAGAACAACGAAGGATGTGTGGCCTGGAGCAGAACAGCATGGCTGTGCACTAAATTAGCCCTGTCCTCATCAAGACAAATTTACCAACAATAACCTGACAAACTCCGCCATAGGCTAAGGAAATACACAGAAGAGACAGAGAAAACACGAACATGCACACAATAGGAGAAGAATAATTTAGTCTACACTATAATGATTACCCAGTTAACCAATGATCAGCGCAGCAGAATATCCCTTATGTATTAGGATATTGAAAACATAAGTAATATGATAAAGCAGATATAATTGAAAAAAGACCAATAACCTCCTATAATGCCTTAGTCTAAAGAAATGTGAAAAGTTAGGAATCACCTCTGGGACCCTCATATATTAGGAAAACAGGGTCCAGTGATCCCTGGTTCTACATAATAAACAACAATTAAAGGGCCTTCCACACAAGGGGATGATCGGCCACGTCCCCAGGCATTACCCAACAGCTGTGCAATGTTTCCGATCAATCCCAACAATATTGTACAGCTAGTATTGGATACAAAATGAGGGCATAAAAAAGTATAAAAGTCTTCTTCTCTTTTTGAAATCCATTCCTGGCTTTGTATTTAATAATTTCAATTAAAAACCTAAACATACGATCACATCCATAAAATCATTGGTGAGCATCAGTACATATTCCTGTGTAAACAGGGGATGTGTGGCCAGCAATGATGTAAGTGAAGGGCCACATCAGCAATCCAATGATTGTTCACAAGGCCCAAGGAATACTCATAGACTAAGACTCGGCTCATGTTGAGCATAGTTCTTCCCATATAAAAAGACCCTGCGGATGTTTAAATCTACAACCCATTTTGCTGTATAATTGTTGCTGAACCATTTGCTATTTAAAAGGCTGAAATCTGGGGCAAAGTTTTTATGTATGATTTTGTCAGCACAGACGCATAGATCCAAGTGGCACTGTCCATTTTTCAAACCACTGCCCAGTTTCCGCCATCTGTGCCATTTATTAGATGCAAATAGGTCCACTTGGTGCACTGGAGGCAGGCCCAGCTCCCTCAGTGCATCGATATCTCCTCCCCTGGGTGATGTGCCTCCTTTAGAATCAAGTCTGGCTGCATCACCGAGGGAAGGGGATATCGATCCACTGGGGGTGCTGGGTCCAACTCCAGTGCACCAAGCACCCCTATTTGCATCTCGAGAAACCAGTGAAGATGGTGGGAACCAGAAAAACTTTGTACAGGAAGTGCTACATTTGCTTTAAATAATGCTTTCATTTATCACTGCTGCATTAACATATTTTAAGCATAGTTGGTAAGGTGAGGGTAAATAGTAAGCTCAAATACCCAACAAACAAACAGCTGTTGACATATCACTGGATCATTGTTTCTATGTCAGCCGTTTTAAGTTAATGGGGTTATCCAGCGCTACAAAAACAACACCGCTCTTGTCTCCAGTTTGTGGTGGGGTTTGACACTTAGTTCCAATGAAGTAAATGGAGCTTAATTGCAAACCACACCTAACCTGGAGACAAGATTCGTGTTGTCTCTGGAAGCAAGTGGCCATGTTTTTGTAGCGCTGGATAACCCCTTTAATCTGTCACCTGGAATTCACTTTCTAAACTGCTGACACTGTTAAGGCGAGGAGACACAAGGTACCCTTCATCTATCCTTTTCCAATTCCCTGAAGGGCTGACAGCTGTAACGCCTGCACGTTTCCCCTTTCACCACTATCCCTGCTTGCTTGACAGATTCCAGAGCTGACCGCTGCTTTCAAATCTTGTTCCTGGCTGTGCATTCAAATTGTGTGCAGGTACAGGATTTGGAAGCAGTGCTGAGCTTCCAGTTGACTAAAAAGCAAGCAGGAATAGGGGTAGGAGGGGGAGTGAGGAGATATTCCAGCCTACAGCACTTCAGGAGCTTGGGAACACTTCTTTGACACTTTGTGTGGTGACCAGGGGTTGCCAGGTTGTGTTATATAGCTGGGCAAGATGGTGGTGTACCCTGAGCCACTTGTCACGGTTGCCAGGAGTGGTATGCACCCACCCATATAACTGTGAAGAATATAATTGAATGCAGCTTCTTCCTGGAGGAATAATAGTTTTTAGATTTTAGCTTCTCGCTGGAGGAATAATAGTTTTTAGATCTTAGCTTCTCGCTGGAGGAATAATAGTTTATTTACTTAAAAAGTCTCCGTTATTTAGCTTAGTTATTTAACTTAGTTTGGTAGGCTGGTTTTAGGAGAAGAGAGGAGTGGACTGAGAGATACTTCAGGGTTATTAGGGGGCCTACCTAGACCCTAAGGTACTCAGCTGTGGGGGCTTTTAAATAAAGAGAACCTACGCCCATGGATATCAACTAGAGATGAGCGGACCCCCGGACTTTTGGTCTGACGGCATCAGCCCTCTCTTATTATGCCTGAGATCCCATGGATTCCCTGGAATATCCTGGCCGCATATTCCCGGGAGCACAACTATGCTGCCGGGATTGCAGGCATAATGAGAGAGCGAACTGCTTTCGGACCACAAGTCCGAACAGTTCGCTCATCTCTAGTATCAACTTTCACCTATTGCTGTCTATGGGCATGGAGTGACATAGGCCCCATCTTGTGGGTAGAGCTAGCAGTTGGGGGGGACCCCAAAGGAAACCTAGTGATAGCAGTGGAGCCTTTTGGCTTTACGTGCTTACCTAGCCACTGACTTGAGATTCTGTCATAGTTATCAGGATGAAGAGAGAGTAGCCACCCAGCCTAGGTAGGGTTGTCCCTTTTTAGTCCTGTTCACCTCAGTCTTAAAGGGGTAGTCCACCCAAAAAATTTTTCTTTCAAATCAACTGCTGCCATGAAGTGCCAGAGATTTGTAATTTACTTCTATTAAAAAATCTAAAGCCTTCCAGTACTTATCAGCTGCTGTATGCCCAACAGGAAGTTGTATTATTTCCAGTCTAGAGAGCAGGAGAGGTTTTCTATGGGGATTTGCTCCTGCTCTGGACAGTTCCTGACATGGACAGAGGTGGCAGCAGAGAGCACTGTGTCAGACTGGAAAGAAAACACCACTTCCTGCTGGACACACAGCAGCTGATAAGTACTGGAAGACTTAAGATTTTTTAATAGAAGTGAATTACAAATCTCTGGCACTTAATGGCACCAGTTGATTTGAAAGAAAAATTTTTTGGGTGGACTACCCCTTTAACCTCTGTGTGCTTTCAGCCAAACATGGACAAAATGAAAATGTTGGAAAAAATATAGAAAATAATTCTTTGGCTCATAGTCCTATGCAGGGGACTGAAAGAAATCCTCAGGCTCCCTCTGGCAGGAACCTTTGTCAGTGAAATCCTGACTGGAACTAACTGACTCTCCCTAATCTCCCTTTTGGGAATAAACTGCTCTCTGATTGAGCAGAAACAAACTGGAAGACCTTAACACTGGCCTAAGATTGGTGGGATGACATGAGGTACCAAGCTCAGGGATTGGTCAGGGGAAATCACTTCAAACAACAGTGGCATAGACACAGTTAGACAGGCAGTTAGACAGTTAACCCTTTGTAAACAGTGCATACAGTACCCAAATACAGTGGTAGAAAATAGGAAGTGCAGCCCAAAATAGGAAATACAGGTAGAAATAAGGAATGTAGGTAGAGTGCATATACCCTTCACCCAGAGGGTCCTATACAAAGGTACCCTACTACAGGTGGTCAAGAACATAGCAGGGGCCACATCCGCTCTGGGACACTGCATTTTCATCTGAGAATAAAATACAATATGAAAGCCCAGACTGATATATAATATGTCTCCTTGAGCAAAGAGCTATCTGTGTCAGCAGTCTGGAACATGAATTGCAGATGACAGATTTACTGTAATGTACAAGTGTGAGGCCATAAGCAGCGGTTTAGCAGTTTTCGGCCGCACTTTGACCACTACATGTGACCTTGCTATTATACATGGCTAGATCCCAATCAGTATATATAAACACTGGTAAACATAGCATCACATTGTATTAGCATATACAATGCATTAGAACTGATATAATGCAGCCAGTTGAATATATATTTCATATGTCTGTGGATCCATTTGAAGTTTACATGACCTACTTATTCAATTTACACCAGAGGGAAGAAAAATTTAAAATTTCTTCCATGCTTGTTGCACGATTTTAAACACTGCAATGGTAGTGCTTGGTAGTGTAGTGAATACTGTCTATTCCTGAAGAACACTTATTGTATTTGTCATTCATTATACAGTCTTTACAGAGTTAATTACGAGCCTCTCATTGATGTTGGAAATGAATAAAGGAAATATAAGGGCACAATTGTGACAATGAATGCTGGACATTCCTCTACATATTAGAGTATTTATAGATTCCACATTTAATCAATATAACTAGTAACTGAAACAGTTCCCGTTGCCATGCGCTCAGAAAACGTGTTGTTGCCATGGAGATTCTGCCATCCCATATAACCTTATAATCAAAGAATTCAGCAAACATCTAAACTCAGCTAATCCATTATCAATTATATTGGCTAAAAGTTAGAAGAGATGTACTGGAATTTAGACCAGATGACTCTGTTCTTGCTCAGCAAATTATGGTGTTTTGTGTTGTTTCGTATCAGTTGTGCGGGCAGGTTTAATTTGCCTCTTGTCATTATATTGTTCCAATGAAGCTTCACAGTCAATCACATACTTCCTATGGTCACTGCGCTGTCATCACTTGTCAATTAGTGTCTCTACTGCAGAGCAGAATATGTAGGCGCCACTCAATGTTTCCTGTTATACATGGAAAAACTGGCTAAAATAATGCTCACTACACAGTAACCACAAATACTCTGCAGGTTTCTGTATAGGAAATCAGGTTATTAAACAATGAAATATTAGGCCAGGCTGAAATATTACACATAGAAGAATAAAAGATCCACTCTTTCTTTATAATGTTTGCGGTGGAACTTAATAGTTTTTATACAGAGTCAAGAACCCTTGGATTTGCACTCTTTATTTGGCTACTTTTTAAAGATACAGTATAAAAATGGACAAGGAAAAATGGGCAAGTGTAAGGATCTGAACAAGGGCGAAATTGTTTTGGCTAGTTTACTGGTTCAGAGCATCTGCAAAATGGCAGGTCTTGAAAAATGAAGGCTAGCAGCTAGCCAAATTGGTCTGGAGATAAACTATGGCACAAATTGCTGGAAAAACCTAATACAGGCTCTGACACAAAGGTGTAAGACCACATGTTCAGGAATAGAGTGAGAAACATGACAAAGCCTTTAAAGCGAATGTACCACTGGTTACATGACTTCGGAGGACATTCATTGAGTCTGGCCTTTTCTGCGCCGGACTTAAAAATTTCTCGCAGCTCCGGCACTACGGAGATTTATGTAGAGGCGGACTGCCTCTACATAAATCCCGTGCGCGCCAGTGCGCGCTACAGGAAACCTACGCCAGCTCAGAGCTGGAGTAGGTTTACTGCTTATTTTTACGAAAAAAAAAAATTATGAATCGCGTGGACTCTGAGTCCACACCCCCTGTACAGCCCCCTCCACCCCCCCCCCCCGGCGTACCGGGCAGAAAGTGGCCATTTGCGGATATTTTATTCGCAAAATGGCCATTTGCGAATAAATGTATTCACAAATGGCCCCTTTCCGCCAAAAAATACGATTTTGCTCCTTGATATCCCTTTGTGTTTTTCACATGAACAGACATAAACATTCCTGCACTAGTGTGTTGATGTACCTAGTGGTACATTCGCTTTAAGCTGTTGACCTCCAAATTCTCTACTTATCAATCTTATTAAAGATCTGTGGGATGTGTGACAAAAAAAAACAAAAAAACAAGTCTGATCCATGAAGGTCCCGCCTCATAGCTCACAGGAGGTATTTACACCTCATAAAAGCCATCTTCATGCTGAAATGTGGGTGTTTCAATTTGCGTGACTCCCATTGATTGTAATTGGCTTTGTGCAGTTGGCATAGTCCTGTGAGCTACGCTGTTTACTTGACTTTCGAAGTTAAATAGTGCCATTGGCGCAACTATTCATATCAATGGGAGAGGCAGCCAGGATTACCCCTTTAAGGAGTTGGACGGACCCCTTTGGTCGTCGAAGCGTCATATATTTGCATAACAAGGCTATATGTATTAAATGGCATTGAGTAAGTGACCTATTACACTTATTAATACATATTTTATTATAAAACATTAGATGCAGCCAACTTTTATAGGTTTTGCTGCAGTCACCTGGCAGTAAGAAAGAAGCCCTACAGAATAGGCGGAGGTAATTGTGTAGCTGATCAGTATGTGCGTGTCTACACCAACCAAAATAAAAAGGAAAGTTTGATTATAGGAAGCACAACTTTTTTGGTGTTTCGATTGTACAATGAGAACCACACATGCAGATTTTCCATTGTAAGTGACAAAAAGCCCCAGAATTTTATTTATTTAAGAAAACAGTGAGAATCTCTTAAACGTGTTTATATAGGCACTGGCGCCGTCAGACGGATGAGGTTGAGTATACAGCATCAGGCAGAGAGCCTTCTAATCAGTACCAGCAAACGTGAGGCGGCAGTAGCATATCACTGGAATGATGGTTGATTTACTCCCTGTGGCTTCCAAGTTTTCTGGTAGTTGTCATGGAGACTGAGCCTCAAGAACTCCATGACAAATGTGGGGGGGCAGAGGTTTTTATGGGACAAAGGTCCTCCTGCTGTCGGAATTCAAAGCTTAAAATAAAACATTGTGACAGCATTGTTTTAGCTCAGGTAATCATTTCTGCTTTACCTTAAGTCTCAAACACTTGAATTATCACTTTGCTTTCACAAATGAATGTATTTATAAAGCTCCGGATGCTGCTATAATTCATGTTCTTGGTATCATGGTAGTTATAATTTAGGCTATTTTGTGCATTTACTTCTTTCACATGAATTGTATGTAGTTGTCATGGTTATGTTCCGCTGCTTAGATAAACCAAGCTATTGACTCTCCTTTGTTCTATAATAGTTAACCTCTTCCCTGCTGCCGCTCCGCCTCTCCTCTCTTGACAGATGTAATATGGGCATATTTAGCCAGGCATAGGGTTAATGGCGGCTTTTATTTAAACATGAACAGTGGGGCTCATGTCACCCAGCTGATTTCCTGCACATACTAATATACTTGAACACCTTTCCCGAAATAATTGTTTAGCCTTTGATTGTGAGTGGTGCTAAGAATAAATGCAAGTACTAATTCCCTGATGCATTTACTTCCAACAAGACAACACTATTCTTTGCTTCACTAAAAATACCCAAATAATGTGACTCCCCACACAATATGCTTTCTTCTATGTACTTGCCCTTTCCAAGTACATATGTAAAGTACAAAGCTAGAATTGATTGAAAGAATGTGAGTGGTTTCTAAATCAAATATATTCATTCTATTAGAATTAAGCCAGGTGTCTGAATGCGCAAAACATCAGAAAGAAAGTCTGAAATGAATGTACAATGACCTTTGTGTGTCATCTTTATTTGTATATATCTGACAAAATGTTTTAATGAACAAAAGAAACATAAAAAGCTGAAATACAGAATGAAGATGGATTCGTCTGAATTCTTTCATTGGTGTAACTTAGTCTCAAAAAGTTCTCAGTTTACCAGACACATAGTTATAATTACATTAGTTATAGTTACATTAGTTATAATTTTCTTTAAAGAGGACCTGTCATATACTTTTTTCTGGTACATGTTGATTTGGAAGCTACAAAGTCCAATCAGAAATAAAGTTGAAATTATTTTTATGTTGTTTTTTTTCCCCTGAGATCTATGGATTTACTTTTATGCCATTTTATATTAATAGTAAGTTTTGTGATATTTGGCAAAAAGGTAAAAATACCTTTTTGTTAAAGTTGCTTTTATATAGGGGATATATGGGTGTGGCCTTTATTTATTTAAATTCAACTTTACAAATTTACTGTCATGTTACATATTGTGCCCCATTAGAATATTTTTTTTATTGCAGATTTCTCCTGTAACCAGGGCTAACATACTGTACTAGCCATAGTTACAGGTAAAATACTACAGCTAGAAATCGTGCATCTAGAAATTACATGGTTGCCTGGACAGGAAGCAGGTAACATTATGGCTACCTGCTGAGCTGTGTATACAGGGCTCATTGAGTGCTGGGTATACAGTGATCAAGAATATGTATTGATGGTAATTTATGGTAATAACCTATTTCTGCCTTCTGTCTGAAAAGTTAGGCTACTGGTTCTGTGCAGCTGCAGACTTTTTAAGGAAATTCGGGTTTGTCCTTGCATAGTCATGTCACTTGTAGGCTGGGTTCACACAACGTTTTTTTCCTCTCTGTTTTTGAAAAGAAAAAATGACGTTCGTCATTTCGCTTTTTGGCCACCCTTCAGTGCAATGACTACTGTTGGTACATTATTCTAGTTTAGGTGGCGTAATTGGCTTTTGAATGTGTCTTTAATTGAAAAGTCCATTGAATTTAATAGTAAACACAGTGAAAGGACAGTGAAAAAAGAAAAATCATGTGTGAGCAACTAAAAATAATGTCTGCTGTTAGCAAAAGATGTCCAAAAATAATAATCGTCATGATCATTATTTTTGACGTCTGTGCAGGCAACGTCTGTCATTTTATACATTGTGTGCATTGCTTTGAAGTCAATTGCATTGCATCAATAACAGACGTGTTTTTAAATAGAAAAAGCGGACGACTTTTCTCTTTTTTGGACGTTGGGTGAACATAGCTGTAGACTGGCTGAATGTTTTACGTTATTTGTTGTTTTTCAAGTGGTTGAACTTTCCGAGGTCCAGAATTGAAAGCATTGTCAGAGCCAATCAGGTATCCTTTGACACTGAATCTTTTCCAATAATTAGAATATCTGGTGGCAAAACTAAATAAAACATGGAAGGAAATGAATAATAAGTTGCAAAAGTGTCAATATCCTTAATGTACTGAACGGAAAAAAAATATAAAGAATTTTTGTAACTGTGTCCTTATTTGTTAATATAAAAATTAAAATCGCTGTAATGTAGCCTATTTAAAAGATGCAAAGAAACTACTCAAAACTCCTCCCAAAAAAAAAACAATATTTTAAAATTATTTCTAGTAGTGGCATAACATTGTGGGTTATTAGCCAATACAAATGTTTCTGCATAGTTGTATACTAAATATTTCCAATCACTTGAGTGTGCACCAATCAATAAGCATCACAAGTATAGCTGGATTCAGAACTTATGTTGTTATAGTCAAATCAACTGGAACCATGTGTCACAACCCAAGATGTAATCTTTAATGTAAAGTCTTAGGGACTATTGTTAGGGAACTATCAAAATAAATACAGGAGCTGCATCTGTATAGTATAGATAAAAGTCTTTGCTTTAGAAGTCCTCCACTAAGCCAATCCAAGCCTGTTGCTAAGCAAATCATACGTCATGTGATAATGTGTATAGAAGCAGTAGACAGAAAATCCACTTCTCTGCTGCACTTGCCTGTGGCATTTGTTAAGAAGATTTCTCATTACTGGGTGTTATTAGATATGTTTGTAGAACAAGATGAAATAGGGATGTCTGACCAGATATTTTGTTATGAGATATAAGGAACCCAAATACTTAATACCATACTCAGCTTCACCTTGTGTTCATTTCATATCGTGCACTATTTACCTCTGCACCTAAAGCCCAATTTATATCATGCATCAGAACTCCATTATTAATATACGTCAGCCTTAGATCTACTGTCTATATTTTGTCTGTTTCACAAACATATTGTATATGTTTTGTTGCATGAAACAAAAGCATAGTCCAAAAGGTACCTGTCATTTGAGAAAACTTTTGACATGTCATAGAGACATGTCAAAAATTTTGATAGTCCTGGGTCTCAGTGTTCAAACCGGTACTGGTCAGGAGAACGAGCAGGACCGTACTACAGCATGTCTGCTCCGCGCTCTGTGTGAGAAAAAAAGAGTTGGGCTCCATAGACGTATACTATGAGCCCAACTTGTGACACAGAACCAGAGGGGACTGCGCTGCAGTGCAGTCCTCTCGAGGCTCATTGTCCCAATCAGTATGGGTTTGATCAATCAGACCCGGACTGATCATAACTTTTGACATGTCTCTACAACAGTGACACTTTAAAATCTAATTTCTACAGAAAAACTTTCCTTTGTCATTCTCACTCTACTCATAGCCCATACTACCACATAGCCCTTTTCCTATTCATACTGTATGTATTCTGTTTTCTACTTCAGGCACAGATCCTACCAACTTATTCCAGAACTTTGCATATTTTGACTGAGGCATCGATATCTAACATATTTATTATTCCCTTTATTTAAAAAAAAATGTTTTCTCTGTCTAATTAAAAGTTCTAACATTGGACACTAGGTGTCACTGTTTCTGCTCCTCTGCCTGCTGTCAATACACGTCCATCTATGATAATTGCAAGGCTTTGACAGGAAGTATAAGAAGTGTGGGCAGGACATTCAGAGCTGTCAATCACAACAAAGGATGGACATTCATCTGAACATCTACTGTTAAGTGTCACTGGTGCACACTGCACACTGGACAGTGGAGAGGGACAGATTGGGGGAGACTGGTCATGTTAGGGGCCATGTAACTAGCTGACTTTTATAAGACTGATCTGTACAGGACACAGATGACACGCATAGGATTGGCAAGGAGCTGTGTTACATAATAGCTGCTAGGTAAGGTGACATTTATATAGACGTTTATATAGAAATCCACACATCCTGGATTTATAACTAGATACAACATCTTGGATTGGGCAGGCCTGGACTGGAAAGGGCTCCCCGGAGGATCTGTGTTAGAGAGATGGGGCAGGCCTGGGTTGGGAAGGGTGCTGGGAAAGTTTGCGTTAGGGTACTGTGGAAGGCCTCAGCTGGGACGGTTGCCAGGAGGGTCTGCGTTAGGGGGCTAAAAACCGTGCCTGGGAGTGTCTGCGTTAGGGGACTGGCCTGGGCTGGGCACTGGGATGGTCTGTGATAGGTGGCTGGAGCAGCCCTGGACTGGGAAGGGCACATAGAGCATGTTAGGAGGCTGGGAAGGGCACAAGAAGGAACCACATTAGAAGGCTTGGGCAGGCTTTGGCAGGCCTGGGCTGGGAAGGGCACCTGGAGGGTCCGTTTTAGGGGGCTTGGATGGGCTTGGGCTAGAAGGACCTTTGGAGAGGAAATATTAGAGGACTAGGGCGGGCTGGAGCTGGGAAGGGGGCCGGAAATGTCCATACTAGGGGGCTGGGGTGGGCCTGGGTTGGGAAGGGCGCCAAGAGGGTGTGCAGTAGGGGGCTGGGGCATGCCTGGACTGGAAAAGGTGTCAGGAGGGTCCATTTAACCCCTTAACGACAAAGGGCTCTTAACTGCGGCGGTCTCGGGTGCCGCGTGTAGCGATCGCCGTGCCCGCTAATACAGTAATCAGATGCAGCTGTCAAACATGACAGCTGCATCCGATTACCGGATCCAGCATCTCCCTGGTGTCTAGTGGCGGAGATCGCTCCTCCGGGATGTTATCCCGGAGAAGCGATCTCCGTTTCTGAAGCCGGCCGGGGACCGCTCCAAGATGGCGCCGTCCCCACCTCGGCACTCGTCTGTTTCCGGCTGCAGCAGCCGAAAGCAAACGAGTGCCGATCTCATGGATCTCTGCAGCATATCTATGCTGCAGAGATCTCAATGAAAGATCAAAGTGTATATACTAGAAGTCCCCCAGGGGGGCTTCTAGTATATGTGTAAAAAAAATAAGAAAAGTGTTGTTGTGAATAAAAAGCCCCCTCCCCTAATAAAAGTCTGAATCACCCCCCTTTTCCCAGGTTATAAATAAAAGTAAATAAATAAATAAATAAACAAATATGTTTGCTATCGCCGCGTGCGTAATCGCCCGAACTATTAATTAATCACATTCCTGATCTCGTACGGTAAACGGCGTAAGCGCAAAAAAATCCCAAAGTGCAAAATTGCGCATTTTTGGTCGCATCAAATCCAGAATAATTGTAATAAAAAGTGATCAAAAAGTCGTATATGCGCAATCAAGGTACCGATAGAAAGAACACATCATGGCGCAAAGAATGACACCTGACACAGCCCCATAGACCAAAGGATAAAAGCGCTATAAGCCTGGGAATGGAGCGGTTTTAAGTGACGTATATTTGTTGACAATGGTTTGAATTTTTTACAGGCCATCCGATACAATATAAGTTATACATGTTACATATCGTTTTAATCGTAACGACTTGAGGAACGTGCATAACAAGTCAGTTTTACCCCAGGGCGAATGGCGTAAAAACACATTTCCCCCAAATAAACTAAATGCGTTTTTTTTTTCAATTTCACCACA